>NC_084480.1:194543973-195152473 GCF_030035675.1 Rhineura floridana
AAAACAAGATTTATGCATGCGTCACTTTGTAAATAGGCAAATCCCAACAGAATAAATTCAAGTTGGCATGGAAAATTGTATTTCATTACATGTATATTTATTTTTCTAAGCTGATCTTCAGAAAATAGGAAAACTTACTTACATGCCAGATGTGGTTTAATTCACCCTCTCCAGGCACCATTTCCCTCTAAAATGCGCACCTTAACATGGTGAGGGGGTTTGAGAGTGTTGAAGAAGCTGAGAGCAATGCCATCAGGAATCTAGACCAAGAGACTAGACTCCTAGCAGGGGCACCCAAGGTAGAATGGTCAAAGCTGAGACACCAGACTAAGATGCATCCAAACTCAGAGGAAGGCAATGGTAAACCACCTCTGAATACCTCTTACCACAAAAACCCTATGAACAGAGTATCCAAAACACAACACGAGATAGTGCTGGAAGATGAGACCCCCAGGTCAGAAGGCACTCACCAAGCTACTGGGGAAGAACAAAGGACAAGTACGAGTAGTGCTGTGACTAGTGACGCAGCTGGGTCAAAGCTGAAAGGAAGCCCAGAGGCTGATGTGCGCAGTTGCGAAAGGAGAGTCTGGAGTTGTACGACACACACAATAGGTACATGGAATGTGAGAAGCATGAACCAGGAAAAGTTAGAAATTGTCAAGCAAGAAATGGAACATATCAACATTACAATACTTGGCGTAAGTAAATTAAAATGGACAGGAATGGGACATTTCCAATCAGGCAACTACATAATACTTTATGCAGGAAATGAGAAATTAAGAAGAAATGGTGTTGCTTTAATAGTGAGAAGTGATGTAGCAAAAATAATTTAAGAACTATAATGCAAGGTCTGAGCAAGTTATATTAATGAGATTTAATGGGAAACCTATTAACATAACCATCATCCAAGTCTATGCTTCAACAGCAAATGCAGAAGAAGAGCAATTGGAGAGATTTTACGGAGTACAGGAAGAATTTGATTACAAACCAAACTAAGATGTTTTGATAATCATGGGGGACTGGAATGCAAAAGTAGGGAACAAAGAAGAACTAGAAACTGTGGGGAAATGGGGCTTAGCAGGTAGAAATGAAACAGGAGAAAGACTTAATGAATTCTATGCAGCCAATAATTTGTTTTCTGCAAACACATTTTTTGAGCAACTGAAAGGACAACTGTAGACATGGACATCACCAAATGGTCAATATAGGAATCAAATTGATTATATAATTGGTAGCAGAAGATGGAGAAGTTCCATACTTTCTGCAAAAGCAAGACCAGGAGCAAACTGTGGTACAGAAAATAAACTGGTCATATAAAAAATCAGAGTAAAGCTAAAGAAGAAGAACAAAACAATAATAATGCCAAAATACAATTTAAATAATATCCCAGAATAACATAAAGATTAAATAAGGAACAGATTTGAGGCTTTAAACTTAGTTGACAGAGAACCAGAAGAACTATGGAATGAAGTCAGAGACATTATCAGGGAAGAATGCAAAAAGACAATACCTCTAGTTAAAAAGAGAGAAAGACCTCAATGGATGACTGAAGAAATTCTTAAAATGGTTAAAGAGAGAAGGAAAGCAAAAACAAAAGCAGATAGAAACACGGTTAGAATCCTAAATGCAACAATACAGTGACTAGTACATAGGGACAAAGAGAACTATTATAATAGTTATTGTATAGAAATAGAAGACAACAAAAAGGGAAGAACAAGAGTCCTATTCCAAAAGATTAGAGAAATGAAAGGGAAATTTAAACCAAGGGTAGGAATGTTGAATAATCAACAGGGGAACACACTGACTGGGAGCAATACACTGAAGAACTCTGTAAAAGAGATACAAGGATGACAGACTCATTCATGGAGGAAGAACCAGAAATTTTAGAATGTGAGGTGAAAGCTGCTCTTAAAATACTTGGAAGAAACAAATCACCAGGAATAGATGACATACCAATAGAGTTGCTACAAGCTACTAAGACTGAATCTTTCCAAATTTTGATAAAAAATTGTCAAGAAATATGGAAAACTAAACAATGGCCCACAGACTGGAAGCGTTCAATATACATCGCAATTCCAAATAAAGGAGATCCCAGGGAATGCAGTAATTATCGAACTATTGCCTTAATATCCCATGCAAGTAAAGTAATGCTCAAGATTCTACAACAAAGGCTCTTACCATATATGGAATGAGATATGCCAGATGTCCAAACTGGATTCAGAAAGAGGCACCAGATATCATATTGCAAACATACTTTGGATAATGGAACGGACCAAAGAATTTCTGAAGGAAATAACCCTGTGCTTTTTAGATTACAGCAAAGCCTTTGTGTAGCTTTAAAAGTAATGGGGTGCCACAGCATCTGATTGTCCTGATGCACAACCTATGCTCTGGACAAGAGGCCACTGTAAGGACAGAATATGGAGAAACCACTTGGTTCCCAATCGGAAAGGGTGTGAGACAGGGGTGTATTTTATCACCCTACTTGTTTAATTTATATGCAGAACATATCATACAGAAAGCGGGATTGGACCAAGAGGAAGGAGGTGTGAAAACTGGAGGGAGAAATATCAATAATTTAAGATATTCAGATGATACCATACTACTAGCAGAAACCAGTAATGATTTGAAATGAATGCTGATGAAAGTTAAAGAGGAAAGCACAAAAGCAGAACTGCAGCTGACTGTCAAAAAGACTAAAGTAATGACAACAAAAGATTCATGTAACTTTAAAGTTGACAATGAGAACATTGAACTTGTCAAAGATTATCAATACTTTGGCACAGTCATTAACCAAAATGGAGACAATAGTCAAGAAATCAGAAAAAGGCTAGGACTGGGGAGGGCAGCTGTGAGAGAACTAGAAAAGGTCCTCAAATGCAAAGATGTATCACTGAACACTAAAGTCGGGATCTTTCAGCCCATTCCCGATCTCTATGTATGGATGTGAATGTTGGGCAGTGAGCAAAGTGGATAAGAGAAAATCAACTCATTTGAAATGTGGTGTTGGAGGAGAGCTTTGCACATACCATGGACTGCAAAAAAAGCAAATAATTGGGTGTTAGAACAAATTAAACCAGAACTATCACTAGAAGCTAAAATGATGAAACTGAGGTTATCATATGTTGGACACATAATGAGAAGACCTGATTCACTAGAAAATACAATAATGCTGGGGAAAACAGAAGGGAGTAGAAAAAGAGGAAGGCCAAACAAGAGATGGATTGATTCCATAAAGGAATCCACAGGCCTGAATTTACAAGATCTGAACAGGGTGGTTCATGACAGATACCCTTGGAGGTCACTGATTCATAGGGTCACCATAAGTTATGATTGACTTGAAGGCATATAACAACAACAACAACAACAACAACAGGCACCATGTATTTCTCCTCCTTTTGGAAAAGTCCAAAAAATCAAAGAAATACATTCTGAATTTAATTTGAGTTATAGATCATCCCATACATGTGGATTGGGAGCAGAGCTTCCAGATCACATGCGTTTAATTGTTACCACAGGGGTGTGTGAGCCACTTTTCCATAAGCTCATCCCATTGCCCTGATGTAACAATTAAGGCAAATTATGTGGTCCTTGCAGCACAATCGTCACCCTAGCTTGGTGCTTGTATGCCATAGATCCATTGTGTAACACAGATTGGCCCTGCACACAGGTGTTGGGTCTTTCAATGTTTTAGCAGCAACATGGAATGAACCCACAAACCCCCACAAACAAATGGTATCAATGTCTCTTCTCGAAAATCTATGGCTGAGTTACCCTTTGTGGTCACTCCATTTTTCCTGATGGAAATGGGTCATGAATAGTGTCAGTTTCCCACTGGGAATGCTAGGAGTTGTAGTCTCAGTACCCTCTGGATTCTTCACCAGAGAGCTAAAGTTCTGTCACCATCTCTGCTGCCTTCATCACCATCAGAGGTTCAGTGAGGCAACTGGAATTGGGATGGGATTTGCAATTTGCGGTAGGGATGGAAAGATCTGTCAATTTCTGTTCTCTCTCAGTTTCTCGTTTTTCCAGTCTTCAAAGCAGCCAGTTACCCACGTTTCTGCAGCATTTTGTGAATTTTTAAAATTTAAATATCCTCATGAAAATTCTTCAGCATTTTAGTGTGAATTTCTCCTAATGAACCATTTTTGTATGCAGTTTTGACTAATGCAACACATTTTTGCAAACAATTTCACATAACATAAGGCATTTTTGTAGGTTATTTTCACTCATTTATTCATATTTATTCACACTTTCCCCAAACATATGGATTTTTGAAAAAACAGTTTAGTTGGCAAACTGCATTGCAAAATTCAAATGAATTTTGGAGGATGGCTGTGTTTCGGTTCTCATTGTTTCAAAAATTGTGAATTTGATAGATTCAACTTGAAATGCGAACTGAATTGAATTTATCACCCACCTCTAATTTGAGGGGCTCAGACATTGAAGTTGGAGGTGTACACAGCAGGGGTACCAAGTTGGTGTTCTCCAGATGTCAGCCCTACTCAGCATGGCCAATGGGCACAAATTATGGGAGTTGGGTGGCACCACATTGGCTACCCATGTGCTATAGAATAAGCTCAGGAGTCTGGCATGACTTGAAGGTATGGCTGGGGTCAGCTGCTAGTTCTGCAGGTATCTTAGTCTTGGTTCACACATGCACCCACAGCACTTAATTTCTCTGTACTTGATGATTTGAACCCTATGCAGAAGGTCTAAATTATGAGAGAATCAATGCATGGAAAGGTCTATGCAAGACTGGTTTATATGTGCATACATTCTGTGAAGACCTATGGTTCAATGCATGGAGATCAGGGATGGGACTAGGAGGTGCAATCCTAACACCCTTCTCCTTCTGTTAATTCTCTCTGAATGCAGAACATCCGCATAGGGCTTTGATGACTGGTGCCTGATTGTGTGAACTGACTCCATTGAAAACTATTGTGTTTGAAGTGGTGTAAGGTGGTATAAAAATGCTACTTCTGGTATTAGATCTTCAATGGCCCATTCATGCGTGCAAGACATTGCAGCAGAAACTACAGAGGATGTTGCAAAGGTCATAAACACACTGGCTTACATTTAACAATGCAGAGGGGAGCATTTCATCAGGATTTCTCTCTTACCACCGTTTTTTAAAAAAAGAAGGCTCAGATTCCCAAGATTTTATCAAGAATCAATGTGCTCTTCTAAGGAAACCTATTATATTGCCTGATAAATTGAATACACCTTCTATGGCCTTCATTTATGAATGGGCCACAAAACTACAGTGGAGTTTGTAGCATGCATCATAATGGTTCTCCTGTCAACTTTGAATCCTCTCTCTGTTAATATAGTTCCTTCCTTGAATTCTTCCACCTCTTGTTATGTGAATTGTGCTATAAGCTGCACAATCTTGGTCATTTTCACCCAAGTTGACTCACAGTAGGCCATTTTGTGTCTGGGTTTCTACCTGAAGCAGAATCAGTATGCCAACTATTTGGTGGAGTTTGAGTTTCTACAGTGTAAAAGAAGAAAAGCTACCAATCACAACAACTCACACTGCAGCTCCACGTTACTACATTGGAAGGGTAATCACTTTGTTCTGATTGGCTTATTAGCAGAAAGCTATGTGTCTGAATAATGTATGTGACAGGCCTTAGATGATTGTCTCAGATGAGCTCAAACAAAATCCCACTGTGTAAAGTGAACACAAAGCACAGCTTCGGATTCCGGCTCGCTTAAGAAAAATGACTTCGTGATTTTTTTAACAGTTCTGCCAAGTGCAGAAGTCTTCACGAGACAATACAGAGCTACCTGCTGATTACAAGGAAAGCAACGATTTTCATCCTAGAATATTCCCCCTTGCTCTTATTCAGAATAAGAAAATAGCATAGCCTTTGTTTCTTTAAAAGCAGCAGAAAAGAGAGAAGAAGAGGGAGAGAGAGAGGAAAAAATGGTTTGGGCATGTTATGGTTAGGCTTCCTAAATGCCAGATTCTGTTTTTAATGCCGGTCTTGTACTTTTAAGAGCGGCTTGGCATACAGCATTTGGGAAATAAATCATCACAGCACAGGCTTAACATTATCATGTGTTAATGTCTGTACATCAAGGCAGAGACAGTGGCCATTGAACAGTTGGCAACCTAACATATTGTATAGTGCTACATTGTGACAACTGAAAATACCTCACCTAGTGAGCCATATGTTTGGAGTTTAAGATCAGCTGAGGTCTGTACAGGAATGACTCCAAGGGGTAGTGAGGTGTAGTGGGTGCTCCTCACTCTTCCCAAAACATTTCCCACTCTTCCACTTGCTCCTCCACCTTTCAGTCACTATATTTTAAGGTCCTATACAGCATGGGTTAAATTCTTGCTTCCTTAATAATGATTTTTGCCCCCTTCACCCACCCAAATTAATTTTTCTGGAGTCACTTCTGGAAATGAGGTATGCTAAGGCAGGCTGAAGATAAATTATGTTGATATACTATTAAAGCTAAGAATGTTTCAGCAGGCTCAGTGCTTTGAATGGGAGCTCTGAGTTTCCCATAGGCTAGGCTATAAGCGTCACAGACTGAAAAATGGGTGTACTCAAGTAACAATGCAGGCATTTTTTAAAAACTGAGTGTGTACAAATAAACAGATAAATAACAACATAATGTTTAAAAGTGAAGAAACAAAACAAATCCAGAATGCCTAACAGGACATAACACTGTTGATCACATGGTATATCATTATGCTACACATCATATTATTACATAGAGGCAGATGTTGCAGATGGAAAGCCTGGTGAGAGGAATAGAAGAGGATGAACCAGTTTTTAGATTGTAACCCATTCAAATATGTATTTGGATAGACACTCTAGAGTAGGGATGGGGGGATTTAATTCAGTTCAAATCTGGAGGTGAATCTACCTAATTTGCACAAACTGCAACAGTACATGAATATAATAGAATAGAATTTATTCTTACGGTCAGAGACCAGTACAAAGCATCAAAATACAAAGCTGATACAAGACAAATTAAAACAACAAACATTTAGTGTACAAGGACCAAGAGTAGCTAAAAGATCGACGGTCAAGTCTGTGCAGACAGTTGGGCTAGCAATGCTCTACGATGGGAAATTGCTGCGGCACAGAAACTCGCGACCCTGTTTGTAATTTGGGGGTTTTGGTCTGATAAAATATAGCTGGCATAAAATGCGGGGTTCCTGCCCGGCATTGTTTGAATAATTGGAGTTATGGTTAAAAGATGAAGATCATGATAAAAAGGACAAGCTAAAAGTACATGGCCTGTGGTTTCCACTATGCCTGCACCACAAGGGCATAGGTGCTCAGCTAAAGGAATCTTATGGTATCTGCCGTCTAGAAGTGCTGATGGAAGTGCATTAAACTTCACCAGCGTAAATGCCTTTCTGAGCCTAGCAGTGGAAAGAAAGCTTAGATAATGCGCAGGGGCAAAAGCCCCAGTGGTAAGAAAAGGGCCAGGGTCGGTCGCTACCAGAGAGCGGTGATTCTGGAGTTCTACATCTAGGATACATTGGTGGATAACCTGCCTCGCTTTGGAGAGGCCTAACAGGGAGATGGCAGGGAGGGAGAAACCTAGACTTGAGAATTTCCTAATTAGTGTTTTTTGCCAGTTAGATTGATATAGATCTGAGAGCACAAGGGGGGCCAGTCCCACAGGGGAAAACCACAGTTTTAGCCAAAACCTAGCCTTAAGCATCCATATACGAACCTCTATTGTAGGTAGTCCAGCTTCGAGATGCAAGATGTTGTTGGACACACATGATGTAATATCTAATATGGATCTCAAAAATTTGGTTTGAACAGGTTCGAAGGAAGAGGATTTGGAGTAGACCATTGCCTAGGAGCCATATAACATTTGGGGAATGACTTTCGCCACAAAGACTTGTATAGCGGAAGGAATGTGTTGCCCTCCCTTGTTATAGAAAAATGAAAGAAGCACCTTCGAGTTCCTCTGTGCGTTGATGATGGTGTTCTTGGCATGAAGGTGCCATGCTCCAGAAGAGTGGAAGGTCACTCCAGGTACCGATATGAGGAAACCTGTTCAATTGGAAGTCCATTGAGGTACCAACGGTGTTTCACCTTTTTCCTGGTGAACACTAGTACCTTCGTCTTGACCTGGTTGATAATTAGTAGCTCCTTGGAGCAGTGGTCTGCAAGTGCCTGCAGCAGTCGTCACAGGGCAGTGCGTGATAATGAGATAAGCACTGCGTCGTCCGCGTAGAGTAATATAAACAGGGGTTTGTTTGCGAGAGTGGGGGGATGGGATGAGACCTGCACCAGGAATCCGACCAGGGAATTTATGTAAAAGTTGAATAGGGTAAGGGCTAGGATGCAGCCCTGCTTAACGCCCTTATAGGTGGGAATTGGCTTGGTCAGGTGACCGGTGTTGTTGCATCTAATGCGTAATTTGGTGTTTTCATAGAGGCATCGTATGAGGGCTAAAAGACGTCTGTCGATGTTTGTGGTCTCAAATTTTTCCCAGAGCTTGTCCCTGGGGATGAGATCAAAGGCAGTCTTGAAGTCTATAAAGGCCGTGTAAAGGGATCCCCCCTTTTTAGATGAATATTTTTCCACCACGTGTCGGATAACCAATACATAATCCATGGTGGAGCGCTCTACTCTGAATCCGGCTTGTTCCTCCACCAAGATGTTTTCCTGATCCAGCCAGCTTTGTAATTTTTCCAGTAAGTGAGTGGCATATAATTTACTGACAATGTTTAGTAAACTGATTGGTCTGTAGTTAGCTGGATTGGATCGGGTGCCTTTTTTGTGGATTGGGATAATAGCAGCTAAACCCCAGTCTTTGGGGATGCAGGCAGTGCGGTCAATACTCATGAAAAGGGCTGCCAGGACTGGAGCCCACCACTCGATGTTAGATTTGAATATTTCAGGGGGGATGCTATCGGGCCCTGATGACTTGCCCAGTTTCAGCTTTGTGATTAGTGAAGAGACTTCCTTTACAGAAACCGGAGGCCAGTCGGGGAAGTCATTTAGCGAGTTCACTACATATTGGGTTCGGTTCTGACCCCTTGAGTAAGTATTATAAAAGTACATTTCCCAGGATTGCACAGAGATATAGTAGTCCAGGCTGAAGGGCAATTTGGGCCAGCCGCTGGCCACAAGCCGCCAGAAGGAGGCAACGTCTTTGGCCCTTGAGGCCTGGATTAGAGATTGCCAGTGCTGAGTCTGAGCCAATCTTTTTTTTGCCTTGATCAGTAGTTTGTAACTCTTCTTCAATGCTAGGCATTCGGTAGGCAGTGCGGAGAGGTCTTTGTCTCTATAGCTCTGTATTTTGCGATTAGGAGTTTTTTGAGGTTGAGGCATTCTCGATCGTACCAGGGTTTGGAGTTGTATAATAGAGTACATGACCTTGTCGCAAGCTTGGGAATTAAACATTTTTGGAGATCCGCAATCAGATCATGGTACATCGTGAGTAGAGTTTCCCCGGAGGTCGCAGTCAGGATAGTCTCACGCTGGCGAAGACATCTAGCTGAGTTTAGTGTTCCTTTTATGTCCTTCTCTATTTTAGTTGACCATTTGACATGAGTGGTTCTTATCGGATAATCTGGTTCTCATTAAAATGCTGATAATTTTTCATGAGGACTTTTTTTTTAAAAAAAACTGATATGAAAATGTGGAGAACTGAACTTAAGATTGGAAAAATGAGAAACTGAGAGAAACCAAAATGGACACATTTTCCTGTCTCTACTCCAAGAGCAATGTTGGCATATGTATTCCTAGATGCATGTTCCTGGAGGATGACTAGAAAGAGATCACACATCCACTGAAATGTGCTTAGAATTGTATGCATGTGAACTTTGCGTCTAATCCTATGGATGTGTATGTTTTACATGGGCACCTATATGTGCACAAAAATGCCTTGTAGAAAGTGGCCCTGAGGTGATCGTGCAGAACAGAGGTGGGGAACTTGTGGCCCTCCAGATGTTGCTATACTCCAACTCCCATCAGTCCCAGCCTGCAAAGCCAATGGTCAGGGATGCTAGGATCTGTAGTCCAGCAACATCTAACAGGCCACAGGTTCCTCATCCCTGCTGTAGAATCACGTTTGGTTGACCTGATGGAAGATACTATGATGACCCAGTCAAACACTCTGATCAAAATCATACTTTGCAGAAAGATATATTGTTTTCAGAGTATGTCCAGCTAGCATAAATCACTCTGTAGTAAAAGGAAAAAAAGGTGAAATATCCATTATTATATGGTTGAAGTGTTGTTTCTTAATATTATTCAGTTAATGTGGTACAGTAGGCATGCACAATTTGTGACCCACCAGGCTGAACACATCCCATCAGCCATTGACAGTGACCTGCCATGGATTTGATCTTGTTTCTGTAGAGTTAGGGAAACAAGAGGCGAGAAAGGATTTACTAATCCTGCTGTAGGTGGGCCACTAGGTGTGGTTGGTGTGTTGCAGATAGCTTAGTGGATCCAAAGTTGTGCAGGCCTAGTTTAGATAACTGCACAATTTCTATTTTGTGTTTGTTCTGGTCTGCAGGAATGTTAAGACAAAGGAGAGTCCCCATTCTGGTTTGTAGTTTTAAGTGTATGTTCAAACACCAATGAGACTGCAACAGGCCTAGGGAAAAACTTTGCCTAATGTTCATCTAATTGAATAAAATGTATGAGCTGCAACTCTCTGACGAACAGAGTTAAATTAAAAATGACATCCTCTGTGCTGAGCATATAATACCAGTCACCAGGGGAGGGGAGTATGTTTGCCTAGATCAGATTTTCAATGTGAACATTGCTGCTACAATTTACTGAAAATGAAGGTAAAGTATTTCATGTTTAAAATTCTGTTACCTGCAACTTGTCATTTAGCATACCTGTGCTGGCTTCTCCCTATCTCTGTTTCATTGTAGCTTTACTCTGTCTTTTAGGTAAAACTGATCTTTTCATCTAGAAATTCCTGAGAAGCTTTGAGGCAATTTGGGGCCTTTCAGAACATGTTTGAAAACAATTGTCCTTATCCACATTTTAATCACATGATTAGGAGAAGTGCAAATTTCAAAGGATTGCTGCATTTCAGTTCATGTCTAGGAAGTGCAAATTATATGTTTTTTTCTCCCTACGACAAGACTGGTCTGTTTTCCGTTCCTCTGTTGTTTTTATTCTCCAATCTAGGGGCATTCACACAAGTTTGATATTCAGAGTAAATTCCTCCATCCAAGCCTATGTTGGAGAAAACAGGCTCAATGGGGAACATAAAGTGCACTAGCCTCCCAGTCTAGGAAATGGCCAGCATGCTCTGATGCATCTTTGCAAGGGTGGCAGAAGGAGGAAGATGTTCTCCACTAGTGATTCTTCAGCACATCTGGCTTCATTTGAGCCTGGAGAGACCTTACTCCAAATCTTTTGGTATATTTGAAAATTGGAATATATTTTTTTCTTGTCATTCCTCTCCTCCAGACTAACACAGCTTGGTGAACCACCAATATCAAATGTATTCATACAGCAAATACATAGATTGATTATCTGGTGGATATTTGGCAAATATTTCAAGAGTATTGAGATAATATTTGACATCAAAACTCACAGTGGGGAAGGGCTGTAGCTCAGTGTAGAATATCTGCTTTGCACGTAGAATATCCTTGATTCAGTCCTCTGCATCTTCAGGAAAGACTGAGAGAGAACCCTGCCTGAAACCCCAGAGAGCCACTGCAGTCAATGTAGACAATACTGAACTAGATGGACTCAGCATAGGACACCTTCCTATGTTCCAAACTTGAAGGCAAATGTTTGGCAGCAAACTAGTTTCAGATTTAACATGGGGATAACTGAATGTCCTCACTCCTGAGAAAGTTTACCAGTGACACTGAAAATCTTGTTTTTTCTTGAAATTCCTCCCATATTTTAACTGAAGGGGAAAAAACATCCAAATTTACTTTGAATTTCACTTTCGGTGAAATCCATTGACAACCTAGGGATGTGTGAAGCCCATGCCTTCCTTTAGATTTGCTTATTTTGTGTGCTTAACATATTGTTGCCAAGAAATATGAGTAATGCAATCCTATGCATATTTACCTGTGAGACCCATTGAGTTCTGTGGGAGTTACTTCTGAGTAGTCCTGCATTGAATTAGTCTGTAGCAAACACAGCCCCTCACAAGCTTGGGTGCCAGCAACATTTTAAAAAAAAACACTGACAAAATCTTCACCTGACTCCAGGAGTTGGGGACTAAGAAACATCTCCAGACATCTAGGAGCTAGTGCTTTTGTACCAAAAGGAAGAAAGGGGATTCATATTTATTCTGAACGTGAAGCAGAATTGTACTTGTGGGTGCTACAGGCAACTCCTCAACAGTAAGTCTGACCTTTACATTTCTGGGATAGTTTTTTGAATAACAATGGCATTCTAATCCCAGTCACTGATTTAAATACGAAGACTTTCTACCCCTTCTTGGGTAACCCTCCAGTAATAACGCAGCATGGCACATTCTCACCAATCAATCATACTTCCTGATTCTGCATAGCAGAAAGTTCAAACGTCATGGTACAATGAGTCCTGTGAGTTATTAGAATTGTGATGTGAATCCATATCCTCTTCTCGGGTGGCTGCAATCTCAAAGTGACAAAGTTCTGCTGCAGATAAAATATGGCACTGACTTCTATATCTTTTGGCAAAAGTCAATTATATTAAGTTATACCAGGTTCTGTATTACTTACACTGCCAGCACTAAAACCCACTACACTTACAAGCTGTTGATTTAATCAAATCTGTGATATTTTATTGGTCAATTTAGTGCTGTGTTCTAGCGGTACAATGGAAAAGATGGCTTTGCAGTGTTATCCTGTCCCATCTTTGCTATGCTGAGCGAGCACTATTATTGTTGTAAAACATGAGCCAGTTAATTTATAGATCTTTATCTCTGAAGGATGTGTCTAGCTGTAAGATGCCATTGGTGGACAGGTTGAAAACATTGTGCTGTAGATTTGGGCAGTAAAATCTAGGCAAATAAATCAAACACCTCTTTGCTTTTCACAATATAAATGTTCTTGCTTACAAAATGGCCTTTTTAGAATTATTCTAACAATTGAATGTATTTGATTTTTTAAAAAAAAAAAAACCCATAGCAACAAAAATCAGTATTGTTGAGTCTAGAATCATTTTGACAAAGCAACTAGATTTTACAAAATCTAATTACAAAAAAAGTGTACTGTATGAATTAACATATCAAATTGAAAACCACTTTGAGCACTGAAAGCTGGTTTTCTTTTTTATTAAATCCATAGTAACAACAATTTCATATCATTTATATCCTACCCTTCATCCAGGAGTTCAGTTAAGGCTACACGAGTCCCTGCATTCTTCCTCCCAACAACTCTGTGTGGACAACTAGGCGGAGAGTTGGTGACTGCCCCAAGATCACCCAGTAAGCTTCATGACTGAATGAGGATTTCAATCTGGACCTCCCCAGCCCTTGTTCAACTTTCTATCTACCATAACATACCAGTGCAATCTGCTTGTTTCTGACCCCATCTTTGAATTCAGATGGCGGTAATTGTAACTAAGAACTTTGCCAATAGCCACAGTCTAAAGCTGAATCATCATCATCATCATTTATTACCTGCCCTTCACTGAAGGGTCTTAGGACAGGTTACAACAGTTTTAAAACCCTACACTGAAAAAAAATTAATAACAACCTAAAATCACAAAATAGGGTGGGTCCTAAAATAGATATGTCTCAGATGCAAAGGCCAGGGTAAAGAAGTGCATCTTCAGCATTCACCTAAAGCTGTACAATGATAGGGAGGGAGTTCCACAACTTAGGGGCTACCATAGAGAATGTCCTCTCCCGGGCCATCACCCTCCAAGCTTCCCAGGGTGGCAGAACTACCAAAAGGGCCCCCTCTTCTGATCTCAACACCTAAGAGGGTTTGTAGGGAAGGAGGCAGTCTTTCAGATATCTGGGGCCTGAATTGTTTAGGGCTTTAAACACTAGCATGAGCACTTTAAGTTGGGCCCAGAAATAAATTGGCAACGAATGCAGCTGTTTTAAAACAGGGGTCATACGACATCTAAAGAGAACCCCAGCCAGTAATCTGGCCACTGCACTTTGGATCAACTGACATTTCTGAGTCATCTTCAAGGGCAGCCCCACGTAGAGCACATTGCAATAATCCAATCTGGAAGTTATAAGAGTATGGAGTATTGTGGCCAATTCATTTCTGTCCAAAAGGGGCTGAAGCTGACAAACCAGTTGGAGCTGGAAAAAGGCACTCCTAGCCACTGGGGCCACCTGAGCCTTCCATGACAATGTTGGATCCAGGAGTACCCCTAAGCTGCAGACCTGCTCCTTCATGGGGAGTGCAACCACATCCAGAACAGGCCTCTCTCCACCTCCCAGACATGAGAACCCTGGACACATACCTCTGTCTGTTCAGGATTTAGCTTCAGTTTATTGGCCCACATCCAGCCCATCACTGCCTTCAAGCACGATTCCAGCACCTCAACTGCCTCTCCCAGTTCAGATGGAACAAAGAGATTGTGCTGGGTGTCATCTGCATATTGATGACACTTTAGGTTTGAAGATGTTATTTGAGATGGCATATTTGGTGTATTTCAGGGCCAGGTTTCAGGGATCCAAATTGCATCAGGCCATGATAGACTTCCACTGAGACTTCTAGAAGTGGATGCTTCCTAATGACATAATTGTCACATGTCCAAAGCTTTCACACTTGCTACAGTTTGAATAGGGGACCCTTGTTCATACTTCTTTAAAGTCATTCAGAGGGGACAGGAAAGACCAAATCTATGCCGGGTGTACAGTAGCAAGTTCTAAGGTCCTGGATACTTCAGTGTCCTTCCATGTGAACTGCCAGCCAGTTGTGAGGGCAAGGATTAAACAGGAAAGGTTTTATATGTTCTAGGATTCATGCACATGCCATTGTGGCATGGGATTGTACTGTCACAAAACAGCATCCTCACCTTTAGTAATATGTGTGTGAATAGGCTCAAAACAGGGCCGGCACCAGGCATGCCAGGGCCCTTGGGCACCAGCTTGCCCTGGGCCCTGGTGCGTGTGTGCATGAACACACACACATGCACACCCCACCTATCTGTCTCTCCTGTCTTTTGCAGCTATGTGCGCTGGGCTGCCATTACCCAAGATGGTGGCCGAGATTTCTCCTAAAGGGCTGAAGCCTCCGCCGCCATATTGGTTGATGGCATGTATGTGTGCTACATGTGCAAATCCCTGCCATCAACCAAGATGGTGGCAGGAGCATCAGCACCTTAGGGAAGCTCCGGCCACCATCTTAGTTAATGGCAGCCCTGCGTGAACAGCCCACACAACCACAAAAGACAGGAGAGACAGGTAGATGGAGCCAGCAAACGGGCGGGTGGCTGGGAAGCTCTCTCAATGTGATCCGTGGCAGTACTCTGCCGTGGATTGCAGAAGGGGAGTGCTACTCCTCCCACACCCTATCAAGTGGCACCTCAGGGGCCCCTGTGGCCCCAGGGACCGTCGACCAGGGCCCACCTGGCCACCCTTTAGTGCCAGGCCTGGCTCAAAATCAGCTTTAGTTTCTAAGTCTGATTTACACATACTTCTAATCCTTGTGGCCCTCCAGGTGCTGTTGGACTACAACTCCAGTAATCCCTGACTGTTGTCAGTGCTGGTTGGAGATGATGGGAGTTGTAGTTTAAATAACATCTGGAGGGGCACAGGTTAGCCACCCCTATCCTATTAAGTTGTTAATGTGAATACTACCATAGCAGAGCCTGCTTCTTTGCTTCGCTGGTTGCCACCCTCATAAAGAGAAGAACAAACCACAATAGGGTGTGAGCAATTTCACCCCAGGTTATTTAGGTCAACTGCATCTTGGGTTTAGGATAATTTTATCTCCAATCAGATACAGATCTGTGATTAAATCCTCTTCATTTCATCTTCTCAAGTGTGTATGATGCCACAAAGCCAACTGCTAGAAAACAAAACAATGAGAAATTTGGGTTATCATTGCCAAACTTCACTGAACATGAGCCTTCTTTGAGGACTGATGTGGGAACATAAAAATATCAGTTTATATCAAGTGAGAGTAGCTCAGTATTATGATACCAGGGGCAACCAACATGGTGCCCTGTGGCTGTTGTTCGATTACATCTCCCATCAGTCCCAGCCAATGATCAAGTGTGATGGTAGTTGTAGGCTACTCCATGTCTACACTGGCTAGCAGCAACTGCCCCAGTTTTCAAGCCAGGGTCTTTCCCAGCCCCACCTAGAGATGCCAGGGATTGAACCTGAGTCTTTCTGCATGCAAAACATGTACTCATCTTCCTCAAGGGCATATGATCCTGCACATAATGTCTGTGTGAAGCATACTAAAGCAAAGTTTATCATTTTATTTTCTTGGTTTCTCTTTTCTTTCTTACAGGAAACACAAGGGAGCTGACAATAACCTGAACTAAAAAAACACACAAGATGATATAAAAACTCCCAGGGAAAGCTAGCACAAACATCCATTTCCTTTTTTTGGGGACAAAATTGCTCAGCTCACAATAAAGTCAGATGTCTTTTTGACTATATCAAATTTTGACTTGTCTCCTGAAAGATCACCTCATTGTGCTCTGGCAGACCTCTTTGAGTTTCACAGCCAACGTGTGACACACTGGGGAAGACCCTTGCTCGGTGCCCCTGCAGACTTTTTGAACTGGGCAGATGGCACTTGAGCGGTGTTCTTTTGATGGAGGGCTTTGTATAGAAAAGATAGGCTCCTTCCAGACAGTCTCTGCGTAAGTGTGTGACACTGTTTGACTTGTTGATATTAGTGCAGTTCAGGATCTGCTGGCTTTAACAGGAACTAAAACCCTGTGCTTGAACAGAAAGCTACCTGCACCCAAATCTCTCTGCCTTCTCCCTCATCATGACATACCCTGCAACATTTAGCTGTACTTGTGCTGTATCCCTATTCTCACACAAAGGAGTGTGTGTGTGTGTGTGTATACCAGAGCTTGGAAGATTACTTTTAAAAAGTAATAAATTACAGTTACAATTACTTGGCCCAAAAAGTAGTAATTACCATTACAATTACAATCTCTCTGAAAGTAACTGATTACTTTACTTTTTCTCAAAAGTAATCACTACAATTACATTTCAGTTACTTTTTTTAAAAAACTTACAAGGTGCTGGCCTTGCCTGCTGCACATCTAAGAAGCCTAAAACAATATTAAAAATAAACACACACACACAGGGGGTAGTAGAATAAAAAAAAATTATCCATAAGATTAACATAATGGCATAACAGAATCTCACATCCCCCCAAGCAATGAAGATACCCCAACTCTTGTAATCAAATTTTACACTTGAAATGCTTTTATGTTTCTGTTATGTCTCAAAAGAACAAGATGCTCAAAGAGCATGTCAGACAAGGAATGTCTTTTTACAGTCATTACGTTGCCACCAGTACTGAACAGGCGTTCTACTGCGGCGCTTGAAGGCATGCCTGTGTTGTGCTACAAAAAACACCGCAGCACACGTGGAAAGCCATGGAGTGATGACACTTCCCTGCTGGGAGACCTCAGGTACCTCACCAGTTCCTCCTCAGCAGTGTCCACTGCTGACTTCTTGCCCTGGGGCAGAAAGTTCAAGAAGTCATCTTCTAAGTCATCTCCTTCCTGGTCTTTATCTGAAGACTGATCACTGTCCTGATTAAGTACACCCATCTTTATTTCAGCTTTCAACAAGGCTTCCATTGTGTATCTAAGAAAGAGAGAGGATATGTTAACACATATATGTTAGGAAACCATCATCTGCTCTTCATTTCCTGATGCTTGTCATGTCCCCTGGTTCAGGGTCCACCCTGAGCCTGTGGATGATGACATGGAAGGTAGGAAGGTGACCAAGTCACCACACTCATGGGGCAGCACAGCAGACCCTTAAGGATTACCTGCAGCAACCCAAGGTTGTGATGAGGAGCCCCAGGAAGAAAAGGCCCAGCCCCTGCCTACCACCTTAAGCCCTCTGATGCCTCCCTTGAGACAACATTTCCCTTGGAGTAATCCACCCAAAGGGCTTCCCTAATGTTCTTACTTGTTGGTATGGGTGGTGGCCTGACACGATTCCAGCCAATCTAGTTTGAAGCGAGGGTGTAGGCAGGCTGCCAGAAGAAGCCTCTTGTCCTCCCAGATAGCTGCAAATCGCTTTCTTAGGGCTTTGCGCACACCTCTCAGCAGCTGAAAACAGTATGTGTACCTCTCAGGTTTGTTTTCCAGTCCTTCTAACTTGCAGTCCAGATTGCAGAGCGTTGGTAGCAAATACCCCATGAACATGCCGTTCTCCCGTTGCAGGATATCTAGGGACTGGGCTAGTAGCTCCATAATCTCTGTGTATTCCTGTACCACTTCAATCTCAGCAGCTGTGATCCTGGACAAGGAGCAGCGGTCCATTATGGCATGCATTTTTAGTGGCACAGTTGACAGGAGCTCATGTAGTTGCTTCAACGCATCAAAGGTGGAATTCCACCTGGTCTTATTCGGTACCTTCAGATACACACCACATTGCACATGGATATACTCAGCAATCTGTGCTGACTGGTTCTGCTTGGACCACAACTTGCTGCACTTTCCCATCAAGGAACGAAACTGTTTCTTGAAAGGACCAAGAAGACTACTTTTGGAGGAGTCAGAAAGCATGGCCTCTATGTCTTGTGTTACCACAAGGTTGAGGGTGTGGCTAGCACATCTCTGGTGTAGTGGTAAAACAAAATCCTCTCCTGAGTCTGCAGCTTCTTCCTCTGCCTCAGGTCCTGTGTCCAGGATCTCACAGATAGGCACAAACTCCACCTCAGCCTCCTCCTCCTCCTGGTTATCACCATCATCGTCACTGGTGCCTGCAGCTTCCACTGGTTCTTTGGCCATGAAAACTCTGAATGCTTTCACAAAGTTGGAGCCATTGTCTGTAGTAGTGCACATAACTTTGTTGTGGATCCTGTACTGCACATGTACATCATGCAGTGCTTTTGAAAGGACATCGTATGTATGGCGCCCCTTCAGACGCTTACAAGCCAAGGCCCCGACCTCACGTTTCAGGGTAGTTGGGTTGATCCAGTGGGCTGTTACCCCAAAGTAACTCTTCTTGCCATTGGTCCAACAATCTGCAGTGGTTGCTATATATACCACAGCACCCATTCGGTTTGCAAGAGTTTCTCTCATGTGGCATGCTCTCTTCTCAATTCTGTCTCTCAGAGTCTTGGCACATATGATGGTGAGATCTTTGGGGAGTCCAATGCGAACCAGATTAATGAATGATGGTTTGTCCACAGTCTGAAGTGGTAATGTCTCCTCTACAATGAAATCAATGATTCTCCTGTCGAGATTGCTCTGGGTGACAGGCTCCCTGCCAGATCCCCACCTCTCAAGGGTTGTCTGCTGCTGCTTCAGCATTTTGGGAGGAGGGGTATCATGCATTGGTTCAGGAAGGCCACGTCTCCTTGCCTTTATTGCTTCTTCAATTGCTCTCAGCTTCTCAGGGTGTGCCCTCTGAGGAAGAAGAATAAAGCATGAATCCAAGAAAAAATGGAAGAGGAACTTCACAATTTAAACATCAATAGACAATGGACACTCTTTGAGGACCAGCATGACAAAGGCTTACCACAAAATGTTTCTTCACATTGGAGGAGGAGGAAACAGCTGATCTCAGATTTTTGATCCTTGGAAGGCAGTAATTGCATCGTACAACAACATTTTTCCCACTCTGGCTCACAAATGTACAAGCTTTCTCAAAGCCAAACCATGGTACTTGCTGTTCTGCAGATGTGGCTGTGGGCAACTGGCACTGCTTCATGCCCTCCTCCTCCTCATGCACAGGGCCTCCTTTCTGAACCTCACTTTCTAGTTTTGCCTCCTCAGGATCAACAAGCTGTGACTCAAGTGGCCGCACTAACTGACTGCTGCTCTCAGCAGCAAAACCTGCAACAGGCGTCTCTGTAATAAACAAGAGATAATGCTCCTATATGGGTGAACTTCAGCTGTGATGTGCCCCCATCTCTTCCCCATGCTGCAAGACCCCCCGGTCAGAGTGGAAGTAAGCAGGTTGATAGCACAATTAAAAGAGATCCTATTTGCATCATTTTTGCTCACTAAATAACCCTGCCTGGGCCAGTCTAACCTACTATCTCACAGGGTTGTTGTGAGAACAAAATGAGACTAGGGTTCAAATCCCCACATAGCCATGAAGCTCACTGGGTGACCTTGGGCCAGTCACTGCCTCTCAGCCTCATGAAAACCCTATTCATAGGGTCACCATAAGTTGGAATCAATTTGAAGGTGGTACATATATTTTTTATTTTGAATATGATGATTATGATAATAAATATGCAGCATTTCAAATTAATTCTGTATGAGAAGCATTCCATGCCAAGCTTGGAAAACCAAGGATGAGGTATAAAATGTAGACAAAAATACTTTTGACAAAATGCCGTTTATCTTTTATATTTTATATATATGAGCCTGGGTAGGGAACATTTAATCTAGCCTACTTGCTTTCAGCAAGAAGGGTTAAGTGCCTTCAGGCTAGGGCAGTCACCAGAAGGCCACAGCAGAGACAAAGGAGCCTAGTGTTGTGGAGATGTTAGATGGGAGCTTTGGGGAGTAAAGATGGAGGCTCCTGAAGGCTGCAATTCTAAACACACTTACTAAGGGATTAAGCCCCATAGAACTCAACAGGACTGACTTCTAAGTAGATATAGTTTGGACTGTGCTGTTGGTAAACCTTGACTAGGGTTCTTCTGCAAAGACATCCATATCCAAGCAGGGTTGGCAACCCCCTGCCTGGAATACCCTGCCCTTATCTTTTAATGTGGCTGCTCCAAATGTTTTTACAGATTTGACCCTTTACTTCAGAAAGAGGTCTGAAAAATGAGTAAGAGTAAGAAGTATCTTTTAAAATTGTTCTTTTCAATTCACTCTTGAATGAACATCATACCTAGGGCAGATCCACACCATTCCTTTAAAGCACATTCAACACCCATTTGAAGCACATGAATCCCACCACAGAATCATGGGAACTGCAGTTTGTTAAGAGTGGTGAGAACTATAACTGTGAGGGGGAAATGACACTTCCCAGAATTCTCTTGGGGAAGTCATGCGCTTTAAATGCGAGTTGGATGTGCTTTACACATATTGTGTGAATCCGCTTAATAAATTTTGCCTGCATGTAAATTGTTTTAATTAATTTTTCAAAATGGAAATAGGCTATAAAGTGTAGTGGGTGACCATGGGCTACTCACCATTTCTCAGCCTATCTGCCCCTCAGGATGAAAACAATGGAGAACCATGACTACCCCAAGGCATACTTAAAATGTAAAGGAAGTATTGTACAACCATAGTATGCAATTGGATACTTATAGGGACACAGCATGACAAAACTGGGTGGAAGTAATGAGTGGGGTACCACAGGGCTTGGTCCTGGGCCCAGTGCTCTTCAACATTTTTATTAACTACTTGGATGAGGAGGTACAGAGCAGATGATACAAATTTGCAGATGATACAAAATTGGGAGGCATAGCTAATACCTTGGAAGACAGAAACAAAATTCAAAGGGACCTTGATAGGCTGGAGCATTGGGCTGAAAACAACAGAATGAAATTCAACATGGATAAATGCAAAGTTCTACACTTAGGAAAAAGAAACCAAATGCACAGTTATAAGATGGGGGATACTTGGCTCAGCAGTACGACATGCAAGAAGGATCTTGGAATTGTTGTTGATCACAAGCTGAATATGAGCCAACAGTGTGATGTGGCTGCAAAAAAGGCAAATGCTATATCAGGCTGCATTAACAGAAGTATAGTTTCCAAATCATGTGAAGTATTAGTTCCCCTCTATTCAGCACTGGTTAGGCCTCATCTTGAGTGCTGTGTCCAGTTCTGGTCTCTGCACTTCAAGAAGGATGCAGACAAACTGGAACAGGTTCAAAAGAGGGCAACAAGGATGATCAGGGGACTGGAAACAACGCCCTATGAGGAGAGACTGAAGGAACTGGGCATATTTAACCTGGAGAAGACTGAGGGGAGATATGATAGCACTCTTCAAGTACTTGAAAGGTTGCCACACAAAGGAGGGCCGGGATCTCTTCTCGATGATCCCAGATTTTGACTGGACATCAGGAAAAGCTTCCTAACTGTTAGAGCCATACAACAATGGAACTAATTACTAGAGAGGTAGTGGGATCTCCGACACTGGAGACATTCAAGAGGCAGCTGGACAGCCATCTGTCAGGAATGCTTTGATTTGGATTCCTGCATTGAGCAGGGGGTTGGACTTGATGGCCTTATAGGCCCCTTCCAACTCTACTATTCTATGATTCTATGAAAATATTTATATAAGCATGACTATCAAATATGTTTATTTATATAACCTGTAAAGATATTTATAGTGCAATCCTATGTTTGTTTACTCAGAAGCAAGTCCCAATGTATTCAATGGGGCTTACTCAACCAGGGAAAACTGCAGCCTCAAGTGATAAGGAACTTGTTCTTTTAACAAGTCCTTTAAGTTGAGACCTTATCCCAGTCTGCGTCTGTGTTGAAATTGCTTTTTAATATGTTTTTAAACTTTTTCTTAAAAAAATGGTTTTAAAGCTTTTAAAAATGTTTTTAAAGATGTTTTGTTTTAATATATTTTAAAGTCTGTTTTTATGATTTTTAAAGTGTTTTTAGTGCTTTTGTTTGCTGCCCTGGGCTCCTTCTGGGAGGAAGGGTGGGATATAAATCAAATAATAAAAATAAATAAATAAATAAACTTCATTCATTTTTTTAAAAAATGAGTATTAGTTTCCTACATAATAAAAACTGTGATAAACCCTGCCTAATTTCTTTAAAAATAGGGTTGGAGGGAGAGAGATTTACAACACAAACACCAGTCTGCACTATGTTTACTCACAAGTCCCATTAATTTACAGCACAATCCTAACCATGTCTACTCAAAAGCAAGTCCTAATGGAGTTCAATGGGGTTTACTCCAGGTACATGCTTTACTCCCAGAAATGGCTTTACTCCCAGAAAAGCAGATATTGGATTAAATACTTTCATATTTCATAGCCCAGGGTCTGACTCTTGGACAGAAGAGGAAAAAAAACATTAAGCCATATTACTTACGCAAACTGCAAGAAACTCAAAGCCACCATATTCTGACGTTCAGCCTAGGCATGCCTGGATCAACAAGTCACAACTCTGGCGTCATTGGCTACAATCATGAAAGGGCGGGGTTGCAGCCAGAGCTTTGAAAAGTTACTTTTTTAAACTACAACTCCCATCAGCCCCAGCCAGCATGGCCACTGGATTGGGCTGATGGGAGTTGTAGCTAGAGCATGGATCTGTTTAAAAAAAAGTTGTGCGGGGGGTGACGTTTTGGTGTATATCTCGGGAATTAGACCACCTAGAAACTTACTTTTTTTTAAATTAAAGCTGAGAGTCCGGAGAGTAAGGGGTGGTAGCCAGAGAGCCAGAGCCCTCCCCCAAAACCAGAGACTCCAGCCAAAAACACACACACTGGGGCACACACACACACAAATCATTGTCAGTCACCTCCACAGCTCTTCGCCATTCTGCTGCTGCCTTCCTTGCCCTGGCTTTTTCCTCCGACGTCCATTTTTTCCTCTCAGAGTCAGATGGTAGCAGCCCCCCCGCCTATTCACCTCTTCCCTCGTGCCTCCTAACACAGATCACAAGGGAAGAGAGAGTCTGCGCAGAGGTCCAATCAGTGTGAGGCACATGTCTTGTGTTAACCAGTCACAGCCAGGAGCTGACTTCCCCTTGTTCCCGCCCCCAAGTAACGTCCAACCTAACGTGGAAACATTAAAGTTGCAGCTGAAAAGTAGGGAAATTACTAGTCGTTCCTTTACTTGCCAAATGTAATGGAATTACCCACTCATTATTTAAAATTGTAACGAATTACAAGTAACTCGTTAAAAATAATGAGTTATTTCCAAGCTCTGGTGTATACACAAACACACACACATACACAGAGAGCGAGAGTGAGAGCGAGCGAGAGCGAGAGCGAGCTAAATGCTTTTTTCTGCCTATTGCTTTCTGAAGCATCAGGGTTGGAAACTCTTATGATCATTTTGCTGTTTACCATTAAGAAGATTTAATTGAATTGCTGCAGGAGAGCAATACTTACGGAGTGGAATAGACAAAGGGGTATGAAGAGATCAGAACATCCTAGGACTGGGCTAAAATGCACCACCCAATTTTATAATCCCATTAACTGGCTGCATTGGGGGAGGGATTGTGGCTTTTTGGGGGGGGGGATCACCAGATCTCCTTGCAGTTCTGATCCATTTTGTTTATCGCAGAATGTTCCATTCTGAGGGATACACTAGGGGTGCTTTCACACTGCACTTTATTCTGTTATTCTGACAATTTCTTACCTGGTAATTTGCGCATTATATTTGAGTTTTCACATGACATACCGGGTAGCTCCAGAATTCTGGTGGAATGTAGTGCAAGTATAGTGCTAATTTCCACAATAAAAGATACCAGAAATAATCCATTAACAAGGCTGGGAACCCGGAAGATCATGAGAGTTTTTTGCTATCTGCTGCCGCTCACGTGACAGGCATCCCAACATGCAGTGTGTTCCCTCCCTTTAGTCACGCAGGTTGTGGTTTTTTTTGCCTTACAAACGTTGTACCCGTATTCCAGCATCAGCGCAGATAGCAGCAGCATTTCCCACACACCCCTGTCTTGATACAACTAAAACAATTTAAAAAGTCAGATCCTAAAGGGAGAGGGCTTGCATGGCAATGGGACAAAATCTTAGACCTCCTTCACAGTGGGGAACAGTGTGCATGGGTGAGAGATGAAAACAAGCTGTGTGAAAGACAGTTGCGCGAAATGCTGCTATATCAGCTGAAAAAGCTGCTGTTCCTTAACGCAAGAGGTACTGCAGTGTGAAAGGGATTTTAGAAATCGGGACAGAAGTGCTACCTTTTTAATCCATTAAACTAGCGCCATTAGCCCTATGTGTGAAAGCAGCCTAGGGTGGAAAAAACTAGAGCTGTGCACTGGCTCTGTACAAAGCCCAGATTACAAATTGGACCAGGGTTATTTGCTGTGATTTGTAGGGGTCACATGGCAGGGTGGAGTAGCCCTAGATTTTTCCAGGGCGGGTGCAGCCCTTCCCAGAGTGACCTGTAGCAATGGAGTGATCCAGAGGGGAGGAAACACTTGGAAAACCCAGACTTCAGCTTGCCAATATATTTCTAAAATTGAAACAAAAAGTCCAATAGATGCCATATGTGGAAAACTCCAAGGGAGGGTGTGGCAGGGTGTAGAAGGTGAGCTGGAGTTTACTTTTGACAGTTAGTTCCAATCCGGTGCTAAAATGACACGGTGAAGGCGGTAGTAGGAGGGGAGTTTGCATTTGCATGCTTAATTATTATTGGCAGCCAGTCCTGCGAAATGCCATTGTTGGGAGATGGGAGGGTCCTTTGCTCTCTTGCTTCCAATTCAATGTTAAAATTTTACATAATGTATCACAGTGCTTGTGGAGAGGAATGTTGAAGTAATAAAAACACTGATTCCTCTGCCACCCTGCTGGGTAAGTCTTCCATTAGTTCTCTCTGAGACCACCTTTGAAAGACTGGGCAGGATTGTTGTGTGCTTTAAAACGCTCAGCCTCTCATCTTCTTCTAGTGTTAGTTGTTTGTTTTCTTCCATTCTTTCTTTTCCCCATCACCGTTTTCTTCCATTCTTTCTTTTCCCCATTGTTACTTTCCATCCACCTTATTTTAAACAATAATTATTGATTGTTGTTTAATTATTTTATCAGACAGTTCATTTTGGCAGGGTCACATTGCCACTCTCCCTCCTCATTTTTCACACCATGGGCTGTGTTTGTGTATGCATGTGTGTAACAGTCCAGCCTTCATTTATTTTTCCGGCACTTCAAAATCCAGCAGTCTGTTACTTATTTTCGAAAGTAATCCTATTCTTTCTCCTTCCTTGATCATAATCAGGGCTTTTCTTGTGACAGTAATCATTGGTACAGAGTACCATCACCTCTTTTTTTGCTGCCCATGACAACCATTTTGTGTTGGCACCCACATTACTTTTATTAAGATATAAGTACTGACTTCTTTTTACCAAATAAACCACTGATCATAGTAATACTTTAGCCAGACCCTGGTCCCAGCGCTCCCCTTCCATGATTTGAGGCAGGATGGCTGCTGCAGATTGCACAGCGAGAGCTCTGGAGCCCCCTCCATTTCCTTGCTTCAACCCACCTTTCTTGGCTGTTGTGCGGTTGCGCGTGTAGCACTGCCTTTAACCAAGATGCGTGCACATCCCTGCCATGAACCAAGATGGTGGCAGAGGCTTCAGCCCCTTAGGGAAACCTCAGCCACCATCTTGGTTAAGGGCAGTGCTGTGCGAGCAACCACGCAACAGCCAGGAAAGGTAGGTTGAAGCAAGGGAATGGTGGGGGCTCTGGAGCTCTCACTGTGAGATCTGCAGCAGCGATCCTTCCACGAATTGTGGAAGGGGAGAGGAGGGACCCCTTAGGGGCCCTGTAGCAGCAGGGGCCCTTGCTCAGGGCCCCACCTGGCCTCCCTTTGGAGCCAGTCCTGACTTTACCACACCAGCAGTTTCTCTCTTTTCTTGTGTGTGTGTGTGTGTGTGTGTGTGTGTGTGAGAGAGAGAGAGAGAGAGAGAGAGAGAGAGACTGACTATAAAGGAAGTAGCCTAATCATCATCATCCAATATATACTTACCTGGGAGTAAGTCCCACTGAACCCAATGGAGCTTACTTCTGAGTAGACATGTATTGGATTGCAGCCTTAATAGTTTTGTTTACTTAGTACACCCCCTCCAAGGGCACAGTTGTTTCTTTCTCTTAGTAGCAGGCACCAGCCTAGTGGTTACTGTCTCCTACTAGTGCCTTATTTTCCCCTAAGCAATCATATGCTTTCTCATTCAATTAATAATAATAATAATAATAATAATAATAATAATAATAATAATAATAATAATAATTTTGTTGACTTTACCACATAAGCTGTTTCTCTTTTCCAGGCTCAACACCAGCAGGCAGTCAGGTTGGGTACTGGTTTTATTACTTCAGCAGTTCCTTCTACTAGACTCTCAGAGGCTTGGAGAGGATCCAAAGATATCAACCAAACCATCCCCCATACTCTGTAAAAATATTATTATTTTATTTTCCCCTCACTCGCTGCTGGCAATCTGCCCCCTTATGACAAGATCCCTCTGGATTCTAAGTGACTCCAGTGAATGAATATGCTTTCTCACTGCTGGATATCTACCCAAGTGTGACAGGGCCTCAAGACTTTCCATTTTTCTGTGCCTGTCTGCCTCCTGCTGCTGCCCACCAGTGACTGCCTGATTGAATATGTTCTCTGCTTATGCCTATCTACCTGCCTAGCTGCCTAATTCAACTCTGATTTAAGAGATGTCTCACTTTTAGTGTCTGCCTGGTAAGGGTGTCATGACTGTCTTTCTTTGACTTAGCTCCTTGGGAGATGGGTTGCACCCTGAAATGATTTGTTTTTTTTTTTTCAAAATCTTAATGGAAGGAACAAGCAGAGCATTAGAATTGCAGGACTGAGACTACAACAGCCTTTTCAAAAGAATTATTTCCTTTTTTGAAAACAGCACATTTTAAAGATAACTAGTATGAAAACCCCTGGAAATATCTGTTTAAAATTTGATACAGGTGATCCCATTCGTAGGGGTAACCATGTCTCCAAATGTGAGAAAACAAAACATGTCCCTATTTGAGAAAACAGAAAAGATATGGCCATTTTAATTTCTAATGCAAGTCAATGGGATTTGTATATTTGTATTTTCTGGATTGGGTCAGGTCCAAGTTTGTCTGGACTGAATCAAGGCTCCAAATTGGGTTGGTGGGTGTGTATAGGCTTAAAAAAATACATCCACAATTGTCCTGTAAGTTCAAGTGAACCTTGCCATTGGGAGCATGTGAAATGGCATGTTGTGTAATGCCTGGTATACACACAATTTCCCCCCAAAAAAGATACCGTTGAAATCACCTTGACAAGCAAAGTAGAAACCAATACCAGAAAACAAGGTTTGTCCCTAGTAAATACACTATGGGAGTTATTTGTGTGTTACAAGAGCTAGCAGGTTGGAGCTAGCAGTTCTGACGTGGAAATAACATGTAATAATTGCTAGTGATGGCAGCTCTCCCCACCCCAAGTAGAGGGTAATTGGTTAACTCTTTAAAGGTATGTAGCTAAAATTAAGCAACTGTTTCATTGTTTAGGCATTAATTTTGGCCCCATTCCTCTTTCTCAACTCAGTAGCTTCTTGTGGAATTTCTGGCTGTTCAAACTGCTTTCAAAATTAAGATCCATGACTAAGCACCTAATGAAAATATAGACTCTCCAATTTAGGCATTTGTATCCGTAAATCTTTGTCAAGCTGACTCCTAGTGAGTGTGTATATCCTTTAGATGCCACAATGCAATAAAAACTAAAATAGATAGTTTGAGTAATAGGCAGCAACTGTATTTTCTGACTATTGATCACCATTAGAATTCTAGGGCTAAAAGAAGTGATCCAAAGGTTGTGATTGTCTGTGCAGTATTATAAGTGTCCAGCGTCATATTCCCCTTGTGTGAGAGGCACAATGCATGTGATGACCAATATCTGTAGGCCTACAGAGCATGCATTTTCAACAAAAGGGATTCCTGTATGCCTTGGGCTCTGGAGTGCAGCCTAGATGAACAATTCTCCTACCCGTTCACTACGTTCAACATCTAAGGCCCTCCTCCGAGTTCCGACTCACAGAGAAGCTCAGAGGGTCGTAACAAGATCTAGGGCCTTTTCAGTGGCTGCCCCCGAATTATGGAACAGTCTCCCCGATGAGGTTCACCTGGCGCCTACACTTTTATCTTTTCGGCGCCAGGTGAAAACCTTCTTATTCTCCCAGGCATTTTAATCTATTTTTAAGCTTTTAACATATATTAGGTTGTTTATTGTTTAGTATTTACGCTCTACTGTTTTTGTGATTTTATTGTATTTTATCCTATGTTGTTCACCGCCCTGAGAGCCTTCGGGCTGTGGGCGGTAGATAAATCGAATAAAATAAATAAATAAAAATAAATAACAGGTTATTTGAAATTGCATACAAATGAAATCAGTGGAACACAACACCTGCCTCATAAATGTAGGTTTTTTTAAAAATAAAAAGCTTGACCATCTATCTGGATTCCATATGGTCTGTTGAATTTTGGCTAGTGATGCTATGAATATGCATGTTTTTCAGACAATGCAACAAAAATATTCACTGTGGAAATGATACGGCCTTAGAGCAGTGTTCTTTAATCTTTGGTTTTCAGATGTTGTTGGACTACAACTTCCATCAGCTCCAGCTAGCTTAGCCAATGTTTAGGGAAGATGGGAGTTGTAGTCCAATAATATCTGGGAACCTAAGAGTGAAGAACACTGCTTTAGAGGCCTTCTTGCAGCCTCTACCTGCTGATAGCCCTCCTTGCAACAACCCACTTCCCTAATCAGCTGATTAGTGACAGCAAAGGAGCCTTCTGGGATGGGGTAGTACCTGAACCTACAGGCCCTTGATCATAAACAGGCAATTTTGTGGCCTTCTGGTTGTTGGACTACAACTCCCATCAGCCCCAGCCAGCATGGCCAATAGTCAGGGATGATACTCAACAACATCAAGAGGGCCGCATATTAGATAACCCTACCCTAGATGCTGCCATGAGCATGCATGGAAAATGTAGGTGCTGGCATTCCAGATCATGCCTGATCCTGGCAGTGTCTTGGGCCTTAAACCTGAGGGACTATGGCAGCACTTCCAAGAAGCCCTCCCTGCTCCTTCCCATAATGTTGGAAGAAAGAATGATAATGAAGATTCCCTGAACCAATCCAACTGAAACAGGTTAATTTAATATAAAATCCGAGAGATCCAACCTGAAATGGATCCTGGAGCTGGACTTCATAAGCCCTGTGTTCACACAGCCCAGACTTTTCTTTGTGGGAAGGGATTTCCTTCCACATATGAGCATACAATCAATTAGCAGTCTCTCTGGTATTTCCAGTTTGATGGAAATCACAATAATTTGGACAACCCTGATGCAAGCATTTACCAGGTTGGAGCTGAAAGAAGGTTCATTTTTTTTTACACTCCTTAGCCATTTCCCCAAAATAAAAGAAGAGAACACCCCCCCCCAATCTCTAAAAGCAGCTGGGCTTTCTGTGCACACAATAGAAAAATTCATTGGCAATGCATGAAGCTGTAGTACCCCAGAAGAAACTGTTCACCCAGCAGTAACCCACAGCAGCAGATGATAAAAGCTGCCAAGAAATGAGGAGACAGAGAGGACTTCTCATCCATTCACTATGCCTCTCCACTTGCATGATTCCATGCCTGTGAAAATGGATTCTCATCCAAATGGAGTGGCAGGCACCCAAAAAAACAAAACACAGAACAGGCAGGTGGAAACTGCATGTGCAGTTCCTACATCACTTATGAAAACAAAACTAGTTATAGATGTAACAATTGAGTGATCAAGTCCAAGCACTATAACCACTGAACTTCAGGAGGAAGCATCCTGGGGACACCATCATACACCTGCTTTCCATGATCACTATCTATCTATATATATATCTATATATATAGTCACTTGTTATTCACTCCAGAACATGAAATACAACTTTCAAAAGGTATGAAGTATTAAAAATCATATTAATTCTTTTAAAATCCATGTTTAATATTCAAGTCACATATTATTACATGAAACTGAATATATACAGGGTGCTGGAGATGGACATGCGAATTTGGGGGTTTCTCCTTTTCTCATTATTCCAATCTTAAATTCAGTTCACTCCATTTTTGCATCAGTTTGTGCTTTTTTAAAAAAAATCATAGAAATTTGTGCCCATTTCCATGTTCATTTCTCCTAATATATACATTTAGTATACAGTTTTGCCTAACAAATTTTTGCAAGCATTTCTCCCTAACATAATGCATTTTTGCACATTACTTTAATTCAAAGATGCATTTTTGTGTGTACTTTCCCCTAATATGCACATTTTTGCATTTTGTTAGAGTTGTTGGAGTACTGCATCAGAAAATTTAGAGAACTGGGAAGTTTCGCAGGATATGTGTGATTCAATTGGTGAAGTATGAATCAGCTAGGCTGGCATTAAAATGTGAAATGACTGAATTTGTCCTCTATTTCTATAGAGTGTAACTAGGGATGGGAGAGAAATTCACATTTAAAGGCACACCTATCAAGGGCTGGCAACAGGCATGACTGGGCCCTTGGGCACCAGATTGCCCCGGGCCCATGGCACCCACTTGTATGTGCCACCTACCTCTCCTGCTGCGGTGAATGCTGGCCATGCTGCATCTGAATGCCTACCACCAAACATGATGGCAGCAGGGGCATCAGCCCCTTAAGGAAGCCTCAGCCACTGTTTTGGTTGATGGCAGGCATGTGCGCGCAGCATGGCCAGCATTCACCGCAATGGGAGAGGCAGGTGGGACATGGAAGCAGGCATCACAGGCCTGTGCAGTTATATTTATTTATTTATATTTATTAGGCACTTTTTTCCAAAATGGAACTCAAAGCGACTTACCAAAAAAACAAATTCTCCTTGAAGTGGCTTACAACAAAAGCAAACAACAATCACAGAAAACAATATCATAATAAAATAATACAACAGCAGTAATAAAATAATAACAAATGCCACAGCAAACACAAAAACCTTTTCAATATTATAAGTATAACATTACATTCTTTAGCAGGCCACATTATACCTCTTGGCAATATGGCAAAAATAAAAGAAAATTAAGACAGTTATATCATAGAATCATAGAATAGTAGAGTTGGAAGGGGCCTATAAGGCCATCAAGTCCAACCCCCTGCTCAATGAAGGAATCCAAATCAAAGCATTCCCGAAAGATGTCTGTCCAGCTGCCTCTTGAACGCCTCCAGTGTCAGAGAGCCCACTACCTCTCTAGGTAATTGGTTCCATTGTCGTATGGCTCTAACAGTTAGGAAGTTTTACCTGATGTTCAGTCAAAATCTGGCTTCCTGCAACTTGAGCCCATCATTCCATGTCCTGCACTCTGGGACGATTGAGAAGAGATCCCGGCCCTCTGTGTGACAACCTTTCATGTATTTGAAGAGTGCTATCATATCTCCCCTCAGTCTTCTCTTCTCCAGGCTAAACATGCCCAGTTCCTTCAGTCTCTCCTCATAGGGGTTTGTTTCCAGTCCCCTGATCATCCATGTTGCCCTCCTCTGAACCTGTTCCAGTTTGTCTGCATCCTTCTTGAAGTGCGGAGACCAGAACTGGACACGGTATTCAAGATGAGGCCTAACCAGTGCTGAATAGAGGGGAACTAATACGTCACGCGATTTGGAAAATATACTTTTGTTAATGCAGCCTAATATAGAGTTTGCCTTTTTTGCAGCCACATCACACTGTTGGCTCATATTCAGCTTGTGATCAACAACAATTCCAAGATCCTTCTCACATGTCATATGGCTAAGCCAAGTATTCCCCATCTTATAACTGTGCATTTGGTTTCTTTTTCCTAAGTGTAGAACTTTGCATTTATCCCTGTTGAATTGCATTCATTCTGTTGCTTTCAGCCCAATGCTCCAGCCTATCAAGGTCCCTTTGCATTTTGTTTCTTTCTTCCACAGTATTAGCTATGCCCCCCAATTTTGTATCATCTGCAAATTTGATAAGCATGCTCTGTACCTCCTCATCCAAATCATTAATAAAAATGTTGAAGAGCACTGGGCCCAGGACCGAGCCCTGTGGTACCCCACTTGTTACTTCCACCCATTTTGAGAAAGAATCATTGATAAGCATTCTTTGATGATTCTGGAGCCAGCTGTGGATCCACCTGATAGTTCCATCCAGACCACATTTAGCTAGCTTGCTAATCAGAATATCATGGGGCACTTTGTCAAAAGCTTTGTTGAAGTCGAGATATATTATGTCCACCGCATTCCCACAGTCTACAAGGGAGGTTACCCGATCAAAAAAATGAGATGAGATTAGTTTGGCAGGATTTGTTCTTCATAAATCCGTGTTGGCTCCTAGCAATCACTGCATTGTTTTCAAGGTGCTTACAGACTGACTGCTTTATAATCTGTTCAAGAATTTTTCCAGGGATTGATGTTAGGCTGACTGGTCTGTAGTTCCCCGGTTCCTCCTTTTTGATGATAGGGACATTAGCTCTCCTCCAGTCATCCGGCACTTCACCAGTCCTCCACGATTTCGCAAAGATAATAGACAGCGGTTCTGAGAGTTCTTCAGCCAGTTCCTTCAATACTCTAGGATGCAGTTTATCGGGCCGTGCTGATTTGAACTTGTTAAAAGTGATTAGGTATTCCTTGACCGTTTGTCTGTCAAGCTCAAGCTCCAATCCTGCCCCTTCTACTTCATGTTTCCCGGGAGGGTCATAGGCCCTTTTTTGGGAGAAGACTGAGCCAAAGTAGGAATTGAGCACTTCTGCCTTTTCTTTGTCATCTGTTATCATTTTGCCTTCCTCGTTGAGTAGCTGTGCCACCGTTTCTTTTCTCTGTCTTTTACTATGGACATACCTGAAGAAAGCTTTTTTGTTGCTTCCAGCATCCCTCGCTAACCTCAGCTCATTCTCAGCTTTAGACTTCCTGACACCATCCCGGCAATTCCGTGATACATGCCTGTAGTCTTCCTTTGTGGCCTGGCCTTCTTTCCACTTCCTGTATGTGTCCTTTTTTGTTTTTAGGTCATCTCTAAGCTTTTTATGAAGCCACATTGGCTTCTTCTGTTGTTTCCCCCCTTTTTTCTTTGTTGGAATTGCTTGCCATTGCACTTTTAGAATTTCCTTTTTTAGAAACTCCCACCCATCTTGGACTCCTTTTCACATTAGGGTCGCTAGCCATGGAACCATACTTACAATTGTTCTGTTTATTGAAATCAGCTTTCCTGAAGTCCAGGGTGTGCGTAGGGCTACTCTCAGCTTTCACTACTGTTAAAATCAAGAATTCAAGTATGATGTGGTCACTTTCTCCAGAGTTCCCGTAACTGCCACTTCATCCACCAAATCATCTCTATTGGTTTGAATCAAATCCAGGGTAGCTGATCCTCTGGTTGCTTTCTCCACTTTCTGTAGGAGAAAGTTATCTCCAACACAAGTCAGAAATTTCTTGGAGGGGCCATGTTTGTCAGAGTTTGTCTCCCAACAGATATCGGGATAATTGAAGTCCCCCATTACTACTACATCATGCCTCCTTGATACATGGGCAATTTGCTTTTCAAAAGTTACATTCTCATCTTCTCCTTGATTGGGTGGACGGTAGTAGTCTCCAAGCACCACATTCCTTTTATTACTTGTCCCATTAATTTTAACCGAAATACTCTCAGTGGAGCTACCAAGCTCATCTTCCTGAATTTCTGTGCAGGAATATATATTTTTAACATATAGAGCAACTCCGCCTCCCTTTTTATTCCTTCTGTTCTTTTTGAACAAGTTATATCCTTCAATTGCTGTATTCCTGTCATGGGAGTCATCCCACCAAGTTTCAGTTATACCTATCAAGTCATAATTGCCCTCCTGTATTAAGAGTTTAGGTTCGTCCTGCTTGTTTCCCATGCTCTGTGCATTAGTATACAGACATCGAAGACCATGTGATTTATGGCTTGGTTTCCTTACTACTTTTTTCTCAGGACTGTTACTGGGCCCTATTAGAGCTGATCTCTCTGTTCCTGTTACTGTGCACAAGCCTTCATCAGTGGTTACCACCAAGTTTACGTCTCCCTCCCCCTTAGGATTCAGTTTAAAGCCCTTCTAATGAACTTCTCCATGGTGTGGCCAAACCCATTCTTCCCAGTCCTTGTGAGATGCAACCCATCACTTGCCAGCAGTCCATCTTTCAGGAAGCATAGCCCGTCATCCCAAAATCCAAATCTCTCATGTCGGCACCACCTTTGTAGCCATTCATTCGCACAGAGTATTTTCCTTTCCCTTTCTACTCCTCTTCTAAGTACTGGAAGGATGGATGAAAAAACTATCTGGGCCCCAAAGTCCTTGAGTTTCCTTCCCAGAGCTTCATAGTCTGATGTGATTTCTTCATAGCTCCATTTGGCAGTATCATTTGTTCCCACATGGATGAGGAGAAAGCAATACCTGTCGGTGGGCTTGTTGAGTGATGGCAACCCTTCCGTCACATCTCTAATCCATCCTCCTGGTAGACAGCATACCTGGTGAGTTCACAGATCTTCTCGGCATACTTGAGTTTTGATCCCTCACAGTAAGGAGTCTCCAACTACTAGTACTCTTCTCTTCTTGTTGTGGGGCGTGCTTTCATTGCCCCTGCTTGATTGAGCTTCAACCTCTCGCTCGTTGTTGCACGGGGTCTCCCGTAATTCTTCCACCACGGGCTGTCCTCCAGTCTCATCCTCAAGTGGTTGAAAGTGGTTCCATAGTGCCACTGGTGAAGGGTGTCTTCTAGCTCTTCTGCTCCTGTCACCCTTTCCCACGGAGTTTCCTCCACTTCATTGTTCCTCTCCAAGGCAGTCTCCTCTTCTGCTACCACATGCTGTTGCTCTTCCACCTCCACTTCTTTTTGCTGCTGTTGTTCCAGCGGTCTGTCTAAGAACTCCTCATCTTCTTTTATAGTCCTCAGTGTTGCCACCTGCTGTTCCAGGCCTCTCACTTTTTCTTCCTAGAGGGCCACAAGCTTGCACTAGTTGCACACGTACACCATGTTGTTTTCAGGCATGAAAACAAACATGGCACACACCTCGCAGGTCACCACCACTGGAGTAGCCTTCCCATACATTTTCTCTTCTACCTTTTGTTTCTTTCTAACTACTTGTTTTGGCCTGTGCTTTGTCCTGTCATACCTCTGGTAAACTTGAGAGTCCCACTGGTATGTGGTGCATTGTACAAGGAGAATTAGTAATTTTTCTTGTTCCTTTGTTGTTGTTTTTTAGGGACCTCCCCCTTGACCTCCCTTGTCCAACTCCTTTGTCCAACTCCTATTTGCTCTCCCTGTTTGCTCACTCTGTTCACTCGCTCTCAGAATGCTGGCTTGCTTATATCTCCTCATCTGTAGACCAACTGAGACAGTTCCCTCTATGGGGGTGCTTGAGAGCTTTGTTTCTGTGATCTACAGCAGGGTTAGGAGCCAATGCTGGAGCGGATCACAGAACAGGAGCACTACCCTCCTACCCTAAGAATGGACCCTTTAGGGGGCCCTCTGGGCCCCAGGGTCCCTCAGCCAGGGCCCAACCTGGCTGCTCTCTTTCACTGGGCCTGAACCTACATAATTTTCACTTTCCAAAATAATATGAAAACCAAAACAAAGACATCCTTAAAAATTTGCACATCTATGAATTTTTCAATGTAATTCTCCAGCCCAGTAATTTGTACAAAAATGCATATTCTAGGATAAAGTGTGAATGAAAGTCCATATATTATTGAAAATAACTTACAACAATTAAGGAAAATTGGATACAAATATAAGGAGAAATTCAAACTAAAATGCTGATGAATTTTCATGAGGATTTTTTTTTTAAAAAAAGCACAAACTGATGCGGAAATGTGGAGAACTGAACTTAAGACTGGAAAAAGAGAAACTGAGAGAAACCAAAATTGACAGATTCACCCACTCCTACTGCAACTAATTGTGAACAGAGTCTCCAGGATTGGTGCCAAAAGTTCATCCTTCTGTATGAAATGGAGGAGGAATGGAGGAGAAACCTGAAGTACAATGGCATTGCATGATGCATCTTGTTTGTTACATACAGGTATACCCCGCTTAATGTCACTTCACTTAACGTCACCTCGCTATAACGTACATGCTCCATACGTCCCCATACCCCGCTTAACATTTGCGTGTTTCACAATAACGTACACTTTATTGTCATGACGCCGCTGCCATCTAGTGGTGATTGCATGCAGTACAAGTGAAGACAATTGCTTCACTTAAAGTTTATTTTCGCTTAAAGTATACTCTCTGGTCCCATTGCGAACATTAAAGCGGGGTATGCCTGTATTGCTAGGTGGGCAGAGAAGAAGATGGGGTATCTGGCTCCAGTTTCCAGCCGTCCTCAATCTACAGTAACCAGAGCCTGCAAGATTACATTTAAAAAGTAATAAATTATAGTTACAATTACATGGCCAACTCTTAAGTAATTGCTACAATTACATTTCAGTTACTTTTTTTAAAAAAATGCCTAGAAGGTGCTGGCCTTGGCTGCTGCACATCTAAATAGCCTAAAACAACATTAAAAATAGACACACGCATACAGAGATAGTAGAATTAATCTTTTTATCCATAAGATAGCATTGGTGGTCTCTCCACTGGTAAGGGAGGTGGGGAGGGAGGCAGTGGCCACTACTCAGATCTTTGCACGTCAAACCAAGTACAACCCCCCCACTCAGCCAGGAAGCATAATCTCTCTCACTTAACCACCTCACAGACCCTTCCCTGACACCAACTAAAGGACACCCAAGCAAACATTTTCCCCGGAGATGCAAAAAAGTTAAAATACTGCAAATGCAGCACAGTAGCCAGAGAGGGTGGTGGAGGCCACTTTGTGTGCCAAGTGCAAACACAGTATTCACACACACACACACACACACAGACACACACACAGACACACACACACGTGTCATCTTTCACCTCCACAGTTCTTTATCTCCATTCTGCTGCTGACTCCTTCTCCTCCTTTATCCATGTTCTTGCCCTCCTGCTCCTTTTCCCCTCCACTCTATTCTTCACAACCACCATCCATTTTTTTCTTTGTTTTCTCCACTCTACCCCATCTCACTCTCCACCTCCTCCCTCGTCACCTCCTACCCACCCACAGAGCATGAGGGAAGAGTGATGCTGCACAGAAGCCCAGGTTGAGGCACATGATTTTCATCCACAATCAGAGGAGCAGAAGACTTCCCCTGCTCCCTCCCCCAAGTAATGCCCAAAAGTAATGCTGGAAACATTACAATTACTGCACAAAAGTAATAAAATTACTCCCAGTTCTATTACAATCAAAATGTAAAGGAATTACCCACTCATTCCTCAAAAAGTAATGAACTACAAGTAATTTGTTACTCGTAACGAATTACTTCCAAGCTCTGACAGTAACATCTAGTTCCATCCATATATGTGCATTTTTAGCATGCAGTGTTAATGTGCCATTTTTTGACTGCAGAGAGCTAGATCTAGGACTATGAACACATTAATGGGAAACTGGCATCCATGCGTAGTATTAAATCTAATCCTGTCCTTCTGTTCATGGAAAGCTCTTTGATCCAGCAGAGGTTTCTATGAGCAGAGAGGGAAGGAGGCAGTTGTCACAAATTACCCTTTTCCTCTTCAGCTCCTGCACACCCACCCAACCTGCATCAGAGAGATGCTGGACTGTCCAGAACAGTGCGAGAAGCAGCGTGAGTAGCTGCAGAAGAAAGGGGAATTTTTTTTTGGGGGGGGGAAATGTCTTCCTGCCCCTTTCATTCATGAATATATCCTCTGGACCAAAAGAGCCTTCTGTGAATGGAAGTATCACACTGGATACAAGCCATAGTGTATTGTAATGTAAACAAATTTCTGGAAAGACAGAAAACAAAACAGTTGCTGTTGTAATTCAGTGTAGACTATTATGCTCCTGTAAAAAAAAGTTTGGTAAATATATATTTTAAAGACACCCACCTCCATGCAGCACTTATAAATAAATTTATAATTTATTTTAAAAAATTAAGTACTGTTGTCTTAAATAAGATGCATTAACATGAGTTAATTCTATCTAACACAGACAGGCAATAAAACCTAGCATCCCAATCCTGTTGCCTGTCATCTGCAAGTCCTACCATATATCTTGCATGTAACCCTTTGCATTTGCAAAGTGCTTAACAGACTTTGCAGAGTTTGCTCTGGAAAACATATGGGTCAGCTCACTCATATTTGCTTCCTACAGACTGATACTGAGGCAGAGAGAGACTTGCACAAGACACTACACTAGGTATTGATTGATTTTATAATGAGAGATGAACTTGAACCCAGATCTTGATCCAGATCAAATCCTTGGCATTTTTACATACTAGCTTTGTGTACACTGTCCTATAAGGTTTAATTTAATTTAACTAATTTTATTTGCTCTTTCACATGGAGAAAATAAATATGCACTCATCAGTTGTTTTCTAAACTAAATTATTTTAAATAATCATGCATCTGCTCCCCATTTTCTTTTTTTTATACAGTTAAAGTGGAGTATATATGTAACTGTAAGGAACTGTAATTACCAGCACCGATATGAGAAAGGCAGCTTGTTTATTTTGCCCCAGAAATGATGCCTCAGAAGAGAAGATATTGGGTTATATTCAATGGTTGTGTAAGTGGAACGCTGCTCATGCAGCGAATATTTCTCATCCTCCTCTGCAGCCTCTTCAGCCTCTCAAAAGCTTTGACAGAAGATTGAGGGGGTCCTACTGGAAAGTGTGTGGGGCACTGTAAAGAACCCCAGTGGCATGGAGGAATTCATTGCCTGATTTCAGGTGCTTCTCCCCTCCTACTGCAATCCCTTATGACACAGCACTCACTGCTTAAAAGACCCTCCCAACCCCCTGGAAAGCCTTTTTTTGTGGGGACAGGCTATAGGGCAGTGGTGGCTGATACCTCTTGGCATTGGTAGGGCAGCAGTCAGGGAGATCAACAGTAGGTGGAGCCAGAGACAACAACAGGACAAGGTTTGGCATCAAGGAATGCTAAAAAGAAACACATGGCATCCCATGAGTTAACTCCCAGTGGGTGGAGCAAAAGTTCACCAACAGTGCCTTCTGGAATCTGATGGAAAGGGGTAGAATCGATGTAAAGGAGGGCCCAGCCCTGCAGCCAGCCTTTCTTGTTAGGTGGAGCAGCCACATTTCTAGGTGGGCCATTTGGGTGGGAGGACATAGGGCCTGCTAATTCCCCCTCACTGGTGGAAAGGATGTGAAGGCCAGGCCAGGAAAAGGGAAAGGCACTGACCTTCCCCTTCACACCTCCACCATCCAGAGAGTGTGTTAATTGCATAATGAGCTACACAATGATCAAGTTAAAGAAAATTTAGTATGAACACTAGGAATTAAATGACTGGCATTTTTTGTTCTTTCATAGGGGGAAAAAAGGATGTTAAGGAAACAGTGAACAAAGGGACACCAAAAGGTCTTAATTCCTCCTTAAGAGTCCTTCTTTGAGGGTCCCTCCTTCTAGTCTTGTTCTGATCTCTAGATTTTCCTTCCTGTTGGACAAAGAAGGGGTTTTTTTTTTAACTGGTTGTTATATAAAGGACTAATTAAGTGATTATGGAAAGCAATTGTGGAAAACAATTGGATTGGTTTTTTTTGCTGGTTGCTGGGTTGTTTTTTCTGTTCAGAAACCCTGAAAAGGACGCATGCTATATTACACACACTGGGAAAATCAGAAATAGGGCCTGAATTACCCAGCCAACATACTGTAGTATTCCTCTATGGCTGTTTTCATTCTTTGCCATCAAGTACTCAAGAAAAAGAAGAAAAAATAGTTATTATGTTGTGAGTATAGTGAGTGCTTCAAAAGAGTAAAAGCAGAGCAAAACAAAGTCCAAGGACTGGAGTCTACACCAGCTAATAATACAAAACTCTAATATTTAACTCTTCAACGGTTAGGATACTATACATAATTTTTAGATCATTTAAGCAATTATAGGGTGATAGTGATCATAAAAAATCCACACTCAGTCAAGGAGGGTGAGCAGACTTTTGGGGGCTTTCAGATGAGGCCTTTGTCATGCACTCTGCCTGATTCACTACATTTTTCAGAGTTTCCTATTCTTAAATTGTTCCTGTTCTTAAAACAAGCTGTCATTCTGTAAATGGAGATGGTCATCTGTCATGTCACAAATCAGTAAGACAATTTATCCCCCCCCAAAAAAATAAAACTGGGGGGAAAGCCCAGCTGTATGGAAGGCAGTGCACCTATTTGCCTCACCTTGGCTACAGGGCTGGGAGTGCTCCGCTTTCAGCCATGCCAGGCAGTTCAGACATGGTCAATCAAAGGCCACTAAGAGATCCCAGATAATCAGCACAGAGGTCCACTCCATATGCACACTTACCTGGGACCTAAGTCCCATTTAATTCAGTTAGACTTACTCCTGAGCAGACGTGCCTAGGATTGTGCTGTTAAAAACCAGCAGATCTGACAGAATCTGTCTGATGTAAGCAGTTGCCAAAAATGTGGATGGCATAAATCAGAATCAAGAAAACATTTTCAGCCTAAAGGCTGCTGTCCCTCATGGACAACCTTCTAGGAGCTGCATGCCAATGGTGGACAAGGCAAAAGTGGGCATGTCCAGAGGCAAAAATGGGCCAAATGGATGTGACTCTTACCTTTGACCAGTAGGCTACATTCTTGTCACACAAAAGTCAGAGGTTTTATGCACACACCTACACAGCTCTCCGACCTACATTCAGGCAAGCAGTTGGTATTATCATAGTTCAAGGACAATTCCAGATAGTCAAAAGTACTTGAGGAAGGTTCAGAGCAGGGCTGATGAGAGACTGGCCTGAGAAGAAGCCCAAGAGTCAGACAGGGAGGCCTAGATGGCCTACAGCCTTGAGGTTCCTCACTCCTGGCATACGTGAAGGAAATTATACCATGATTAACTTCTAGCAATCGTGCTATATCTCCATTTGCTCCCAGAAATCCCCATTTTACCACATCAGTATGGATTTTCATTAATGTTAACAAATGCAAATGTGATCATACCAACTGCATAATATTGACTCAAAAAAGGAACAAATATATAAAAACACATATCTCTGTGATGAATCATTCATGGATTCTCTGGGAATCGGAACAGATGTTTTAATTAAGGAAGACTATGTGATAAATTGCACTGTACTTTAATTTCATCAGAATGCTGGCAATGATAGGAATGAAGTATAAATATTTATCTGCTCTTCACTTGCTCCACTCTCTTTTTCTGAAAGCAAACTTGGGGAGGGAGCGCTTCTGTTGTGTTTGGTCTGTCTCCCAAGAAAATCCCCCTTCTGCTTGTGAATAATACATTTCTTCTATTCATCACCATTTCAACAATTCCAATTGTCTGCTTTATCACATATTCAGTTCTGCAGCCAACAAATGTTCAGATATCTTTTACTGTAGCAAAGGGCTGGGTGGGGAGAGAATATCCTGAGCACTAAGGCAGTCCATTATTCTCTGTGTATTGTAAAAAAAGGAACATCTCTATTTAATTTACTATTGAACCATAGACTTGATTTGGAGGGAGGGGGATTAAATTGCATGCTGTGATTTTCCAAATCTAATTGGCTTTCCCTGAATGCCCCTTTTGGTTAGTTTGGTTCATTGGGTATTAAGTCAACAATGGATTTTATTTTTGTCAGTATTTCTTCACAGCTTTGTTGTCTGCCACCACTGAAGGCACACAGCATGGGATAGTTGTTCCGTATTTGGCCAGAAAGTTCAAGTGGGAGGATATTCCTCTTTGTAGCACAATGGTGTATATAGCAAAGTCGCAAATTTCCAGGATCTTTTCCTGTAAATAGTCCTCAGAAAATTACATAAATAATAAAGATCTAAGATGTTCAAGCTGTACATTTATTTGCTTACTTTCCCAAACTGAATTCAATTTCAGAAGGAATACATTGGCAGGGATTAAATCCAAGGGAAATCCTATTGTATGAAGTCACAACTAAGCATATCTCCCATGGAGGAATCATATCAGTCCTATTGAGATGTTTCTCCACTTACATAAAGGATAAGGGATGGAGCCCTGCTCCTGATGTGGCACAGCAGTCCCTCCCTTCTACAAAGGGGCATCCACATGTGAGCAGCTGCTCAGGTGAGATCTCAGTATGTAGACATATTCTATGTAGACATAAAGCATATAGATCTCAGTATGTATGGAGTGGAGCAGGAGGGTGTGTGGCATTTGGAAAGATACAAGTCACAGTCCTGCTTCATCCTCCATGCATTAGCCTTACATGGGGAGGATGCCTGAGTAGGGCTATGGTGGGTCATTATCAATAGTTTGGAATGACCTCTAAGATAGGGATGGGTGAAGCCTGTCCATTTTCGTTTCTCTCAGTTTCTCATTTTTCAGATCTCCATGCTTCCAGTTTGTTAACTTTTTAAAAACATTATCAAAGTATTAGTGTGAATTTTTCCTAATACACACATTTGTATCCAATGTTGCCTAACATACACAGTTTTGCAAAGCATATTTCCCTAATATTTATATTTTCTACAATGTAATACATGTGTGTATATTATTTTCACTAATACATACATTTTTATGCACACTTTCCTTAAATATGTGCATTTTTGTATACATTACTTGGCTTGAGCACTGCATTGCAAAATTCAGAGAAGTGTGAATTTCAAACGATGGATATGTTTTGATTTAAAGTGTGAATTAGGTAAGTTCACCTTTAAATGTGAACTGAATAAAAATTCTCCATCCCTACCTTCAGGATAGGGATGGGAGAAATCTGCCCTTTAATTTTGATGATTTGCTGCTTTTCATGAATTTTACTTCTTTAAACAAAAGTTCTGCCCGGTCACCCATGCGTCCTGAAATGGGAAGATGTTACATCATGACATCCCACCATGGAAAGCCCAGTAAGTGTGCCCAGCCCAAAGACTACCTGCAAAGTGCTGGAAGAGTTTTTAAAAAGTGTAAAAAAAAAAGCTTGAATATATATATATATATATTTTTAAAAAAACAACCTGCTGCTGTTCTCTGGCATTCTGTAGGTAGCTTTCCAGCCAGCCCCACTTCCTGGAATGTTCATGGCTGCTGGTACTTAAATTCTGATTCATTATGTGAATCAAATGATGTCATGACATAATGTCCTCCTAAGGACATTCCAGGAAGCATGGGAGGCTGAGAAATGCCAGGGAATAGCATGAAGAAGAAGAAAATTAAAAAGAAGAACATCACACCATTCTGACATCTTGTATGGTAAGATCTAAGCAAAAAGAGACACCCACACACACACACATGAACATTTCACCAACATTCTTCCACCCCACGCCTTCATTCTTAGGTTACCTGGTTTGTCCCTCCCACACATGAATGCTCCCCCTCCAAACAAAAATTGGCTATAAACATCAGCTTAGCACTACTTTTTTATTCATTGCTCTCAAGTTTTCTTAAATGCCTTTTTAGATGTAGAGAGAACATACACATCCTTTATTAAATATTGACAGAATACACTTCTATATTTTTCTACCTTGATGCTTCCCCTAATGAAATGCTAATTGAAATACTATTTTTTTTATTTTGGTAGTACGAATTCAGGAATGTTTTCCTTTGATTTCTACCTTTTGATCCAAATATTAAATAAGAATTTAAATGCCATCAGCTCAATATTTATAATATTTCTTAAACATGGGGTTTTCTGATTAATTCAGCATGAGAAGCATCATGCTGTCAGGGATTATCCAGTGTTCTCATAGTGCAACTGCCCTGCCAAGATGTGTGCATGACTAAAGAAGTTGTGATAAGGATGAAATCTATGCCCGCCTGCCTCCACACCCCATGACACCACTTCCTATCCTCAGATGAGGAGGGCATCATGTTTAGAAGGAGCCAAACGTGAAGATGGATCTGTTAATTTCAATTTCTCTTTTTTCTAATCTCTAGGTTATATCTGAGACTGCCATACTGCTTTTCCAACAAACTTCCACTTGGGCAAGGAGGGACACATAGGAGCTGATTTGGGGAAGGGGCATGAGGAGAGGAGAGAAGGGAATATCCTGTTGTATGAGTGGCACTCCCTTTTCCCTGTCATCACTGCTCATCTTCCAAATCCTGAGGGATAGATTTTGCAAACGACAAAAGTGAATCTTATTCAGCACACTTGGTACCAATTTTAGTCCTGGCTCATGTATTAGATTGGGGGTTAGGGTGATGGGCATTGCTAACCCCCTCCCCCACTGCCTGCAGATGAGAAGACTCTTGAAGCTCCTTAGACAAGAGCTCACCAAGCCGCCTCTGCAGGGAAAAAGTTGGCTTGGGGCTCTGAGGGCACTTTAAGCACAGGAGGCTGGTGTTTGCCACAAAGGGAGACCCTACAGAGTAAAGGGCTCCTTGCAGAAGAAAAGAAACATAAACATTCATCATAAGTATGCCGCCTTGGGCTCCTGTTGGGAGGAAGGGCGGGATAGAAATCAAATAATAAATAAACAAGGGCAATGAAATAGGCTGGACGACGGCTAGAGCGCAAGTGGCGAAAGACGTGCTATGAGGCTGATCAGGCACGAGTAAAACATCATAACCGTGCCTACTGTGTGGCGGTGAAGGTGGCAAAGAAGGCCCACTTCACTGCCTCCATCACATCCTCAAGTAGCCGTCCAGTGGAGCTTTTCCATATTGTCGGGGTCTGTTGACATCAACTCCAGGAAATGGCACTTTGAGGGTAAAGTTACTCACCTCCATAGCAGTCTTGATGCCCCATCCACATCTATTGTAGTCCCCAATGAGATGTCCAGTGCAACATCTGCTGCAACTTCTTGGGAATGGTTTCAGTTGATGCGGCCTGATGATGTAGACAATGTGCTTGCGTTGATGCAGCCAGCAACGTGTCCTCTCAATCCTTGGCCTTCTTGGCTTATTAAAGCTTGCTGAGGGGGTTTGACTGAGTAGAACCAGTGTGTGGTCAACACATCATTGTGGGAGGGAGTGGTTCCAGCCACCTTGAAAGAGGTGGTGATCCGACTACTCTCGAAAAAGCCCACCCTGGACTCATTGGTTTGTGACAACTACCGACTGGTCACAAAAAAAAACCTTTTTAGGGAAGGTGATTGAGAGGGTTGTGGCACAGTAATTGCAAATACTCGTGGATGAAGCAGATTATCTTGACCCATCCTAGTCTGTGTTCAGGCCTGGCTAAGGAACTGAATCGGCCTTGGTCACCCTGATGAATGTCCTCTATTGGGAGAAGGACATGGGAAGTGTGACCCTGTTATTCTTACTTGATCTCTCAGTGGCTTTTGATTGACCATGGTATCCTTCTGGGCCGACTTGGTGAGATGGGTATTGGAGGCACTGTTTTACATTGGTTCCGAACCTATCTCCAAGGTCATTCTCAGAGAATAGCATCGGGTGACTGTCTTTCAGCCCCCTGGCAGTTGTGCTGTGGGGTGCCACAGGATACCATCTTGTCCTCCATGCTGTTTAACATCTATATGAAACCCTTGGGAGAGGTCATCAGGAGATTTGGGGCAAGGTGTCAGCAGTATGCTAATGATACCCAGCTCTATTTCTCCACAACATCTTAATTGGGAGAGGCTGTGTAAGCCTTTGACCACTGCCTGGACTCAGTGGTGGGCTGGATGAGGGCCAATAAATTGAGTTTGAATCCTAGCAAGATGGATGCACTGTGGGTTGGCAGTTCCTGACTTCGGAGAATTGGTGAGTTGCCTGCTTTGGATGGAGTCGTACTCCCTCTGAAAGAGCAGGTTTGTCGGCTGAGGGTGCTCCTGGATCCAACTTTGTCTCTAGAGGCCCAGGTGACCTCAGTGGCTAAGAGTGCCTTTTACCAGCTTTGGCTGGTAAGACAGCTGTGGCTGTTTCTGGACTGGGATAGCCTGACCACTATCAGTTGTCCACACACTGCTAACCTCCAGGTTGGATTACTGTAATGCACTCTATGTGGGGCTGACCTTGAGGTTGGTCCAGAAGTTGTAGCTGGTGCAAAATGAGGTGGTGAGACTGCTCACTGGGGCAGGGTATCTCCAACATGTCACTCTGCTGCTGAAAGAATTGCACTGGCTGCCCATTTGCTACCTGGCCAAGTTCAAGGTTCTAGTTTTGGTGTTCAAAGCCCTATACAGCTTGGGACCAGGATACCTGAAAGACTGTCTTATCCCTTATATACCCAGATGATCACTGCACTCTGCAGGCGAGGGCCTCCTGCAGATACCATCTTATCAGAAGGTCCATTCCGCACAACATAGCAAATGGACCTTTCATATAGTGGCGCCTACCCTGTGGAATTCCCTCCCCTTAAATATTAGGCAGGCACCATCTCTGCTATGTTTTCGGTGCCTATTGAAGACCTTCCTCTTTCAACAATGCTTTTAAGTTGAGATCTATCCCATTCTGCGTTTGTGTTGGAATTGCTTTTTAATATGTTCTTAAATCTTCTTTTTAAAAATGTTTTTAATCTTAGAAGATGCTTTGAAAGATTTTTTAAGTAATGTTTTTGAAGATGTTTTGTTTTAATGTTTGTTTTTATGATGTTTTAATGTTTTTAGTGCTTTTGTTTGCCGCCCTGAGCTCCTACTGGGAGGAGAGGTGGGATATAAATCTAATAATAATAATAATAATAATAATAATAATAATAATAATAAGTATTCCAGAGAATACTACAAATAGTGCTGTTTAAATACAAAATGCTATTTGATCACTAAAGTAATATTGGTTCTAATATTGTTGATAGTTAATGTCCAATTATATTACTTCCAAAACAACTTTACCAGCATTTTCATGTATTGTTTTATTATTTTTATTTTATTTATTAAATGTTCTTTCACCCTTCTTCCCATGGAGAGGCCAGGACAGAAAACAAGTGATAAAACACTAAAAACATGTTTTAAAATCTATAAAATATCTTAAAACATCTTCAAACAATTCCAGTACTCATGCAGATTGGGATAAAGTCTCCAGTTGAAAGGCTTGTTGAAAAAGGAAGATCTTCAGTAGGCACTGAAAAGTCAACTGAGATAGTGCCTGTCTAATGTTTAAGGGAAGTGAATTCCAAAGGGTAGGTGCCAGTTCCTATGTTGTGTGGAATTGGACTAAAGGTCCAGTTCCTATGTTGTGTGGAATTGGACCTCCTGATGAGATGCTATCTGCAGAATTACTATCCCAATAATTAGTAAACTGATGCCAACCTGTTAGTAAATCTTTTTGCATATCTCCTGTTCCTTCCCATAATTTTTTTATAATATGAAATGTTATGCCAGATTGCTTGTTTGCATTCTTTTACACATGGTGCCTTCTCCCCCCCCCCCATGTTTAGCAATTAAAATTCTTGAGCCACCAACCACCATTGTTCCATCTTTTCTGAGAACTGCCTCGGTTAGGTTTCCCAGTAGAATTCCTGTAGGGTGTAATTCTAATTTGTCATTTTATCTACTACTCAAATTTTAATCCCTCCCCAAAATATTATGATTCTGTAATTCCATCAGATGTGTCCAGATCCTGTCTGATCTTGTCCGCATCTCCAACGGAGAGCTGTAAGCAGGTAGTTATTTAAAACCTATATAAAGTCAGATACCACAAATATAAGATTCTGTAAAAGTGTTCCTTTGTTTCCATATCTGTAAAATATTGTGGTATACAACATAAAACAGCCCAATTAACAAGAGATAGTTATTTTAAACATCCCCCCTCATCTATATCTGATTCCTGAATTTGTTTCATATATTTCAGAGAAGATGTTATAGATTTTTGCTAATAAACCCTTTGGGGATATTTGCCTTGAATGATATCTTCAAATTCTGTGAGAGGTCTAAAACAGACACAGCACTTGCATTATCCTAAATAGCTCCTTGAGAACAGAGATAGTGGAAATGATAGGAGGACTTCCTGCCCCAGGTCACTAGAAACCAAAGCAGAGTTTGTCAACAGTAGGCAAGCCATTATCTTGTCAGAAGAATGCCTTTACTTACTTATCCGAATTAGGGTTGCCAGGTTCATGGCCTAAGACTGATCCTGTATCTTTAGGAGAAGAGAAAGTCAGCCAAGTGCAGGTGTTCTTGCTACATTGTAATGAGAAAAACCAGAAGGTGGAATTCTCCCTTCCCCCTGCACAACGTGTAAAGATACAAAAGACCTCTTGGCCTTTCTCTTCTCCTAAAGATACAGGATCAGTCTCAGGCCATGAATCTGGCAACCCTAATCCGGATCCTCTTCTTACTTCTAAGCAGAGCTTGGAAGATTACTTTTTAAAAGGAATAAATTACAATTACTGTTACATGGCCCCAAAAGAAATAAATTACAATTACAATTGTTTGATTACTTTACCATTACTCAAAAGTAATCACTATAATTATAGTTAAGTTACTTTTAAAAAAAACTAGAGTGCCTGCAAGGTGCTGGCCTTGGCTGCTTCACACCTAAGTAGCCTAAAGCAACATTAAAAATAAAACACACACAGAGAGAGGCAGTACAATCATTCTTTTTATCCATAAGAAAGCAATGGTGGTCTCTCCACTGGTAAGGGAGACAGGGAGGGAATCAGAGGCTACCGCTCAGATCTTTGCACATCAAGCCAAGTACAACTTCCCCCCCACACACACACAACCAGTAAACTTCATCACTTTCATTCAACCACATCCCAAGCCCTGTTCTGCCACCAATTAAGGCACGCCTAGGCAAGCAAACATTTTCCCCTGGGATGCAAAAAAGATAAAATGCTACAAATGCAGCAAAATAGCCAGGGAGATTGGGGGAGACCACTTCACACACCAAGTGCAAACACATTATTAACACACACACACACACACTCACATCTCTCACCTCCACAGTTCTTTATCTCCATTCTGCTGCTGCCTCATTCGCCTCCTTCATCCACATCCCTCCACTCCATTCTTCTCCAACACCATCCATTTTTAAAACAAATGTTTTCTCCATGGCACCCCATCTCACTCTCCACCAACTCCCTCATCACCTCCTGAACTCCCACAGAGCATGAGGGAAGAGCAATGCAGTTTGAAGCACATGATTTTCATCCACGAATGAGAGGAGCAGAAGACTCCCCCTGCTCCCTGTGACGCCCTTCCCTGGCTCTCCCTGTCAGGTTCCTACCTGCTCGTGGTTACTGCCTGTCACTAGGCACCACCAGGGACTCCACCAGTCCAGACTGTCCTTTTTTATGGTTTCTCTCCCCGCTCTAGCACAGATCTCAACAGATCCCCCTGCTAGGCAGCACCACCAGTCACGTCCTATAACCAGTATTCCCAGAGACTCTGCCTGAGTCTCTCTATCAGGTTACCTCTGTGACTGCGTGCTTAAGCTGTCCCACTCCCTTTGTATCAATGCAGATAATTCTGGTTTGCTCTGAATACTTGTGGTGTTATATTATCCCCTTCACCGCTGCCACCATTTGTACTGTTTCCCTTCAGCCTTGGTATTTACCTTACCCTCCCTTCTGGTCTGTGAAACCCCAGCCAAGGATCAGGCCTTTGGTAAACCAAATATATTTATTAAATAACAGAGATAACAAGATTACTTTATAAAGGCACTTAAGCATATGGTTTCATCTATTCCTGAGGTACTGGTCTTAGTATTAATCTGAACTCCACACTCTCCTCACATCCACCAACTCTCCACCCAATCTCCTCTCAAAAACCCACCAAAACAACCCACTCACGTTCACCGTCCACCCAGATTTAACTGTCATCCTTCCATTTATACCCTCAGCCATTCTAAACACTCAGCCAATCATCCAGCATTCTACTGCCCATTCACTCCCCCCTCCTCTTTCATTCCACTTACCATGTATCTCCTATACAAACAGCACTTACCATATATACACTAATACATGAACATCACATTTCCCCCCCCTTAAAATAACGGCAGAGTATTATTCCTGTTCCAGGATTCATACGCCACATTAACAAATAAAACAAGTCTCTCCGGGGAAAATGTCTTTCTTTGTTCCTCCGTCTGGTCACGTCACTGCAGTCCCAGCCACCTGCCTTGACAGTCCATCGGCCAATACATTGTCCTTGCCTTTGATGAACTGGAAGTCCACTTGATAGTCTTGTAGGGCCCAGGACCACCTCTGCAGCATAGTATTATGGTTTTTCATAGTCTATAACCATAACAAGGCCCGATGATCCGTTGTTACTGTGAATCTTCATCCCCACACGTATGGGCGCAACTTATTCAGTCCCCACACGACCACTAGGCACTCCTTTTGGACCGACGAATAGTTTTTCTCCCTCGGCGTCAGCTTGCGACTCAGATATGCCACTGGATGTCTGGTGCCTTCTCTCTCCTGCAGCAAGACGACTCCCAGTGCGAGGTCTGACGCATCTGTAGCCACGGTGAATGGTTTCTCATAGTCTGGTGCTATTAATATGGGTCCTTGGCACAAGGCTTGCTTCAGCAGATCAAAAGCCTTCTGACATTCATCCGTCCATACCACATGCTCAGAACACTTTTTCTTTGTCAATTCATGCAAGGGGGTTGTGATTTCCCCAAATTTTTTCACAAACTTCCTATAAAAACCAGCCACACCTACAAATGCCCTAACTTGTTTTTTGGTTAAGGGGATAGGCCACGCTTGTATTGTCTCCACCTTGCTCCATAAGGGGGTGATTTTCCCACTCCCCACCTTATGTCCTAAATAGATTACTTCCTTTAGCCCAAACTGGCATTTCTTAGCTTTTATTGTGAGGCCTGCTTTTCTTAATGCCTCTAATACTGTGGTCAGGTGTTGGACATGCTCAGGCACCGACTTGCTAAAAATGGCCACGTCATCGATATAGGCCACAGCAAAATCTGCCATGCCTCGCAACACAGTATTGATTAGCCTCTGAAACAAACTTGGTGAGTTCCTTAGTCCCATGAGTAAGGTCACAAACTCATATAACCCATCTGGTGTACTGAAGGCAGTTTTGGCTCTGGATTGCTCGTCTAGTTCCATTTGCCAAAATCCTTTACAGAGGTCTAACATAGAGATAATGGTTGCTGCCCCCAATAACTCTAACATTGCGTCTACCCTGGGCATAGGATACGCATCTGGGACAGTAATTTTATTGATTAGCCGATAATCAATGCAAAATCTTGTCGTTCCATCTTTTTTCGGAACCAGGACAATACTTGAGGCCCAGGGACTGATGGATTCCCTGATCACTCCTAATTCCAGCATATCTTCCACCTCCTTTTTGATCTCACTCAAAACTTTCCCATTCACACGGTACGGCATAGATCTTATTGGGGCATGATCTCCAGTATCAACGGAATGTCTGGCTATACTGGTTCGGCCAGGTTTATTGCTAAAGAGATTCCCATAGTTTTTCAAAACGCTCAGAATCTCTTCTTTTACTTCCTCCTTCACCTCCTCTGACTATTCCAATTGATCTACCCCTCCTTTGTCTTTGCTTTCCTGTACCAAATCTGGAAGTTCAGGCCCACTTCCCTCAGGGAATAAGGTAACTTGCAACACCTTTGCATCCCTGGTATGGTAAGGCTTCAACATATTTACATGAACCACTTTGCTTTTGTTTAATTGGTCTGTGGTGATTACATACGTCACTGTGTCAAGCCTTTCTCTGATGGTATATGGTCCTTCCCAGTTAGCCTGTAATTTGTCATGTTTCCTGGGTATGAATGCCATAACCATATCTCCCACATCATACACACGTTCCCTGGCTGTTCTGTCATACCAGTAACTTTGCTTCTCCTGTGCTTGACTCAAATTCTCTTTCACTACTTCCATCATTGATGTGAATTTATTGCGGAATTCCAATACAAAATCTACTACAGATGTTTTGTACTCTCCCAGGGTTCCTTCCCATGAATTTTTTAATAGTTCCAAAGGTCCCCTCACTTTTCTAGTGAACATCAGTTCAAAGGGTGAGAAGCCTGTTGACTCTTGAGGGACTTCTCGGTACGCAAATAAGAAGCATCCCAAACGTTCATCCCAGTCTTGTGGGTGATCTTGAACATAGCTTCTTATCATGCCCTTCAAAACTCCATTGAATCTCTCAGTTAGCCCATTAGTGGTGGGATGGTAAGTAGTGGTCTTTAGATGTTTCAGACCACAACATTTCCACATACATTGCATCACTTCTCCCATGAATACACTGCCTTGATCCGTCAGCACTTCATGAGGGAAACCCAGCCTCATAAAGATTTTTAATAAAGCCTCTGCCACTACAGGGGCTTCTACAGATCTTAGTGCTTCTGTGTCTGGGTACCTGGTGGCAAAATCCACCACCACCACTAGATATTTCTTGCCATGCCTTGTGGGTTTGGAAAAAGGGCCCACCAAATCTATTCCCACTCTATAAAAGGGTTGTCCAATTATAGGAAGGGGCTTTAAGGGTGCCTTAGTCTTTACTCCACTTTTTCCCACCTTTTGGCATATACCACAAGATAGACAATGTTGTTTTACATCTTTGGAGATGTTTGGCCAATAATAGTGCGCAGCCAATCTCCTCTTGGTCTTTTTTATTCCCAGATGTCCTGCACATGGGACATCGTGGGCTACCTCTAGCAATCTGGTTCTGTATTTGCTAGGTACTATCAATTGCTTCACTGGTTCACATTCATCCTTTCTCTCAGCAGGCATCCACAGTCTATATAAAATCCCATTCTCACACACAACTTGATTCCTCAGTTTGTCAGTGAAAGGAATCTGTTGGGTCAGGGCTTGCTCCTTTATTTGCTTCAAACTGGTATCCTTATCCAGTTCTCCTCTGAAATGCTCTGTCTCTTCCCCAGAGACCAGTTGATACAGTTTGTCTCCTTCAGCAGGCCTGCCAAGGGTTGCTATGGTGACCTGAGGCTCGCAAACAGATTCCACCCTGTTTCCTTCAGCCCCTTTTAACATGGCTTCTGTTTCTCTGCCAAGTTGCTGTCTGGTCACCACATATATTTTCCCTTGTGCCCCCATAACATCTCTTCCCAGTATCACTGGTTCTTGTTGTTGGGCATTAATACCTACTTTATATTTGCCCTCTCGGCCTCTCCACTCCATTTTCACCAGGGCCATAGGCAAGCTTTCTGGTCTACCCCTCACTCCTTGAATAGTCACCGTTTCGTGAGGTAATATTTCCTCAGATTTTATTAAATCTGGCCTCAGTAACGTCTGAGCGGCACCAGTATCAAGCAATGCCCAATAATTTGCCCCTTGTACACTCACTTCCTCTCTCAGACTTGAATCAAGGTCTGTTACTTCTGTCCAGTTTATCTGGCAGAACTGAACCTTTTTCGTGGTTAGATCTTTTGGTTCTATTTTTACTGCCCTTGCCTGAGCAGGATTACTAATGGGGTTGGCAACCTCACATTGAAAACGTAGGTGCCCCAGTCTACCACATTTATAGCATAATTTCTCCTCTGTTTTAGGGTACACAGATCCACTCTGGGGTGTCCTGTGCCCTTCAGATTTTACTGGAGGACTCACTCGCTGTGGTACCACATCATTTCTGCCGCCACTATATGGTCTGGGTTTAAAATCTCTTGATGTTTTCCCCACCCAGCCAGTTCTATTGGAGGCAAAGTGATCCGCCATCTCTGCGGCCTCCTGCACCGATGTAGGGGAACGGTGTTTGACCAGGAGCCTTATTTCTGGTGGTAACTGATGGTATAATTGATGCAGTATCATGAGGCTTTTCATAAAATATTTTTATCATAAAATAAAAGATTAACAAGATTTCTTCATAAGGCACATAAGCATATGGTTTTATCTAATACTAATCCGAACTCCACCCTCCCTCCTTCTCCACGCTCTCCTGGCAAACAACTCTCTAAAACCCACCAAAACAACCCACTCACTTTCATCACATCACATCCACCCAGATTCCACTGTCACTCTTCCTTTTATACCCTCAGCCATTCTAAACACTCAGCCAATCATCCAGCATTCTACTGCCCATTCACTCCCCCTCCTCTTTCATTCCACTTACCATGTATCTCCTATACAAACAGCACTTACCATATATACACTAATACATGAAGATCACATTTCCCCCCCTTAAAATAACAGCAGAGTATTCTTCCTGTTCACTCCCCCCTCCTCTTTCATTCCACTTACCATGTATCTCCTATACAAACAGCACTTACCATATATACACTAATACATGAACATCACACTCCCCCCAAGTAACACCCCAAAGTAATGGTGGAAACATTACAATTACTCCTCAAAAGTAATAAAATTACTCCTATTTCAATCAAAATGTACAGAAATTACCCACTCATTCATTCCTCAAAATGTAATAAATTACAGGTAGTTCATTTTTTGTAACTAATTACTTCCAAGCTCTTTTTGTAAGGACTTTCCTCTTCAAAAGATGAGGTTGAGGACTGTGAATCAGAAGGGAATGGAAAGCAGGGCCAGCTCCAGAAGCACTACCACCAGAGGAGCCTGTGGTACCAGTGCCTCTCCTGCCCAAAGATCCTGGGGATTCCAGTGAAACAAGAGTCTCCCCTACTCCATTGATAAAGCAGGCTGGGACTCTTTAACTAAAAGGCACATGATAGGGCTTTCAGTTTGGTTTCTTGCTAAAGCTCCGTTGCCTGTTTGTGTTCAGCCTGCAGCCTGCCCAAGGCCTGGCCTGAGATCAGGACAGTGACATCCATAGGTCATGGGCCCAGAGACTGCTGAAAGGGTTCGTTGCACAGCAAAATGTAACACAGGTTTGTGGAGGAAGAACTCAGAGGTTCTGATTCACCTTTATGAAGAAAAAAGTGAAGTGACTTAACTGTTTGATCTAATGGACTCTTCACTGGTTCCGCAGGGGTGGATGGGCTTTTGTTCTGGAACATGTCATGATATTCTTGAGGCAAACCTGAACTGAGACCACAGGCATGGAATCCATAGATTAGGGGGTCTTTGGCGTGCCCCTCCAGTGGGACTACCCCACAGTCCAAACCTGAGGGATGCTTGTTGAAGATCCAGCACAGAGGGAAAAGCTAAGTACTAATGGCATTTCTCTTGAACCTCAAAAATATAAAATCCATGAGCCTGCTGGGTCCGGCTAGTGGCCCATCTAGCCCATCATCCTGTTCTCACAGCGGCCAACAAAATGTCTATGGGAAATGCCTATAGGAAGCTCAGAAGCAGGGAGAGCAACAGAGGGGCATCATACAAAGTCGAAATGCACTTTCTTTCATAAACACTGTTTTTAATGACATGAACAACACCTAAAAGGCCTGTTTGCAATCAGGGTTGTTCAAGGTTGTGTGTTAGAGGTTGTTTATTCAGGGTTCTTATCTAGAATCAATAACTCTTCTTTACAGAGAGCAGGGAATCCCAGGGTGCTTCATGCAGATCCTCACTTTTTCTCTTTTGTTGCCATGTGATGAATTCCAATTATCTTTGTATACCTGAGGCAATATTTGGGTTGTTAACCCAGTACAAGTGTATAGACCAGGAACAGCTAACCTTTTCAGGAGTAAGGACCGCAATCTCCCTTGGCCAGTCTACAGTTCAAGGCAGCACACCAGTGGTGGATCTGGACACCTCACATGCATATATGTACACAGGACCCAGATGCACATGGATACTGTTCCCTCTTGTTAGCTGATCCGTGCAGATCAGCTGATAAGAGGGATTATTGCCCTCTCCCTGCTCATCAAATGATCAATCTAACTGCCAGGAAGGGTGCAATTTGCATTCATATCAGGGCACTGAGCTAGGCAGAGAGGTTTAAACCTCTCCACCAACTCCAGCATCAAGACTACTTTAAATAAACAAATATATTTGCCACTCAGTTGTCCAAAAAACAAAGGGCTTTAAAGAAAAAAAGCACCTTGAGAAGCAAAACCAAGTTGACTAGGGAAATGCCCAAAGCTCAAGATGGAAGGAGGTGGAGGTGGAGGGGGGAGAAGCCTTCATTTTGATGGACAGATCTAGCTTTGAATCACAGTAAATTGTTTTACAGTGAATGGGGAGAAAAACAGGGCTTCATTTTAGTACAGGCGGGCCCTGCTTTACAGCGCTTCGGCTTTTGGCATTCCGCTAATGCGGCAACTTTCAATTAGGGAAATTCCCCCTTTAAGGCACTTGTTCCGCTTTTACGGTGGTTTTTGCTCGTCACGTGCCATTTTTCACGTCATTTTTGCACGATGCGCACCATTATCATCAATGGGTTCCGTTTTTCGGCAGTTTCCGCTTTTTGGCAGCAGTCCGGAACGGAACCTGTCTTATAAGTGGGGCCTGCCTGTAGATCTAAATTGGTCTTGTTAGTCAAACTGCAAAGACAGAGTAGCTCCAAAACAGAATGGGCTGTCTCCAACACACCCATGGGTGAAGCTTGACAGATGGGTGGAACAACATCACACAGGGAACATAGGAAGCTACCTTATACCGAGTCAGACCATTGGTCCATCTAACTGAGTATTGTCTACTCTGACAGGGGTTCTCCAGGGTTTCGAGCAGGGAACACTGTTAGCCCTACAAGGAGATGCCAGAAATTGAACTTGGGACATTGTGAAGGCAAGGCAGATACTCTACCACTGAGCGAAAATCCTTCCCCAACCTTTGATCTTCTATTGAACCTTTAATGGAATGGATTCAATGGAAACCACATGCAAAGGGTTTTCAAAGGGATGCCCCTCAGCGTCCATCATCTGATTGATGCTAAGAGAGTTCATTGGCAAGTAGTTTCAGTACAAGTCACTTGCAAAGGGGACTGAAAGTGAAGGTAACCACACCTTTACTTGCCTCCAACCTGACATCACATATGATGTCAGGAATGGGGTGAGTGGGCATGGTTTAGGTAAAACAGCTGGGCCTATGTTGGCCTTTGGGCCAGAGGTCCTCCACTCCTGCCCTTGAGAGCGACAGCCAGTCTGTGTACGTAATATTGAACTAGATGGACCAACAGTTTAACTCACAGATGGCTTCCTGGGTTCCTATCCTCTGGCGTTTTCATCATTCAGTCATGCTTTCCCTGTTTCCCATGATAACATTTCCCTTTCTTATTCCTTTTTTTAAATATCCCCAGACTTTTGTAAAGAAGCTAATCACATTTACCATATGAATGGGTTGTGTTTTTTTGCACCTTTATTTGCAAAAAACATTGAAGGTTTCCAAACAATACAACAATAATACAACAAATATACAGCAAAGGGCAGGCCACATATACATTTAGAATTCTGAAAGCCAGTATATCTCAATGCATATTATTCCAAAGTATTTAAATAGATTTTTTTGTGTGTTTTCTGCAGTTTCTTTTGTTCTGTTGATATTTTCTAAGTTTCTTTGAATGGAAAGTGAGCATGTGCTTAGTTATGTACAGGTATTTCCAAGATTATAGGTGTATAGCACACAAGACATATGATTTATGGTAGTGGATTCATGGTTTTATCAGGTAAAATATAATTATGGCAAAAAATTGTGTAGAAAAACATAATATGTCAATTAGCACTAAATCTGAAGCATTAAAGATATAAAACCATGCTTAGAAAGTTGATGAGCGGAGACTGAAGATGTAAATGTTGGGATTTCAGTTGATGGAGAAATGAAAAGACTTATAGCATGAAAATGAGTCTGAGGAAAAAATGTGATATGTCACAAAAAAGGATTATAAGGAATTATTTATTCATAATTCTCTGTTTTCATGCCTAAACACACTTATGATTCAGTTAATGCCATCAATTTCAATGGAGGGAGCAAGTTTGGGATTATTAACTGCACGTCGTATGAATCTGGTTTCTCTCCTACTGCAGTAATTAGAGTCAAACTAAGTTGTAATTTTCAAAGTTTCTGCTCTGTTGGACTATATTTGGAGAAAATTACATTAGTCATAATAGTTCAAGTAGATAAATAGGTGGTTATATTATGATCCTAGAACCATATTTCAGAGAGACTAACCCCAGACTGGTTCTTAGCTGAGCTCTTAGGCCAATACAGTCAAATTCAGAATAAGTTGTGATGCTCTTGCAACTCTGTCCAGTAGTTCATCTAGGTAATTTTAGACCAGCCTTCACCAACCTGGCACCCTCTAGATGTTTTGGAATACAACTCCTATAATCCCCAGTTGGTATGACCAATAGTGATTGGGGAGAAATTCAATTCACATTTAAAGCCTAATCTATCAAATTCACACTTTCTGAAACAATATGAGAACCACAGCCATCCTTCAGTTTGCACTCAGTTGAATTTTTGATGCAGTTCTCCAGCCACAAAATGTTTACAAAAATGCAATATTAGGGGAAAATGTGCATAAAAATAAATATATTGGTGAAAATAACATGCAAAAATGAATCATATTAGGAACAATTGCTGGCAAGTATGTGTACATTAGTCAAAACTGCAAAACAGATGTTTTAATTAGGAGAAAATCGCACTAAAATGCTGAAGAATGTTCATGAGGATTTAAAAAGAATCAAACTGCTGCAGAAATGTGGAAAACTGAATTTGAGGTTGAGATTATGAGAAATTGAGAGAACTGAAATGAACAAATCCTTTAATCCCCAATCAGGGGTGATAGAAGCTGGACGACACAACATTTGAAGGCTACAAGGTCGAGGAAGGATGTTTTAGATGGACTTAATGGTCTTCTGTGGGGAACCCCATATTCATTACTTCAGCTGTGAAGCACATAATTTGCATTTGGCTTCCATTCCATGCTTCAAAATTGCTTCTGCATCCCTGATATATTAGAGCAAACACATACAAACAATATAGTTCCAGCCATGAGTGGGGGCAAACATGCTCAGAGGCACATGTTACCAAATTCTTCCAAGCTACACAGAAAGTAGATTGGACTGTGAAAGACCAACCCAAATTGTTTTTGCATTTTGATAACTTTGTAGGGCAGTACAATATCTCAGAGAGGAGTTCAGGTCTCCTGCTCCCCTGGTGCATTCACTATAGCTGCCCAATTTCCCTGCTTTTTAAAGTTTGACAGAAATATCTGTTGGCTATAGGTACATTCTTAAACCACAAGGTTTTTTTGCCTCTTAGTGAATTTTCCTGCTTTTTAATCCGGGCGGTAAGAAATGGGATCTTGTGCAAGTTTGCTGAGAATGGATTGATCATAAGTGGGATTTACACACACACACACAGCAATCATGCTTAGGATAGGTGAAACTGACCACAGGGGATGGAGAAGGGAGGAGTGGGAGGAGGGAGGGGTGGAAAGGCAGAGGGGAGGACTGGGATGGGAGCAGGCAGGAGGGGGAGGGGAAGAAGAAGGACAGATGTGGTCATTTGCATGTTTATTGTGTTCAGTGGGATTTACTCCCGTGCAATCATGCTTAGGATAGGTAAAACTGACCGGAGGGTAGGGACAGAGGGCTGGAGTGGGCAGGGGAGGTGGAAGAAGGAAGAGGGGAGGGGAGGAGAAAGGGAGAGAAAAGGGGAATGAGGGAAAAGGCAGGTCTGATCATTTGTATGATTATTGAGTTGAATCGGATTTACTCCTATGCAATCATGATTACGATAGGTAAAACTGACCAGGCTGGGCCTGGCAACCAAGACGTATTCTGTATCTTTCAAAGCTATGCAGGGGGAGGGGAGAATTCCACCTTGTGGTTTTTCCCATTACAATGTTGCACGAGCACCTGCACTTGGCTGACTTTTTCTTCTCCTAAAGATACAGGATCAGACTCAGGCCCTGAACCTGGCAACCCTACCTCCCACCCAAATTTAAAACAAAGCTGTCCCTGGCCACATCCACACCAGGCCTCTATTACACTTTGGACAATCATTATTTATTTATCTATTTATTTAGTGTATTTATATACCGCCCCATAGCCGAAGCTCTCTGGGCAGTTTACAATAACTAAAAACATTAAAAACAAATATACAAATTTAAAAACACATCATTTAAAAACAATTTAAAACAATTTATCATGGCTTCTCTCAAAGCCATGGCTCAAAGCCAATCATGGCTTCTCTCAAAGAATCATGGGAAGTGTAGTTAGTGAAGGGTGCTGAGAGTTGCTAGGAGATGCCTGTTCCTCTCACAGACCTTCAATCGGAATGGCTGACTGTTAAACCATTCTCTCAGAGGAATAGGAGTCTCCTCTTAGCACCCTTCACAAACTACACTTCCCAGGATTCTTTGAGGGAAGCCATGACTGTCCCAAGTGAAATCAAGTCTGGTGTGGGTGTGGCCCTCTGATTAGCCAAGCCCAGCAGCTGTGAGGCTTTTAGAACACTGACGGTCCTTACTGAGCATGCCCCACGTTATAATAGGCTTCCAGCCAAAATTTTTTAAATTAATTAAAAATCAACCAGGCATTTTTTAAAAACTTTTAAACTGCAGAAGAAGAAGGTCAGAGTATGGGGCAAGGTCAGTATTAGGATTACAGGTACTCTGTGAACATGGCTGATTTTTAATTAGTTTCAACAGATTATGAGAACTCTGGCAGAAAAAAGTCCAAAAGGGCTCTGAGGTTTTTCTCTCTCTTTTTAGTCTTTGAACTCTCAATTCTCTCTGACTGTTTTGTGTATCGCCATGAAAATTGACAGGATTGTTAAGCAAGCGTTTCTGAGTTCAGAACTATAAGTTTTGTAAGGTTTTGTTTTGAAATGAGCTTATGGGAAGCATCAGAATGGCATTCAGGGCATATTTTCCATTTAACTTTGCAGAATGTGAAAAATCGCCGCTGGCTATAGTATACGGCCACTCTTGTGGCTGTATAATCATGAAAGGAAAGGCAGGGTATAAATGTAATAAATAAATAAATAAATAAATATCTGCCCTACCTGTCCTACCCCCTCTAACTAGTATGTAATCCACCCTTTCCCACCCAGCTCACTCCCACAACACAAACTCCCTTCTTCTGCTCCAAATCCCAACAATAAAAACTCACAACTCTCAAAATCAACTGTCTTTTTATTCAAACTTTCCTTAGAACTCTCACTCGCACAACCCCTCCCACCTGGCAGTCTTACATCACTCATACTCTCAGGCATTCCATTAACTCCTTCAAACCTGTAACACATTTGATAACAGTTCCCAACAAGTGGTTTCATTGCAGCACATGTCTATTCAAAGGTAAGCCCCACTGAGTTCAATGGGACTAACTCCCAGGTAATCCTAACCCCGCTTACCTGAAAGTAAGGTCCACTGAATGCAATAAGATTTATTTCTGAACAGGCATGGTTAGGATTGCAGCCAAAGTGTGTATAGGATTGTTCCTTAGTACACAATCTTAAGTATAGAAGTGTTGGGTGCGTACTTCCCAGTAAACATGTTTAGTAGTATTGGGCTGTAAGTTGATCACAGACATCTATTTAAATTTTTAATAATAACATATTTAACAACTTGCATGTGTGTCTGATGTTACATGGCAGTTGTGGATCATACCTAAACAACTGGGGTGGGGGGAAGGAATCTGTGTTTGAAGATGAAGGCATTAAAAACTGACTTATAATTCATAACACATTTAGCAAAGTTTAGCTTGAGCCCTTTGCTGGACAGGTCTGAAAACTTGTGCTCTTTAAAAGGAATCAAATAAAAAAAGATTGACAACTTTCATGCCCACTTCCTTGAAGATTTCTGCATAAGCTGGTCTAGCTATGCCTTACTTTGTTTAAGCTCTTCATCAAAGACGGTAGTTATCCTTACACTTTTAATAGCAGCGGTTGGGCTGAGCATAGTGTTTGAATGGAAGTCTGTAACAGACAACCACATATTTGATTCTGAAACTGCTGAAACTAGCTATTGGTTCATCTCGTCACAGTCTTTCTTTCATTTGCAGTCTTTTCTGCAGAGTCCACTCTTATTAAAAGGGTGAAATGATACTCTTTTAGTATATCCCAGTCACTGAATATATGTGCAGAGAACCTAATTCTGTCTACCTGAATGGAAGGGATTGCACTTACAATCCTTATTTAAATAACAACCTAAGATGAAACTGAGGCTAGAGTAAATAACAACAACAATAACAACAACAAAGTTAAACTTGTTACAACACGTGCCCTTGGGAACCTGAGTGTGTAAACCTGCCACCCACATATCCCATGAAACACACCTCTGTGAGAAGATGAGGATCTTTTGCTAGGGATAAAACAAGCACTTTGCCCTGAAATGTGCCTAGATGATGTGTGTGTATAGCCCCCAAAATGCAGGTCCAAACCAGACTAAAGCAAAGCTTTCTTTTATTGAGAGAAAAGAGAAGAATAGCATTACAATATTACTGGGTGCGTGGCAGCATTAATCATTAATATCCTAACTCATTCATAACTTTAAACTAAAGAGATCAAAGGACCATATTACTATAAGGAGAATAGGAGAGATTACCTATCCTAGGCCCAGGAGTGGGCAGTGGAATGCAGCTGAAGTGATGTGAAGGAGCTCTGCCCCCAAAGCAGGAAGGAATCTGTTTGCCTCAAGGCTTATGCCAAGACACAGAATCCCTGCCTGTTCTGTGGCCTGCAGTCCTGTGTTGCATTCTGTGAGAGCGTAGTTACACGTGTTGGAGCTCAGAAGGCCATCACCGCCCCTCCTCAGATCTCAAGCCCTCCTTTTTTAAAGACACTTTTTCTCTTCCAACTCCCCTGAAAAAGGAGGGGTCTGGGTATGAGGTTATTTCATATGTGTGTTTTTCTAGCTGACACTGAGAAAACTCAGTGCTTTCTTCTAATGCTTTCTTTGAACAATAGATTGTTCTGCTGGGCTTGAGGCAAGTCTGCCAAGGAAGAACATAACATTTATTTCATAGTTGCTCACAGAATGGCCTTGTTGCTTTCCTTTTTCACAGTACCTTAGGAATGCACAACAAGTCAGACAACAGGGGATGGGGTGGGAATCATAGTCCAAAATGCTCCAGGGCCTTGCACCCCTTTGATTCCATATGAACCACAGAGGGGTTAGCCGAGTACTCATAACAAATTCCTTGCAAGACACTTAAAAAACCCAAAAACATACTGTAATCAGCAAAAGCAATAAAATCATAACTTCACAAAATATCATAAAACAGTTCAGCTATAAAATTTTAATCATGTCAGCACATGAGGATCCTCCGTGGCGCAGAGTGGTAAGCGGTGGTAAAGCAGCCGAACCTCTGCTCAAGGCCGGAGTTCGATTCCAACGGAAGGATGAAGTTGAATCTCTGGTAAAAGGGGTTGAGGTCCACTTAGCCTTCCATCCATCCGTGGTTGGAAAAATGAGTACCCGGCATATGCTGGGGGGTAAAGAAAGACCGGGGAAGGAACTGGCAATCCCACCCCATATATACGGTCTGCCTAGTAAATGTCACAAGACGTCACCCTAAGAGTCGGAAATGACTCGCACTATAAGTGCAGGGACACCTTTACCTTTTAAAGTGGAGATATGTGTATGCACATCTGCTTTTGACATTTGGTCATGGTAGGGCAGAGTGAATCCAAAATTACAGGGGTTGGGGAATGGGATTCCTGAAGGCTTTTCAGATTAGGCCCCAGTGTCACCACTACTGTTCCAAAGTGAGGGGGTGGCACTTCAGGCTCACAACAACTTAATGACCTCAATCCTCAGGTCTTGAAAGCTGCAGCACAGTAGCATTCAGTCATGCATGGAAGCATGGGAAATATAGCTGCCATTTCTCCCTTTCACCGGAATGCCCCTGAACAGAATAACATGTCTGTGTGGTGTCATTCCATGAATGTGATAGAAGAAATTGGTCTGACCCACTTGCCGCTACCAGTTGCATTAAAATTGCTGTACACATACTTCTCTGTCTGAAACACACACAGAGAGACGTTTCAGTTTAATAAGGTCAAGGGTTGCTTTTTCATCATATCCTACGGCTCTCCATGCTTCCATGCTGCTGCCTTGAAATGATTTCTCCCGAACCCTGAAAATAGCTCCCATGGGGGGGGGGAGAACAAAGTACATCTACATATGCATGCAGAACTGAAATTCACTGAAGCATTTATCTTGGAAAATTTGTGATAAAACCCTAATCTGTATCACACCTTCCTAATGGTTTTACAATAGTGTAATGATCGTTGCTTGATGCAAAGAATATTGGTGGGAACTGTACTTTGGCAAGGCTGCTTCAAATTCCCACAGGTTTCTGTTAGTCCCCCTCACAGACCGGTAATTTCCAAAGTTACTTGGGGGTGCATGGGAATCATTTTTAAACCATTTTAGGTCTGTACAGCAGATATGCAAAGAAAATCTCAAGTGAAACAAAATGGTGGGGGTGTCTGCTCATACATATATTCTCCTTAAAATATTGTCCCCATCACTACTGGGAAAAGCAGAGATGTAAGTGCCAGTTCTGTCAATACAGCAGGTTGTCTGCTTTCCCCTTCTTTTTCTGAATGTGAGGAAAGTTGGCAGCAACATTTCGAAAGTTAAAATATGTCAAACATGTCAAAACCTGTTCTTCACTCATTCACTTGGCAATACTAAAAGGAATGTTGGTAGGTTTTGTGGCTCTGGGAGCCAATCAACTTGTCTTGAAAGATGCATTCATTGCTGAGGAAATTCTGGTCAGAAATGGTGGAACAATTGTTACAGTTCTCTCACCAGGTATGTCTCAGTAATAAGGACTGTAATGAGACCAATGTACTTTAAACACTCTCTGTAGTTTCCCACCTTTAGATATTTTATACATCACAGTGTCTAAGAAGCAGCCACAAATTGGCAAGTGGCAGATGTTGCCCAATTCATCTGACAAGCTGTCTGTCAAGCAACAACTGCTTCACATAAAAGAATTTGGTAACAAGAAGGATCTTGAAGACTAATTCACACAACCAGTTAGCCTAAGGTTGAGTGCTTCTCACCTCCCCTCAGCCCAAGCTGGATTGTTACTTTCTTGAGGCTGCTATACACTTGCTTGCTGTGTGAATTGCTCCTGCCACATCCAGTATTGCTTATTGCCTTGGGATGTCATAGACCTATGCACATTTGATCATAAGACACCCTTAAGAAAAAAGGGAATGACTGTCTGGTCCTCTGCAGATTTAGGGACACCAGTATTATGGTTGAGGCACACCTAGCACTGCATGGGCAGTTAAGTGTCAGACTTGCTTTCTTTTCCAACAGAAGGGACAAGTCATCTTCATGCAAATAATGATAATGATACTAATCAGTGGTGTGTGTGTGTGTGTGTGCTGGAATTTATTGGTATGGAGTACTGCAACCTCTTTTTTTGCTGCCCATGGCAACTATTTTGTGCTGGCATTTGTGATGTTCCTATATATTAGTGTATATATGGTAAGTGCTGGTTGTTTAGAGTATACATGGTAAGTAGTGAAAGAGGAGGGGGAGTGAATGGGCAATAGAATGCTTGATGATTGGCTGAATGTTTAAAATGGCTGACAGTATAAATGAAAGGATGACAGGTGAATCTGGGTGAATGTGAAGTGGTAAATTGTGGGATAGGGGGGAAGAAGAGAAAGAGTGGATTGCTTGGTGGGGTTTGAGAGAGTTGTTTGCCAGGAGAGCGTGGAGAAGGAGGGAGGTGGAGTTCGGATTAGTATTGAGTAAAACCATATGCTTATGTGCCTTAAGAAGAAATCTTGTTAATCTTGTTAGCTTTGTTATCTGTAATAAATACTTAATTTGGTTTACCAAAGGCCTGATCCTTGGCTGGGGTTTCACAGACCAGAAGGGAGGGTAAGGTAATGACCAAGGCTGAAGGGGAACTGTAACAAATGGTGGCAGCGGTGAAGAGAATAACAATACCAGTATTCAGAGTCTCTGGGAATACTAGTATTGGGACGTTACTGGTGGTTGCCTAGCAGGGGGATCTGTTGAGATCTGTGCTAGGGCGGATAGGTAAACCATAAGAGAGTGCGGTCCGGACTGGTGGAGTCCCTGGTGGTGCCTAGTGACAGGCAGTAGCCACGCGCAGGTAGGAACCTGACAGGGAGAGCCAGGGAAGGAAGCATCACAGCATTCACCACATGTTTATCAGGGTATGGTACCCTTTTTTTTTTTTTTACCAAAAAAAGCAATGATCATCCTAATAATTTTAAGTGTCCGCATCCTTGATATATGGAACATATATTGCAGTGTCTTCTAATCCCAGTCCCTCCATCACCAATAAAATGAAGAATACATATAATTTCAAAGAGTCTGTGGTCTTATTCAAATGTCTAAATATAGCAACTTTCTTTCTGATTAATGTAGATACATATCACACAGGCATATAATTAGGGTTCTAAGAAGAGTTGATGACTTGATGATCTGATTGATCATGGATTCACATGAAGATGCTATTACAAGCTTCAACATTAAGGAGTCAACATGGAAAATATGTTTCTGCACTGTGGGTTTAAACAAGGGGATCCATTATCTTTGTTGCTATTTAATTTTGCAACGGACCCTTTGCTAACTAAGCTAGATACAGTAGGAAGAGGAATTTGGGGTGAAAACTGGAACATTAATGTTCTGGCCTTTGCCAATGATCTAATGCCTTTAAATGAAAGGAAGGAGGCTATGGAAATTAATATCCAAATTCTGGAAAAAAATTGTTACCTTATAGGACTAAAAATACTATCTTGGCTCCTGCCTAGAGAAGCAGATTCAGGACAAAGACTAGATTTTCATGAAGCTTTATTTCAGAAGTCAATACAGGAACACAGAATCAAACATTCTAGGCATGAATCAGGATACAGAGCACTGGCAGGTACAGTTAGGCATGGAAGCAGCAATGGAGAGTTGTCAACTTTATCACTCCCAGACACTCTAAATAAAAGAGAGATGGGTGGGCACTGTATTTGCCCAGGCTAACTTTAGCACTTTCTAGCCTTAGCTGCAAGGTGGGAGCTCCTTCTGAGGGGAGATGCCCATTCCTCTAATTGAAGCCTCGTTTTCTCTAGTCTGCATGACCTTGGAGAAAATATTATTTCCGGCTCTGACAAACTACTCTCACTCTCATCTCTCTGGAAAAGTCCAGTTTGTCCATTAGAGTCTGTCTGTTCAAAGGTTAGGAATGGGCTGGGATCCAATGAAGGTTCCTTTCTCTGAGTCATAGGTGAAGGGGAGGGGTTATTGACATCAATTAATTCAATGGACACAGAGTTACTAGAGGTTTCTGAAAAAATTTCTCCTGTGTTTTCCCCAGCCCCCTCCACAACACCTGTAACCCATTCTCTCAATCCTACCAAAAGTTCTCCATGGTGCTCATGACAAATACAAAAACAAAAAAGGCATGGCCTACACATTAGGCTGACCAAAGATATAAGATTCTTATGTGGCAAACAACATAGAGCCCTGGAATATCAGAGGTTTTGTATTCACATGATCCCACCAGAAACATGGAAAAATATCTTGGAGTCAAAATTGATCCTTGGGTGGGAGTCTGTAAATACAATGCTGAGGAGGATGTGAAGGTTCACCTAGATAGGATTGGTAAGGCCAGGCTTAAACTGGTGCAGAAGATAGAGCTCTTGGAAGTTTATGAGGTGCTAATACTCCTGTTCCTGAGCGATTACACTGAATTAGGTAGAACAAATTTAAGAAAAGTGAATAATATGATTAGAGCTAGAGTGAAGGAGTGGCTCCATCTCCCAAGTAGTATTTGCTTGAGCATTTTTATGTTAAGGGCAGAGATAGGGACCTAGGATTAATTAGGTTAGAATATGCTGTTCCTAACGAACAGATCAGAAAGTTAGTTAGAATTAACAATGCTCTGGATGGTGTGATCTGCAAGGCACCCAAGGAATTAGGTATTGAAGAGGAAATCAAGAAAAGGATAGCCACCAATGGAACCTTGGATGAAGAGACCTTGGCAATAAATGACACTCAGATCAATCAGAATGGTGCAGATAATCCAAGTGGAAACAAATGGAAGAAGAATATAAGGAAGTACCTGAAAGACTACAGGAAGGAGGAAGTAGAGGTCTAGAAAAGATTTCCATGCCAGGAAAATGCAGTGGACCACTTCAAGAATGATCCAGTTAGCAATAACTGGCTAACAACAAAGAAGGGCATCTCAAACCGTAATTTTGTAACGGCTATCAAACTCCATGATAAGGTATTCCCAGTTAACTTTTCCCCCACCAATGGCTTAATACATCATGGCTGAAAGTGGGTGTCATGCTCTGTCACCAGTTTTGACAAATGACCTTATAAATCTAGCAGGGATGTGCTAGAATTTCACCCAATTCAGATTTGGTACCAAATTTTCTATTAATTCACTTATTCGCTATGTTGCAGATCAGATTTTCTGTGCCTGTTATCAGAAACATTGGTTTTTTTAAAAAAAATTGCATCTAAAATATTGATATTAATATCAATATTTTATCAATATTTCTTTCCATTTATCAGTATACTCTTTAATTTATTGACATTTCATTTTAAAATATCGATATTAATATCAACATTTTTTTCTGAGGAAAGAAAAATGGATTGGTAAAAGCAACAGTTTGCGGACTAAGAACAAACTTGAATCAATACCAGACTGTTGGGTTGATGGAATGCTTTTGAACTGGCACCAGCCAATGGATCTCATCACTAAAATATATATGGACAGGGCATTGTGGGCTTAGTTAGCCCACAGTAACTCAAAAAAGGAACTGGGGTAGTACCAAGTTTGTTACTAGATATGACAGCATTTGCCCAATTACAGGACAAATTCAATGCCACATATATATTTTTTATTTTTAGGAGAGAGGCATCAGGAATTGACACTCCTCAGTTTTACCAGCCCTTAGAATGTTCTCAGGGTTCAACTTGATGGGTTGCAACAGATCTGTGCTTAGATCAGGGGTGGGGAACCTGTGTGGCTCTCCAGATGTTGTTGGACTCAGACTCCCATTAACCCAAGTTGTAGTCCAGCAACATCTGGAGGGTTCCAGGTTCCCCACCTCTGGATTAGGTATTTGATATTTATTTTATTAAAGCAGCTGCAGCAAGGTTCAAATTGGATCAAAATAGGAGTACTGCTGGAAGTTTTCTTTTTAAAAAAGCATTTGCTCCATATCATTTTCCCAATCCAAATCAGCCTCCAAGCTATTACTCACCCTACTGGGTAGGAAAAAAAATATTCAAGTACTTGAATATTTTCTCCAGTATGGTGAATTTCTTCCCGTTAGACCACTTATGTACTTGGTTGCTTCTTGATGTGGAGAGGCATATCCCTGTTGCAACACAGAGTTGCCAAGTTGCCTTCTACTGCTTTAAAAAAATGAATAGGCAGCACATCTGCTCTAAGACTTAGCCAAAGAGAAAAGGTTTTGTGAAAAGCTTTATCAGAATAATAAAAGACTCTCTATTTCAGCAATTTTATGCAGAGTAGGATTGTAGAAGTGGCAAAAATGTTGTTTTGTATGCCTTATTGACTAGGATTGCTTGCATGATATGAATTTGTGATGACAACATAATGCCACAGGAATGGTTCCACTCCTACTTGCTGGGCCACATCCAGAGAATAACATTGGGTAATTGTATTTTGGCCACATGGTCCCTGTAATATGGTGTGACACAAGGCACACTCTTGACCTTGGTGTTGTTCAACATCTATATAAAGCCATTAGAAATGATCATTAGGAGTTTGGGCACAAAGTGTCATCAGTATGCTATTTCTCCATAACATATGAGTCAGAAGAGGCTGTGCATGATCTGGATCATTGTCTGGGTGATTTGGTGGGTTGGATGAGGGCCAACCTTGGGAAAATGGAGCACTGGAAGCAGGTGGTTCCCTTGTCTGGGAGATTGACTAGTTTCCTGGTCTGGATGGTGTTGAACTTTGGGGGTGCTCCTGGATCCATCATTGTCTCTGGAGGCTCAGATAGCCTTTGTGGATAGCATTCCCTTTTAACAGCTACAGCTGGTACACCATTGACCATTCTTGGACAGGGGTAGGCTGGCCATGGTGATTCATGGATAGTAACCTCAATACTCAGTTATTGCAATGACCTCTATGTGGGGCTAGACTGTTGCTGGGCACAGCCTACCACTCTCATATAACTCAAATGTTTGCACTGTGTCGGGAGGCAGAGTTGGGGTCCCGAGGGGTTGGAAGAAGAGGATTCAGATGGATGGCAGGGAGGAGGGGGAGCAACTTTGCCCGAGTGGAGCGAAGACGAAGCAGAGGAAATGCCAGAGATAGAGTTGCTTAGCAACGGAGAGCCTGAGAGCTTTGGAGTTTCAGAATCTTCCCTAGACATTCCCACGCCTCCCCTGCTCCGAAGCTCAGAACAGGAGGGGGAAGAGGGAGGGCTGCCCAAGGCAGAAAAGCCGTGAGTCAGTTTACCATCAGCCCCCCTATCCCCCATACTGGAATCGGAACCTTCAGAAGAGGAGGGGCCGATGCTTCCCCCTTCGCCGCGCACACGAAGGCACTTGAAAAGAAAAGAGAGAAGGGGGGGAAGGCGGGTAGTGCCTGAGGGGCAGTTAAGGAGGAGCGAAAGGTTGTGCACCCATTTGGCCCCTTCTTAAAGAACCGGTGGGAAAGCAGCCCCTTGCTCTGTCAACTTTCTCTCAATGCTGCAGGACCTGTATTTCTGTACTGCTTCATGAGAAGATGCAGTCTTTGTTTGGACATTACTCTAATAAAAACTGAATTACTTACAACCCCTGGTCTGGTTCCTGAGTCTCATCCTGGGCCTGACAGCTTGACAGAGTCACCTCAATCACCCTCAACGCTCTCTTCACTTGACTGGGACAAGATCTCAAAGGGAGCAGGGGGGGGAACGAACCCCACTTCCAAGACAGAAGAAGTGAAACTCTTGAGGACTAAGGTAGCTGATTTGCAGAGGGATGTCCAAGCCCTGCTAGCAGCCGTCAAGGCATTGAAAACGGATAATCAAGCCTTGAAGATCACGATAGACCAGATGCGAACAGCCCCTCCAGTTGCTGCAGTAAAGGTTCCCATTGGATTGCCCCCAAAATATGCAGGACAGAGTGATCAGTTGGCAACTTTCGTGGCTCAATGTGAATTATATCTGGATGTCAGGCACACAGAATTTCCAGACGATGGGGCTAAAGTCGCCTTCGTGATTAGCCTTCTGGAGGGAGAAGCTGCAAAATGGGTGACTCCATATCTGGTGAGAAAGGATACTGTCTTAAGAAGATACAGAGGATTTATACAGGAGATGACCGAGATGTTTCAAGACCCGCAAAGAGCTGAAACAGTAGCGCGGCAGCTAGGTGCTCTGAAGCAAGCTAAAGGGACTGTTTCCGAGTACACTAATGCTTTTAAAATTTTGTCCCAGGAAACTGGTTATAATGATGCAGCCTTGATGTTTATGTACTGGAGTGGATTAAATGCTGAAATCCTGGATGAGCTGGCCAGGACCACCCCTCCCACTGACCTGCCAGGGCTAATCCGGCTATGCCTAAAGATAGATCACCGGATGGAAGGAAGATGCCTGGAAAAGAAGCAGGAGGTCCCGAGATACTCAGCCTCGGCATCCCGCAGCAAGGCCATTTCCACTGCAGGGACGGCAGGTAATGCAACTGAGGGACAGGGAGGGGCTAGGCCAAGATTGTCAGAAGAAGAAAAAGAAAGACGACATCGAGAACGTTTATGCTTTTATTGTTCAAGACCAGGCCATGTGGCCAGAGACTGTGGACTGAAAGGGGGGAAAGCCGAGCTGTCGGGAAACTAGAACACCCAGTCCACATGCAGGCCGGTGGACTGGGGGCCGTGTTGTATAAAGGCCCTCCAACGATCCAACCTCCCTCAAAAGGGGTGTTGGTCTTACCTATTCAGATTACAACTTCCAGAGGAGTGGTGTTTAATTCTACTGCCTTGATTGACAGTGGAGCCTCCACAAATTTTATTGATGCAAAGCTGGCCAAGCATCATGGAATTTCCCGGTGGAAACTGGACGCTCCCCTATCTGTGGAGACCATCGATGGGAGACCCCTGAAGTCAGGAGGGGTGACACAAGCCATGGAGGAAGTGAAACTTCAAATCCCTGGGCATGAAGAGTTCATTTCGCTATACGTGTCAGATCTCTCGAACTTTGAGGTGATTCTGGGAATGCCCTGGCTAGCAAAGCACAAACCCAAGATAAGTTGGAAGGAGGCGGTGGTGTGGTTCACCTCACAGTATTGTCAGGAGAACTGTCAACCCAAAGGAATCAAGAACACCTTGGCGGCGGCAGCGCAGGAGATCGAGCAAGTGACCCTGCCGCTGAAGTATGAGGAATTCAAAGATGTATTTGATGAAAAAGAGACAGAGACTCTACCCCCCCACCGCCCTTATGACTGTGCGATTGATCTAGTGCCAGGAGCCAGCATCCCATCGGGGAAAATTTACTCGCTCACAGAGACTGGGAGGGAGGCCCTGAAGGAATTTCTGGATAAAAACCTGAGGCGAGGATTCATACGTCCCTCACAGTCCCCTGCTGGAGCGCCACTATTGTTTGTGAAAAAGAAGGGGGGAACTCAGACCTTGTAACGACTATCGCGCATTGAACCAGATCACCATCCCTAACAGCTACCCGTTGCCCCTGATTTCAGACCGACTGCGCTCCGCAAAAGTCTTCACGAAGCTGGATTTGAGGGGAGCGTACAATCTGATCAGAATGAAGGAGGGAGATGAATGGAAAACAGGGTTCTTGACCGCTTATGGTCAGTTTGAGTGCCTGGTCATGCCGTTCGGGCTTTGTGGAAGTCCAGGAGTTTTTCAAAAGTTCATGAATGACGTGTTTAGAGACCTGTTGGACACGTATGTAATCTGTTACTTAGATGATATCCTGGTGTTCTCAAAGAACCAGGAAGACTATGATCAGCATGTGAAAACGGTGCTGAAGCGACTGAGAGAGAATCACTTGTATGCTAAGTTAGAAAAATGTGGATTTGACCTCAAGTCTTTGGACTTCCTTGGGTACCGAATCTCAGCGGAAGGAGTGGAGATGGACCCAGGGAAAGTAAGTTGTATATTGGACTGGGGCCTGCCTGTTACCAAAAAGGATGTACAATGGTTTCTAGGGTTTGCCAATTATTACAGAAAGTTCATTCCAGGGTTTTCCAAATTAACAGCTCCTCTGACTGACTGTTTAAGGGGAAAGAAGAAGTTTCAATGGACAGAGAATGCCACCCAGGCCTTTGAGGAGCTGAAGAGAAGGTTCGCTTCCGAGCCCATTCTGCACTTTGCTGATCCGACCCGCCCTTTTGTCGTGGAAGCAGATGGTTCGGATTTTGCCATTGGGGTGGTCCTTCTGCAATTAGACCAAGAGGGGAAGGAGCTGCACCCCTGCGCGTACTTCTCTCGGAAATTAAAGCCAGCAGAGAAGAACTACACAGTATGGGAAAAGGAACTGCTGGCCATCAAGGATTCTTTTGAGAACTGGAGACAATACCTAGAGGGGGCCTCTCATCAGATTGAAGTGCGCTCTGACCACAAGAATCTGGAAAGCCTCCAAACAGCCAGAAAGCTGAACCAGAGACAGATAAGATGGTCCCAGTTCTTCACTAGATTTAACTTCAAGATTATTTATCATGCCCAAGCCAAAAACCAGAGAGCAGATGCCTTATCCAGACAGCCACAATTCAAAGAAAGTGAATCAGATGACCAGCCTCAGTACGTGATCCCGCTAGAGAAATTAACATTGGGATCGTGTCAGCCTTCATGGGAAGAGGAACTCAAAAAGGCACAACAAGAAGATGTAGACATGCTAAGATATAGGCAGGAGACGGGACAAGATCAAGACTCAGAAGTAACTTTCCACTGGAGGAATGGACTGCTATGGTTCAAAACAGCCAGATATGTGCCAGAAGGGGAATTAAGGCTCAGAATCCTATGCCAGTGCCATGATTCCATCACAGCGGGACACTTTGGGATTTACAAAACCATTCAGAATGTGGCCAAGGACTTTTGGTGGCCTAAAATGCGTTGGGATATTGAAAATTATGTAAAGTCCTGCTCTGTCTGTATGTGGACAAAAACACAAACAGGAAAACCAGCAGGACTGTTACAACCGTTACCTGTCCCACACGAACCCTGGAAGGACCTATCCATGGATTTTATAACTGATTTATCCAAGTCCCAAGGAATGACAGCCATCCTAGTAGTGGTAGATTTACTCACCAAAATGGCACATTTTCTTCCTTGTGCAGGGGCCTTAGAGGGTAAAGAAACGGCCAAGTTATTCATCAAAGAAGTCTACCGGCTGCATGGGTTGCCAAACAGTGTAGTCTCGGACCGAGGAACTCAGTTCACAGCCAAATTTTGGAGAGCAATGTGGAAACAGCTGCAGATGGAATTAAAACTCTCCTCCGCCCATCACCCCCAGACAGACGGCCAGACGGAACGCTTGAACGCCGTTCTGGAAAGATATTTACGTAGTTATGTGTCCTATCAACAGACTGACAGGGTATCATATTTGCATTTTGCAGAGTTTGCCTACAACAACTCCCTGCACTCCAGTACTCAACAAACCCCATTCTTTGCTAATTATGGATTCCATCCTAAAGTCTTTCCAAGCAGCTCAGAGGGTATGCTGGTACCGGCCGCAGAGAACTTTCTTAGGGAATTGCAGGCGACGCAACAGACATTGAAACAACAGTTAAACGAAGCCAAAATGGAGTACAAGCGAGTTGCTGACCTGCACAGGAAGGACCCCCCCCCCCTGCAGCCGGGAGATCGGGTTTGGCTGTCCACCCGCTTCCTCCAAATGCCAGGTAAATGTAGAAAATTACAAGACAAGAGGGTGGGTCCTTTTGAAATAGAAACTCAAATTAATCCCGTGGTGTACCGACTGAAGCTACCTGACACATTTAAAATACATCCTGTGTTTCATCAATCCCTTTTAACGAAAGCCGCCCCTCCCAGTGAGTTACGGCCGGAGGAGCCTCCCGGAGCTCCGCTCCTGGTAAATGAGCAAACTGAGTTTGAAGTTGGGGAAATCTTAGACTCCAGAATAAGACGCCGCAAGTTGCAGTACTTGATTCACAGGAAAGGCTATGGACCAGCTGATAGATCATGGGAAGATGAAGCTGACGTGCATGCTCCAGATTTGGTAAAACTTTTCCATCAACGTTTTCCCCACCGCCCCAAGTCAGCAAAAGGGGGGGGCAGCTTGGAAGAGGGGATGATGTTGGGAGGCAGAGTTGGGGTCCCCAGGGGTTGGAAGAAGAGGATTCAGATGGATGGCAGGGAGGAGGGGGAGCAACTTCGCCCAAGTGGAGCGAAGACGAAGCAGAGGAAATGCCAGAGATAGAGTTGCTTAGCAATGGAGAGCCTGAGAGCTTTGGAGTTTCAGAATCTTCCCTAGACATTCCCACGCCTCCCCTGCTCCAAAGCTCAGAACAGGAGGGGGAAGAGGGAGGGCTGCCCAAGGCAGAAAAGCCGCGAGTCAGTTTACCATCAGCCCCCCCATCCCCCATACTGGAATCGGAACCTTCAGAAGAGGAGGGGCCGATGCTTCCCCCTTCGCCGTGCACAGAAAGGCACTTGAAAAGACAAGAGAGATGGGGAGGAAAGCGGGTAGTGCCTGAGGGGCAGTTAAGGAGGAGCGAAAGGTTGCGCACCCATTTGGCCCCTTCTTAAAGAACCGGCAGGAAAGCAGCCCCTTGCTCTGTCAACTTTCTCTCAATGCCGCAGGACCTGTATTTCTGTACTGCTTCATGAGAAGACGCAGTCTTTGTTTGGACATTACTCTAATAAAAACTGAATTACTTACAACCCCTGGTCTGGTTCCTGAGTCTCATCCTGGGCCTGACACACTGGCTGCCCATATGCTACTGGGCTAGTTTCAAGGTTCTTGTATTAATTTACAAGGCCTTTAACAACTCGAGTCCAGGATGCCTCAAGGACCTCTTGATGCATTATGTCCCTGCTCAACAGCTGAGATCTTTGGGAGATCTTTACTATCAGTGCTCAGACAAATGGCTCACATCCATCAGGATCCATGTAAGTATTGTGGGCCCAATTCTGTGGAACTCCCTCCCTGCTGAACTTCAGGTATTTGGTGAAGACGTTCAGCAGGAAATTTAAGTAAGCCTTTCTGATTTTATGGCTAATTGCAACTTACTGTATTCTTTGTATCTCTTTTGTAACTTCACTGCCCGCTGCTAAGAAACCATGGTGTTACATGGTATATACACTGTTGAAATAAAATAAATAAATAATAGGCAAATCTGATTGGCTACATAATGCTGTGTTGTCATCACATCCAGGATATTACTCCTGACTGGCTGTATCCAGTTGAGGAATGATGAAAAAGAGGAAAAATGCCCCCAACAAAAAAATTAAATTGGTAAAAAAAAAATGCCTGCGAACAATATCAAAGGGCCATGAAAAGCAGTATTATGTGGTTGGGAAAGGAGGTTGTCCCTGCAAGAGTGAAGCAGATGTGCAATTAATCACTTACGGAGATGGTGCTACTGTTAAACTAATGAAGCTAATCTATTAAAATAGAAAAAGAACCTAATTTCTTGATATACTTTATAAAGATTCAAAAGTGGAGTGGTGACTCTTCCAGAAATTTTACTTGCTGCAAATGGGAGACAGCCATTTGTTAACTTTGTTAGCAAAGGATGGTGCAAATTACACTCTTGTACTGTTCCATAACTGAGAAGACACACACACACACACACAGAGGATGAAAGGATCTGTCAATTTCGGTTCTCTCAATTTCTTATTTGTTCAATCTTCAATACAGTTCTCCACATTTCTGCAACAACTGGGGATTGTTATTTTAAAAAATCCTCATGAAAATTCATCAACGTGTTTGTGTGAATTTCTCTTAATAACATTGCAGTTTTGACTAAAGTACACATTTTTGCAAGCAATTTTCTCTAACATAATGCATGTTTGTATGCTGTTTTCACTAATATATTCATTTTTATTCACACTTTCCTCTAATACATGTGTTTTTGTAAACATTGGTTGGAAATCTGCATCGCAAAATTCAGATGTGTGGCTGTGCTTTGGTTCTCATATTGTTTCAGAAAGTGCAAATTTGATAGATTCACCTTTACATGCAAATTTAATCAAATTTCTCTCATATCCCCAATCACTGTTTTTAAACTGAAATCCCAACAATGAATCTGGAACAAGGTACAGAAACAGTTCCTGAAAAGGTTTATGAGTGAGACAAGAAGAGGGTTTACCTATCTTTTAACAGTTTATTTGATAGCTGAAAAGGCTAAAAGGGCTCCAGCCAGAGTAAGCCATTGGGGCAGAACCCAGCACCAGAAGTGTACAAATATGTAATAAAATGTTGTAATAAAATGGTGCAGACAATGAAGATGGACTATATTAGGTACTACAAATGATATCATAATTTTCTAGCCAGTAAGTACCCATGACAGCCATGTAACCACAGTCCAAACAACTTGCACAGTCACAACAGTTGTTTGTGAGGCCTATCCATGTAGGGTTGCCAGGTTCTTGGCCTGAGATTGATCCTGTATCTTTAGGAGACAAGAAAGTCAGCCAAGTGCAGGTGTTCTTGCAACCCTGTAATGGGAAAAATGACAAGGTGGAATTCTCCCTCCCCTCTGCCCAACTTTTAAAGATACAGAAGACCTCTTGGTTGCCAGGCCTGGCCTCCAAGAGCTCTTCTGTATCTTTAAAAGTTGTGCAGAGGGGAGGGAGAATTCCACCTTCTCGTTTTCCCCATTACAGGGTTGCAAGAACACCTGCACTTGACTGACTTTCTCTTCTCCTAAAGATACAGGGTCAGTCTCAGGCCAAGAACCTGGCAACCCTATATCCATGTGATAGCTTTTTTTTTTGTAATGCTAGTGATGCACACTGGTGCCACAGTTGCCAGGAAGTGACAATATGATTGTTCCTCAGCTCCTCACTCACTGAGTTACTAGCAAAAAGCTGTTTCTTCCCATGAAGCACACCTGTTTCAATTGTAGGTGCTGCCTGAACTATGATCGTGTGAATGTGGTCGCAAAGGCTGCTGGATATCATGTTTGCATGTTCATTGATGAGTCCAAGATGAAAGCAATGACTTTCATCTGTCACAGGTATACTTTCACAGGTTTAACTTTCATATCTCCTCCCATCACCTCAGACAAATACTTTTCAGTTGAGGCCAGAGCTTGGAAAAATTACTTTTTTTGAACTACAACTCCCATCAGCCCCAGCCAGCATGGCCACTAGATTGGGCTGATGGGAGTTGTAGTTCAAAAAAGTAACTTTTCCAAGCTCTGGTTGAGGCCCTTAATATACTCGGCTACCAGTGATCAAGTGTACACTTAATATATGCAGGAAAGATCAAGTGTGAACCAGTAAGGCTGCTTAATAGCCATGTTAAAGGGTTCAGTACCCAAGAGTATTTGAATGTATGAAGGCACTTCTGAGAATGTGCCTTGGTAGCCTTAGTTCTTAGCTTCCTATGTGTAAGCTGTCCATGTCTCCTTGCTAACGCAAGGAGGCCCTATCTGCATATGGATGTATGCATACAGAACTTCTTCCATAGGGATGTGAACTCTGAGCAATAAGGGCTTATATCCTCATGGAGGAAGCTCTATGCATGGACATCTGTATCTGTGTTGGCCCCCTTCAGACTCTCAGCAATCTTGTGTCAGCGAGGTATGCGACCTGTGGGTGCATCAACAACTAGGGACAGGGCTAACTGAATGCATTGTCAGCAAACACTTGATGCATTTGGTAGACATATCAAAGTTGTCTTTGTAATGTTCTATGTATAATACACAGAAAACTATGATAGGAAGAAATCCTGCTTACGGTCTTAATCAGGGGACTTTTTATTCTTCTCTTTGGTCATTGTTCCTTGCCTCAGCCCAGTTTGGGTGAGATAAAGCTGGTGGCTAGAGCAAAAGTGCAGGGCTGCTTTTTTATTGAAAAGGTAGATTTAGAAAAGTGATAAGCTGTTACTTAACCACAAAAAATTCTGCAGAAAAGACCCTCCCATGAAAAAAGAAAATGAGGGGGTTGCTAAAGGCAAACTAAATACAATTTTTAAAAAACCATGGAAAGGTAAATGCACATAGCCGTTATATTCATTCTCTCATGGGAAAACAGCAGCAGAAAAACAGTCATGCACACATGCCATTTATGAAGCAATTTCTGAAAAAAAATGTAACTAGAAGAGGCACTGCCTCCCATCTCTTTTCCTCCCCCCCCATTTTTTAAAAAGTTTGTGGATTTTGATGGGGAAATCACTTAAAGTAATGTGGGAGCACACAAAATACATTTAAGGCAATGCAGCAGATGGAGAGTAGAGTAACATCTTGAGTTAATTTATTTTTGAAGTACATAGTGAGCTTTTATGATATAATTGAATTAAAGAGTCGGGGAGGGGGTGCTACGCTCCTGCTCTGTTTATTTCAGAAACTTTCCCTAGACATTCTGTGGACTTCTTTTGGGGAAAAAATACACAGAGAAGAATGAGTCTAAAGATTCTCCTCTTAAAACAGGTGGCTGTGGCAGGTGAATATAGAGAGAACACAACTGGTGAAGGTGTAAACTGCATTTCTATGCGTCTTAAGAAAAGAGGAACTGTCAAAGTGGATCAGGCTGGAGCAGACAGTTTCCTCCAGGAAGATACTAACTTATAATAATTTATAATATTTGCTATAGTATGGGTGAGATGAAGGCTTCAATGAATAAGGCCCTTGCCTCTAAGAATTTATGATCAACAAATGTTGCCTAAGGCTTTTTGCCACCCAAGGGACCCCACCTCTATTAACCTTCTCCGTCTTTATTATTCCACACCTGTTCATCCTCTTTCTGCAAGACTAATGAGGAAGAGGAAATGCAGGCTCTCTAGAGAAGTTGTCCTGAGGTAGTCCAATCTTGTCCAAGATGAGTACTTTACTGTATCAAAACAAAGACTTCCACACATATATACCAACAGAGTTTAATTTGAGCTCATTGGAGTTTGGCCCAAGAACATGTTTTCACATTAAAGGCTCAGCATCTCATCATGTGAAGCAATAAAGGTGAAAATCTGTCCCACATTGTTTAGGGCATTCTTTGCGGTTGAAGGTAGTGGACAAATATTTTTGTGTGACCCTTCAGGACAACCCATTTGAGATGAGAGATTCCCCCTCATAATAGCCTGTGTGTACACATGATGTGGTTTGACCTGCTCTCACAATGGCTAAGAGCCTTGCAGGAGAATGTCCTCCATGATGCAAAAAGAGGGGGAAGGGTATCTGAGAAAGTCAGAGCATCACAAGAGAGACCATCTTGTGACCCCAACAAGATGTGAGCACCTCATCACTTACAAAACATGTAATATGCATCCTAGACTTTTTTTTAAAAAAGTGAAGGCTATGGGTAAAATAGAAATGTTTAAGTGCATATCTATCCCTACCCTTTCACAAGACATCTTAGTTGTCCCCTCTGGTGAAATAGGTGTTTGAAATAATTCCAAAATTTGCAAAGTCTACTTTACCAAAGGTGAAAGTGAATATATATACACACACCACAAACACCTGTTTCAAACTGTCTTCAACTCTCGGGGGGGGGGAATAATTGTCTCTGACCTTAGCTTTATGTCACTGCCAGTTAGCTAGACATTTCCTCTGAAAACATCTGCTTGGCTCCTATGCCAATGTTCCACAGCAATGAGCAAGCCATGCCTTGGCATCTTCAAGGACAAAGGATTACTTGAGCTAAAACAGCCCCCCTTTTCCACAGGGGATATCACAAAACATGTGTGCCCAGGATTCTATCATAACTGATTCAGTGTATCCTTCGATGACAGGTAACTTGTCACTACATGCTTCAGTTTCCTTCCTCTATTACAAGCTGGCTGATCCGGCAGACTTCTCATTGTACAGGTGCTTTCCTTTGGCAGACTTGTTGAGATAATAGAGCAATCCAATCAAAACATCTCAGAGAAGTCGTGACAGAACATTTGCTGCTTTTGAAACATTTGTGCTCACCATATGGCAAGGGCAGTACAGGCTTAGGAGACTGTGCAATCATTTCCCTCCCTCGCTCTTTTTTTGTTTTTCCTCAGTGAATGGTGTCACAGATTTGTGAGAGCCAACATTCATTAAATGTCAACAAAGCCATCCAAATTTTTAAAGGGGTTTGCGCAATCAAATCAGAGCATTCAGTATAAGAGAATTTGTTTTGTTTTTCTTTTGTTTTTTAAAAAAGCCACCCACACAAAATCTGTGCTGTGGTGCAATCCGCAGCCAAGTAACCTTGGTTGCATAAAACTGAGTGGGCAAAATAACTCTTTTGGGCACTAAGAAATAAGAAAACATGGCCATAAGAAGCACTAATTCAGGTTCCATTTGGGGGAGCACAATCCCATTGTGGGGGATCCATAATGACTGGATTGTTTGTATCAGGTCATAGGAAACTAACTCTATGTGGAATATTATGAAGTGTAAGTCCATGAAGAATCGAGACAAGAGTTTGATGAAATGCTAGAACAGAACCACTGGAAGGTCACATTTAGAAACATGGAGCCTGGGGCTGTCTTGAATCAGGATGCTTAAGTGTCTCAGACTGGGATTGAGTTTAATTAATTACAGTACTGTGGATTATTTAAGCCCAGGTACTAGAGCACTGCACAGTACAGAGGAGATCAGAACCAAGGTGTTAAGTCACTGGCCCTTATAATTGGAAGGCAGTACAAAGTCCTTGGATGGGGCAAGCTTGGTATAAATACCAGGAAATTTGCCTGGCCAACATAGCAGTATATGCTGCTTACTCCATATACCTCACACTCCATCCTGGGATGGAGAATGTACCCTTCAAATCTATATTGTCATGGCCCCAGGCCCCCAGTCCTCATATTCAGAGTTCCTGTGCTATAGCAGCTTTGAAGAGAAGACAGACTCACTCCTCAGACTATCCTGAGTACACCCACTAGCACCAGATTCTGCGCCTAGGCCCTTGACTCTCAGAAGTTGACTACTTATCTACTCTGAGGGTTGAACTACAGTCTTCTCTAAGAATCTAGAAAGCCCTGCAGACCTTCCAAAACCTGTCCCACAGAACAGTGACAATCATTTCACAAAAGGTCACTGGCCCATGCTTCTGCATTTAGAAGGCAGGGCTTCCTTTATTCTTGGTCCTCCTCTGGTAACTGCAGCAAGCCAGTGCTGACTTCTGCTCTCAGCTGAAGGATCCCTGTCCATGGTCCTGAACCTGCTGCTCCTGCACTTAACTCAGTGTTTTATTCCTGTGAAGGAACCTGATTTATCCCTCTGACTATTATTACTAATAATAATAATAATGAGAAGAAGAGTAGCCTGCTGCAGGAAGGAGACAGAAGGGAGAAGAGCTTTAGAGGATGTCTTGCTCAAAGGCCCTCCAGCCTAGAGCCAACACTAGGCTGGGGGAGAAACCTCTAATATGTACATGCTGTTTGGATATTTTAATAATTTACACTTAATAAATTGTTTTGTACACCTCTTTATGGTCTTTCTATATTTTACTAGCACTATATATTTGAGCTGTAGCTAACATAGTGCCCTTTAGATGTTGGCACCAATTAGCATGGCAAAGGGTGATGGGAGATGTAGTCCAACAACATCCGGAGGGTACCACATTGTCTTCCTTTGGCATCTTCTAAACCTGTGGTAGCAGAATTTTACAGTTATGGAAACTGAGGAAGACTGAATAGAACTGATTTGATTAGGTTCACACACCTAGCGAACTGAAAGGCACCATCAGAAATAAATACAAAATCCCCAGATTTACCAGCCCAGTTCCAGTAGGTACCCCAGTGCTCTCTTTAATGATGTGATCTTCTGTAGCTTAACTGCAGTCTTTTAATCAATTGTCCAATAAATGTAATCCCCATGTTTTATTCAGTAATCAGCCATCCTTCTCTGTAGTTAATACAGTTTACACAATTCCTCATGTTGGCTTGTTAATTAAATGTCTCCTGACGGCGGATGTTTTTTGTAATTAATTTGGTGTCTAGAGAATAATTAGAGGAAGAAGAGCCACAGTTCCCACAAGTCAAAAGAAATAGTTTGGAACAAAGTGGCCTTCATTAATCTTGAAAAGTGCTGTCGTAAATATAACAAGACATACTTCTGTACCCCCACTAAAAAGAGCAATAAGAACACTAAGGACAATCTAGAGATTCTTAATCAGCTCTTTTATTGGGAAACCTGCTTTCAATATAGATCATTAGTCACTCCCAGCGAGGAGCTCTATCACACCTTCAACTCAAAAAATGCTTACTATGTGCGTCAGAAATACACAAATTACCTCTTATCGGTTATATAATGCTTTTCTCCACTGCCCCTGTATTGTAGAGCACTGCAGAAGTCTGTACCTTAGGAAGCATGCAGCATAGCTGCACAGAGAGTATTATACAGCCACAAGAGTGGCTGTATACTATAGCCAGCATAGGTTTTTCACATTCCACAATGTTAAGTTGAAAATACCCCCATGCCATTCTGATGCTTCCCATAAGATCATTTCAAAACAAAACCTTACAAAACTTATAGTGCTAACTCAGAAATGCTTGCTTAACAACCCCTTCAATTTTCATGGCGATAAACAAAACAGTCAGACAGAATCAAGAGTTCAAAGTCTAAAGAGAGAGAGAGAAAACCCAGAGCCCTCTTGGACTTTTTTCTCTCAGAGTTCTCATAATGTGTTGAAATTAATTAAAAATCAGCCATGTTCACAGAGTACCTGGAATCCTATTACTGACCTTGCCCCATACTCTGAACTTCATCTTCTGCAGTTTCAAAGTTAAAAAAAATGCCTGGCTGATTTTTAATTAATTTAATAAATTTAACATTAAAGTGAATTATAAGCCCAGGCATGTTCAGTAAGAACCAACTGTCAGTGTTCTAAAAGCCAGACTTACATCTGCTTGGGTTGGCTAATCAGGTGACCATGCCCACACCAGACTTTGATTTCATGTGAGACAGTTATGGCTTCCTTCAGATAATCCTGGGAAGTGTCGTTTGTGAAGGGTGCTGAGAGGAGACTCCTATACCCCTTAGAGAGCTCCAGTGGCCAGACTGGTTCAACAGTCAGCTGCTTTGACTGAAGCTATGTGAGGCGAACAGGACATCTCCTAGCAAATCTCAGCACACTTCACTAACTACACTTCCCAGGATTCTTTGAGAGAAGGCATGACTGCCTAAAATGAAATAATAGTCTGGTGTGAATGTGGCCAGGGAAAACTTTGGTTTAAATTTGGATGCAAGGCTACATGTGCCTGCTGTAGAGTAAAGAGGTGGGGGAAACACTGAAAAGCAATGATACTGTTCACAGTGCTTTTCTTTTGTAAAGGAAAAGGGTTTCCCCTCTGCCCAGTGCCCACCCACCCAATCTCCTCACCTCCTCCTCCTCCTATCCTCCCTGCCTCTCCCCGGGTTCAGTGTTGGACTATGACCTGGGAGACCAGGGTTCCAAACCCCACACAGCCATGAACCTGACTGGGTGACCTTGGGCCAGTCACTGCCTCTCAGCCTCAGAGGGAGGCAATGGTAAAACCACTTCTGAATACCATTTACCATGAAAACCCTATTCATAGGATCACCTTAACTCGGGATCAACTTGAAGGCAGTCCATTTCCATTTTCAAACATGATTGCACAGAAATAAATCCCATTTAACTCAAAAAGTATGCAGCTGATGAAACCCACCCTCCCTTCTCCCTCCTATCCTGATCAAACCCACCCTCCCTTCTCCTTCCTCCTATCCCCTCCCTCTTGCCCCTCCCCTCCCCTCCCCCTCCAACCCCCTTCTTCCCCCTCCCCATCCCCCTCCTCCCCATGGTCACTTTTATCTATCTTAAGCATGATTGAACAGGAGTAACCATTCAAACCATTCAAAACCATTGAACTCAATAAGCATGCAAATGATCAGACCTGACTTTCTCTTCTTTCCCCTCTCCTCTCCCTTCCTCCTCCCCTCATCTCTTCCTTATTCCTCCTTCCCTGCCTACTCCAGCCATCCCTCCTACCCCCATGGTCAGTTATGATTGCACAGGAATAAATCTCACTGAACTCAATAACCATGCAAATGATCAAACCTGTCCTCCTCCCCTCCCCCTCCTTCCTGCTCCCATCCCCCTCCTCCCCTCTGCCCTTCCTCCTACTCCTCCCCTCCCCATCCCCTGTGGTCACTTTCACCTATCCTAAGCATGATTGCAGGGAAGTAAATCCCACTGAACTTAATAAGCATGCAAATGATCAATCCATTCTCAGCAACCTTGCACAGGATCCCATTTCCTGCCTCCCAGATTTAAAAGCAGAGAAATTCATTAACAGGCAAAAAACCTTGTGGTTTAAGAATGTACATATAGCCCACAGATATTTCTATCAATTTATAAAGCAAGGAAATTGGGCAGCTATAGTGAATGCATAAGGGGAGCAGGAGACCTGACCTCCTGTCTGAGATATTGTACTGCCCTACAAATTGGTCAAAATGCAAACACCATTTGGGTTGGTCTTTCACAGTCCAATCCACTTGCTGTGTAGCTTGGAAGAATTTGGTGATATGCCTCTGAGCATATGGTGAGTGGTGGCAACACCTGCAATCAGCCCAAATAATAGAAAAAAGACATGTGCTATGCTGATCTTGTTTTAGCAGGGAGGGAGCAACATTATTAAGACAGTTGACATAGTTCAGATAGTCACTTTAAGTATGTCTGATTTACTTTGCAATTTTGGTGAAGTTTCCTATAGGAAATCATTTTCTTTTGCTTCTGTTTCTGTGAATATGTGAAGTACAGCAACACTTTGCAAAATTTACACTAAAAAGAGTCCAAACATAATTGTGTAATAATGGCACTGACTATTCTGCAGAATAGTCTCCAGTGGACATGAGGAGTGTCTCAGTTTGCACAAAATAAAACAGTGGGAGGTGAAATATATTCTAGCAAAATTCTAGGTGTGCTCTATGTTTTTAATTGACTGTGCCCACCTTGCCTTAAACGAAGTGGTTTAAACATAGCAGGCTGAAAACATGCATCCTCTTTTTTCCAACAGCTAGAGTCATTGTTGAAGTAGCAACATATTGAAATCAGTCTGATTTTACATCAAACTGCAGTTTCAGATTCAACTGTTAATGTACCCAAAATAGAAATAGAACATAATCCCCAATTTGAAACACAAAAGGCTGTCTTCACCATCATATGACATTGACCAATAAAAAGGCTTTGAAATTAATAAAAATAAATTTGACACAGGTTTCTAGGATAATGAGAGAAATAAAAGTTTCAAGATTAGATTCTCTGTAGGAACAATAGTAACACAGGAATGAAGCAAAGTAAGAACACCAACAAACATACAAAAATGTAATTCTCCATCTTTGGAGATGGCAAGTGTTGCCACCACTCACCATATGCTCAGAGGCATGTTATGAAATTCTTTCAAGCTACACTGCAAGTGGATTGGACTGTAAAAGACCAACCCAAATTGTGTTTGCATTTTGACAAATTTGTAGAGCAGTCCAATATCTCAGAGAGGAGGTCAGGTCTCCTGCTCCCCTGGTGCATTCACTATAGCTGCCCAATTTCCCTGCTTTTTAAAGTTTGATAGAAATATCTGTTGGCTATAGGTACGTTCTTAAACCGCAAGAGGGTTTTTTTTTGCTTATTAGTGAATATGTTTATAATTATAACATTAGTTCTATCATAGTAGTCAAGATAACATGGAATATTACAATGAAGGTGCTTGCCTTATATTTATAGTTAACATTTGTATTCCAGGTACTCCACATCCACTTTATTCCCCATATTGCAGATAGGAGACCCAAAGTGACTTGGCAGCTTTGTGATTTCATACAGTAGTGGATGCCATGATAGAGTGCAGTCATTCACTTGTCCTCTGTTCAGTTGCACTGGTCAGGAAGTAGGGGAAATGGCTTCAAGGTTTGGGCAGTGCAATCACATTGCCTGAGCCAATATGGTGCTATTGGCAGTGCGTTTGCACAGCACCACTCTCTCCATTGCTTCACCCCTCCCCCTCTATCCCTGCTAAGCAGCAGTGGGACAACCAACCAGAGCCTGGATGAGCACCAGTGCCCCATCAACAAAGATGGTGGCAGAGTTATCAGCCCCTTAGAGAAGCCCTCACCACCATCTCAGTTGATGGCAGTGACCTGCGCACCCAGCGTGCAGGGCATTCACAGAAAAAGGGTAGGTGGGGTGGTCCACACGATCTGTAGGGGGGCTGAGAGCAGGGGGCCTGGAGCAGGCTGGTGCTCAAGGGCCCAGTCACCCTTGGTGCCAGCCCTGCCAGGAAGCCCTTTCAAACTGGAAACTTGATGGAAAATCAGCCTGCACTGCTGCAAGAAAGCACAGAGCTTTTTTTAAAAAAAAAATTGACCTGGAAAAAAGATCCCTCAGCCACCTTGTTTAGTTCATAGCCCATGGACAACCGTTCTGCCATGCGTCTCAAAAATTGTGTGTGTGATGTTTTCCCACTCCCTATGAAATAGGCAGGAAGAAAAGAAACCCCACCGCTTTCTCAGGTACCTAAGATTTTAACAAAAGCAAGCAGGGTTCACCACAGCACTAGTAAAAAAATATTTTCCATGCAAAGACAGGAGGGTCACAAGAGTGGCAATTTCTGCTATAATCACATTTGCATTTTGTGTCAAGTTGCCCTCAGGAACAGCAAGAAGTTTGTTTGTTTGTTTATTTGATTTATATCCCACCCTTTCTCCCAGTAGGGGTCCAGGGTGGCAAACTAATGCACTAAAAATACTTTACAACATCATAAAAACATATTAAAACACAACAACCATTAAAAACATATTAAAACAAAACATCTTCAAAAACATTTTTTAAAAAGCTTAAAAACATTAAAAAAGAAGGTTTATAAATATATTAAAAAGCAATTCCAGCACATACGCAGACTAGGATAAGGTCTCTACTTAAAAGGCTTGTTGGAAGAGGAAGGTCGTCAGTAGCTGCCAATTTATGCCATCTTCCCTCCCCACCATCTTAAATATCCTGTTTTAGAGAAACAGTTCTGAATGATATGATGCTACAAGACTACCACAATGACACTTGGTGTTGTTTTTTCCAGAATAGCATTATTCTGCACAATGTGTATAAAGTGCTATCTTTCTATAGGAGAACGTCTCCTTAGTCTAATTTCCTCTTTTGGCTTCATGGTGTGATTTATAAATTTAAAAGAAAAGATTTTATAATTCTCTAAGTGCCAGACAATTAGGTCTAAGGAAAACAAATTAAAACTGGGGACATAACACTCAAAGAGAGCATTAAGTTGATATATCAAGTGATTGTGTTCATGGGTTTTTAATCTACGTAGCAAACAGTTTAATGGGTCAGCAAAGTTTGCATTTCTTTTTAAAAAAGTGTACCTTGTTTAAGCTAAATGTTGAGCAGATCACAGTAAGCTAACTCATTTTTTAAAATCTGATTTTAGTGCCAATGATTGGAGTTAATGGAAGGTAGCACAAATTACTGTAAGGAAGTTTAGGGATCATAAGTGGAGCTTTAAAGGTTCTTCATTATGACATTGTTTTCATGGCACAGTCAAATGTGCACATATGTATTCTATGCACTAAATGCAGTACTAAAAATAATTGTACATGAAAAATGCTTCACAAAGAGAATGGTTTTAAATAATTACACAGACTGTGCACAGTCCTGCCCAAAGACCTATTAAAGTCTCTTTTATGTCAGTATAAGCATATGTCTGCAATTCCTACCCAATCGGGTGGGTATCACAGGAGTGGTACAGAACTGTAAAATTTGCATAACCGTGTAGTTGGAAGTTTCGCAAATTAGAGCAGTGATATGGGAATCATTGTCAGGGCAGCATCTAACACAACACTTGCATCACTCCAATGATGTGTAAATAGCTAGATTGTGACTAGTGATCCCAATCTACTGGCCAGAGAATTGTATTCAAATGCTAATCCTGTTTTTAATTTCTGTGTTGTTTTAATGGGATTCTTTTATTGCATATTTTAATTATAGATGTTTATATTTTAATCTTTTAATGGGATTGTTTTACTGTGTATTTTAATTACGGATGCTTATATTTTAATATTTTTGTTGTTGGATTAATACTTATAAGCCGCTTAGAAGCCTATTTTTGCATTAAGCAATATGTTAATTAATCAGTGTCTCGCTTGATTTGACACTTGACTATGAAAACATTTTGAATTTCTAGAGGATGTTCATAATGGAGATGGAACCAGGCTTCTGATTCTTAAAAAAGACAAAACAAAACTATATTTTGTTACATCTAGAACCATTGCTCTGTTCCACAATCTTCAGTCTGAATATAGAGAATAGCTTCTCCCAATAATGAGCCATAGTTCCCCATTATCCCCCAATTATGAGGAATATGATTTTCACAACTGTTTCTTTCAGCTATATGTTATTTTTCAGTCACATAATATCATTATTATAAGATAATTAATATCTTAGAGATGATGTTTCATTAATGACATATCAACAGCAAAAGTGAGATTATCATAAAAGAGCACAAACTACTGGAAAGTTTTCTTGTTCAAACCTCTCAAATGAACCTGGTGTAAGGATGGGCTAAAATCCACATTTAAACTGTACACATGTTGTATGCATTGTATGTGTTTCTTATGTAAAATGTGCATTTGCAATGTTTTTCAATGCATTTCCCCATACACTTAAAAAACTACAGAATATGTATTCTGGTACAAACTTTTTGTGCATGAAAACTGCATCATAAAACCTGGAGAAGTGTGTAATCTAGCTGGAAGTTGCCTTCAAATCCACAAGCAAGTTCAACAGTATTGGATCAGGTCGATCTGCTGCAAATAAATGGACCAAACAAATTCCTCCTCTATCCCTAGGCTCCAAAGACTATCAGAGTGGTCCATTGGAAAGACTTGTGAGCTGGGAGATGTCAGTTGTTATGTTATGTTATAGTTTATTTATATGCTGCCTTTTGGCCAAAAGGCCAAAGAATAAATAAAGAATAAATACAAAATACAAGTAAGAAAAGAACAAGACAACTTACAAAAATTTAAGGCAACAAAATCTTAACTTTTTAAAAACACAACAACTAAAAGCCAAATACATTCAATTGTCCTGGTAAAAGCAGTCCCCAGAAACACGTCAGAAAGAGCAAGGATGAGGGGCAAGGCAGATCCAAATTTTGCCCACCTGTGGTCTAGGCACAGTCTCTCCCCTGCCACAGTATGTCTCAGTCAGCAGCTCCTCCCTGTAAGGGTCCAGGCAGAAGTGTGGGGCAAGGCAGAAAGAAATGTCTGTTCTTTGATGGTCCCAGCACACTCTCATCCCTGCAGCCCAATGGATTCTGGATCAAAGATGAAGCTGTAAATCAAACATGACAGTAACAGCACAGTTTGCTGCCTTCACATACTTTCCCACTCTATACACCATATAAGCCAGGTATGCTAAGTAGATATCACAGTTCATTGCCATCCCAGCGCTGACCTTCCCAAGGGAAGGAAGTAATCATATCATCCACCTTAGTCATCTGTTTTTTCTATATGAAAACATACGATCATTTGCTTACCTGTACACATAATTTTCACAGTCTGTTTAGGTGTTCCTCCTCCTTATATATTCCTCATCACATGAGGAGGAGAACCTGACTCCACTACTCTCCACATGGTGGAAGGTGAACATCTGCAGCAAGGAATCTGCTGTATTCATTCTGTACTCATGGGTAGATGCCTAGGGCTCTAAAGTACATGGGCAGCCTAAATACATAAAGCAGCCTCGCAGCTGCAGATGTTAAGGGCTAATGACTGGAGGGCTGCAGAGTCAGGCGAATACATCCCTGCTCTTCTCCTGCACATGATACAGAATATGTGAAGGGGAACACTTGAACCTGCCTCATACTTTTTCCATTTCATTGCAATTTGATCCCTATATTCATGCATATGCATGTTATTGCTAGCTGAGCTAGCTGACTTCATGCGTCAGTTGAAGTGGACTCCAGTAAATCTATTAGTCTTTAAAGTGCAACAAAGTTCTGTTGTTTTTGCTGTGACAGAGTGACATGGCTACCCTCCTGGAAGTTCTACATCAGGGGTAACAAAAGTGGTGCTCTCCAGATGTTCTTGGATTGCAACTCCCAACAGCCCCAGCTAGTAATGGAGTTTTAGCCCAACAACATCTGGAAGCCACCATGTTGGCTACCCCTATTCTATATGAATATTACCAATTTAGTGTTAGGAACATAGGAAGCTGCCTTATACCAAGTGAGACTATGGGTCCATCTAGTCAGTTGACACTGACTGGCAGCATAGGAACATAGTGTTGGATCGAATAATGAGAAAGCAACAATCAGCATATAATAGATTTATTTACTTACTTACAGCAGGTATGGACTGCCCCATAACAAACAGTTCTCAAAGTGGCTTGCAGCATACAATTAAGGTTCAATATGGATACACTTGAATACCATTACTCAGCTTCAATACTTATTTTGAAAAATTGTAATGACCATCTGGATAAACAATGTGAAAAACTGTTGTGCATTAAACGACCAGATAAAGATGTTAGGCAGTCAGCATGTGTACTTTATTGAATAGGGCTCCTGTTGGGGGATGTCTAAGCTACAATCTGATGTAAGTATTATTTCAGATAAATTATCACCGCTTCCCCCAAAGAATCATGGGAATTGCACTTTGGGGACAGTGCTGCAAATTCTCTGTTAGATTTTCCAAGACCTCCACCCCTCCCACAACTACAGTCCCCAATGCGAAAAGATTGGGTATTAAACCAGTGCAAATCTATAGTGTAGATATACCCTTAGTGCTGTTCTGCTTTGGATAAGAGAAAACCTTCTATTATGAGCACTCAAAAATGGTTGACCAAGGCAAAGAGAGTAAAATGTTACTGTTCCCCCAAACCCCTCAGCTTTTATAGGTTTAAATTTCCACATTCACAATAAACTGCAGTGTCTGCTTCATAAACTTTCCTTGGTTGTTTTAGTGATATAAGGTGTAATACTCTCTATATTACATTTTATGCACATTTCTTTGTACCCAAGGATGGTTAATTCTTTTATAGATTTCTAGAGTTATGGAACAGTGATTACATGGACCTTTGGTTGTTATAGGGTTGAAATTTGCTGAAGAAATCTATGCTGCTCAGAAGAGAGCTTATTGGTTAGAAAGGAAACAAAGATGTACAATATTCCTCATCTGGAAAATGATTTAGAATGGGAACTTTGCTAGGAATCTCTAATGTTTCTGAAATGTTTCATTTGACTCATGCTGAAACAGCTGTACTGGCTCCCAGATTTTCCCCCCATGGGTGCAATTGAAAGTGATGGCTTTAACTTTTGAAGGACTCAGTAGCTTGGATCAACGGTAGTTAGGGGGAAACTCCTCTTGTACAGATATCCTCATGTGCTACAGGTGTCAGATGGGGCCTTGGGTGCCAGTCTTGTCTAATGTAATACTGGCAGGCACAAAGTGCAGGGCTTTTTCAGTTGTGGTACCATCATTATAGAACTTGCTGTTTTGCCAAAATTAAAGGGATTCCAGAGGCAATGAATATTCAAGTGGGGGGAAAAGTTACATGCTTTATTTGAAAGATTTAGTGATTTATGGCAGACAATATATAGATAAAGCAGAGATAAAAGCAGCTAATGAGCACACCTAGGCTTATGTTCACTTTCAGTTGCTGGAAGCCCCAAAAGCAGCAACAGTGAGGTCCCAGTGACCAAGTTCTTACACAGCACTGTGCACCCTCAGCCTGTGTTGAGGCTCCCCAGTCAAGAGCTAAGGGGCTTTATTTATACCCCAAAGAACCCCTGGACATAGGCACAGGTTTGCACCTGTGACTTTAACTACCTTTAGGGAAGTTGTTTTAATTAGGCTCTCATGCTTCTGTCTTTGTTTATTAGTTCGGCTGGTCAGTGTCCTTGAGCTTTGAAGCAGCATGATTTATAACCCCTTCCTGAAGGCTGTGTTTCTCATCCCTCAGCAATGTGGGAAGACACTCTCCCTAATGAGCTATCCTGCATACTCAGAGCTTCCCAGACTTCTGTACTACACAAACAGGGTGGGAAAGCAAGCAAATATCCCACCTGGCTGGGAAGCAGGGGTGTGAGACAGGAGCATGGGACAGGGGAATTGAGCATGCCATACTACACTTCCTCGGCCCTTACATCAAGATGTCTTCTGGATTTTCCCATACACTTCCTCCTCAAAGAGGTTCAAAAGGCCCCACTCTAGATGGGTTTCCATAAGATTTACATAGGCCATCTTGTACTAGCAAACATTTCTGGAGCTCATTTAATATTCCCAGTTGCACAGATACATAATTGAAACTGCACTGAGATTTCCTTTATTATTATTACTTAAATATGGCTTTTGGCATTTAATAATCTGTTTTATTGAATGTGTTTATTGATTGTTTTATATCTTGCTAGCTGCAGTCAAGATCCTTTGGAGTCATGCTGTAGGATACTACTTGTGTGGTTTTTAAAGACAAGCAAATGCTGCTGCCACCACTGTTAATTAATTTACAGCCTGTACCCAGAGCAGCATACAATATAACCTGAAAGCCATAAAATATAATACAAAGTGCAATGGAACAATTCCCACCAGCAATAATAACAAATATGCAATACAACAATTATTTTAAAACAAAAATCTAACAGCAGCAAGAGTAACAGATATAATATGTGAAAACGGGCAGCCATAAAACTGGGTGTTACACATTTAAAAAACCCATTAAATAGAAATATCCTCCTGGCAAAAGGCACACAAAAAGGGGGTTGGACCCCAAAGTTGGGAAAGCATGATACTACAACAGAAAAGGCCTTGCATCTCACACTGAGTTTCCAAAGCTCCTGAGACAGCACTGAGAACAAGGCCTCTGATATTGATTGCAATTTCCAGACAGTCCCTAAGGCTGAAGTAGCCAACATGGTGCCATCCAGATGTTGTATATTATAACTACCATAGTCCCTGATGACTGGCTGTGCTGGCTTGGGCTGATGGGAGACATGGTCCACAACATCTGGAGAGTATCACATTGGCTACCCCTTTTATAAAGGATTATGTTTAATGAAGCCCTACTCAGAGTAGACCCAATAAAATTAATAAACCAAAGTTAGCCATGTCTATTAACTTTAATAGGTCTGCTCTGAGTGGGACTAGCATTGAATACTACCTAACATAACCTGATCATAAGCCATTTAGGGCTTTCAAGGTTAAAGCCAGCTCTTTGATTTGAACCTGGAAGCAAATAGGAAGTCAATGGAGCTGATATCGCTCTGACCTGTGACTGCCAGGCAACAGTCTGGCCACCACATTTTGGACCAATTGAACTTTCCAGACTGTTTTCAAAGGCAGCCCCATGTAGAGGGCAGTATGCACAACAGATCAAGGGAGTTTACCCAAGCAACATATATGTTCCTTCAGACTGAAGCACCTCACATAGATCACCCGTGTTTTTGACTAATAGCATCTATAACTTGTCTGGAATTAAGTTTCTCCTTGTTCACTACCATCCCCTCCTGACACCAGTTGGGAATAGATTATGGGAATGAGAGGTAGAATTGTATGTCACCTTCATACTGGTGACATCTCAGCCAAAACTTCTGGATGTTGTCACGGGAGGCAAAATGGCATCTGGTGGGAGACCACAAGCCAAAGGTCATGGGGTAGAACAGTAATCTCCGAGACCACCTTCTGAGTCTAGTCTTCTTAGGTATGAATAGTACCATGGATAAGCAATATCATATATATCCATCCCAGCCAGAAGGATAGCATGGTCAATGCTATTGAAAGCCATGGGGAGATCCAGGAAAATCAGGATGGTTGTACTTTCCCTGTCCATCTACCAGAGCAGGGCATCCTCATGGTGACCAAGACTGTGACTGTTCCACAACCAGATCTAAAATTAGACTGGAATTGCTAAAATAACCAGTTTTATTCAGAAAACCCTGGAACTGACATGCAACTTTGAAAGATTAGCTATGGGATTCCAGTTATTAAAATAATCAGGGCCAGATAGATTTCTTTTGTGTAAGGGCCTCACCACAGCTTCCTTAAGACTGTGAGAACCACTTTCCATCTGAGACCCAATTAGACATGCCCAATCTTGCCAAATATAAACAGCCATGATAGGCAAGGGTCAGACATACAGGTAGTTAAGCACACTATTATCCTTGTAACTCAAAATAGTTTTATTATCTATATTGTTATGGGTTTGGAGGTTGTTGTGGTTATGTGCCTTCAAGTCAATTACGACTTATGGCGACAATATGAATCAGTGACCTCCAAAAGCATCTGTCATGAACCACCCTGTTCAGATCTTGTAAGTTCAGGTCTGTGGCTTCCTTGATGGAATCAATCCATCTCTTGTTTGGCCTTCCTCTTTTCCTACTCCCTTCTGTTTTTCCCAGCATTATTGTCTTTTCTAGTGAATCATGTCTTCTCATGATGTGTCCAAAGTAGGATAACCTCAGTTTCATCATTTTGGCTTCCAGTGACAGTTCTGGTTTAAATTGTTCTAAGACCCACTTATTTGTTTTTTTCGCAGTCCATGGTATGCACAAAGCTCTCCTACAACACCACATTTCAAATGAGTTGATTCCCCCCCCCCGATCTCTATGTATGGATGTGAAAGATGGACAGTGAAAAAAGCAGATAATAGAAAAATCAACTCATTTGATTTTTTGGGGGGAAGAGTTGAGATAGATTATTTCTATGAGTCCCCTTCCAGCCTCTGATTTGGAATCCTGCACCTGGAGGTGGGCTCTGCAGCTGAGAAACCTGCTCCGTTGGTCAGACGAGTCTCCTTTGTTAATTTAATAGAGTGGCCAGGTGGGCTAATGAGTCTGTCAAGTGCCCATTAATTGGCAAATGGGCCAGAGAGATCCTAATGTTATTGAAACTCTTCAGGAAAGCCCCCTTCCTCCTGGGGCCAAAGAAAGGCTTGTGTTTTTAGTTTTGTCAGAGGAAAGGCTAGGAACTGGAGACATGCAGAGAGGCCTGCTCCCTGGACAATGACTTCAGGATGCCTTCTATAAGCCTGATGGAAAAACAAGATCTATTGGACTGCTAATGCTTTGAACCCCTCCATCTCATGCTCAGGCTGTGAATGTGTGTAAATAAATCATATTTCATAAAGACACCATAGACTCCTCTGACCTTCTTTCCAAGGAAACCAAACCCTGTGCAAGTGCAGGGACCCCTGAAAGTCTAACATCACTCGAAACTGGAATGGTGTGCAATACTGGTTTTAGAAGTGGGATTGGGTTTCCAGGAAGAAACATTGAGAGCAAGTTGTGCCTGAGTCAAAATGGAGGGAGAACTAGCAGTACTCCTGGAACAGATGAAATGGATGTTCCAGCAGCAAGTAGAATGGATTGAGAAAGATTGCCTGGAGGCCCAGCAGCAAAGGCAATGAGAATAGCAGGAGGACCAGCAATGATTTGCAGAGAGAATGGAAAGCCTCTTTGGAAAGAAAAGGGAGGCCCCATGTGAGGAGGTGAGAGAACTGCCTGATCAGCCACTACAAGGGGTTGAGAGTGACCCGGGAGTCCAACTGCAGAGCACCCAGACTGGGGTGGCTAAAGAGATCCAGGATGGGCAGCTGGAGTCATTGGGCTGTGAGGAGCTGCAGTCAGTAGTGGAGAAGGAAGAAGAGGTCTTGATTGTCCAGGAGCCTGCCGGGGGGAAAACACCAGAAAGCTGGAAATAAAGCCCCAAGAATTGACAGAGGACAAGCTGGAAAATGAAGAGGAAGATGCCTCAGAAGAAGTGGAGTACAGACTGAAGAAGAGATTATGCTCATTGATTTCTCTGCTCCATGTGCACCTGCTGTTGAAGAAATAGTGCAGGAGGGAGAAAAGGCCTTGGAGAAAGGTAAACTACAGGCTGGAGAAGAGCTGCTGTTGATAGATTTCTTCACCCTGTGTGTGCCAGCTGTGGAAGAGAAAGTGCAGGATGAAAAGTTGGAGGTATGTGTGTGAGAGGAGCTCCAAGCACCTGGAGAGATGGGCGAGATAAAGTCCCCAGGTGACTTTGCCCCTTGGGTGCCCCATAATGACCTTATAGGGTGGGATCCAGCTCCTAGGATGGGTGCAGTCCCTGAGCAAGCTCCAAGTGAGAGGCACCTAGGGTTCTGTGAGTCTGAAGGTCAAGAGACACTGGGAGGGTTACCTGCCTTTGTTTGGGCCCATGATTTGTACTGGAGATGGTGAGGGAGAACAGAGAGGAAGATATATTTCTGCCAACCTGGGTGGGCTAGGCCAGGTAGTCCTGAAGAAGATGCCCCCAGATAATCATTTGTGGCAGGACTTTGATTTGGTGTTTGGGACAGGAAATGAAGTGGACTGGCTTAAACGTTTTTCCCAGGACAGTAAATGGGAGGAAAATGGCTACAGTCTACTGTGTGCTGATAAGAAAACAAATGTGTTCCTGGAGATGCATCCCAATCCCCTGCAGGCAGGAGAAGGGATCAGCTTGGACTGGGAACTCCATGAAGCCCCAAGACAAAGGGCCATGTGGGCAACTGCATAGTCTGGGGTGGGAGTTTTGCTTATGGAACTGTGCACTGATTTGCTGTAGGAGTTCTTCCTGATGGTTTTGTATTGCCTTTTTGAAATGCTTTTGATTTGTGCTTTTTGCATGCTTGTGGGGATATGGATTATTTAATGATTTTTTAGGAATTATGCTGATAGATTTTTGCAGTAAGGTTTTAATGTTTAAGATTTACTGTGCTATGCCTGTTAGACTTTGTGTGTGTACAACTGTTTAGGAGAGCAAAGGAAAAGTGTTTGTATTTTTAAGGACTGCCTTGCTGCTGTGGCGAGAGCCAGTGTGGTATAGTGGTTAGAGTGTTGGACTATGACCTGGGAGACCAGGGTTCAAATCCCCACACAGCCGTAAAGCTCACTGGGTGACCTTGGGCTAGTCACTTCCTCTCAACCTCAGAGGAAGGCACTTCTGAATATCGCTTACCACGGGTCACCATAAGTCGGAATTGATTTGAAGGCAGTCCATTTCCATTTTGCTTCAGTGGCACAAGGCAGAACACAGGAGCTCCAGTACTGAGGCTTTAATCTGGCTTAAACTTTTGGGAACTCACTATCTTGGGCACTGCCAAGTATGAGGACTGGGTAAGTGGTTTAGATGCAGAACTATGATTGGAACTCCAAGAAAGAAGAGGAAGCCTAAAGAGAGAGTAATTAATTGAAAACTTGCTGTAAAGGAATGATCTGTTTTTGTATTAGTGTTGTGTGGAAATATAATTGTGCTATGAATATGTGCTTTTGGTAATGTATATTTCAATATCTTTATTAATCTGTTCTGTTATTTGTCTACAGGGACAGCTGTTATGCTGTTGTTTGTTTGCAGGTCTGGGACACACCTTTTTCAGGGAAGTGGATAGTGCCATGGGTTTGTGGGTTGAGATAGATGATTTCTATGAGTTCCCTTCCAGCCTCTGACATGGATCCCTGCACCTGGAGGTGGCCTCTGCAGTTGAGAATCCTGCTGTACTGGTCAGATGAGTCTCCTTTTTTATCTAATAGAGTGGCCAGGTAGGCTAAGGGGTCAGTCAAGTGCCCATTAACTGGTGAATGGGCTAGGGAGATCCTATTGTTATTGAAATTCGTCAGGGGAGCCCCCCCCTTCTGGGGCCAAAGAAATGCTTGTGTTTTTAATTTAGTCAGAGGAAAGGCTAGGAACTGGAGACATGCAGAGAGGCCTGCTCCCTGCATGATGATGACTTCAGGATGCCCCCTATAAGCCTGATGGATAGGCAATATCTATTGGACTGCGAATGCTTTGGGGGGAAAACCCATCTCATGTTCAGGCTGTGAATGTGCATAAAGAAACCATATTTCACAAAGACACCATAAACTCAACTGACTTTCTTTCCAAGGAAACCAACCCCATGGCAAGCACAGGGACCCCTGGAAGTCTCACACCACTCAGAGATTGGGGTGGTGCACAACAATATTATATAATCTTAAACCTTTTACTTGTTTTAGGTTGCAATCCTAAAATGTGCGGAGGGCCCCTGAAATCTGAAGTTAGTTCAACCACTTCAATGCTCTGTCAGGCTCCAGGGCAGATAAGTAGATGAAAGACCAAACCATTAAAATACTTTAATATTAACTAATTTGGTTTGCCATCTTCATTTTAATGCTGCTGAACATGGACACTGGAGAATCCCCCTTTTTTGAAAAAGAAATCTATTTTAGCCCTTACAGTTCATAGTAAATGCTGTTTATTTGTGTAGCAGTTAGCATGCAAGGCATTTTTACATGCTCCCACTCTGTCTTCTCAATAGCCCCATGAAATAGATCAATTGGTTTGTGGATAAAAGTTCTTGAAGCAATGACTTGTCAAGGGCTGAACTGCTATTCCGAAGCTCAACCCCAGACTGAGCCTGGATTGCACACACTTCAGGCCCAAATAAAATGCAGATGCTGTTGGAAATGTGTCTTATATGGTCTCCATTCTTTACATTTTCAATTATGTAGTGATTCCACTTACAAATGCTAAGAAATCCTAGTGGGGAGGCAGCCTTGGAATTGTTTTAAGATTCCAAGGGCAGTAACTAAGTAAATGGGTAAAAACTCTTCCTACCTTTATTGTCAACTGCTCTGAGGGCAATGGAGGAGGGGGAACTGGTAGCAAGGGGCATCCCTCAGAACACCGGACAGCAGGGAGGGTGCTGTTCTTGGATGCTCCCCATGGCTCACAGTTTAAGTGGCCAAAGAAGGAGACCAATCTGTCAGTTGTCTGATCTGGGTTCTTAAGTCAGGGTGGTGCCACCCAGGTGAAAGGCTGTCAGTCTCCTGTCACCCTCACCATGTTAAGATGCCTGTGCAATTTGCTGCATGAGAAGAGCCCTGCTAATCAGGCCCAAGATGCCTCTAGTCCAGCATCCTCAAATGATTAACCAGATGCCTCTGGGAAGCCCCCAAGCAGGCCCTGAGGGCAAGAGCACTCTCCCATTTGTGATTCCCAGCAACTGGTGTTCAGAGGCACACTGCTGCTAGTCCTGAGGAGAGTCTGCAGATTCATGATTATAATAAAGTTGTGCCTGTTACGAAGGGACCTTGAACTTCCTCATGAGCATAGCTCACTAGAAATCCAAGTCCCCAAACGAGAGCAGCAGGATCTTTTTGCTGGAGTTAGCCGCACGTCATCCCCAGAGCATGTATAATTTTACCCTTAACCCAATAACACATACACTGAAAGTAAAATAAAGAGTGGTTTTATTAAGAGAAGAAACAAGGGAAAATATTGCAGTATACAATTGCAGTTAACAATGAGTAGCTTTCTAACTATTATTCATTCATTCATTCAACAACACTGGATAGACTAAAGCAAAGAGACTGACCCTATGATCACTTTCACATTAAGTTCACCCACACAGAAAGAAAGAAAAGGAAAGAAAAAAGGCCCAGATATTTGCATATACCTTTCCTGGAGAGTTGCTGCAAGCCTAAAGCTGAGAGAGAGAGACTTTCGTATCTAGCCCAATGAGCAAAAGCTCTGCCCTTTGTAACCAGCGCCAGATTTGAAAGTTCTCACCCAAATCCATAGCTCTGAAATTGTCCCAAAGATGCTAGCGTGCGTTGTTGGAGCCCTCCAGAAGAGGAACTGAACTCCCCTTCTCACTCCTCATGTTTTATCCCTTTTCCTAACTAAACTGACCCCAAAGTAAACCCAAAGTAAATGTCTCCAGGAGGATGTGGACCCACTCATTTCCTGATAAGTTCCCAGATAATAGGTGTGATCTTCTGCTGTAGATTCCTGATGATTCCTCAAGGTTAAGATTATCATAATCCTTGTGTAAAACAGTTTCTTTGTTTGACAGGAGTTTATCCTGTCTTCTCCAAAGGCTTAGAAATGCACAACACCTAGTTTGAAAGGAGCTATTCTGTTTCCTCGTGATGGCCTAGATTATCATAAACATTTCCTTTATTTGAAAGGAGTGCCTATTCTTACTGGGTGACAAATCCCAAATTTCCATGAGTCAGGAAGTCTATACCTTCAGGCATTGCAAGTTATGTACTTGCAATATGTATGTATGTCACAGAGGGGCTGTCTCCCAGGAATCTTTGCTGTTGCAGGCCTTTTCAAACTCTGGTTCACTGAGATGAATCAACGATTAAAAATCCTCAATATTTTGATTCCTCAGTACATGCCCTGAAATCCCAAATATGTATTGCATATTTGTGACAGAATGTGGAGACAATTGAAGGGTGTTTGTTTTGACATTACAGTCTGGGAACTGGGAACTAGTGTGGTGTAGTGGTTAGAGTATTGGGTTATGACCTGGAAGACCAGGGTTCAAGTCACTGCTCAGCCATGAAGCTTGCTGGGCGATCTTGGGCCAGAACTCATAGGGTTGCTGTGAGGATGAAATGGGGAGGGGCAGAGCCATGTATGCCCCCTTGAACTCCTTGAATAAAAGGCAGGGTATAAATGTGATAAACAAACACACCAAACGATGGAGGAGACTGAACTCAACTTTACTTTTGCCACCTGATTTTGACTTCTGAGGAAAATGTCATGCCCTCTGCCTGGGCAGAGCATTATAGAATTCAAAGGAATGCAAAAAAGAGTTTTTGATAAGACACAAGAAATTTCTCAGTGGAGGGCTGTTCCTGTCTATCCTTGTTCTTCATTTACACACAGCCTCACAGTCAGGAAGCTAGACAGATCGATGCTCTTACTGTGTTCTACGTTCTCCAGGCAATGCCTCTTTTCCCTCCGTGTCTGCCTTCAAATCTGATGGAGGATCATGGCCAGAGAGCATGTCGGAAATTGTACCAGTCTCTCATCTAAACTCATCAGAATCCTTTTGAAATTCCTCAGGAATTGTGTGGTTTCATTATAAGGGTTAGCCACAAGGTGGCACTGGACTTAAGTGTCTGTATAGAATCAGTTTACTGCTGCAGTTCTGTTCCTTTTTTAAGAGAGACAATAAAGTTCTTGTCTCATAATGCAGAAGAAGCAGGTGCCTTCTGTATTCACTTTCAAACATTTGCTGAAAACCTTTCTTTGCTGCCAGGCTTATACGGACAATTTTGAAAAACATTTCCCTGTAATAGTCAGCTGGTATTCTCTCTTAGTTTTTGTGAGGGTTTGTTAAATTGTATTATAATTGTTGTAAACCACTTTGATTTATTTTAATGAAATTGTGCTATACAAATATTTTCATCTAAATAAATAATTTCCAGGCTGGTGTGTCCATGGCAACTCTTTCGGCTGAAGAAGAGACCTGAAATTCACTTCACAGTTGACATTTCAGGTAAAATTTCTGTGGCAATTCCAGTGTGTGCACACGAGCATGTACATAGGTCACAGTGCTCTGTTTTGAAGGGCTGTTGCTGTCTCCTGCTCTTTTTCACAGTCTATGACAGCAGCATGTCTTTTCACGTTACATTATTGCTCGCCAGAGTGCCTGTTACGGCCTTAGGATTTCATTCAAAAGCTGATGTGACCACTTTGAAAAACGTTTGATGCGAAAAGTCACAGCAACAGAAAGAGATTCTAAAGGTTCCACTTTGGGCCATCATTAGGGCAGTATCGGGCATGTGCAGACACAGAGAGGAGTGTGTGTTGGAATAAGGCAGTGCTGTTCACAGTGATAAGATAAAGAGTTCAAGTAGTGACCTTCCTCTCCAGAAATCTCTGATAAAACTTGCCATTTCTAAATCCTGAGGCAGACAAACTTGACACTGAGCTTTAGGTGGCCAGGAACATTCTAAAGACAAAGCAAACTGTAATATTGTTTCCCACTTCTTGTTCTATGTGCAACGCTGGTAGAAAATGCCACTGCAGCTTTCGACAGTCAGGTTTCTCTGCAGGAGAGCACTAGAGGCAAAGAGAACATAGAGAATCCCCCCTGTAAACATCTGACTTTTTTCTCCATCTAGCCCTGGATTGTCTGCTCTGACAGGCAGCACATCTCCAGGATCTCAGAGAGCAGCCTTCCTCACAACCTGCTACTTCATGTTCGTTCAAATGGAGGTAATAAGTGCTGAATTGAAGACCTTCTGCAAGTGAGGATGGAGGAGAAATTTGATTCAGTTTGCACTTAAACCACTTTCTGAAACAATGTGAGCACTGAAACACAGCCATCCTTCAAAACGTGCACTTATCAACATTTTGAGAGGCAGTTCTCCAACCAAGCAATGTTTACAAAAATGTGTAATTTGGGGGGAAATGTGGTTAAAAATGAATGCATTAGTGAAAATAATATTCAAGAATGCATTTTATGAGGAGAAATTGCTTGCAAAAAAATATTCATTAGTCAAAACTGCATTTAAAATGCCCTTTAAAGGAAATTCACACTGAAATGCTGATCTTCCATAAGGATTTTTTTTTAAAAAATCGCAAATTGCTGCAGAAATGTAGATAACTGAATTTAAGAATGGAAAAATGAAAAATGGAGAGTGCCAAAACTGACAGATCCTTCCATCCCTATCTATAAGCAAAGTATATGCTTTCCACCACTGAGGTATGGTATGTTACTAAGAAGCTTGATTCAACTTGAACTCTGCACATGCCCCAATACTATGTTTTTTATTTTGGCTTCACTTTGAATAAAAAGTAGAAATAATCAGAGGAGATCAAGCTAAATAAAAGTATCATTTATTTAGAGGAAGTCCCAGTGGTTCTCACCAAACATCCTACCCAAAGTGGCTGTTGTACGGGGGGATTTCTCTGCAGTAATCATATATGTGCAAGCCTGAACAGTCCCCAGAACCTCTGCCATATCTAATGCAAGTAGATGCCCTTGTTTAACATTAATTAATTCCAGACAGTAATTAAAGGGCAGCCTCCAGCAAGTACTTTCCTCCATTAATTGGTTTACTGAAATTTACATTTCCTGGGAAGGCATTAATGCCTTTTCTGATGAATATCAAGTTGTACCCCAAGAGCATGCTCTGATTGGCTAACAGAACCCTTGTGACCTCCCTGCCACCAGTCCTGGATTTTTACACAAGCTACGTAGGCTACAGTTTAGGATCTCAGATTATAAAGGGACCTCTAAATACTAAACATTTACTCAATTTAAGTGACTTGCTCTAAAAAAAATCATGATTTTTTTGCCTTTTATATCATGCATGTTGCATTGCTTTGTCTGCTAGTAAGTGCTAAACTGTGCGTATAACTGCTTTATGTTGCTGTACCTTAAAAGTTTTCATATATTCCAAGAAATCCTTAGGTATTTCCATTTAAAGGAATTTCATATGCAAATAGGCTTATTGCAAGAAATACTTTTTATTAGATTGTTAGATTTTAGTTGCATCTTTGCCTATGTACTGTTATATATGCAAATATAAAAGTTTATTGTTTTTATTTCCATTGTCCTTTTGTTTAGAATAAAACACATTTTTTGGTAATGCTACAGGACCTCTTAAACTTGCCAGGATTTAGGGCTGCAGCATGTCTTAATCCGGCCCTGCCTGCCACTCTCTAGCAGGAAAATCATATCATGATGACTAGTGACAGCTCATTATGTGTACCTTTTTTCATGTAATCATGCCTCTACCCAACCCTGTCCTTAACAAGATCACCTTTTGTGTCAGACCCAACCTTCATCAGAAAGTTTCTTCCCTTTAATTGCTACATCTCAGTCCCAACTTTGTTCGGTCTTTTGCTGGGGAGTCTTCTCCACTTTGTGGAGTTTAGTTCAGACTTCTTCATGGGTTCAAGCTTTCTTCCACAAGACCGCTCTGTGCTCCTCTTCTCGAAGTTTGCTTGCCCTCAGGGATGCCCATGGAGCAGACCTCCTCAGCCTATCCCCTTCTTTCTTATGTTTCTCTCTGTTTGTTCTTTTTGATGGTTTAGTCAGGAACATTAAGGGAACACAAGCCTCGTGTGTTCTCTGGATAACCTTTCTTTTTAAACAATGGGAAGGGGGTCCAAGGACTACAGGTTGCTTGCATAGAACCTCAGGGAAGTCAACCCTTCTTTCTCTGGAGCAGGTAATTATTGGTGTTTTATTCTTTCTTGTTTTTCTCCATCTCCTTCGTTTTGTACATTTTGCAACCTTTCTGCCCCAACATGGTCCAAACCCAGGTTATTTGCATTTGAGCATTCGTCTAAGCCTCCATTCCACCCCCATATACATATAGGCAAACCTCCATCTTTCACTAGCTCTATCACAGCGGTAAACAAAGTTATTGGTACAAGCAACAGAGTCTGGATAGTTCAGGCAATGTGGATTATTGCATAATTTTGCAATAACTAACCAGCATGCATTTTGTAGCAGTGCATTTGGTGCTTCAAGATACAGAGCCGCATTACTTGCTGACCACCATTTTGGCACTAATAATAATAATAATAATAATAAATTATTCACTTTTTTCCAGACAAGTGGACTCAAATGACTTACAAAAACAGAGATGTCCTGGAGGCACTTCTGTCACCTTCCAGTTCTCTGGCCAATCAGCTCTTTGCATCACTCACCCAATCTCAGTCCAAAACTATTGCTGTGGCTAGGAGGGCCCACCCATCTGTCAATGCTAAATAATGTTATTCTGTTTAAATCTAAATTGGGGGTTCATTTGTGTTTGTAATAAAGGAATGCAGATTCAGTGCAAACATCTGTGGTCTGCAATAGACTCTGGACCAAAGACCCCAAAGACCCCATGTCTACCATAAACATGCATATACCTGTAATGTGTGAACTGGGACATGTGTAGGCTTAGGAAGAGGTTTCTGATGATAGGAGAACCCATAATGCCAGTAACTGATGTAGATAGCTCCAGCTGATCTCAGCTGTATATTGGCTGAGCCAGCTGGAAGCAAGTGTGGCTGTGACGGTACACATTGGACTATTTATGGCATGTACTTGTATTTCTTACCTTCTGAGTACATTTGTACGTTTTCTAAAAAGACATAAAACTACTTTTCAAACTAAGGCCTATACAATCAGCACTGGTGTTTTCTTTTTCTTTTTTGGCAGTCTCAAAGACTTTGCAGAGATGAATGTAGCTATGTCCTACTTTTGAATGCACATGATAAGTTCCCCAGACAAGCGAGGCACAATACCCAGGAGCCAAATTATATAGACGTGGAGTACTAAAATAATATTTTGAGTTTCATTTTAATTTTTTGCTCCAAAGAAACAATAAAGAAAAGCTGTTTAGTATTCCTCTGCATCTTAGAAAATTAATTGGATATTTTCTTTTCTTAAAAAAACACACACAATACTTTCCTCACTACTCCAGTTTGAATGATACATGCAACTAGTCATGTTGCTACCATTCCAGACCTATAAATATGTTGTGAACAATTATTGCTAATCACTTTACTACACTTTAATATGCAAAGCAATTTGCAAACTTTTTTCCCCTTCATGACAATTTCTTGAGAGATTGGCCACTGGTATATTTGTTTTGCAAATGGAGAACAAGGAGTTGGATCCGATGGAGTTATCCCATCAGTGCAAAGACTATCATCTGTGCATTATGACTTTCTCCTCCCCATGCACCTCCGCACCTCCCCAAATCTGCTCTGGAGGATTGAGGGAACCCCCCAGAACAGATTTGGGTGTGTGGAGGCACACATGGAGAAGAGGAAAGGGATGTCCCATTGCACAGGAGGAAGTCCATGCACTACCAAGATGACTTTGTTGTACAGCCCAAGAACCAGCCAGTCAGTGGCAGAAGTCTGGATCCAGGTCTTTCATGACCAAAGTACCCTGGTTCATCAATTTATCTCTCAACAAAACATTATGTAATTAAAGAAACTTCCCAAGAGATGTGCTGTCTGCCAGTCCCCAGAACAGCTACAGCCAACCATGCTTTGTAGTCCCCAGTTCTTGCCCACTCCTCAGCCCATGGTTCAAGGAAGGAGAGAGCTCCTGCCACTCACTTACATTCACAGCTGCACAACCCTTCTCTGTTTTTTTCCAGAACGAGGATAGGGAACCTGTGACCTTCCAGATGTGGTTGGGCTCCACCTCCAATCAGCACCAGTCAGCCTGGCCAACGTTCAGGGATAATGGGATTTGTTGTTCAACAATATTTGGAGGGCCACAGATTCCCCAACTCTGATCTAGAGTAAACAAGTACATGGCTCATTTTCTAGCCCAAGCTTACTGTTCCCTAGCAAATAAAATAAAATAGCCTGACACTCTATGTCCGTGAGGGCAATTGGCAGTGGCTACAGCTCTCGCCTTAATCAAAATAGGGAGAGGCCTGGGAGGCAAATACAGAAAGTTGTTTTGTACCAGGTTAGAAGATTTGTTCATTTGTCATCTAGACCAGTATTGCCTCTTCTGATGGGCAACAGTGCTCCAGGTTCTCAGACAGAGAGACCAGCCAGCTATCTGCTACTGTCGGATGTTCTTTTAACTATTGATGCCAGGGTTTGAGCCTGGAACCTTCTGTCTGTAAAGTATGTGTTCTGCTACTGACCTCTGGTCTGTCTCAAACACTGATAAAGGCTGACTGCAGCTGCTTTTAGGGCCAGTAGCTGCTACAGCTGCTTTCAGGGCCAGTGGCTTCAGAGTCTTTTCCCCACATGATATCTCACTAAAGGGAAAGCATAAAGCAATGCTCTGTCCTCTGGATCACACTGACCCCCTTTTTAATCGCTGTCATTTCATAAATTGTAGCCGTTCTTTCTCATAGAATGGCAAGGCCATTTTTTATTTATTTAAGACATATATATATATATTGTCTTCAATTTGAAAAATGTCAAGGTGGTTCAGAACAATCTAAAATACAAATTCATTAAAGCAAGTATACTGAAATAATAAATATTGGTTTCCACTGTGTCATATCTTAGATTGTAAGCTCCTTGCGGCAGAGACCAGTCCTCTTCTACTTTGTAAAGTGTCATGCATATTGATGGTGTAATATAGATTGAAAATATGATATAAAAAGTGCCCCAATTAGACAAATATGTAAAATTATTCATTTACAAAAGCTATAAGTAACACAGATACGGGCTATAATCTAGTATCAAGTTATGATGCATGGACCAGTCTGATACACATTGTAGCACTAACACATTGACTGTAGATCTTTATGCAGTTTGGGCCTGCAAACCTGTGATCCACCAAGCTGATCACAGCCACTAACCATGTATTGTGGTCCTGCTAGACCTTGACAACCTCCTTCCATGGCAGTTTTCCCAACAAGACCAACATAGTATCACGTTTTATTTCATTCTGTTGCTATGGCTACTAGTATGTCCCATCATTTATACACTGGAAAAGTAAGTCTTACAATTAGACTGATTGAGAGCAACCCAACCTTAAGCAAAAGACGGATCTTGGTGCTGATCCAGCAAATCTAATGCATTGGTGTGCCAAAGCTACTGATGTTTTTAATTGGATTAGCCTCATGGCAACTTGATTGTGCCCTCCTGGTTCTCCCATAAGTGACAACTTAGTGCAGAGTTCTCTAGTACATAACAGTGGTGAACCTGCAGTTTGACATGGTGCCATCTTGTGGAACTGTAAGTATATCGCAGAAAGGTTGCCTATGGAAAGGTTGGGAGAATCTGAGATACATTTAGGAATGCTAAAAATATCAGATATTGTCCACTTGGATAGAAAGTGTACATTCACTGACATAATTAAGTCTCCTGAAGAGGCAGCAGGACTCTGAATGGAATAGTATTCACAGATCAATGGCAAAAAGTGGTGGCATCGAGCAAACTGTTGAGCAAATAATCAATTATGCAGGCAGTATGCAACAGCTGTTCAGATTTGCATTATACTGCATATTTTGTTTTTTTGCAAAAAATATATGTATTTAAAACATTTTTAGCCTGTACTTCCTTGTGATGATCTCAGAGCCAGACCGGTCTATAAAAACATAACAACATTAAAACACAACAAATTTCTAATAATCCAATGACAGCAATAAAAAAAATACTTAAAACATTGATCTCTGCTTAGATTTCTGCTTTCAAACAGGAGCAATGTAAAATAACTATTGTTAGACAATACTGTGCAAGATGAACCAAAAGTGTGATGCAATAAGAGGCATCTTCCTTGTACTTTTGAAAAGTGAATGATGGCCAGTGATGGCCAGTCTGTGCTATTGAATGGGGAACAATGAGTGTTATTTCAGATTTTGTTATAGCCTAAAGCATTGTCCAGTGTGTGTTTTTGAATGAGAAATTCTGAGAAATAGATATAATGGTGTGCAATAGACCTATTTTCCAAAGAAAGGGGATCCCAGGGAATGCAGTAATTATCGAACAATTGCCTTAATATCCCATGCAAATAAAGTAATGCTCAAGATTCTACAACAAAGGCTCTTGCCATATATGGAGCAAGAAATGCCAGACATCCAAGCTGGATTTAGAAAGGGAAGAGGTTCCAGAGATCATATCGCAAACATACGTTGGATAATGGAACGGACCAAGGAATTTCAGAAGGAAATCACCCTGTGCTTTATAGATTACAGCAAAGCCTTTGACTGTGTAGATCATGAAAAACTATGGACTGCTTTAAAAGAAATGGGGGTGCCACAGCATCTGATTGTCCTGATGCTCAACCTATACTCTGGACAAGAGACTACTGTAAGGACAGAATATGGAGAAACCGATTGGTTCCCAATCGGAAAGGGTGTGAGACAGGGGTGTATTTTATCACCCTGTTTATTTAATCTGTACGCAGAACATATTATATGGAAAGCAGGATTGGACCAGGATGAAGGAGGTGTGAAAATTGGAGGGAGAAATATCAATAATTTAAGATATGCAGATGATACCAGACTACTAGCAGAAACCAGTAATGAGTTGAAACGAATGCTGATGAAAGTTAAAGAAGAAAGCACAAAAGCAGGACTACAGCTGAAAGTCAAAAGACTAAAGTAATGAGAACAGAAGATTTATGCAACTTTACAGTTGACAATGAAGACATTGAACTTGTCAAGGATTATCAATACCTTGGCACAATCATTAACCAAAATGGAGACAATAGTCAAGAAATCAGAAGAAGGCTAGGACTCGGGAGGGCAGCTGTAAAAGAACTAGAAAAGGTCCTCAAATGTAAAATTGTATCACTGAACACCAAAGTCAGGATCATTCAGACCATGGTATTTCTGATCTCTATGTATGGATGTGAAAGTTGGACAGTGAAAAAAGCAGATAAGAGAAAAACCAACTCGTTTGAAATGTGGTGTTGGAGGAGAGCTTTGCGTATACCATGGACTGAGAAAAAGACCAATAATTGGGTGTTAGAACAAATTAAACCAGAACTATCACTAGAAGCTAGTGTTACCTTGCAGGGTTGCAATCAACAATAAAGGGGTGCTGTCATTCCATGACAGGGAGGAATGTCCTGTCATGGAATGTAGAATATGGGGCTGGGGGAATAACAGTTTGCCCCACGGCACATTGACGCCTATGCTATTGAACACGAACCTGCTGGGAGAGGTTTTGTAGAGGGATATTACTGGTATTATGATGACAGTTCAGTTATCACTTTCCTTCTCCTCGGATCCCAGTGAGGTGGTGAGGTCCCTGAAGAGGTAGCTGAAGGTAGTGATGTGCCAGATTTTGTTAGATAACAAAGTGCATCGCCATCCAGAAGGCAGATATTAATGGTGGGCAATGAGATCCTCTTCAGGGATTACAGTTAGGGAAAACGTGAGCGGGTGAAGGAGGGACAAGCAAGCTAGCTTTATTGCCATTCCTGTCACATTCCAACTTGTGGAAGGAGACAGTCTGAAATGGGGACCCTCCTGTACTTGTGGAGGCCTCTTGCACATTTCCAAAGCCTGAGTTCAAGGGTTCTAAAATGATTTCCAGAGTTCTAAACTACATGGTGAGCATTCAGGAGTCATAAGTCTCCCCACTTTAGACCTTTCTTCCATGAGTCTTCCATAGAAGTCAATGAGAATTGTGATGGAGGAGAGACAGAGCTAATTGTACCCTAATTGTAACATCTGAACAGGGTTTAAGTTGATGTGGGATTAGGGTGATCATTCTATTCTGAATTGGTTACTCTACCTTTTTCACTCTGTTGACCTTTATACTCATTCTGATGAAGATAATGATTGCTGCTGGCACATTGTGGGGGTGGGAGGGAATAAAATGGAACGGATTCACCATTGATTCCACACACTGATGCAAAGGTTGCAAGCTATGTGCCGCTGAATTATTACTCTCTCTTTCTAGAGATACCAATTAATAAGTAATGTCTGCTAAAAAGCACTTTGGGATTTTTCTGCCAATTAGAACAGACGTCAGACTGGTTTTTGATCCACATGACCCCATTCAGTGTTAAAAATCAAGCTGGTTCCAGGATTCCTGCAAAGGAACCATACAGTATACAAAAGCCTCATATTTACTCTTCCCTGAATACACCCTTAAGACAATGTTCTGTGTTTGAAAAAGCTCCCCATGGAAGAACCTATTTTTCTGTCCATTGTCGGCACACAAAGTCTCTGAAATTACCAGTTTTGATTATACAACTATTTCTTTTTGCTACCCAGAAACTTTGTGGCAAGAACAGCATACATCATCCTTCAGGTTTCTTTTAAAGGGGACAAAAAACCCTCATTCTTTATTTTTCATCTCCTTCCAAAATGACCTTCCACAGAAAAAGCCATAATCATTTCTCCATGTAAATTGTAGAAGCTTAAACATCTGAAAGCACAACCCATGGATATTAATATCTATTAATATACATACACATAATATTTGGGTTTTCCTCATAGAAAAAGGCTTGGTCCACAAGCCAACACAGTAGTGCCTGACAGTGGGGGCTGGTCCATGAAAGTGGGCTCTGCCCCACAAACCTCAGTCACCTCCAGCCAGCCCCCACCTGCCTGCCTTCTTACTTACAAGCAGTCCAACAGGTGCACTGCCTTTCAGCTTCTTCCTCTTTAGTTTCAATCTCATCCCTGTAGAGCTCAGGAAGGAGGAGGATGGGGACAAAAGCAGAATTAGTTGGCTGTGCCGCTCGTTGGCTCTGGCTCCACCTAGTGTTCAGTCCCTGCCTTCCACCACATCAGTAGCAATGGGCACCAGCCAACACTGGGGCCTAAAAGTAGGGAGGGGTTCCAATTAAAAAATCCTCTCAAAAGAGTATTTTAATATGTATTTATTAAATATGCATATTTGCTCTCAAAATATATATTGAACAGTGCAATCCTATAAATAAACACTGGGGCCTAAAAGTAGGGAGGGGTTCCAATTAAAAAATCCTCTCAAAAGAGTATTTTAATATGTATTTATTAAATATGCATATTTGCTCTCAAAATATATATTGAACAGTGCAATCCTATAAATGTCTACTCAGAATCCCCATTATGTTCAATGTGGCTTACTCCCAAGTATGTAGGTATAGAATTGTAGCATAAATGTGTATTTAAATGTATATCAGTGGCTAATACTCATGTCTATGTACTCCAGCACCAGAGGCAGCATACTTCTGAAGACCAGTTGCTGGGAATCACAAGTTGGGAGATAACTACTGTGCTTAGATCCTGCTTGCGGGCCTTCCATAAGTTAGCTACTGGTTAGCTACTGTGAGAACAAAATGATGAACTAGATGAGCTTTTTGGTCTGATCCAACAGGGCTCTTATGTTATGCTATTTCTCTCAAAATACATATTTAAATGTGTATTTTGATACATTCAAACTGTCCAGAACCATATTGTGCAAAAACGGGTGGCTAGCTACCCTCAGATCACCAGCACATTAGTTCACAAAGTATGGATCAGGTCTTTTTGTGTAGGATTTTGCAGCAAATGTCATTGATATGAACAGGCTTGCACATTCTTAATTTTGTGTGTTGGGATTGCAGTCCACTTGGCACTTTGCTTATCATACTATGCCATTTAAAAAGCAAATACCAAGAAAATATACTGCTAGTGGTATTGCTATTGGCTCTCATATCTAATAATCTCCAAATTTTTAAATATCCAGTGGGTCAGTTCACACACACATGCCCGCGACTTAATCAGTGCCACCTGCAATGATGTGTGCATGAATGGGCCGTTATCAATGTAAAAAGCAAAACAAAACACAGATAATATATATATCTAGGTAAAAGAGTTATCACATGTGCAGACAGTTTACCCTTTGTATCCCCTCAAAGTTGATCAAGGCCAGGGTTGGGAAACCTCAGGCCTGAGGGCAAATCTGGCCCTCCAGGCTTCTCTGTCTGGCCCTCAGGACTCTCCCCAGCTACACCTCTCCCTGGCCTTGCTTTGCATCTTCCTTGGGTGTTTTTGGCTAGCTGTAAGGTATTCTTGAACTCTGATAAGGCTTGCCTGGATGGAGGATAAAAAGGGCTGTGTGAGTGCATCTAGAAACTAGCCTATTGTACAAAGATACATTTTGTATTAATTGCACCACCTGCTTTTGCCACCCACCACTCCTATGTGGCCCTGGAAGGTGCACCCAAAAGGAAATGCAGTCCTCAGAGTACAAAAGCTCCCCATCCCTGATCAAGACAATCATTCCTGTTTTGAGAGGGCTTGATGACCATGCACACAAGCTGGCATATTGTTTGTGGGAGCATCCAGGCCAATACTTTTTAACAGAGCCAGTACTTGGATTACTTTTAGGGAAGCTTTGAACACCGGTAACAAAACACAACAAAACAAAACACCATTTTGCAAAACTGAAAATCTGGTTTCCAAAAAATGAATTCCTGCTTCCTTATTTTTGAATATTACCTTGGTGAAAGCAACTGGGATTCATACATATAATTTGCCAGCTCTGTGAGCATACAACCACCACCATGTATTTAAATGTATGTTTCTGCATTACAGTCTGTAGATTATTTCGGTATCAGTTCTGTACTTTCCTTGGCAGATCCTGAGTCCTTTTTCAGCCCTGGAATTTGACTCTGTCTTCTTAAATTATATAGTGTTTTCCTAGAAACCTGATCATTTTTGGTCAAAAGAGCGTTAAAAACTGGCAATTATTCAGCAGTGTTGGTTTAGTCAGGTAAAGTCAAATTACCAGCTCCCAGTTCTAAAGGGAGGAAGCATTCCCCAAAGCAGCTTTCATTGACGATCTTAAATGTCATCAATTTCACACTTCATTAAGTGTATAATTCAAGGGGGAAATGGCTTTATAGCGTCTCCTGACTTTAGACAGGAGTTTGTTGTTCTTTGATGAAATCTTGTTGACCTCCATAATTTAACTTTCGGCAGAAGCCTAAAGTTTAGTGAGAATTGCTCAGCGTAATGAAAAATCTAATATTTGTCTCTTATGCCTCATAAAATATAAATGTTGGAAGCTTCAGTAGGTATGCTTGGTTCAATCACACAATCTTAATTAGTTGGCACCACTAGACCATGTTCCAATTATGGCTAAAAAGCTGTTTTACTCATGTAGGTTCCCATGTGATTTTTTCCAGGGTTTTACATTGTGCAGGGAGCCCACTACTGCAGGATCCTGATGCAGATTGCTGCCCACTGACTTATGGAGAGCAATGGAGACATCAATGGAGGTGGAACTTACATACTCATTCTGCTTTTCCCCCTTGCATGTTGATTTAGCAGTCCGCCTCTAAAATATCAATATTAACAATGAACATTTTATCAATATTTCCTTTCAAAATATCAACATTTCCTTTTAAATTATCAATATTAAGATCAATATTTTTGTGAGGGAAAAAATGGATCAATAAAAGCAGTGGCTAGTGGACAAAGAACAGACTCAAATTGATACCGGCCTATTAGAGCAATATAATGCTTACAAACCAGCACTGATCAACATATCTCATCTCTAACTGGGGGTACTGAAGAACACAATCTGACAATGTGGAAATTTGATATTTGCACAATATATACACCTTCTGAATCAGGTTTCATAGCCCAGGGAAACATGAATCCATACTTTTATATCCATTTTGTTATAAACTCTGGTTTCTCTTCAGATCGTATAAATCTTTCGCCATTTTGTTATAAACTTGTGTGTACGCACCATGTATTTAAAGCACATTTAAGGCTCATCCCCCTCTCCCAAGAAACTGGGGAACTGTATTATACTCCTGCACCTCTAACAAACTACAGTTCCCAGGACTCTTTGGTGGGGTGTGTGCTTTAAATGAATGGTGTGTACACAGCCTTACACTGATCCATTTAAGCAACCTTTAAATACTCTTATTATATCAACACTAACTTCTTCATGACATGTTGATGACTAAATTGTTACATTCTCCAACTCTGATACATGCTTTATTGAAAGGAATTAAAACTGCTGTCTTAGGCACTGAGCCATAATTTACAATTTGCCAAAAGTAAAAAAAAAAAAAATCTAAATCCTACTCACTATATTATGCAATGGACCATTAATGACTGCAAAATAAAGCAGTATCTTGCCTTCTGAATCCAAAGCATCTTCAGCTCAGCCTCCAGCATGCCCTATCTAATCCTCAAATTAATTCTCCCCAGTTGTTCTCTCTCAATTAATACTCCAGAGATGTATAGATAGATGTTAAAGTAATCTGAGAGACTGAACAATTTTAAGCTCTGGGAGTCACTGATAATATAACAAATATTTATTAGAATAGTAGAGTTGGAAGGGGCCTATAAGGCCATCAAGTCTGCTCAATGCATCAATAATTATTTATTATTAGATTTATATCCCACCCTTCCTCCCAGTAGGAGCCCAGGGCATCAAACAAAAGCACTAAAAACACTTTAAAACATAAAACAGACTTTAAAACATATTAAAATGGAACATCTTTAAAAACATCTTTTTTAAAAAGAAAGAAAGAAAAGGTTTACATCACCAAGCACTTCCCATAGAGGAGTACTAAATTAACGACACCACCTGGGGCGCTAATGTGCTATCAAAGCATTTGGCAGCAGAGGGATAAGGCTGGGATAAGTGTATATATACAGTGTTACGTCTATATTGTGCAACCCAAAACACATTACCTGAATTTCCTTCCTTTCATATCCAAAAGATGGGCAAGGGATTTACAATGCGTTTTGGGGGGGTTTGCAGGTGGGTGTCAGGGATGGAAAGATCTGTCTGTTTCGGTTCTTTCGTTTTCTCATTTTTCCAATGTTAAATTCAGTTCTCTAGATTTTTACAGCGATCTGCAAAAATCCTCATGAAAATTCTCCACCATTTTAGTGCGAATTTCTTCAAATAAACACATTTTTGTGGGCAGTTTTGACAAAGGTACACATTTTTGCAAGCCTTTTCTCATCATTTCATGCCTTTTTGCATGTTATTTTTCACTCATGTATTCATTTTTATGCACACTTTCCCCTAATTTATGAATTTTTGTAAATGTTGTTTAGTTGGCAAACTGCATGCCAAAATTCAAATAATTGAAATTTCTAAGGATGACTGTTTCAGTTCTCACATTGTTTCAGAAATTGTGAATTTGAGAACTTCTGCTTGAAATGCGAACTGAATCAAAATGCTCGACCATCCCTAGTAGGTGGGAGTTGAGATTGGGTGGAGATATTCTCATGTCACACTGGAACAGAACATGTAAACCTGGAAACACTGTCTCCTTAATCCAAGAAATACATGGGCAGGATGTGATTAGGGCATGATGAGTGGAACTGGCTCTGTACATGCTCAGAGGTGCTGATTGATTGGATTTATTTACACGCCACCTTTCCACAGTAAGCTGTGCCAAAAGCGGCTTACAACAGACATTCAAACTGTGAAGCATTAGGGTAGGGGAGCAAAGTCAGGATACAGAACATAACAATGAATTCCAATAGGACAAAAAACAACAATTTCACAAACATAAAATAAATTTAATTTTACAAAACAAATAATCTAGATTTAAAAACATAAGTACAAGGGAAAAGAGAGAAAGAAAGCTAACAGACAATAGACCTCCAGGTGCTCATCTTGCTGCTCTCCAGGGAGCCTCAGCAGCCTGGCTTAGATACAGTTCAGAGGGGAGGGATCCTCTCACCAGGCTAGATGACTTACAGTTGGCTCCCTTTTCTCTCCTCCAGAGGAGACCAACATCAGCAAAAAGGAAAATGCTGTGGAGGGAATGTTATGTCATAGTGCAGCATCTTTCCAGAGGCATTCTGGAGGAACATGATGGTCCACTGGGCTCCTGCTTCTACTTCCATTATTGCAAGTTGGATTGGAGCAACTGGTTAGGGAAATACTATGGATATTAGAGAGCCACTGCTACCACCACTACCTTTCTTTCTTTCTTTCTTTCTTTTTCTTTCTTTCTTTCTTTCTTTCTTTCTTTTTTTCTTTCTTTCTTTCTTTCTTTCTTTATTTATTTTATTGTGCTTATAGACCGCCCCATAGCCAAAGCTCTTTGGGCAGTTTACAGTAACTAAAAACATTAAAATAAATATACAAATTTAAAAACACATCTTTTAAAAACAATTTAAAACACAATTAAAAAATTTAAAACAATTTAAAATACATGCTATGTCACCATAATAACCTCCTCTCCTTGCCCCAGTTTTCCCTGACCCCTGAAAACATCACTGAAAATGCTGAACGACTTTCGCAACTCTTGAAGGAGGCTGTGAAAGTGGGTCAGAATTTTCAGAATAGGTAGAACTTTAGTACAGAGCCTGGCTACCTATGGGGGGGTTGGTTTGTCTGACAAAATGCTTTTCAGACACCCCCCCTGGCCAGTTCAAAGAGAAAATAGCTCCTGAGAATACAAAAAGTTGACCTATCCCTGTTTTAGAGAAAAACTCTAAACTCGGTGGGGATTTTTTAAAAATTGTCATCAACAGTATTTAATTAGTATCAGTAAAAATCTCAAAGCAGTGCCATTTCTGGGGATTAATAACCAGCAGGGCTTAATTAGCAGTCATCAGCACCTCCCTGGTCTTAAATAATCCCAAGAAATGACCTGAGTCATAACATTTATTGCTTAATTGAAAGAACTAGCCTGATTGTTATATTTTATCTTATCTCCTGGCAACATTTACAACTATTTTATTAAAGAGATAGCAGCAATCATTAAAATAATCCTTCCCACTAACATAGGACTTTAAACATCCAATTTGCTGAGTGCCCCTCCCCTGCAAGGACCAAATACTAAATGCTGGAAAAGCTACAAAAGATTTTTTTTAAATCACTAGATCATGCCATGTTGCGTCTTCTACGTTGAGACAAAATCTCTTTCTCGCCATCTAATAGAATCCAGGGCAAAATTCATCACCCAAGTGGAATTCTGCTTCTCCCCCTCCATCACTGTGTTGGCATCACCCCCAGTGGGTACCACAGTTAGGCAGGAGATGAAGATTTCAGTGTCATTACAGAAAGTTCAGGCATTCTCCTTTCCCAGAGAATTACTACCCAATATTACTTCCTTTGTAATGAAAAGGAAATCTCCACTTTATCTATGCAGAAAATCAAATAGGAACTAAAGAGAGATCCTGCTCAAATGTTAATTGGTTCAGTTGAAGCACGTAAGAAGAGCTCTGCTGCATCAGACCAAATGGCACCTAGCCCCACATATTCTCACACTGGCCAACCAGATGCCTATGGAAGGCCAGAAGCTGGACATGAGGGCCATAGCACACTCCCACTGAAGTTCCCTAGCAACTGGTATTCAAAGGTCTACTACCTCCAATAGTGGAGAAAGTACACAGTCACCATGGCTAGTCAATGGCTATGATCATGACTATCATGGCTAGGAGTTATTCAGGGCTGGCACCAGACATGACTGGGCCCTTGGGCACCAGACTGCCCTAGGCTGGGGTCAACATGCTGCCCAACACCCCCTCCCAGTGAAGGTGGCATGGGCATAAATAGATCCACCCACAACACCTCCTGCACCACTGAGCCCTTAGGGATGCTCCTGCTAGTATCTTGGATGCTGGTAGGTATGTGCGCACAGAGTGCTTACGTGGTGACATGGGAGGTAGGTGGGGTGGGCAGGCCTATTTAAGCCTGCATTGCCTGCATCAGTGGGGTATTACCTGGAAGGATTGAGCTCCTGCACTGCGATCCACAGCAGCATCAGGGCACTGAGCATGATCACCCCATGACTTGATGCCAGTGCAGATTGCAGAGTGGGAGCTCTACCGTCCCAACCTAATGAGGGATATCAATTTGGCAATGGCTTTGCTGCCTGCTCCACAAAGCTCCACTGCCAGTGGTGGGTGGGACTGCCCTGTACACCTCTCTCAGTTCTATCAGTAGAACTGTAGTCTATGTTTAGTCTTCTTTCTCTCATTCTCTCTACACTGAGGGCCCATGAGAGGGGGGTGCAGGGGGTATATCTTACCTGGGCCCAGGGTCAAAAAGGGGGCCCCAGAGCCAAAAGAGGGGAGCTCCCTTTTCCTCCCTTTGTTATGTCATTTCCTGCTGGCTCCCATTCTGCAAGCCTGCTACAAATGGTGCTTTTTTTCTTCCCCCCCTAACTTGTGCAAAAAAGCATAACATTGTTCAAACAAATATTTGTATTTCTGTTGGATTCTGAAAATACAAATAATCAAACTTGAGGATTTTTTTTCATTTTTTATGAAACTTACTCTGGAAGAAACTGAGCATGCTCGGTGGCCAAGGTAACAAGAGGAAGAGATACTTTGACCTTAAGAGGGCGTGGTCATTAGGAAGCTAGATTAACCCTTCCCCTTTAGTATGAAAGGAAAAATGTGGTTCGAGGGCTCATATAAGGTAAGCAGTGTGAACCTTTAAACCCTATCACAATGAGAAAATCATCTCTCCAAAATGTATTCTCACAAATCAGGAGCCCAGAAAAGAAAAGACAAGAAAGAGCAAGAGGAAAATGAAAAAAAGGGGTCAACAAATGCTCTTTCAATTTGGATTAAGTGTGGCTTCAAAAATTTTTTCATTGAACTCACCTACAGAATTGGAGCAAGAAGAAACTGTTGGAAACCTCATCCCCAAACAAGGAGCAGTTGATTTGGGTAATCATGCACAGTATTGATGAAGGGGCAGATGCAGAAAATGAAAATGGAAAACAGAAAGAAACAGACATACAGACACATGTGGAAGTGAATTTGGAAGATGAGAGGAGTAATCATAATGTAGGCCTTGACATTGGATGTATCACAACCGAGTTTCCATCTCAAAAGGAAATAGAAAAGTATGTTACGAATGGTCACATCCCTCTGCCTAAAACATTCCCAAAAGACACCTGCAATCAAGTGTTCCCAGAAAGCATACTGAAATTTCAAAGCACTAATGGAGAACTACATGTAAGAGACTGGCTTGTCTGGAGTCAACAGAAACAAGCTTGATATTGTTTTCCATGTCGATTATTTTGGCACAAGACAGTCAAGACTAGCACTTCTGTGTCTAAGTCTGCACTGGTATCTGCTGAAGGCTGGGATTCTAATGGGAAGTGGTGGAAACTTTCCTACAGGATCCCAAAACATGAAAAAGGCAATAGTCACAGAGAATGTTACCTAGCTTGGCGAGAACTAGAAAGGTGCCTGCTGTGTCTGAGACAGGAGTTGACATCATCTTAGAAGTGCCAATCAAAACTGAAGCTGTGAAATGGTACAACCTTTTAAAGTGCATCATCGATGTTGTACTCTTCTTGGGAGAACGTGGTCTAGCATTTACTGGTTCATCCCATCGAATTGGTGATTCAAACAATGCAAACTTTTTAGAACCCATTGAACTGCTCTCCAGGTGGGACCCCATCCTTCAGGAACATGTGCTAAGTGTAGAGGAGTCACAGAAAAGGATCGAGCAGCTTCAAGTTCATTATCTGTCCCCTGACTCACAAAATGAATTTATTGCAGAATGTTTGAATCTTGTGAAACAACACATTTTGCTTGAGAAGCAATCTGCAAAGTACTTTGCAATAATAGTAGATTCCACACCAGATTCTTCCCATATTGAACAAACAACATTTCGTTTGAGATACATACTTTTAAAAGAAACGCAGTATGAGATTCAAGAAAGATTTCTCAAGTTTGCAGATTGTAGCAACAAAAGAGGGGAAGAAATTGCTCAGTTGATAACTGATACATTGAAAGAAATGCTATTCCTCTCAGTGATTGTAGAGCTCAAGGCTACGATAATGGGGCAAATATGGCCGGAAAATACAACGGCACGAAAGCAAAAATACAAGAACAATGCTCAACAGCAATTTTTTCACCTTGAGGTTGTCACACACTCAACTTATGTGGAAATGATGCTGCTGAATGCATACCTGAAGCAATAACCTTTTTCGGAACAATTCAAACTGTGTACCACCTGTTCAGTTCCAGTGCTAAGTGGTGGGAATTACTACAAAACCGTATTGGTTGTTCTCTTCATGGTATATCTGAAACAAGATGGTCAGATCATGTTGAATGTGTAAAGCCTTTTGCAGCTCACTTGCCTGGCATTAAATTAGCACTGGAAGACCTCCTAGAACGAAATTTGACGGCCAAAACAAGAAATGAAGTCCATGGAGTTTTATTATATGTGACATCTTTTGCCTGTGTGTTAATGTCAGCCGTGTGCTACAAAATATTAGCTGGCATAGATATTTGCAACAAGGTCATCCAAGCTAGAGATGCCACACTGGATGTTGAAGTAGCAAACATAGAAACTCTCCTCACAGAGCTGACAAAACTTTGAAAGAACTGGAAATGCATGTGGAATGAAGCCAAATTGGTTGCATCAAACCTAAATATAGAAATAAAACTGTCCCATAGATGTTTTATTTAATTATTTATTTAATTAAGCTTATATACCACCCGACTAGCAACAGCTCTCTGGGCGGTGAACATTAAAAATACAATAAAAATAAAAATAAAAAATGTGATGGAGTTAGGCGCAAGAGGGCAAGGCCGCATGACGACAGCACACCTGATGCTAACTTGGAAGAAATGAATGACACAGATGTTATTCCAGAAGAGGCCTACTTCAGAAAGTGTGTTTTACATTTTGGTAGACAATATTATAGCAGGATTAACTGTCTGCTTCAATGCTGTTAAGCAGTTGGGAGAAAAATTTGATTTCTTGTGGAAATATCTCACCATGTCCAAAAGTGATGTGGAGAGAAAAGCTTTATCTTTATCAGAGCAATATCCTGCTGACCTTAATGGTGATGATTTTGGAAAAGAAATGCAACATTTACCCTCAGTACATAAAGCAAATTTTGTAAATACACAGTTAAAGCCATTAGATCTGTTGAACTTGTTAACAGAGTACAGACTTGGTGACCTGTTTCCAAATGTTTGTGTTAGCTTAAGAATACTATTAACAATTCCAGCAACAGTAACTTCTGGAGAGAGGTCATTTAGCAAACTTAAGCTAATTAAGAATTATTTAAGGACTACAATGTCTCAGGAACGTCTTGTGGATTTGGCCAGGCTATTGAATCAAACATTGCCAGAACAATTAATTTTCATGCTGTGATTTGAAATTTTTCACAAAAAAAGGCCAGGAAAGCTCTTTTTTTAAAGTAAATAGTAAGTTTATCTATCTTGTTTCAATGTGAATTCTCTCTCCTTATCTGTACTGTAGCATAAACAAAGATGTTCAAATCAAATGTGCTTTCTTATCTCTGATCCTCTTTTATATTATTTATATTTATCATGGAGGGAGTATAAGAGCATAAGGCCTTAAATGCAGAAAATTAATAGAGCACTCCACTCCACCCCTCTCTTGTCTTCCATACCCTTTTTGACCTTACAGGCTACAGCTCATGGCATAAAACCATAGTGGACAAAAAACAGAATGACTAATGGAGAGGGGAAGGGGCCCAAAAGAAACTTTGTACCCCCTGATAAAATTCCTCTCAGAGGCCATGTCTACATCCTTTCTATATACGATGCATGAGAAAATGGTATGGAAATTCACTAATAGGCAAAAACCCTTGCAGTGTAAGAATGTACCTATAGCCCACAGATATTTCTATCAAACTTTAAAAAGCAGGGACATTGGGAAGCTATAGTGAATGCACCAGGGGAGCAGGAGACCTGACTTCCTCTCTGGGATACAGACTGCCCTACAAATTTGTCAAAATGCAAACACCATTTGGGTTGGTCTTTCACAGTCCAATCCACTTCCTGTGTAACTTGGAAGAATTTGGTAACATGTGCCTCTGAGCATATGGTGAGTGGTGGCAATACCTGCCATCTCCAAAGATGGAGAATTACATTTTTGTATGTTTGTTGTGTTCTTCTTACTTTACTTCATTCCTGTGTTAGTATTGTTTCTACAGAGAATCTGATCTAGAAACTTTTATTTCTCTCATTAGTCATCCTAGAAACCTATGTCAAATTTATTTTTATTAATTTCAAAGCCTTTTTATTGGTCAAAATCATATGATGGTGAAGACAGCCTTTTGTGTTTCAAATTGGGGGTTATGTTCTATTTCTATTTTGGGTACATTAACAGTTGAATCTGAAACTGCAGTTTGATATAAAATCAGACTGATTTCAATATGTTGCTACTTCAACAATGACTCTAGCTGTTGGAAAAAAGAGGATGCATATTTTCAGCCTGCTATGTTTAAACCACTTCATTTAAGGCAAGGTGGGCCAGTCAATTAAAAACATAGAGCACACCTAGAATTTTCCTAGAATATATTTCACCTCCCACTGTTTTATCTTGTGCAAACTGAGACACGCCTCATATCCACTGGTGACTATTCTGCAGAATAGTCAGTGCTGTTATTACACAATTATGTTTGGACTTTTTCTAGTATAAATTTTGCAAAGTGTTGCTGTACTTCACATATTCACGGAAACAGAAGAAAAAGAAAATGATTTCCTATAGGAAACTTCACTAAAATTGCAAAGTAAATCCAAAGTATTTAAAGCAGCTATCTCAACTATATCAACTGACTTAATATACTTCATTCCTGTGTTACTACTGTTTCTACAGAGAATCTAACCTAGAAAATTATATTTCTCTCATTATTCATCCTAGAAATCTGTGTCAAATTTATTTTTATTAATCTCAAAGCCTTTTTATTGGTCAATATCATATGATGGTGAAGACAGCCTTTTGTGTTTTAAACTGGAGGTTATGTTCTATTTCTATTTTGGGCGCCTTAACAGATGAATCTGAAACTGCACGTTGATGTAAAATCCAGACTGATTACAATATGTTGCTACTTAAGCAATGACTCAAGCTATTCGAAAACACAGACCAACTTGCCCTGCCCAAGATGCATGTTCTCAGCCTGCTATGCTTAAACTATTCCACTTAAGGAAAGGTGGGCATGGTCAATTAAAAACAGAGCACACCTAGAATTTTGCTAGAATATATTTCACCTCCCACTGTTTTATCTTGTGCAAACTGAGACACTCCTCATGTCCATTGGAAAATATTCTGCAGAACAGTCAGTGCCATTATTCCACAATTGTTTTTGGAGCTTTTCTTTTACTGTTGCAAAGTGTTGCTATACTTTACATATTCAGAGAAACAGAAGCAAAAGAAAATGGTTTACTATAGAAAACTTCACTAAAATTGCAAAGTAAATCCAACGTATTTAAAGCAACTATCTCAACAATATCAACTGACTTAATATAGTTGCTTCCTCCCTGCTAAAACAAGGTCAGCACAGCACAGCACATGTCTTGTTCTGTTATTTGGGCTGATTGCACATGTTGCCACCACTAACCATATGCTCAGAGGCACATGTTACCAAATTATTCCAAGCTCCACAGAAAGTAGATTGGACTGTGAAAGACCAACCCAAATTGTGTTTGCATTTTGACAAATTTGTAGGGCAGTCCAATATCCCAGAGAGGAAGTCAGGTCTCCTGCTCCCCTGGTGCATTCACTATAGCTACCCAATTTCCCTGCTTTTTAAAGTTTGATATAAATATCTCTTGGCTATAGGTATGTTCTTAAACTGTAAGGTTTTTTTTTGCCTATTAGTGAATTTCTCTGCTTTTCAATCCAGGAAGTAAGAAATGGGATCATTTTGCTGAGACTGGATTGATCATTGAGTTCAGTGGGATTTACTCCCCTGCAGTCATGCTTAGGATAGGTGAAACTGACCACAAAGGATGGGGAGGGGAGGTGGAGGAGGGGAGCAGGCAGGAGGGGGAGGGCTGGTTTGATCATTTGCATGTTTATTCAGTTCAGTGGGATTTACTCCCATGCAATCATGCTTATGATAGGTAAAACTGACCATGGGGAGGAGAAGGGGGAGGGGAGAGTAGAGGGAAGGAGGAAGGGGGGAGAAGGGAACAGAAGGAGTGGGAGGGGAAATGTGGGGATTGGAAGGGGAGGGGGAAGGACTAGATTGGAAGGGGAGGGGGAAGGACTGGATTGGAAGGGGGGAGGGTGAAGGAAGAGGGAGGGAAGGGGCTAAAAGGAGGTGATGGAAGGGAGGAGGAGGGATGGGCAGGTGTGACAAATTGCATGCTTATTGAGTTCAGTGAGATTCATGCCTGTGCTATCATGCTTAGGATAGGTGAAACTGACCTGGGGAGGGGCAGGGATGGGAGGAGGAGGGCAGGAAGGGGGAGGGGAGGAGATTGGATGGGTGGGCATTGAGCAGAGGGGAAGCTCCTTTATTTTACAAAAGGAAAACATTGTGAACAGTATGATTCTTTTTCAGGGTTTCCCCCATCTTTTTATTCTACAGCAGGCACATGTAGCCTCCCACTGAAATTTAAACCAAAGCTGACCCTGGCCACATCTACACCAGACCTTTATTTCACTTTAGACAGTCATGGCTTCTCCCAAAGGATCCTGGGAAGTTTAGTTAGAGAAGGGTGCTGAGAGTTGCTAGGAGACACTCTATTCAATCAGAGCTTCAGTCAGAGCAGCTGACTACAATATTAAACCACTATGACCACTGGAGCTCTGTCAGTGGAATAGGAGTCTCATCTCAACACCCTTCACAAACTACACTTCCCAGAATTATTTGGGAAAGTTGTGACTGTCTCAAGTGAAATAAAGGTCTGATGTGGGTGTTGCCCCCTGATTAGGCCAGCCCAGCAGCTGTGAGTCACTTTTAGAACACTGACAGTAGGTTCTTACTGAGCATGCCTCGCCTTATCATTGACTTCAATATTAAATTTATTAAATTAATTAAAAATCAGCCAGGCTTTTTTAACTTTGAAACTCAGAAGATGAAGGTCAGAGTATGGGGCAAGGTCAGTAACAGGATTACAGGTACTCTGTGAATATGGCTGATTTTAAATTAATTTCAAGAAATTATGAAAACTCTGACAGAAAGAGTTCCAAAAGGGATCTGTTTTCTTCTCTCTCTTTTTACACTTTGAACTCTCAATTCTCTCTGACTGTTTTGTGTATTGCCATGAAAATTTAGAGGATTGTTAAGCAAGTGTTTCTGAGTTCAGGACTATACATTTTGTAAGGTTTTGTTTTGAAATGAGTTTATAGGAAGCATTAGAATGGCGTGGGGAGTATTTTCAATTTAACATTGTGAAATGTGAAAAATCCATGCTGATTACAGTATACAGCCACTGTTGTGGCTGTATAATAAGCATATCATAAATATGAATGTAAATTGGATTATATAAATCTTAAGAGAGCAAAAATATATTTTGAAGGGATAGTGTATAATATGACTCTGTATCACTTGAGATGAAATATACCTTATTCATATCCATTGGGGTGTGGAGAGGATTAGCATTTTTCTATTGCCTTTGTTTATTTGTATCCTTTGTCCCCATGCACCTTTTCTTTTTACTTGTGAGAAATGAGTACTATAGTTGCTGGAAGTGTTTGACCATCTGTGAAGCCCTCGTTCTTTGTGAGAAATGAGAAAAAGCACACACTCACTGGGTGTTTAATTGTCTAGGAGGAACACTTGGAGTGCTAAATGAGGTGAAGACACTTGCTGGAGTTTGAAGAATTGCTCTGTGTGAGCGCAGATAAATTTTATTCACAAAACATTGTGCCTTCAATGATCAGATCATATGCTCTGGCTACACATTCAGGCCAAAATCCAAAAATATGCCAATAAACAAGAGTCACCAGATTTTCCTAAGTTTTTTTTTTCTGAGCAACAAAACAACTACCATGTAAAAACTTAATAGCAACAGCAACAATACCTTTGGTGCTTGAAAAGTACCACATATGGTACCTCAGCTTTTAGAAGACATGTGCTTACATTGTACTTATTTACTAATATTTACTAATAAGTATTTATATCCTGCCTTTCAGGATATAAATCCTTCCAAGATGGCTTAGAATTAAATAGCATATTTTAAAAACATAATAAACAATATCAACATATTATAAAATATCAGGATCTTTCTAACAGGGGAGTAGATGGCCATATCTGCATGTGTGTGTGTGTCCAGCAAAAGTAGGCCCTGATGAAGTCTTCACCTCCCTCCCTTTATCTCCTAGAGGACATTATTTCTGTACATCTCCTCACATAATAGTCACCAACAATGACCACTTTACTAATTCCCACAACAACCCTATGAGGTAGACCACTTATGCAAACATCAGTGGAATATTAAATTTCACATGTGTATCCCTTGTGTGCCCCCTTCTACTGCAATGATTCGAAGAGTTCCTTCATATGGAGAAGCCCCATGGATATACTGGAGTACACTTTAGGGTTGGATCAGACTACATGTATTCAATAAGAATGGAAGACAGAGCAAAAATGTAGTGATGGGACAAACTTCACTATTTAAGCTTGGGAAAAAAAATCAAACTATTTCCCAAACCCTCAGAAAATAGGTAGTTAATCCCAAGCTCAGTTCTAAGCCTTTTGCACCCAATAATGTCCTGAAACCAAATGACTGCTCCAAATCCGACTCCATTGCATTTTTGCTGATGGTATTCAAAGTGTGAACAAGTGTGATCCATTCCTGAACAGCTTCAAACTCCCCTCCTTCCCACACTGATGTTCTCGCAGTCATGATCAAGTTATTGTGATCAAGTTATGATCAAGTGGAAGAAGGAAGAGAGATCAATCTCCCTCTCCTCTCTGGCCCTTGGCATGCTGCTTTGGCTCTGAGCCTGTGGGCATTGTGAAATGTAGTTTCCCAAGCACCCCTGACAAATGCCAGCACACCAGGTGCCAGAATGGGGAGACCTCCCTCCCTTCTATGTCCCACTTTCACCTGAGAAGCAAAGAAAGTATGCAGGTTTGTGGGAGGAAGTCAGGTTATGGGAACAAGAATTCCGCTCAGAATGGAAATGGGAATGGAAATTGCCAGTGTTTGGTTATTTGCCCCATATCTGGAATGTAAATCAATCCAGTGAATATGATCAGTATCTGCTATAGTTGCTTTCAGTCCACAACCTGACTTCCTCCCACAAACCTGCATACTTAGGCTTGGTACAGCATGGCCACTGTGTTCCTGAGTGATTTCCCATCCTGATTTCTGGCTGCAGTGTTCCCCAAAAATCTGTTAAACTAATCTACTTTACGAGGGTATAGTGGTCTTTCTCCTCTTCTCTCCTGTTTTTTTTAACCTACAAATTGTCCATTTCCATGTATGAATGTGGATATTGTCCATCCACTCTAATTACTTTCAATAGGATGCATATTCAGATGCATATCCCAATGTGCTTCCCCATCCATATTGTACCCCAAGTAGTCCCATGTGGTTATGTGTAACTAGAGGTGGCTCAGTACATACCCCCCTATTTTGGACCTTTGCTGCTGGGTTGGGGAGCAACTTTGAATCCCTTAAAGGGGATGGGACAAAGGATCAGGTGCAAAAGCCTCAAGTAGCTTGGAGCAGATGGTAAGACCCACCCCCAGCTGAAAGTTGGAAAGCCTGATATCTGCCACCCTGCCTGCTCAGGAGACAATGTGAATTGAGCTGGTTACCAGTTATCAGGGCCATTTTGGAATGTTGTGTCCTGCTGAATAAAATTGGCTGTTTAAGTTTGTCTAGCCATACTGACCAGAGGAAGAGGCTTGTTTGAAGGGCAGTTGTCATAGAGAGTTTATACTTATTCTATTTCTTTATAAAATATTTGCATACCTCTATTCATAAAAAAAGAAAGCTATTATACATAGGTCCAATAAAAACCATGTAAAAAATTTAAACCAGAGATCATCGACTATTACAGAAAGATATTTTCTTGATTGCCTCCATAAACCTGGCAGCATAGAACAGTTTCCAGTAGACTTTTAAGGTTAAAACAGAAGGCACCTACTGAATCTCTCTTGGCAGAGCATTCCACAGGACTGGGCTGATGACACTAAAGGCTTGATTTCATGTTGCTGTCAAATAAGCCTCGCCAAGTCAGGAAATAACAAATCACACTCCTGCAGATGATCTCAATGATCAAGGTGGGATATAAGGATTTGGGCAGTCCCTTATGCAGGCACAGTGAAGGTTCAAGGAGAAAAAAAAGCAGAAAACAAAATACCTGCAGATATCTCATCTGGAGGTCCTTCCTGTTATTTAAAAAAATTAATTGCAATTTCATTGAAGAAGAATCAATCAAAATACAAATAAACCAAAGAAAGAAAGAAAGAAAGAAAGAAAGAAAGAAAGACTGCTCACATTAGCAGTACATGTAAACATCAATACATCCATCTTAGTTTACGCATATAGGCCAATATATGCTATCCAAAAGTTCAAATATGTATCCAGGCAAAGTTGGTGTTCATAGAAAGTACGCTGAAATGTAGGAAGGGTGTTTAGGTCATCAAACTATTGCATAATAGTTGGCAGGCATTTGTCCTTCCAAGCTTGAAGTATAAGTCTCATAGCGACCATTAGGGCATGTAAAGTTCATCCTTGTTACCCTGTCATTAATCCCCATACAATAGCAATATACAGTAATTTGAAAGTGTGTGAACATCTGCAAATATCAAGGATTTTGCCAATCCAACGTTAAAATGGACAACAACTTCACACCAAAAAGAAAACATCACAGGACAGGCCCACATCATAGAATAACAGAATCACAGAATCATAGAATCATAGTAGAGTTGGGAGGAAGGCTTTTGAATCCAACTCCCTGCTCAATGCAGGAATCCAATTTAAAGCATATCTGACAGGTGGCCGTCCAGCTGCCACTTGAATGCCTCTTGTGTTGGAGAGTCTACCACCTCCCTAGGTAATTGGGAATTTTTCCTGATGTTCAGCCGAAACCTGGCTTCTTGTAACTTGAGCACATTATTCCATGTCCTGTGCTCTGGGATGATCAAGAAGAGATCCTAGCACTCCTCTGTGTGACAACCTTCCAAGGTATTGAAGAGTGCTATCATATCTCACTTCAAGTCTTCTCTTTTCACATTTCTAGTTATCCTTCTTACCCTCTGTGACGTCCTTCCCCAGCACCACCTGTGAAGCTCTCACTTGTGGCTACCAGCAGACAGGATTGTCAGGTTTATTTACCTTTCACCACACTAGCACAGATCTCAGAAGATCCCCCTGCTAGGCCTTACTACCCAACACTCTGTATCTCTTATAACCTTTAGACTGTGCCTTAGTCTCTGCCAGGCTATCTCGATACCTTGTGTCTACGGGTATAGGTAATTCCCAAACCTCCCTGCAGCCTCTTGCACTGAAGCTTACAGCCCTGGGTTTCTCTGTGGTACTGGATATAATATATTTTCCTCTGCCGCTGCCACCATTTGATACAACTGTTCAGCCTTGGTTACTTGCTATCCACCCTGGTTTGTGTTTCCCAGCTGAAGGAATCAGGCTTTTGTTATACCAAGAAATATTTATTAAAAATTAGAAATAACAAGATTACTTAAGGAATGTTTCACAAGCGTATGGTTTCATCTATATTCTGTTATGTACTTGACTTCTTACTAATTGCCTCAGAACTCCGACTCACTCTCAACAACAACAACAACTTCCAAACACCACCTCACAGCCACCCTCAATTCACCACCAAACCTCCACCTAGATTCAACTGTCATTCTTCCATTTATACTCCCAGCCATTCAAACGCTCAGCCAATCATTCAGCATTCTACTGCTCATGTACTCCCCCTCCTCTTTCACTCCACTTACCATATATCTTCTATATAACCAGCACTTACCATATTTACAATATAAGCAGGAACATCACACCCTCCTCTGAACCTGTTCCAGCACCTCAGTGAGATATTTCCATCATTACACCCCCAGGATCTATCTGAATTAGACAGCACCTTCCTAATAAAGATTTTGTGGAATCCAATATACCTAAAATACCAATTTTTGCTGAATCAATCTCAAGTTTAAATCTATACAAATATCTTGTAGAGATTCTAAAGCAATTTTCCGTGGTTTAGGTTAGGTTGTATAGAACACTATAATTCCCTGTTCCATTCTTCCCTAAGTTCAGGAGGTTCTTTCTGGACAATGGAGGATGTTACCTACCCTTTGGAACTCTCTTCCATTACATATCAGACATGTCACCTTTACTGTCTTTTTGGTGCCTACTGAAGACCTTCCTTTTTTGACAAGCCTTTAAGTGGAGATTTTTATCCCAGTCTGTATATGTATTGGACTTGAAGTTGTTTTCATATACGAAAACATTTTAATTCTTCTTATAAGTGAAATTGTTTTCATTGTTGATGCTTTCAGTGTTAAATCACTTTGAGGTGTTTTGTAGGAAGTTATTCACAAATGGAATGAAAAATAAAAAAAAACATTTGGTAAACATACAGAAAAGGCTGAGAAAATAGGAGGACAACTCCCCTTCCTCAGTCTGTTATGGCACCTGTGCTAGAGGGATGGCGTTTTACTGGATGAAACCAGTGATTTGGGGGGGAGGGTAAAATGAGGTGCTAGTACGCATACCTTGATAAAAGTGCAGTGGGTGTCAGTACAAAATGGCTGCAATGGGCAGAGAGAGAGAGAGAGAGTGATTCCGTACTGGTGGATAGTTTCCCCCCCCCTCTCTCTCACACACACACAGACCTGCTGAAACAGTAACCTGTTGCTGATCCCTAGAATAGATGAATAGAGTTGCTTCTCATTTAAAACCCAACAATTCTTGAGTCTCATCTCCTCATTACTGGGAGTGAGGATGAAAAGTCATCCTATGCAATGCTGGCAGTCAGTGAAACTGCATGTTCTTCCAAGCTGATCTAGGATTAACTGAGAAATAATCTGAGATCTTCTGATGGGGCAGGGGAAGATTGTATCATCATCATCATCATCATCATCATCCAATCTGATTTCAGTCTGAACTGGAAAAATAATTTGGAGGCCTTTAAAGGTTGCTTCTCTTTTGAGGTGGGCTTTTGATGAGTCCCCAGAGTTCTTTTCCATGTCTGGCTTGGGTCAGCAGTACTTCTCCAGCATCTCCAGCCAGCACATTTGGCAAGTGGAGCAACATTGGCCTTGTTGCCTAGGCAATGGATGCATCTTCCCTCTCCAACTCTTCAGGAGGCCTTTGTTTGCTCTCAGTGAGTTGCTGCATAGCCAAAGCTGAGTGGCACATGGTGCAGGGAACAACCTGTTTCAAGTTAAAAGCAAAACGGTATTACTGAAGGAATAGCAGGCTGAGTAAATGTTGGATATATGTGAAGCAGGAATTGACAAATCAGCAATTTTGGGGTCTTTCAGTTTCTTGTTTTGGTAATCTTCAAGTCACCGTATTTCTGCATCAGTTTGCAGTGGTTTTCTATATTCATATAAAAGCCCTCGCAAAAAATATATCAGCATTTTTGTGTGCATTTCTCCAAATATATACATTTTAATAGGCAAACTCTCATAATATATACATTTGATGAGCAATTTTCATTTTTGCCTTTGTGCACATTGTTTCCCCTAATGTATGCATTTTTATGCACACTTTCCCTTAATACACACATGTCTGTGCACATTTTTTTTTTGTTGGAAGAATGAGAATTCTGAAGGACAGCTGCGTTTCAGTTCACATATTGTTTCAAGGAGTGCAAATTAGGTAGGTTTGCATTAAAACACAAAACCAAACTGAATTTTTCTCCCATCTCTGGCATGGAGAGCCACAACTATGTGTGAAACGCTGGAAGGTGCAGTGGTTTGGTTTTTTAAATGGACCCTTCCTCAGTCCTTCTGAAATAGCAACTTTTGCATCAAAAACTGAACCTCATTGATATTTGGCAACTTTCTTCTCCAGCTTGTCCCTCTATTCATTTCAAACAGACAGCCTTCCACTTTACGACCTCAATGTTTGAGTCCTGATATTTTCACATGACAGAAGTACAGCCCCTGCAAACATCAAATTAACTCATGATGTGTGCCAGTTTTAATATAAAAAATGAAAATGAAGAAAAAGAATTTGTATTAAAAGATAAGCCTCTTTTTTAAGGCTTTATATATACAGATTTAATAGACTTGTTTTCCTGAACGAAAGCTTCAGTTTTCAAGTGCTTTGGGAAATGCAGTGTAATTAGTTCTTAGGAAATGCAGTTGCTGCTTGAGCAGGTTAATGTGATAAAGTTGCCCTCCCCCTTCCTCATCAACTCACACTTTATATTGCAAATTGATTTTTGGTTAACCCGTTGCTGCTTGGAGATTGGCCTGGTCCCAGAATGCAACATTTTAGTAAGGTTAAGGAGAATAATTAATTCATTGGAGAATGAGCTGTATTTCCTGCAGGAAGAACTAGTAACTAAGCCTTGCGCAGGTCGATGGGATCGATGTACTCAAACAGCAGAAGATCAAAAACAGATCAACCAATGTTTGAATAAATAAACATGGTGGCAATGCAGGACAAATAAGTATTACAGATGTTAACTCATCCTCAACAATTGGTTTTCTCAAATAATCTGAGAGACAGATCAGGGGGTCTGTTCGCTGGCTCATTTGCATCACCTCCTCACAAAATGAGTAGACTGGGATGAGCAATGTAATGCCAGATACCCTCTGTATGGACAACCAATTAACTCTGGTTAACAGAAGTTGGGGGGGAGAGAAAGTTCCTTCCTTATCCTACAAGAAGCTGACTGTGAGCTTGTTAATATCAGCTGATTTGTGTGTAGGACACAGAAATGGAAATCTCTGTTGGCCTGATTTTTTAAAAATAGGATCAATTAAGTATGAGATGCAGCATCCATGCAAAAAAAGAGAAAAGAAAGTGAGCAAGTCTTAACATCAAAAGACCTTCAAAAGAAAAAAACAACTTTTTTGGATACATAGGATCCATTTATAGCTTATGTCAGGGGTGGGAGATATTTTACAGCCCAAGAGCCACATTCCCTTCTGGGCAACCTTCTGGGGGCCACATACCAGTGGTGAGTGGGGACACAGACAAAATGAGCAGAACAACAAATGTGACTTTTACCTTTGTACTTTAGGCAAGTTTCGAAACACTTTCACACACTCCTCTCTATCCTCCAGCCAGGCAGATGTCCATGCCAGCCAAGCAAAAACATTCGAGGAGGGTGCAAAGTAGGCCAGTGAGGGAGGGATGTGACCTGGGGAGATGTAGCCTGGGGAGAATACCAAGGACCATGTAGAGAAGCGATGGGGGAACTGCCCCAGACAGGTTCAGAAAAACATTTTTTCAATAACTCAGAAATATCTTGGCTAATTCTGAGTCTAGTTCCAAGCCTCTCAAACTTTGTTGGAGCATGTTGTTCACTTGGAACCATTCGTGGTCCTGCAACTTCTGACCAGTCCTGCTGCTGTCTTCTGTGGGGATCTGGAAATGAACCACAATGTGACACACCCAAATGTGTACAGGAATACCCCACATTAATGTATGCAATGGGTCCAGAGCGAGTACGTAAACCGAAAATGTACTTAAAGTGAAGCACTTCCTTTTTTCACTTATCGATGGATATACTGCACTGCAATCGTCATATACGGGTAACTGATGTAAATAACACATTTATAACTAAAATAAACACAGTAGGCGTTATTCTAAGAAAAAGTTTGTAGTTGGAAATTGATCGGAAGGTGGCATCATGCCGTTAAGGGTCCGTTCTTGTTAAGTGAGCGTACATAAACAGGGGAATGGTGCTACTGTAAATATGTCCATACTCACAAGTGTCCGTAAAGTGAAGGTCCGTATAGTGGGGTATTCCTGTATTTGTGAGCTTCCAAATGCAAATTTCAGTGCCACCACTAGTACAAATGTGTACGGGATTAATCTTCTCTTTCCCCCATGAAATTCCAGGAACTATATTTCTAGCTGTGAGGGGGCCAGAGATCTCTCTCAGAGAATTCTTAGCACCTTCACTAACCTAGAGAAAATATTGATTGCTTAAATATTGAATTCAACCTATCACAGTAGCAAATATTATACCGCTTGTGATTTGTTGCTCATGTGAAATTTCTCATTGGCAACTGGGATTTGGTTTCTTCAGGGGAAATAGGAGCAAACTCCATCCATGTTTTGTTATCGTGGCCAACGTTTCTGAAATATTAACAACTCATAAGTGTTTTGAATGTGTGGCAACAATAGTGCCAACTGTACAACCTAGTTTTCTTTAGCTACGATTAGGTGGGGGACACCTTGTATAGTTCCGTTTGCATAGGCAAAACTGGTCCCAGATTTTATTACATGCTATTCAGTAATGACATAAACATATGGTGTTATAGAGGCTGGATGGTGGACAGGTGTTGATGATTATTCTTTTTAAATAAGAAAGCAATTGCCCACACCTGTTCCCTATTTTATTGGGCACCTTCCAGGTATTTAGTGAATACTCACAGCATGAAATTGGTCCCAAGCTAATCCCCGCAAGCTATGCTTATTTTGAAAAAAGTTCCTTATTGTGCATGTACATAACTGTAGTTTTACTAATTCCACTCAGCATACTTGGGGTGGGGTGAGGTGGGGTGGGGTGGGAGGGAGGTCACCACCATAATGGAGCTCTGTGAATCAAGCAATGAGAAGATCAACACATTGTGTACCACTTGCCAAAATGACTTGCGGGCAGTGGGAAGCTTACTCCCAAATATGTGTGCATAAGATCTCAGTCTTTGAGTGCATCTGGTCAAAGGACGGTTTTTGCTTTTCATTAAGTACGGAAACCTTTTTGGCAGCAGGTTATCTGAAGAGTTCCAATATATAGCAAAGCTATTGTCACCATAGTTTTAGCAACCTAGATTTCTGCAACCTGTCCTAAATGTGGTAACATCAGCAACCACTCCACACTTTCATATTTTTAGGACCCTCTCTAGTTGTGATTGTAATTTGTTTTACAGTGGTTTTAATAATGTATCATATATTGTGGTAACCTATCCTGGGACAGGTAATAAATTTAACAACAACAATCTCTTGCTCTGGCAGTTTCTTCACCACTCATTAACTGAAGAAATTATTCAGGCTGCACTGAATGTTCACCTGTTTTTCAGGGCAAAAGTGGGGGTTTCTGCCAAAAGACTTCCCAATAATTTCCCTCTTCCTGGCTTGCTGCCTTCTGCCTGAACTGTTACTTGTTTCCTGGTTTAACTCCTGCAATAACATTTTTTTTTGTCTTCTTCTTGGGGATCCAGCCAACCAGAGATCACACAGTGGGTGTGACGATATCACAACGCTAAACAGTAGGGCTGTGCATGGACCCCCAGATCTGATTTGTGGCTCTGATTTGTAAATACAGATCAAGCCCAATCTGGTCTGAACAGATTTGCATCTGATCAAACATGATTCCGATCTGAATCCAGATCACAATCTGGATATCACAAATCTCTAGAAATCACATTGACGTACATTGTAAAACCAAAACAGCCATACTTTCTTTGTTTTTAACCTAGATACATGGTATCTGTTGTCAGGGGATTCAACGTGTCAAGTTGCAGGTGGATAGCTCCAGGGGCTTTCATGCTAGCCACCTTTAAAGTTTAAAATGTTTTAAAATTAAAATAGACATACTGGTGTGTGTTTTTCCCACACAGGGACATGACATTTGGTGACCTGGTAGCCTCTATAGAGAGAATTAATCCTGCTAAATATCAGGTGGGTAGCTCCTGGGGTTTTCATGCTAGTCACCTTTAAAAGTTCACATTTTCAATTTTCTTAAACTGTTAAGTGCTGTCATGCTAGTTCTCATGCTGCTGTTTTTCCACTGTTCCTTTCTTCCATATTTTATTTTTTGGGGGAAATGATGGTTTTTAAAAAAATAGGTCTGATACTAGACATGAGTGGGTAGCATTAGGCAGGCAAGGGCTGACAACACCATGGAAATAATATGCACATCAGGTCATGATATTTGGGGACATGGTAGCCCCTATAGAAGGGATTAATCCTGCCAAATTTCAGGTGAGCAGCTCCAGGGGTTTTCATACTATAAAATTTGTTTTTCCCAGAAAGGTTTTTTAAAAATAAAAGCCCCTATAATATAGAGAGCAGATTGCCAACAACAGTAGTGACTGAGGGAAGAATAAAATGCTATTTAATGTTAATAATATTCACTGTGGTTAGCAACTGGAAATAATGGTAATTCTTAACTCAGAATGCTAGCTAATATGTCCATAAGGTTTGGCTGACTAATGATACTACTACTACTACTACTACTACTACTACTACTACTACTACTACTACTACTACTAAATGTATCCTCACAAGCTGGTTGCTTCTTATTGTTTAAGAGTAGCAACTGAAAAATACTACTACTACTACTACTACTACTACTGAATCCAGAAAGCTATGGCTAAATATGTCCACAAGGTTTAGTAATAATTCTTAGCAATGATAATCAAATCAAATAAATAATAAAAAATAACACAGACAACAAACTTTTTTTAAAAAAATATGCAAATAAAGATGGGACTGAGATTGATTGGGAAAGAACAGAAAACACACACTAGCTGAACAAATGCCACCCAACCCCCACCAAACATTTCTAAGAGACAGAACTTACAAAATTTTCTGCATTTTAAGACTTCACTCCTTCCAAGCACTGTGATTGGAGAGTGCTGGGTGGGATGATATCATTCTAGTTGCCCTCCCTCCTTTTCTCCCCACCCTGATGTTCTCCTTTATGTTGTTGGAATTGCTCTATTTCAGACACCCTGTCTGGGTTCATTAGAGACTGTTTGAAGCTACAGATCTGTACAAGTCTGAACAGATCCATTCAGGACAAGGTGATCTGCTCTGTAGAGATTCGTAGCTGCTTCAACCTGATCTGGACAGGATATGAATCAGCCCAAATCGGTTTGTGATTTGTACAAACAAAGTGCACAGCCCTACTAAATGGCCACTGAGTTTTAGCATTATGCTAGGGTCCCAATGCCATTTGAGAGTGAGGGCAATGCTTCTTTGAATCAGCATTACCCTTTCTGAATGGGCAAACACTTTTGCTCAGTTTTGCAGTGGCCTCCCCCTCAGGTACTTTTCAACAGCTATCAGTTTTTCATCCCCCTCCCACATTTAGAATTCTATATAAGTTATACTCCTTGACAAAAAAACTCACACCTGAATGCACACTAAGAACACACATGGATAGAAACTTATAAGATTTCTTGATCACTTTAGTGCTAAAGCAGATGCAGAGGAAGTTTTCCCCAAATCAGGAACAGTGTAGTGTATCAGAACTTGCCACATCATGAACACACATGAAGGAGAGTTATCTTGAGAGACCAACATTCCATCTAGTTGTCTTAGTGTCAGCAGCCCCCAAGAGTGTAAGCAGAGGTCTTTTCCTGTTGCTTGTCAGTTTCCCTCTAAGCTTCAAGACTGGTATCTCCACCATCAAAGAGGTCACTGAGAGTGGCTGATAACTTAGGTTTCTGATGCAGCCTGTCAAACAGATGTACACTTTCTTAGCTAATAATAATCAGTGAATTGCATATAGTGCTGCCCTTGCATTTACAGAAGGGCATTTGATCCAGCGGACACATTCACTAATGGAAGCAGGGAGGTGATTTTTGCCAGTTTTCCTTTTCCCCTGCAACCCCCCACATCCCTTCCTCTGCTATTCTGCAGGGGCCCCCATACCTCTGGAGAAGACTTTTGGGGACTGCAGGGGGCTGTAGGGAGGAGATGGAACTGAGAAAGATTGAAACCTCCTTTCAATAAATGCCTCTGCTTGCTCAAACTCCTTCCTTGAATGGAAGGCAATCACTATATGTGACCCAGAGACTCTGATAATCTGCTAGATAGGCTAACATGATGATAATATTAGTATATGTAAATTTTGTGTGTGCAGGCCTCTTTCTGCCCTGCATTCTGAGTGTTTTCTGGCATTTGTGTAAAAAATTACATCAAAGATTTAAGAGTAAACAACCAAATTTTCTTTTTTCTTTGACTTCAATTCATTGCCCACACAGAACTTAATGCATTTTTAAAACATAAACAGTGTGATTTTCAGCTCCTCTTGATGCTGTCAGTTTGTGCAAAAATGTCACTATGGAATTAAATTCCTTTTCAAATTAAATGGCTGGTTAGCTAGAATCATAGTGTTATATGAACCTTAGAAAGATAATCAATCTCAGAAGAGGATGTTTAAATAAGTGTATATCATATTATTTTTACCTATAATTTGTTTTCTATCTTTCTCCTCTTCTATAGTTTTATTCCCCCCTCCTTCCTTCCTTCTGTCTGTCATCATGTCATGCTTCCTTCCTACACTCTGGATGGAGAAATGTTTTCTAGCATCAGTCATATCTTCATTAGAGGTGAAGGAAAACTACACTTTCCAGATTCCTAGATTGAATGTATGTATTTTTCTTTCAATCAATAGATCTTTTAATCTGATTTTACCAAAAATGAATATTGGAATGGGCTTTGATTTAGAAAGTCCATATTAACTAAGGCTATTGGTTTGACAATCAATAATTAATGTCTATCTGTTTTCTTTAGTGTTTCAAATCAAAACAATTCAGTGAGTCAGTATAATGTGATAAATGACCTTCAATTGCCAATGACCACAGGAAGTTGCCTTATATTGAGTCACACTGTTGGTCCATTGAGCTCCATATTGTTTACAATGACTGGCAGTAGCTCTCCAGGATTTCACTCACCAGGTGTCTCCCACCCCTAAGCAGATGTGCTACCACTGGGCGATGAACTTTCCTGCCTTTCTGCTCCTTTAGTCTGGGTAGTATCATTTTCTACCAGTTACCCTATGTTAGGCCTGCAACATTTGTGACTGAAATCCTAACCTCTGTGTAGTCATCTTTTGCCAAATCTACATACGTACAAGCTGTATATGCATAGATTCTGTACTCAGAATCTGTATTCTGATTATATCACCCTTCATTTAAACATTCCAGGGCGGTTTATAACCCATAAATACCAATACAATAAGGATAGTTCATTAAAATTCAATAAACAGAGCAACAACCAGAGTAGCCGGACAATTCTGAATGGCTTGTTATGAATAGCCAGCAAAGGCCTGGGTGAGCAAATTCATTTTTAGGAGGCACCAAAACTCAGCAGAGTGGTGCCTGCCATATTTCAGAGGGAAGATGAGTCCTCAAACTAGATGCCACAACAGAAAAGAACCCCCTCAGTTGCCACCAGATGGGCCACCCCTTCACACAAAGAGAAGGTTACCACTCCCCAGACTCACCTGGTAACCCCACCCCCCATCTGGCTGATTCAAATAAGTCATGTTGGGCAAGAGTTGAGGGTTGACTACAGTGAAGGGCTTGGTTCAAATCTTATGCAGCCATTAAGTCTTGGGCATGTGGGCCCTCCACTTCACCATCATCACAAGGTCACTACCTTGAAAGTTTTGAGGGAAGGGTGGGATGCAAATCTGATAAATAATATAGGAAGGAGCAGAATTGCTTGATTCCATTCTGAAATATGGACGGCAAGTAACTTCAGACTTATTTCTTACTCAGCAATTTACTATAAACCTTCCAGCATATTTTGCTGACATATCAGTATGGAAAAGGGTCAGGGAAAGATGTATTTTTCTGTAAGAGATAGGCCCCTGCGGCCCTCTCCTCCCACTGGCTACAGAGATTCTGCACTACAGTATTATTTTCTCTTTGATAATGTTGCTTATTCAGAGATAGTCCAATTGCCCAATTATAGTTATTAGGTGTGTTTCATTTCTTATTAATAAATCTAGGGGAAAAACAAAGCTCCATCTTTGGAGCAAACGTGGATTGTAAAATACACTTATTTCCCAGTATAGGGTCAGGTCCACTATGATGTATCTGGCAACTTATCTATTTCTAATATAAATAGAGTAAAATCCTTCAAGTGGAAGAAATAGCTCTGTAATGTAACAAACCCTGATCAGATCAAGGGTCTTAAATTGGGATCAGGTACTATTGAAGGAAAAGAGTCAGGTAATGCAACATAAACATTAGTCTATGCAAGCATGTCTCCACTGATCTTACTTTTTCCCCATTTGATATTTTGCCTGAGCTTTAAATAAAAAGGGAGGAGTGGATTCTGACTAGGGTTGCCAGGTCAGAAGCATCCCAAATCCTGAGATTTCAGGGGCAGGCCCTAGTGATGTCATTAAGCATGATACATTAAGCATCAACCACAATTGCTTGGACCATACCACTCAAACAAAAAGAATTATCTGATTGGAAATTAAGATAGAAATCTTAGCTAAATGAGGGTATTTCCAGGTACAGTTGAAGTGAAGGGATCACGGCTTCTCACCTGGTTACAGAACCTGGGTAAAGAACATTTAATCTAGCCTACTTGCTTCCGGCAAGTAGGTTAAGTGCCCTGAGGCCAGGCCAGTCACCTGAAGGGCTTTGTATAAAGAAAGCCTAATGTTGTGGAGATGTTGGATGGGAGCACTCAGGAGTAAAGATGGATACCCCTGAAGGCTGTAATTCTAAACACACTTACTAAGGGACTAAGCTCCATAGAACTCAAATGACTTACTTCTGAGTAGATATTGTTAGGATTGTACTGTTGGTAAGGCTTCATTAGGGATCCTCTGCAACAATATCCATATCCAAGCAGGGTTGAAAACCCTCTGCCTGGAATGCCATGCCTGCCTTTTAATGTGGCTGCTCCAAATGTCTTTACAGATGTGATCATTCACTGCAGAGAGAGGTTTGAGAAACAAATAAGAGTGAAAAAGATTGTCTACTCTTTCCTGCCTACTCTGTGGGCTGCTATAAACTCACTTTGACAGCCAACCCAATTCCAGTGAGTAATAATTCACAGAGAGAAAACACATGTGGTTTGGTCTACCTTCACAAGCAATAGATTGGGAACAACAGCAACTGAAGCCACATTTCCCAGTAAGTGAATTCTCTTTTACCACTATTGGGCAAGAAACAAACCATCATACAAATAACAAGATGCTTCATCAGTGGGTTTAAGGGGGTTGAGCTGACCACATGGAAGCACTGTTGTTGCTTCTATGGATGTAAGGGAATAAGGTCAGAGGCAAATGAAATGAGGACAGTGATTATTTCCTAAATGCAATACCATACCAACCCCAACAAAATTCCTATGAGTAAGACAGAAAACTCAGCATCCCACAACCAGTCAGGGTTCTTAACCAAAATTTAAAAAATCCTGGTAGCTAGTCAGCTAAGGTTACAGAAATCCCCATGTAGCAGAACCTGACCTGGGGGCTGCAGTTAGTGCAGAGTGCTGTGGCATGATTGCTGACATGAGTCAGACCCTATCAGCACATAAGACCTCTGCTCTGAAATCTGCACTGGTTGCCAATTTGTTACCAGGCCAAGTTCAAGGTGTGCTTTTCATTATATCGGTTCCACATAGTACTTGTTCTGCTCTTATAAGAAATTGATCCTTTGGTGTGACAATACCTAAGCTTTGGAACTCCCTGCCTATTGACATTAGGCAGGCACCTTCATTGTACTCATTTTGGCACCTGCTAAAAACATTTTTGTTTAGGCAAACCTACCCAGGCATGTAGACGCTATTATGTGTTTTATCTGTTTTTAACTCATTGTTGGTTTTATTATTTTGAATGTTTTAAATACCTGTCTTTTGCTGTTTTTGCCAATAATTCTATTGTTTTATTTCCTTCTGTAAACCGCTTTGAGGTTTTCTACAAAAAAGTGGTATATAAATGTTGTACATAAAATAAATAAATAAATGTTGGAGTCACTATGGCTCTTGGGTCTCTTTCCTCTTTTAGGCACAAAAGAATCTGCCTTATACACACAGAGACTGTTTGGTACCATCTAGCTCAGTACTGATGACATGGACTAGCATTGGCTGTCCAGGATTCCAGGAAATAGTTTCTTCCAGAGATTGGATTTTGGACTTTTGGATGTAAAGCATGTGCCCTGCCAATGAACTACAGCCCTGCTTAAAAATATATCTTTTAAAATTGTTCTTTTCAATTCACTAATGAATGCATATCATACTAAGGCAGATCCACACCATGCATTTAAAGCACATACAAAATACATTTGAAGCACATGAATCCCACTAAAGAATCATGGGAACTGTAGTTTGTTAAGGGTTATGTACTATATCTGTGAGGGGAAAACTACACTTCCCAGGATTGTTTGGGGGAAGTCATGTGCTTTACATGTGAGTTGGATGTGCTTTAAATGTATTATGTGGATCTGCATTACTTCATAAACTTTGCCTGCATATAAATCATTTTCATTAAATTTTAAAATGGAAATAAGCTTCAAAGTTTGCTGTGTGACCATGGGCTGTGCACCACTGTGATGTTCCTGTATTAGTGTAAATAGGGTAAGTGCTGTTTGTATAGGAGATACATGGTAAGTAGAATGAAAGAGGAAGGGGGAGTGAATGGGCAGTAGAATGCTGGATGATTGGCTGAATGTTTAAAATGGCTGACAGTATAAAAGGAAGAATGACAGGTAAATCTGGGTGGATGTTGGTGGACTTGAGAGGGTTGTTTTGGTGGGTTTGAGAGGAGATTGTGTGGAGAGTTGGTGGATGTGAGGAGAGGGTGGAGTTTGGATTAATACTAAGACCAGTACCTCAGGAATAGATGTAACCATATGCTTAAGTGCCTTTTAAAGAAATCTTGTTATCTTTGTTATATTTAATAAATACTTTTGGTTTACCAAAGGCCTGATCCTTGGCTGGGGTTTCACAGACCAGAAGGGAGGGTAAGGTAAATACCAAGGCTGAACTGTAGCAAATGGTGGCAGCGGGGAAGGGAAGAATAACACTACAAGCAGTCTGAGTAAATCAAAGGGATTGGGACAGCTTAAGCATGCAGTCACAGAGTTAACCTAATTGAGGGAGACTCAGGCCGAGTCTCTGGGACTACTGGTTATAGGACGTGACTGGTGGTGCTGCCTAGCAGGGGGATCTGTTGAGATCTGTGCTAGAGCGGGGGAGAAACCATAAAAAAAGACAGTCCAGACTGGTGGAGTCCCTGGTGGTGCCTAGAGACAGGCAGTAACCACGAGCAGGTAGGAACCTGACATGGAGAGCGAGGGAAGGGCGTCACAACCACCTCTTGGCATAATCTGTCCCTCAGGATGAAAACAATAGAGGGGGACCATGATCACCCCAAGCACGAAGGACACACTTAAAATGGAGAGGAAATATTAATTTATAAATAAAGATTTACAACCCTAGTGTGAAATCAGATACATATCAAGACATAGTATGAAGAAATATTTATATAAGCATGAATGTCAAAGATGTTTATTATTTACGCAAGCTGTAAAGATATTTATAGTACAATCCTATGCATGTTTACTCAGAAGCAAGTCCCAATGTATTCAATGAGGCTTACTGAGACAAGGAAGCACGTACAGGACTGCAGTTCAGTGATAAGGAACTTCAGCCACCCAATACAAAATTCAGAACTTGCCAATTGAAGTTGTTTTGCAACTGTTTTATACTTGTTTTATGGTTATTGGATTTTAAATGGCTTTATTTCTTGCTGTGAGCTGCCTTGGTTTCCAACCCTACCTCACAGGGTTGTTGGAAATATTCCATATGCACACACACTGGAGATGTACAAATACACCCCATATAATAGTTTATTGTCAATTGGCCATTGCACAACATTTTTTTTAAAAAAATAAGTATTAGTTTCTTTCCAAATCAAAGCAGTGACACCTAAGTAACCCCTGCCTAATATTTTTCTTTTAAAAAAGGATTGGAGGGGGAGAGAAAGATTTATAACACAATCCTTTTCTATGTTCACTCAAAAGTCTCATTGATTTTCAGCACAATCCCAGCCATGTCTAGGGATGCATGAGAATTTCAATTCAGTTCACATTTCAAACAGAATTTATCAAATTTGCAGTTTCAGAAACAATATGAGAACCGAAACACAGCCATCCTTTGAAATTTGCATTTATATGAATTTTTGGCTGCAGTACACAATATTGACAAAGATGCATATAGTAGGGGATAGTGTGCATGAAGATGTATATATGAGAATAACATGCAAAAAGGCATATGATGAGAAATAGCTTGCAAAAATTAAAAACTGCCTACAAAGCTGTTTTTTTTTTTAGAAATTTGAACTAAAATGATGAATTTTAATGAGATTTTTAAAAAAAAAACAAACCCTCAGATTGCTGCAGAAATGTAGAGGACTGAATTTAACATTAGAAAAGTAGAAACTAAGGAATTGACAGATCTTTTCATCCCTAGCCATGCTTACTCAAAAGTAAGTCCTACTGAATTCAGTGGGGTTAGCTCCTTGGTATGTGGAATTAGCATTGCAGCTCCCAGAAAAGCTTCATATTGGGAAGGTTTTCAAAACAGGTTATGAATAAGACAAATAAACTGCCCTTTTCAACAGTCCAGTAAAATTTAAACTTGTTTGACTCCTTAGTTAGAAAAGTATAACACTGCAGCATGTACACTTTTTAAAATTTCTGTTCAAAATTATTTGAAAGATAAAATATATAATATGCTATTTTTTGCAAGTAATTAAAAATTGCATGCATGCTTTTATGCCTGCCAAGATCCTGCTGTGACCTTCTGTTGTAGTGCAATCCTATACTTGTTTACGCAGAAACAAGTCCCAATCCTGTGCCGAGAAAGTACTCTTTATGCTGCTGAAAGCTATATATTTACTGAATTCCTGATGTGAGACAAGCAGGAAAAGGAAATTGTTCTCAGAACTTGAAATGGGGTTTAGGTGTTGCCTGGGGGCCACATTATCAATCACAACCCTAACTTCACTTATAGGCTAAAAACCTGAAAGGACAGGGATTAGAGCAGTTGGTACTAACAGAATTTGTGAGGGGTGTGTGTGACATTTTGGTTTATATTTTCTGAACCAGATCACCTAGAACCAGACCATCTAGACCACTTAATTTTTCTTTTAAATGAATGCTAAGAGTCCAGAGATTAAGGTGACTCACCCGGAGACCCAGAGATGACTCCCAAAAAGTAGCTTCTCCAGGTGAAAATTGGAGACCTGACAACCCTAATTCTGACAGAGTGGAAGGGGCTTCTAAGCTTCTTATGCCGGGAAGGGAATCACCTGCTCATATGTAAAAGGTGATTCCTACACAGTTGTATTTCTCCAAATAGGTATTTTATTTTGTTTATCCAGCTCTAAATATGGGTGGTATTCAATGCTAGTCTTATACAGAACAGACCCATTGAAGGTAATAGACATTGCTTACGTAGGTTCATTAATTTAAATGGATCTGCTTTGAGGAGGACTTAGTTAAATACAACCCTATGTTTTATTGCTACCAATGAGAGATTCAGAAATGTAAAATCAATCAATATTTGATTGATGGCAACAGACTATGTGTCTCAGAACCAGGCTGGAGCCCATGCACTGCTAAGGCTAGAAGATGCTTTCTCCAGACAAGGGCCCCTGAGGTCAGTTGCTAGAAGCGGGGGCTAGAGAAACAGAAACACCTGGTTTAGAAGGTCATATTCCAAGTTTTTGTTCTTGATTTGGTCAATCCAGATGCTTATTTTATTTATTAATTTATTTACTTAGGATTTATTCATCCAAAAGCCCAAGGATGGAAATACATAAAAGCAAAAGCAAAATTAAATCATGATATTAAAATCAGCCAACATAAAACCCATACAAAGCTGTAATACAAGTCCTAATGTGGTCCTCCAGTCAACTCTATCTGGCCCTTGAGACCGTCCCCAGGCCATACCCCTTTTCCCTGGGGGACGAGAACCATGTACATCGCCTTGAGCTCCTTGGAGGAAAGCTGGCATATAAATAGCATAATAAATAAATAAAATAAGAAGCTAAGTGGGCTAACTATACACAGTGAATGATAACTTAAGGGGTCTGAAGCTTAGATCCAGCCTTTAAAGTCCTTGTTCGAGTTTTATAATCCCTGACACTGTGGATGATATTCAAAATAGGTACATTAGGAGATGTTGGGATATAATGCAATGTTATGATTGTATGGGGTGTCCGGATGACCGTGCATGATCTCTTCTAACCCAGTGGCTCTGACTGTAAAAGATCCAGGATTAGCAAGAGTATAAGAGCTTTCCCCATACATCTTCCCCTTAGCAGCTTGGCTGCTACTTATGCAAATAGACCAAAATTTTTGGAAGATGACCCACCCTTTTGTGCTCCATCTGGCTAGGGGGAGGATGATAAGCTTATCCTTCAGTTTTGGAGTCAGACTGAAAGGTGATGCTTTCACACTGCACTTTATTCCATTATTCCAACAATTTATTACTTGGTAATTTGCGCATTGTATTTGACTTTTCACATGATGTAAAAGCTAGTTCCAGAAATCTAGTGGAATATAGCTGCAGCCACTCACGTGATAGCCATCCCATCATGCAATGTGTTACAGCCTTTTCGGCTCGCAACATTTTTTTTTTTGGCCTGACAAAAATTGCATTGGTGTTCTGGCACAGCTTCACAGTCCTCCTCCCCTGCATGTCCAGATGCTAACTTGCACAGTGAATTATGGGGGAACAATGATGCATGTTTATAATGAGATGAAAACAAGACGTTTATTGCAGCAGTGAGAAAGACATTTATGCCAAATGCTGATATATCAGCCAAAAAAGCCACAGTTCCTTAACGCAACAGGAACTGCAGTATGAAAGGAATTTTAGAAATCAGGACAGAAGTGCTAACGTTTTAACCCACAAAACTAACGCAATAAGCCTCATGCATGAAAGCAACCAAGACAGAGGGTTGAATTGCTCTCTGGAAGAATCCTGTTGTGCTGGTGTCCTCCCTAGAAACTCTAAATGGGCTGCAGCATCTGCTGGTGCATTAATGCTGTGAATCCTCACCTTACACTCAACTTGTATATTTGTAAATAAATGACCTCATTCAAAGGAAACTGAACCCTAAGTGAGGACTGTACCAATGAAACTTCTCAGAAGTGGGGTGTACATGCATAAAAGTATATTGCTGGAAGAGATCTGCTGATCATTTTTAACAGGAAATAATACCTCTGTGTAGCCTTAAAGTTGGCTGGTATAAATCATGATGAGTACCTGGTATATTGAATATCAGGATTTTGTTAAATGACATTCACACCCAAAAGAATAGTTCATATTGTAATTGAGGATGTCACCCTTCATCCATCTTTGATAGGATTATTTCATTACTTATTCTTTTGTACTTTGAGTCTGTTTATCTCGATTGAATGAGATAAACAGATGATGAAATAGGAACAGCGTAAGGAAGCTTCTTGTCAAATCACTGCTAAAACAGAAAGAATTCTAATCCTTAGAAGCTAGGGTGGTCTCTTAAGAAACTACCACCATCAACAGCAAATAGCTTTATAGATATATCTCTAGCGGACTTTGGAAATGAAACATAAGAACAGGTATTTCAGAATAATTACATGGTACAAAATGTCAGATCTCCAAGATAATACATTAATAAGCTTGCAAATTTTCTAGCACGACCAAAAAAAAAGAAAAAGGAAAATTATTAAAGTATTCTAAAGATGACTGATGCTGAATGCCACTTGTGATAAAGAAAAGAACTTCTGTGGAATATTTAATACTAACTGCAAGAAATGTTTAATACTAGTAGGTATAGAAGCTATTAGCACATTTTAAAGAGAATGCATGCACAAGTAGAACAGCATCTATTTATTTGTGGTTAAAACCTCCAACCCTTTCCTGTTTGCCCTGGGTGGGTCACTGCAACTTTAACACAAATGGAAGATCTATCACCATCACACTAAATGAATCGAAGGGCTTTTGGAAAACAGATGAAGATAAACCAAAATAAACATAAAATAAATAAAACCCTGGCACTGAGGTGCAAGATTGCTCAGTGTTCAAATCACATACACAATTGCATCCCTGTATCAATCCAAAGGCAACTTAATTCAGCATTCAGTTTCCAAGTGTGACCAGCCAGACAACCTTGGCAAGCTCACAAATAAAGCTAGGTAATAGCCTTTCCCTGGCATTTGTCCCCAGCATTGGTGGTGGGGATACCTCAGGGGTAAAGCACATGCATGCAGAAGGTCCCAGGTTCCATTCCTGGCATGCCCACTTAAAAGGATCAGACAAAAGGTGATGGGAACAATTTCTTTATGAGACTATGGAAAGCCGCTGCCCTCAGAGCTGACCACAGCAGCCTAGATTACAGGGGAGCAACCTGTGCCCTAAGGACCACATGTGCCCCCTGGCCTCATTTGATGTGACCCTTGATGCCTCTTGCATTGCCCCTTTCTTCCATCCCATCAGAGTTCTTTCCTTCTAGTTCATTTCCTCCTTATTTTTTCCTGGCTTTTAACTCCCCCCTTATGTAGTTTCAGAACATTTGGAACGAATAGTATTTTATTTGTTAAAAATGCTTTTTTAAAAACACCCCTTTTACCTCTATGAATGGCTTCAGGGGGGATTCCTCAGCTGTCTCAGAACAAATTGATAAGTTTCTTCTCTGTTGTGTGTTTGTGTGATCAGTAGTGTAGTGGCAAATTCAGATGTGCAGAGTCCCTTCATGTTATTCACAGCCATGACCCCCCTTTTTTGCTGCAGGATTGAGAATGAGATCCTTGTTAATGCCTTCTACCATGACAACATACATCTCTAGGAGTCAATAAGCCTTAAAGAAGAGATAGTTAGCTACTGAGAAGAGTCTTCTCAATAGCTGACTCACCTCCTTTCACTCTGATTGGCTCCAATCAACAGGAAAGAACAAGGAAACATGTTAGAAGATTTGTCTCAGTGGCTACCTCACTCCTTTTTTTGTGCTGATTGGCTTGTAGGATTCTGGAGACATAGGGACCCTTTTCCCAACAATGTAAGGGGTCTAAGACCCCTGAGACCCTGGATGACTACACCTCTGTGTGTGACACATTAAAGTCAGAAAGGAATTACTATCACTTGCTTTCCAAAATGGTAGCTGTATTGGTCTGTAGCAAAACAAATCGTTTACTTATTTGAGAATAAACACAACAAATATGGGGTTTAGTTCTGAAGAGACTTGTACAGAAGCTGGGGTAGCCATGCCAAAAATTGAAGCAAGGAGATCTTTATTCTAAATTAGTTGGTCCAGAATTCTTTTGCAGCCCCCAACAGATTACTTCCAAGGGAATGTAGTCCATGTCAAAGGGACTAGGTTGACAGCATCCAATTAAGCTGAATGTTGGAAGATTCAGGACAAACAAAAGAAAGTACTTCTTCACACAGTACATAGTTAGACTATGTTAAAGAAGAGACAGTGATGGTCACCGACTTGGATAGCTTTAAAAGAAGATTAGACAAATTCATGGAGAATAAGGCTATCAATGGCTACTAGCCATGATGACTATGTTCAGCCTCCATAGCTGGAGGCAGTATGGTTCTGAATACAAGTTGCTGGGAACTGCAAGAGGGGAGAATGCTCTTGCACTCACATCCTGCTTGCAGGCTTTACTTGGGCCTCTGGTTGGCCACTGTGTGAACAGGATGCTGGATTAGATGGGCCACTGGCCTGATCCAGCAGGCTCTTATGTTCTTATGAAGGCTGTTTTATTTGGTATCTGGTATTCTTCAGAGGTATACTCACCGAGTACGTCGGAATTTCATGAGTAATATTCATTGCCAATCCTATCCTCCACAGCCTTGTTTAATCCTTTAAAAACAAACAAACATCTAAGTTGTTGGCTCTCACCATATCTCCATAACACAACTGCAAAGTAGGACTTCTTTTTGCCAATACTGGATCTACCCCCCAATCAACTTTGTGAGGTAGGTGGCCCCAGATTATTTGAGTATGACAGAAGAAATATTACCCTCTGTCTGCTGCCTCCAAACTGTCCTTATGTTTAGAATGCTCTCCCAAGTGTCTTTAAAAGTCCAACATGCTTTCGGTTGGGGAAAGTTGGAATCAAATGCCCTGGGCTTTCACCTTCAATTGCACTGGGAGCAAACTCCTAGCTGATGAGGCCAGAACCACTGTTGTTTACAGTGTTGTTCACATGCTGGGCAATAGCCAGCTAAACAGTTCTTCTAATGGAAGGATTTAGCTGCGTGATGGAACGTCCCCATCCTCTCCTCTCCTGGTACAACCCCTAAATCTGCTCTGGAGGATTGGAAGAAACCCTAGAACACATGGGTGGGCATGCAGGAAGAGGAGAGGGAGCAGCTAAAATTCCCTGTGCCTAGTGGAACAGTTCAGTTGGAACCACCCTCTTATTCCTTTAGTAAAACACCCAATCTATAATTAAAGTCATCCTTTTCATTCCGTTAATGCTTCCCACTAATACATTCAACATCAAGTGCTTATTCTGTCCTCCCTGCGTGTATAATTGAACACATATTTTACAGTGAGTTTGGGCTAATTCCTACAGCCTTTTAATAGGCTTTATGCTTTATTGTTTCTTTCATCCAGCTTCCTTAGTAATCATTGCTTTAAGTTCAACATAAGGTCATGTGTATTTTGGGGTTTTGGATGTGTGGCTGTAATTAATATTTCATTACCTCCTTCTATTTCCAGAAAATGTGGTCCCGTGCATGAAAGTAAAATAAGTGCCCAATACCTAATAAATAAATACATACATAAGTAAACAGTGTACCAAGCTGATTTTTAAGCATATAATACAAATGCAGCTGTAACATTGTGCCTCAGCTGCAAATCAGTTAGTCCCTGATTTAAATCTCACCTATGCCATAAACTCACAAGGTGGTCTTACACAAGCTATTCTCTCTGTCTCACCCCCCCATGTATTGTGAGGATATCCTAACTTCCCCTGTTTATTGATTTAGCTACATTTCAGGCCCCTCCAGACTATTTATTTATTTATTTATTTACGCACACACGCACGCACGCACACACACACAAATATTACGGCATCAAATTTTAAAAAGGAAATTAAAATATGATCATCGGCCATTTCACTTGTGTTTCTTGGGCTTAATACAATAATATATATTCTTTAAATGGAATAATCTTATCTATACAGTAAATAGGTAAATCATATCTGCACTCCTCCTTCCTCTTGCCCTTCTTTTTAATTTACAGTGTATTCGTGGGAGGGGGTAGCACGTACACAACCAAGCCCAACAATTATAGGGATAGATTATTTCAGAAAATAGTTTTCATATTTTTGTTGTTCTCTTCTTTATGATTTCCCTATTGTCAAGGCTGCCAAAGACAGGGAATAATGAATATTTTTCTGATTTGTATGCAGAATAAAGGCATGTCATCAGACTGGGGTGTGTGTGTGTGTGTATTTTGCAAATTGGCATTGATTCAATAATAGTGGATTAGTGGTGGATTAATACTGGGCTGTCCACACATTTTATTACTTTATTTATTAATAACATTTTATTAATAACAATAACATTTATTAATTGTTATGTAATGTTGTTATTGTTATTGTTATTGTTATTATTATCTTTATTTAAACCCTGCCATTTTTCCAAAACTGGAACTCATGGCGGCTTCCAGATAAAAAATACATATAATTAAAAACATACAAAGTCTACATTAAAATAAGATTAAACTATTTCCAATATTAAAACCATACACACATATAGCTAAAAAAGTTCAAACTAGTTTAAAAATGATATAATAGACATTAGCAACGCAGCACCCTTCACGCCCTATCCTTAGCCTTCAATTCCAAAGGCTTGTTGGAATAGGAAGGTCTTTGCTTGTCGGCGGAAGGACTGCAAAGAGGGGGTCATTCTTACCTCCCTAGGAAGAGAATTCCAAAGCCTAGGGGCAGCCACCAAGAAGGCCCTCTCACGCGTCCCCACTAGTTGTACTTGAGAAGATGTGGGTATTGAGAGAAGGGCCTCTCCTGAGGATCTCAGGGCCCAGGCAGGCTCATACAGGGAGATACGGTCTGATAAATAGCCTGGACCTAAGCCGTATAGGGCTTTATAGGTCAACACCAGCACTTTGAATTGTGTCCGGAAACAGACTGGCAACCAGTGGAGCTTTTTTAACAGGGAGGTAGTACGATCCCTGTAACCAGCCCCAGTTAGCATTCTGGCTGCAGCACGTTGTACCAACTGAAGTTTCTGAACAGTCTTCAGAGGCAGCCCCATGTAGAGCGTGTTACAGTAATCTAAATGGGATGTAACTAAGGCATGTGTCACCGTGGCCAGATCAGACAGCTCAAGGAATGGGCGCAGTTGGCGCACTAATCTTAATTGTGCAAAAGCACTCCTGGCCACTGCAGAAACCTGGGACTCCAAATTTAATGCTGAGTCCAGGAGCACACTCAAACTGTGAACCTGTGTCTTCAGGGGGAGTGTAACCCCATCCAGCACAGGCTGTATCCCTATTCCCTGATTCGCCTTACGACTGACCAGGAGCACCTCTGTCTTGTCTGGATTAAGCTTCAATTTGTTCACCCTCATCCAGTCCACCACTGATGCCAGACACTGGTTTAAAACCGAGACAGCTTCCTTGGAATTAGGTGGAAAGGAGACATAGAGTTGGGTGTCAGCATACTGATGGCACCGAAGCCCAAACCCCCGGACAACCTCTCCCAGCGGTTTCATGTAGATGTTAAATAGCACAGGGGATAAAACTGAGCCCTGAGGGACCCCACAGGTCAATGGCCAAGGGGTCGTACAGGAATCCCCCAGCACCACTTTCTGGGTTTGTCCCTCCAGGAAGGAATGGAGCCACTGCAAAACAGTGCCCCTAAGTCCCATCCCAGCAAGGCAGCCCAGAAGAATACCATGGTCAATGGTATCAAAAGCCGCTGAGAGGTCCAGCAGAACCAACAGGGATACACTCCCCCTGTCCAGTTCTCTGCATAGGTCGTCCACCAAGGTGACCAAAGCTGTCTCCGTCCCATAACCAGGCCTGAAACCAGATTGAAATGGATCCAGCTAATCTGTTTCATCCAAGAATCCCTGGAGCTGAGAGGCCACCACACGCTCTATTACCTTACCCAAAAATGGAATATTGGACACTGGCCGGTAATTATCCATTATGGAGGGGTCCAGGGAGGGACTTTTTAACAAAGGCCTTACAACTGCCTCCTTTAGGCAACCTGGAACTCTGCCTTGGTGTAAGGAGACATTAACCACTCCCCCCACCCACTCAGCCAGTCCCTCTCTGGCACTTTTTATAAGCCAGGAAGGTCAAGGGTCTAGCAGACATGTGGTGGCTCTCACCTATCCAAGGATCTTGTCCACATCCTTGGGCTGTACAAATTGAAAAGAATCCATCATTATTGGACAGACAGGAGCCAAAGTTACATCCCCTGAGACTGTATCAATTATAGCATCTAAGTCGGAACGAATCTGAGCGACTTTATCTGCAAAGTGCTGTGCAAACTCTTGACTGCGGGCTGTTGAGTGATCTATATTACCATCTTGGGGGCCAGAATGTAAAAGACCCCTGACCACTCGAAACAGCTCCACTGGACGGCTCCCTGCAGATGCAATGGTGGCAGAAAAGAATGATTTCTTTGCTGCCCGCACTGCCACGGAGTAGGCCTTCAAGGAGGCTCTAGCCCATGTTCGGTCACACTCACTCCGAGTCTTCCGCCAACATCGCTCTAGTCTCCGTCTCATTCGTTTCATCACCGCCAGCTCCTTGGTAAACCAAGGGGCTGGTTTGGCTCCACTTCATGAGAGGGGACGCTCAGCAGGGATCATGTCCACCGCCCTGGCCATTTCCCCATTCCAGAGGTCAACCAGAGCTTCGACAGAATCGCCTGCCGAGGTGGCAGGAAAATCCCCAAGAGCCATCAAGAAACCATCCAGATCCATCAGCCTCCTGGGGTGGACCATCCTAATCGGTCTCCCACCCCTGCAGAGGTTTCGAGTTCCAGTGAGTCTAAACCCCACCAGGTAGTGATCTGTCCATGACAAAGGAACTACAGAAAGTTCCTCCACACCAAGATCACCATCATCCCCCTCCACACAGAAAACAAGGTCCAGGGTGTGGCCAGCAACATGAGTGGGGCCAGATACTACTTGGGACAGACCCATGGTTGTCATGGAGGCCATGAAGTCCTGAGCCATTCCTGACAGGGCAGCCTCGGCATGGATGTTGAAGTCCCCCAGCACCACAAGCCGAGAGGACTCCAACATCAGCCCCAAGACCACCCCGGCTAGCTCAGGAAGGGACACTGTTGAGCAGCGGGGTGGGCGGTACACCAACAGAATCCCTTATCTGTCCCAACCACCCAACTTCAAATACACACACTCACACCCTGGACACTGTGGGGTAGGGCACCTGGTCAGGGAGATAGTATCCTGATAGACCACTGCGACTCCACCTCCCCGCCCCCCAGGTCTTGCCTGCTGATGCACAGAGAAACCTACTTACTACTATCTGGAGGGGCACTCTTGCACTATAGGGCAACAGCAGTAGGACAAAAAAGAAACTGGAACATTTGTAGTATGAAAATTTACAGGATTTCAGCAGGAAGTTATGAGACATGCTCTGACTGGAAACAAAGCAGTATGCCTACCCCACAACTTTTGCAGGCGCAAATAGTATTGAACATGAGATCACTTGTAACCACCCTGAAATACCATCATGAGCAGAAATCATTGTGAACGGTCATTAAAAGGCCTCTGGAGAGGCCCTAATATACCACTCATAATTTAGAAAATCCCAGAGCGATCACATATCAAACTGACCAATACGTAACAAAATTAATGAATAGGCACAAAACCTTGCTGTTTAAGAATGCACCTATAGCCAACAGATATTTCTATCAAACTTTACAAAGCAGGGAAATTGGGCAGCTATAGTGAATGCACCAGGGGAGCAGGAGACCTGACTTCCTCTCTGAGACATTGTACTGCCCTACATATTGTCAAAATGCAAAGACAATTTGGGTTGGACTTTCACAGTCCAATCCACTTCCTGTGGAGATTGTAAGAATTTGGTAACATGTGCCTCTGAGCATATGCTGAGTGGTGGCAACACCTGCCATCTCCAAAGATGGAGAATTAGATTTTTTGTATGTTTGTTGTTCTTACTTTGATTCTTTTCTGAGTTACTACTGTTTCTACAGAGAATCTAACCTAGAAAATTCCAGTCAGTATGGAAACAAACTTTGCCTCAAAAGCTCCAACTATATGGACTCTCCCTGGGTTATCTTATCTCTCAAGGATATGATACGGCTAGATTGATAATCAATGTATTGCTGATATTGAGTGCCAACAAGATCTGGGCCTATCCTCTAACTATGCCTCAATTGATAGAGCATTACAATCCAACAAACCTGCAAACTATCTTTTTACACTCCAGGTCCAAAAACATCATAGAGCCTTCACAATGGCACATTTTAATGCCCTTCCCTCTGCAGTTCTGGAGGGTAGATACCAAAAAACCCCTTACCAAGATCGTAAGTCCCCTTGTGATGCTGGAGAGGTGGAAACAGTGACTCATGTCCTATACTGTATATTTTATCATGATCTACAAAGAACTCTAATTGAACCACTCCTATTGGAAACCTTAGGATGATCAGATGCATATTACGTCCTACTCCTCTCTGATCAAAATACTGACACTACACACAGTGTTGCCAAATTTTGTGCTCCAGCAATTAAAATTCGCCACAAACTGACTCTAGCCATCTCATAACTCCTGTCCTTTGCTGGGATCTCTTAATTATGTCTTTGATAACTCTATTCTATAATATCATGTTTTAATATAACATAACATAATTTTATTCTACAATGTTTATGTTTTTAACAACCTTATTTGTTTTTATTCTATCCCTTTTATTGTATTCTACCTTTCTAAGCCTTTTTATTGGTCAGTGTAATATGATGGTGAAGACAGCATTTTCTGTTTCAAACTAAAGGTTATGTTCTATTTCTATTTCGGGTGCATTAATAGTTAAATCTGAAACTGCAGTTTGATGTAAAATCAGACTGATTACAATATGTTGCTACTTTAGCAATAAATCTAGCTGTTGGAAAAACACAAACTTGGCTTGCCCAAAATGAATGTTTTCAGACTGCTATGCTTAAACCACTCCACTTAAGGATCAATTAAAAACAGAGCACACCTAGAATTTTGCTAGAATATATTTCACCTCCCACTGTTTTATCTTGTGCAAACTGAGACACTCCTCATGTCCTTTGGAAACTATTCTGCAGAATAGTCGGTGCCATTATTCCACAATTGTTTTTGGAGCTTTTTTTTAAGTGTTGCAAAGTGTTGCTGTACTTCACATATTCACAGAAACAGAAGCAAAAGAAAATGATTTACTATAGGAAACTTCACTAAAAGTGCAAAATAAATCAAACATATTTAAAGTTACTAGCTCAACATATCAACTGTCTTAATATTGTTGCTTCCTCCCTGCTAAAACAAGATCAGTACAGCACATGTCTTGTTCTGTTATTTGGGCTGATTGCAGATGTTGCCACCACTCACCATATCCTCAGAGGCACATGTTGCCAAATTCTTCTAAGCTACACAGGAAGTAGATTGGACTGTGAAAGAGCAACCAAAGTGTCTTTACATTTTCACAAATGTGTAGGGCAGTACATATCTCAGAGAGGAAGTCAGGTCTCCTGCTCCCCTGGTGCATTCACTATAGCTGCCCAATTTCCCTGCTTTTTAAAGTTTGATAGAAATATCTGTTGGCTATAGGTATGTTCTTAAACTGTAAGGTTTATTTTGCTAATTAGTGAATTTCTCTGCTTTTTAATCCAGGAGGTAAGGAATGGGATCCTGTGGAAGTTTGCTGAGAATGGATTGATCATTTGCATGCTTATTGAGTTAAGTGGGATTTACTCTCCTCCAATCATGCTTAGGATAGGTGAAACTGACCACAGGAAATGGGGAGGGAGGGACAGGAGCAGGCAGGAGGGGGAGGGCAGGTTTGATCATTTGCATGCCTATTGAGTTCAATGGGATTTATTCCCATGCAATCATGCTTATGATAGGTAAAACTGACCATGGGGGAGGAGGGGGGAGGAGGAGTGGTAGAGGGTAGTGGGAGCAGAGGGGAAGGAGGAAGAGTGAGAAAGAGGGTATGGGAAGGGGATGGAGGAAGTGAAGGGAGGGGTAAAGAATGGGGAGGGAAGGGGCAAGAGGAAGGGGATAGGATGGAGGAGGAAAGGAGGGCAGATCTGATCATTTGCATGCTTTTTTCAGTGGAATTTACCTCTGTGTAATCATGCTTAGGATAGATGAAACTGACTTGGGGGAGGAACAGGGAGGGGGAAGGAGGACAGGAATGGGAGTGAGAGGGAAGAAGGGGGGAGAGGAAGGCAAGAGATTGGACAGGCTGGCACTGGGCAGAGGGGAAGCCCTTTTCCTTTCCAAAAGGAAAACATTGTCAACAGTATCATTCTCTTTCAGCGTTACCCTACCTTTTTATTCTACAGCAGGCACATGTAGCCTCCCACCCAGATTTAAACCAAAGCTGTCCCTGGCCACATCCACACCAGACCTTTATTTCACTTTACACAGTCATGGCTTCTCCCAAAGAATCCTGGGAAGTTTAGTTAGAGAAGGGTGCTGAGAGTTGCTAGGAGATGCATTGTTCCCCTCACAGATCTTCAGTCAGAGTGGCTGACTGTTAAACCACTCTGGCCACTGGAGCTCTGTCAGGGGAATAAGATTCACCTCTCAGCATCCTTCACAAACTACACTTCCCAGGATTTTTTGGGGAAGCCACAACTGTCTCAAGTGAAATAAAGGTCTGGTATGGGTGTGGCCCCTGATTAGCCAAGCCCATAAGCTGTGAGTCTGGCTTTTAGAACACTGGCAGTTGATTCTTACTGAGCATGCCCAATCTTATCATTGAGTTCAATGATACCTTTCTTAAATTAATAAAGAATCAGCCAGGCATTTTTTAAACGTTTAAACTGCAGAAGATGAAGTTCAGAGTATGGTGTAAAATCAGTAATAGCATTACATGTACTCTGTGAACATGGCTGATTTTTAATTCATTTCCACAGATTATGAGAACTCATAGAAACTGGGGTCTGTTTCCCCCCTCTCTTTTTGTACTTTGAACTCTTGATTCTCTCTGACTGTTTTGTGTATTGCCATGAAAATTTAGTGGGTTGTTAAACTAGCGTTTCTGAGTGCAGGACTATCAATTTTGTAAGGTTTTGTTTTGAAATGAGCTTATGGGAAGGATCAGAATGGCATGGGGCTATTTTCAATTTAAAATTGCAGAATTCAAAAAATCCATGCTGACTATAGTATACAGCCACTCCCATGGCTGTATAATAAAACCATAAAATCACCTTCTGCCTTAAAATAGCATCAGGTTAAACAAGCCCATACACTTTTGGAGTTACACAAAAACAGTCTAATAATATACACATTCAGGCAGTGAAATTAACCCAACAAATGGAGAAGGCATCAGTATCAAATAATTTGTCTCACCCCCATACCAAATCTACTACTTCCCAACCCCAAACAGCATAAAATTAAAGCTCACATGGAGCAATTAGTCAACCAGGGTGGGCAAGGATATGACACTATACTCCCCTTTCTTCCTGCTCCTCAGCTTGCCTTTCATAATAACTTACTTTTATCTAGCAACACTGCAGGAACCCCAGCACCTCTTCACTGAGTTTTCACCTCTCACAAGAGCCTTCCCACCTTAGACTCCTACCTATACATTACTTCCAACTAACTACATCACACACATTAAAGGCTAAGTAATATTTCTGCAGTCACCTTTTGCACCCCAAAACTTCTGACTTTACAGATGATTAGCAACAAAGTCCAAGTGGCCAACTACTTTTGGAGCAGAGGGGTTTGTTGCAGGGATTACACCTAGATAATGCCTGTGAAGCACTCTTAACATTTGAAAGCACTATAGAAATGTCAGATATTAATAGGAATTAAGGAATGTGGTATGTTATAGAACTCGTACGACCTGTGATTTTGCTTAATATGCTACAAAGAACATGATTCTGGGGCACCCATTCAAGAGTAGGGAAGATCTCACAGGCTAATTTGTGTTTGCAGGTCCTCACTATGTAAGGGCAGTCACTAATTCTTTAGGGCAGAGGCTACCCACATGGCACCCACCTGGCAGCACCTTCTATGGCACTTATGAAAGGTCTCGGCAATTTATTTATTTTTATTTATTGAATTTCTTAGTTGCCCATCTGGCTGGCTATCCAGCCACTCTGGGCGACGTACAAAATAGGCATACAAATAGAATAGACATTAAAAATCTGAAAACAATGACGATAAAATCTAGCAAATATGCACAATGAATGAGATCCTTTTTACTGTTTCTGCTCAGTTTCAGTTTGCACTGTTTCAGCCTTTCCTACACTGAACATGCCCCCTTAGACATGTCCACATTTTATTGGTTGCCAGGATTGGAAACTCATGCCTCCCTTCCATTCTGAACAGAGGAGAGCTGCAAACAGCTTCTCTCTGTGAGCAAGTGAGGCAGTAGCTGGTTTAGGTGCCTTCCCGCTCGGGGCTGGATGATTGGGAGCACACACATACACACCATTTTTTGGTTCTATCTCTTCTGCTCTTTTAAATGTGTCAACAATTTTGTGTTTGCAACAAACTTCACAGCAGCTATTTTGTAACTGATGCCCATGCATCAATCTCAAAATTCCAATTCTCAAAATTTCAAATGTTCCCACCAGTCCAAAAGAGATTGGTATCCCCTTTGGCCACTATAAACATGCTCTGGTAACTTCCAGATTGGATTATTGAATGTGCTATATGTGGGGCTGCCCAGGGCTGGCTCCTGGAATGCCGGGGCCCATGGGCATCAGCCTGCCCTGGGCCCCTCCGCTCCCCTTCTGCAATCTGTGGCACGAGCTGCGCCGTGGATCGCAAGACAAGAGCTTCCGAGCCACCCGCCACTGCCGCCCGCCACCATCCCCCCTGCCACCATCCCCCCTGCTTCACCTCCCTTTCTCTACTGTTTTTTGTGGCTATGTGCACTGCGCACACAGGGTTGCCATCAATCAAGATGGTGGCAGAGGTTTCTGTAAGGGACTGAAGCCTCTGCCACCATCTTGGTTGATAGCATGCAGCACGTGCATTGCTGCCATCAACCAAGATGGCGGCAGAGGCTTCAGTCCCTTATGGAAACCTCAGCTGCCATCTTGGTTGATGGCAACACTGTGCACACAGTGCACGCAGCTGCAAATAATAGCAGAGAAAGGTAGGTGAAGCATGGGAGATGGTGGCGGGTGGCGGGTGGCGTCGGCAGCAGCGGGTGGCTCAGAAGCTCTTGTCTTGCTATCCATGCATTGGCTCATGCCGCAGATCATGGAAGGGGAGTGTAGGGCCCCCCAGGGCCCCCCCAGGGGCTCCTGTAGCTGCGGGGCCCTTGGGCCAGTGCCCAACCTGGCTGTCCTTTGGAACCGGCCCTGGGGCTGCCCTTGAAGGTAACTCAGAAACGTCAAATGGTCCAAAATGCAGCAGTCAAATTACTGGCTTGGGTTCAATTTAGATCTCTCATAACCCCTGTTTCAAAATAGCTGCATTGGTTGCTAGTTTGTTTCTGGGCCCAATTCAAGGTGTTCACAATAGTGATTAAAGCCCTAAATTACTTAGGCCCCAAATATCTGAAAGACCACCTTGTTCCCTACAGATTCTCTTGGTTGTTGAGAACTATCCGCTTGGTAGTTCCACCATCTTCAGAAGTTTGGGTGGTGGTGGCCTGGAAGAGGGGATTCTCTATGGAAGCCCCTAAATTGTGGAATTCTCTCCCCACAGAGGTGTGACTGGCATCTTTACTGTACAGCTTTCATCATATGCTGAAGACACATCTTTTTTGACACTTTTTGACACTTGAGATGTATATTTTTAGGACCCTCTCTAGTTGTCATTGTAATTTGTTTTCAACTGTTTTCAATAATGTATTTTACATTGTTGTGACCTGCCCTGGGACTTACTGGTAAAGGGCTGGTAATAAATTTAATAACCATAAGAATAATACACCTTTCTTGCGGATATGTCACAGTGTTTCTTAATTGCTTGACTTTTGTAATGCACACCTGAAAAATGAAGTGAGCATTACAGCCCTCAGGCTCTGTGCTAGAAAAGAACTCTGACTTCTCTCCCTTGCACCCACTTATCTGAGAGAAAGAACATGGGCAAAAAGAGCTGCACATCACCAGAAGCTGCAAACTGTGGGAAGGCTGAAGTTCACATACTGAGTCTTAATAACCTGCCAAAACATTGGCTGCAAGTCTCTTGGTTTCAACTCTCCTTATTTTATTCTTTCAATTCTTTCACAAAGTGGCTGTGCAGCCTCTTGAACTGTCTCCTGGGGCACTACCTTAGGAATGAATGAAATAAGGGGATCTGTCTTTGATAAGAGTTTTGCACCAAAACCATGTTAGGCTAATTTCAATAAGCTCCCAACACCTGTGGAGATCTTCCCTCTCCTGTGTGTGTGTATTTCTTCTTTCAGACACTGGCTTTTCTCCTTTTCTATTGAGCCTGAGCTGCTTGCATTGCAATTTCAGTGTATGGTTTACACAAGCTAAACTATATTTGATAGGTTACTTGCAAAAAGCAATCCCAGTACTTGGTTGTCTTTATGTACTCCCTGACACATGACATTCACTATGAACCTACAGAGTCTAAATTGTGCAGAGTCTAAATTGTGAAAATAGGCAGCTCTGTTGTTGGAATGGAATCCTACCCCCTCTTTGCTGTGTTAAGGCTCCAAAATGTTTAAATTGGCGTGTTTCTTCCACGCTGGCAGAGAATGGCCTTTCTTGTTTAACCTTAATCTGATGTGTGACAGATTGCAATGAGTCTGACACACTGGACTGTACAAACGCATTTGTGTGTGATGTGAGAACAGGGACTGGTCTACTCATACAGCAGAAAGAAACTATGAACTGTTTCTTCCTGTGCATGAAATAATCCATAACCTAAGAGCATCAGAAAACTAAGAAGACATACTCACTCTGACTAAATGGCCACAAGACAATGTATTATTTGATCTCTGTTAAATAGTTCTGCAAATGGGAGAGTTTCTTTTAAACCTGATATGCTGAAGTTGCTTTACAGTGTGTGCTTTTTAGTTGAGTTTTATTGTGATGTTCAGTGTTTAGCCAAGAAAGGTGTAAATATTTTATTTGTTTATGCTCTCAACAAAAAAAATCAAACTCTTGCCTCTTAGAATTTATTTGGTGAAGGAATGGATAACTAATCTCATCTTTGGAATCCAACAGGCACCCTTACACTCATGGAAGTGCTTTTGATCCAGAGGAAACATCTGCTACTGGAAGAAGAGGGGGAGTGATTTTTGTAAGTTGGCTCTCCCCCTGCACCTCCTCCAAAATCAGCTCTTTGAGACAGGACTGGTGCCAGGCATGTCAGGGCCCTTGGGCATCAGCCTGCCGTGGGCCCCAGCACACACACTCATGCATGCATGCACCCCCACCTGCCTACCTTGCCTTGCGCTCCCCTGCAGCAATCCACTGCAGGATTGCTGCCTCAGATCTCAGGGAGGGAGCTTCTGAGCTGCCTGCCCATTCCCTCGCTCCACATACCTCTCTCTCCTGTCTTTTGCGACTATGCACATTATGTGCGCAGGGCTACCATTAACCAAGATGGCAGCTGAGGTTTCCCTAAGGGGCTGAAGCCTCCGTCACCAACTTGGAGCAAGGGAACAGGCAGGGGCTTGGAGGCTTCCTCCCAGCGATCCGTGGCAATGATCCTGCCATGAATTCCTTTCTTGATCATGCTACCGTGTGACAAAATATCCAGAAACTTGGAATCTTAATATATATAGTGTCAGAAATTAATTGTCAAAACTGCTTCGGGGCTGAAATCCTATATGCACTTACATGGCAGTAAGCTCTGTTGGACTGCTGAATAGACTTGTAAAGGATTGCATTGCAAATTTTGGCACCTGCTAAAAACAAGTCTACCCGCATGTAGAAGCTATTATGTATTTAATCTGTTTTTAACTCATTGTTAGTTTTATTATTTTGAATGTTTTAAAATGCCTGTCTTTAACTGCTTTTGCCAATAATTGTTTTGTTTTAATTCCCTCTGTAAACCACTTTGAGATTTTTTACAATAAAGCGGTATATAAATGTTGTAAATAAATAAATCTTTGTTAAAATTCCCATTTTTTCAGATGGGTCGAGGGGAGAATCACTTTGCTATGCTAGATGTTGGACTTAGCGCAAAGAGTCACCCAGGAGGACTAAGTTCATTTTGGATATCATGTTTAAAAGCAACTCACCCTTTTGCAGTACCGTATCAAGCATATTTGCTTAACTGTGTATTTCTTTAAAATGGAACAGCAGGACAAACATATTTGGCAACAAAGCAAGAGTAGAGAATGTGGTGTTGTTTATACACCCATGATATCACCTAATTCACAGTTGGTGGCAGGGAACTTTGTAGAGCAGAGATGGAAAACCTGTGGCCCTTCAGATGGTGTTGGACTCCAACTCTCATCTGCCCCAGGCAGTATGGCCAACGATCAGGGATGATTAGAGCTGTAGCCCAACAATATCTGGAAGGCCACAGGTTCTCCAGACCAAAGAACTTGAAGGTGAGAGATTCTTAAGGTAAATGAAGACAGAGACACTCAAGTTATGTTTTGTTATTGCCTTCTTTACTATATTGAAACAGGAAATGGCAATGTTATTCAGACAAATTAATACTTGGTTTCGATACAATTTCTGATCAGGTACAACAGAATGATAGATGTGGTGTATCTAATTTTATTGACAAATGCCCACCTCTTTACATAGATAAAACATGCATCAAATTAATGCAAGTTTGGTGCAAAAATGGAGACAGATGACCTGAAAACATTAATCAGTATAGGATCTTCTTTATGAAATACCAGTAACATTCCTACATTGTCAAGTGTAAAGCAGAGTTTTAGTCTCTATAAAATACTCTAGTTTTTCCTAGTAGTATAAAGGCCAGAACATATGAGAAAGAGCTCTTTCTTTTAGCCAGATCTTAAGATCTTACTTCAGTGGAGTCTTAGAGCTGTAACTACAAATATTATAGATTACACACTGACCCCTCTACTCACACAGATAAGGCTGAGAAAACTGTTGTGTTTCCATCAAAGAACACACAAGCAATGATAAACTCTTTGCAAAGAATCTTTTGCCTAATAGCAGCTGAAAAGTGCCAACTGTTACATATCTAACAAAACAAACCCACATAAACAGAAAATATTTCCTTCCAAACTACACTGTCTTGTTTATCTGGTGTTGGAAACATCATAAAGATTTTAGATTTCACCAGCATGGATACACACATAAATTAAAGTAATAAGCATTACCTTAATGAGCACAAAAATAAATATCTATATACTGTATTAAACTAAGTAATTATGTCAGAAGTTAATATCCATTTTGTCCTGTTGATTTTAAGCTTCCAGATCAAATGGCCTACCACAGGCAGCAAATGCAATGACTGAATTAACCGCCCCAAAGTCCAAAAGGCAGGTACCATCAAGATAGTCAGATAAACTACATCACAGTACACAGTTAATGAATATGGGATTGTTACGTTCAAGAAAATGCTCAACACAATTATTTAACTATGCATTTACAAAGAGAGAGCATTCAACATGGGTTTATCATATTGTGTGTGTGTTTCTATTCTTCTGCAGGATTTCTGTTGATGAGAATCAATGGAAGTTCCCACTAGTATATCTTAAGGGCTGCCAGTGGCGTCACTAGGGTTGGTGTCACCCGGTGCGGTAACTCATGGTGTCACCCCCATGGACCTCCTCCCGTATCAGACCATACAGAATCCTTAGTAATGTTTTTTGTACTAATGTTACTCGTAAATCGTAATTCCCATATATCACTGAATGTAATGGTAATAGTAGTGACATAAACAACTAGCAAAATTAAAATTACACCTTTAAATTACAATATCATACGCACAGCTCAAATTCTTGCTCTTATTACTAATGGGAGTTAATTATCTTGCATATGCCCATAGTAAATTTTCAGATACTTTCAGACCCTCAGCAATTTTCAAGTGGTCTATGTAGAAAAACGGTTTGGGAACCCCTGGAATAAGACACCTGCTTATGTCCCTATGCTGCTCTCTCCCCTCATTTAGGTGCCTGGGATGCATGCGTGTGGACACACCTCCTTACAATTATGGAAAGTGATTCTTAATAATAAGTCTCCAGACACAAAGTTACATAGGTATTTATCAGTTGTTTAGTAGAAAATTCAGAGCTGCAGGGTCCCTTCATGATAGTTACAGCCACATACATCCTTTTTTGCTCCTGGATTAAGAATGAAATCTTTGTTAATGCATTCTCTCACAACAACAAACATCTCTAGGAGCCAATCAGCATGAAAGTGGAGAGCGTTAGCAACTGAGAAGAGTCTTCTCGGTGGCTGACTCACCTCCTTTCACTCTGATTGGCTCCAATCTGCAGAAGAGGCAAGGAAGCATATTAGAAGACTCTTCTCAGTGACTAACACACTCCCTTTTCATGCTGACTGTAGGATGCTTGGAGACATAGGGACCCTGCTCCCAAAAAAGCAGAGGGACTAAGATCCCCTGGGCGACTACCCTCCTGGTGCTTATGGACATGACCGTAATATATTTTGTGACGTGCAAGTTCGACATTATTTATTAAGTGTGTTTAGGATTACACTTATGGCATTCCCAAATATGTACTTTCACACAGACTTTGGTTTTCCACAACACAATGTTTATCCAAGCCTCCACACTGGGGGGGGGCACTACTTGCACACCCCTTCCATAAGCACATCAAAGTTGGATACTTACCTGAACCAAGACCCAGACAAAAGGGCACTCAAAACAAAAAGGTAATTACAGTGGCTGAGTAGATCTTGTACACTGGTTATACTGACTGGGCAGCCACTGTCCTTCACATTTTACAAAATACTTTTTCCTATACAAAGATTAAATGTCTGTGTATGAAAAAGTAATATATGAAGTGGTCTCAATAGTGAGAAAAGTAAACAAGTGAACGGTGATCCAAATGTTTTTCATTCTCACGTTATGAAGCTAGCTGCCAGATGATGTATCACCTTCGCTACGTATGCAGCGTAGACTGAAAAAACAGCACCCAAGCCACCATTCAATACGTGCATGTGTTCTTTCCAACATGAATCTACAGGTCTCAAAAAGTTATGTGTGACAAAGTTCTCAAACACTTTATAACATGCCTCAAACATGGTCTCTTGTTCTACCAGCATGCCTTCACACCATCACTTTGCCAAAACATAAGGATAGGTAAATTGCTTTTAGGGAGGTTCACAATTATGATTTCCTATTTATTTAATCTAAAAATATTTAAAATACATAAAAACAGCCAGGGGAAGATATTGGAGAAATATAAAATAAATACAAATTAAAAAAAGGGGGGGAGGTGAAAAGACCTTAAATGTGCTACTCACCATCTCTCAGCCTATCCTCCCCTCAGGATGAAAAAAACGGAGAACCATGACCACCCCCAGGAAGAACGGCACACTTAAAATGTAGAGGAAAAAAATCATCTACAACCATAGTGTGAAATCAAATACTTATTGGGACACAGTATGAAGAAATATTTATATAAGCATAACTATCAAATATGTTTATGAATTACACAATCTTTAAATATATTTATAGTGCAATCCAATGTTTGTTTACTCAGAAGCAAGTCCCAATGTATTCAATGGGGCTTACTCAAACTGGGAAGTGTGTAGAGAACTACAGCCTCAAGTGATAAGGAACTTGTTCTTTCAACTTGTTCTTTTAAGTTGAGACCATCTCCAAGTCTGAGTCTGTGTTGGAATTGCTTTTTAATATGTTTTTAAGTCTTTTCTTTGTTTTTTAAAAAATGTCTTTTTAAAGCTTTTAAAAAATATTTTCAAAGATGTTTTAATATATTTTAAAGTCTGTTTTTATGATGTTTTAAAGTGCTTTTAGTGCTTTTGTTTGCCGCCCTGGGCTCCTACTGGGAAGAAGGGTGGGATATAAATCAAATAATAAATAAACTTCATTCACCCAACCCAAAATTCAGAATCATGCCTCTTTAGGCTGTTTTCCAACTGTTTATTCTTGCTTTATGGTTATTGGATTTTAAATGGCTTTATTTCTTGTTGTGAGCTGACTTGGTTTCCAACCCTACCTCACAGGGGTGTTGGAAAGACTACACACACACACTGCAGATGTATAAATACATACAGCCCATATAATAGTTTATTGTCAAACCAGTTCGTCATTGCAGAAAAATCAATATTAGTTTAAAAAAATCAGTATTCGTTTCCTACAGAATAAAAACTGTAATACCTAAGTAAGCCCTGCCTACTTGCTTTAAAATAGGACTGGAGGAGGGGGGGACAGAAAGACAACACAAACACAATTCTTTTTTACATTTACTCCAAAGTCCCATTGATTTTCAGCACATTCATAACCATGTCTACTCAAAAGTAAATCCTATTGAATTCAATGGGATTTACTCTGGAGATATGGGATTAGCAATGCTTTTACCCCCACAAAAGCAAGTATTGGGAAGGTTTTGAAAACGCTGCCCAGGATCTGACTCCTACACACAAGAGGGAAAAAACTGAAATATATATACTTACCCAATTTATGAGATTTTCAGATAAACTGGGGGGGGGGGAACCACCATTTTCTGGCCTTGCAATGAGGTTTACTAGACACTGCCACAGGTCAAACAAACACTTCACTGATTGGCTGCAATCCTGAACGGGTGGGGTTAAAGCTACGAAGTGCTATACAGTAGTTTAAAAAAAGATTTAACGGGGTGGCTGATGTTTTTATGTATATCTTGAGAACCGGACCACTTAGAAACTTAATTTTTTTACATTAAAGCTGAGAATCACCCCCCTCTGATGGTGTCACCTGGTGTGGTCCGCACCCCCACACCCCCATAGTGACACCACTGGGTGTGGCTGACTTTTTTATGTATATCTCGAGAACAGGACCACCTAGAAACTTATTTTTTTTTAAATTAAAGCTGAGAGTAACACCCCTCTGATGGTGTCACCTGGTGTGGACCACACTCCCTGCACCCCCCTAGTGATGCCCCTGAGTGCTGCTTCATACTTGATTACCATTACTGAGTACCCAATGACTCATGTCTGGATGTAATTAAAAAGTCTTGTGTTTGAGGTGATGTGAAATCTTTGCTCATGATATTTGATCTGTTAGATCACTTTCACATGTGGAAGTTATCATTTGATTGTGTCAGCATCATGTTTAGGCATCATTAAGACAACCCCATAACCAGTTTTCCCTATTACATGGAGCAGCCAAATTTCTAGGTGGGGCATGGGGGGAGGCACATAGTGACAGCTAACCCCCCCACCTAATGGTGAAGAAGTCATGAGGGCCAGGTCAGGGAAAGGGAAAGGCAGTGAGTTCCCCAGGAATACCAGACTCAAAAGCTTGACTTTGCCTATAGCTACAGTCCTCTTTCACCTGTGGTCTGTCCCTTTGTTCTGATTCTTCATGAACTAAACTATTTTGGTAATGACAGTGAGTACCTGAGCTTGGCTTTGATGCTGCATTAGGTGTATCGGTTCTAGATTGGACCCAAAACCCAAACTTGTTCATACTGCAAGTTTAGGGAAGGGCAGAGAGAAAATAAATACTTTAAGGTGTGTTTGTTAACTTCTTCTTGAGAGTCCCTCCTAGTCTTTTCCTGACCTTTAGACTTTCCTTCCTGTTGGACAATCAAGGGAAAACATTTTAACTGGCTGCTATATAAAGCACTAGCTAAGCAATTAAAAACTAATTGTGGAATGCAACTGGATTTTTTTAACTTGTTGCTGGATTTATTTTTCTGTCCAGAAACCCTGTAAAGGCCTCATGCTGAGTTGTACATATTAGGAAAATCAAAAATTAGGCCTGAGTTACAGCCTAGGTGGCCAGCAAGCCAGCCAACTGCAGTGTACCCAGCAATATTTCTAGTCCTCTAGGGCTGTTTTCATCCTTTGCCATTCAGTACTCAAGAAAAAGAAGAAAAATAGATACTAGGATTATGAATATAGTGAGAACTTTAAAAGAGTGAAAGGTAACTTAGAGTAGCCATTTTTTCAGATTACTTTAAGTTATCTTTGTATTTCACTATTTAGCGATAAGCAGAAAATCCTGCCCTACTCATTATAATTACTGCAGAATAAACAAACTCTTACTTCTTACTGCAGGCAAACAAACATGTTTCTTCATTGCTGGCTGGGTAGAAAATATGACTGAAACTGAATATGAAAAGCAATGCAAATGAAATTCCAAGGGGTGAAGTCTAACTCTACCCATAATGTTGTTGTTATGTGCCTTCAAGCTGATCATGACTTGTGGCGACCCTATGAATCAGCGACCTCCAGTAGCATCTGTCGTGAAGCACCCTGTTCAGATATTGTAAGTTCAGGTCTGTGGTTTCTTTTATGGAATCAATCCATCTCTTGTTTGACCTTCCTCTTTTTCTACTCCCTTCTGTTTTTCCCAGCATTATTCTCTTTTCTAGTGAATCGTGTCTTCTCATTATGTGTTCAAAGTATGATAACCACAGTTTCATCATTTTAGCTTCTAGTGACAGTTCTGGTTTAATTTGTTCTAACACCCAATTATTGGTCTTTTTGCAGTCAATTGTAAGCACAAAGCTCTCCTCCAACACCGCATTTCAAATGAGTTGATTTTTCTCTTATCCACCTTTTTCACTGTCCAACTTTCACATCCATACATAGAGATCAAGAATACCATGGTCTGAATGATCCTGGCTTTAGTGTTCAGTGATACATCTTTGTATTTGAGGACTTTTTCTAGTTCTCTCATGGTTGCCCTCTACAGTCCTAGCCTTCTTCTGATTTCTTGACTATGGTCTCCATTTTGGTTAATGACTGTGCCAAGGTATTGATAATCCTTGACAAGTTCAATGCACTCATTGTCACCTTTAAAGTTACATAAATCTTCTGTTCTCATTACTTTAGTCTTCTTGATGTTCAGCTGTAGTCCTGCTTTTGTGCTTTCCTCTTTAACTTTCAACAGCATTCATTTCAAATCAATAATGGTTTCTGCTAGTAGTATGGTATCATCTGCATATCTTAAATTATTGATTTTTCTCCCTCCTATTTTCACACCTCCTTCATCTTGGTCCAATCCGCTTTCCATATGGTCGGTGTATAGATCAAACAAGTAGGGTGATAAAATACAACCCTGTCTCACACCCTTTACGGTTGGGAACCAGTCATTTTCTCCATATTCTGTCTACAGTAGCCTCTTGTCCAGAGTATAGGTTGTGCATCAGGACAATCAGATGCTGTGGCACCCCCATTTCTTTTAAAGCATTCATACAGAGTTCTAATATTTAATTCTTCAAGGATTGTGTTACTATACTGGCTGCTCTTTTACAGGATTCCTAATTATAAGGCAACTGTGATTGTGAAAATTCTACCCTCAATAAGGGAAAATTTTGAGTAGCAGACTTTTGAGGGCTCTTCCAGATGAGGCTTTTGTTATGCACTCGCCCTGTCTTATTCACTGAATTATTCATAGGGTCCTATTCTTAAGTTGTTCCTGTTCTTAAAACAAGTTATCATTCTTTAAATGGAGGTTGCCCCATTACCTGTCATGTCACAAATGAAAAAGATAATCTTCCCCCAAAAATCCTTGGGAGGGTGAAGGACACCTCGGGGGATTGGTGCCACCATTCCCCTCCCTCTGGCTACAGGCTGCTTTAAGAAATGAGTAACTCAAACATATTCTTCACTTGATTATTGCAGCATCAGGTGATATTTGGGGTGGATTAGTTTTTATGATGTTATTAATTGGAAGGCTGGTTTTAGATTAATTATTTACTGTTTTTTTATTCATATGTTGTATTTATTGTGTTATTGTACGTTGCCTAGAGTGGCCGTTAACTCGGCCAGATAGGCGACTCACAAATAAAATTTTATTATTATTATTATATTTGCAAGTGTGATATATTCAATTTCTGATTATTCCTCTTTCCTGCTGCAGCCCCCACATCACATTCCATGTCCTTCCAGAGCAGTTCTAGACCACCAAGTGCAGAGTTTCATGGGATTAAGTGATAGCAGTGGGATCCAACCAATATTTTTCAATTGAGATAACTTACATGTTTCATTTATGAGTAGTTAAGGCTGTAATCCGGTGCTTACCTACATGGGAGTCTGGGCCAGCGCCAAAGGGAGGCCAGGTTGGGCCCTGGCTGAGGGCCCCTGCAGTCCAGAGGGGCCCCTAAGGAGCCCCTTGGGGTGGGAGAGTAGTACTCACCTTCCATGATCCATGGCAGGGTCCCTGTCATGGATCGCAGGGAAGGAGCTTCTAAACTGCCCACCCATTTGCTTGCTCCACCTACATCTCTTCTTTCTTCATTGCTGCATGCATTGCATGCACAGTTCTGCCATTAACCAAGATGGCAGTAGAGGCTTCTTTTAGGGGCTGATACCCCTACCACCATCTTGGTTGATGGCAGGCATGTATGCACACATAGCATACTGCACATGTGTGCCATCACCCAAGGTGGCAGCAGGGGCATCAGCCCTTTAGAAGAGCTTCCACCACCATCTTGGTTGATGGCAGCCCTGTGTGCACAGTGTGCGCAGCAGCAAAGACAGGAGGCAGGAAGGTGGAACAGGCAGGAGCCCTGCACCAGGGCAGACTGGTGCCCAAGGGCCCAGTCATGCCTGGCACTAGCCCTGATGGAAGTAAACACCATTGAATACAGTGGGACCTACTTCTGAATCAGCATATACAGAATTGCTCTATAAGTGGTATACATGTACATGTGAATTGGCCTTAGGGTTTGGGGCATGCATGTCTGATTTTCAAGGGGATCTTTTAAATTCACATTTAAGTTATATTTTGAAGCTTTCCAAAAGATTTATTCTTTTTTTTAAAAAAAGTCTTAAACAGCTTTGGATTCCAGTGTCATAATGATCATAATAATTCAGGAAAATGCCTTTGTGTAACCCAGATGACAAATGATGTGCCCCATAAAAAATGTTAATCATAAAATATCTCCCCACAACTGAATTGACATTTCATGCAAATCAGACAAGAACTTTGGAAAAGCTGATTACATTCTGATCCATTGCGTATGAATGTATGTTTCAATACCATGTAATTTTCTACTCACATCCCCAAAGGAGGTTTTCTACTATTTTTCTTCCCACTGAACACTGCCACAACTTCTGGATGACTTTTTAGTATATGCTGTGTTATTCACTTGATGAAGACTGCAATCCTAACCCCACTTACCTGGAAGCAAGCCCCACTGAATTCAACAGCTCTTACTTCTGAGTAGACACAATTCAGATTCCACTGTAAACTGCCATCAAACGCATAGTGCACAGCATTTTAAAATGTATCTCTCTCTATCTGGCCCTGAATGTTATATTCATGGGGGTCTGATTCTATTTAAGCAGCTACTTATATTAGTCAAGTTTTCTTATGGATATAAAATCTGAGCAAAAAGAACAGGAAAGAGGAGAAAAAGAAACTCTGGCAACAGCCTGAGGGAAAGATAAAAGCAGTAATTTTTGGTTCCATAGGGGTCACTGAGAGAGGGCTACAGTGGTGTTCTGTATCCATATTGAATCTTTGCTGCAATCACAGACCTACTACAGTGACACAGTGTGAACTGACTTTTCAACATGTTTAGAGGGGAAAGTCAGGAAAGAAAAGAGAAATGCACAAAAGGCAAGAGGCAGAAAGATAAACATTTAAGCTAAAATAATTAGCTGGTGATCTTTGGAAAGGCGTAAAGATTTCAACAAACCTCCTGATGGAACAGAACTCAGCATGGGGCAGATGGGCTTGTACAAAGAAACGCCTTGCCTGTTACAAAGAATAGCACTCACCAAAGAAAAGGAATAGCCACACACTGGGCACTCAGAAAAGGTCAAACTTGACCTAAAGCTAAGTACGATGACAAGAATACACCGTCAATGAGGGTAAAATATTTGGGGTTTATTCCCTGCAAGATATTCTGGAAAATGAAACTGGAAAATAGGGAATAGGACTTTTCCCTCATCACAATGTTTTAGAAAATTATTTTCACAAGAGGAAGCAGGATGATCTCCTTCTATAATACTGCCCCTATACCTTGGCAAGCCTGCTTACCTGTCTCCACCTTCTCCTTGAATTGCTTTGCTGCTGTGGGTGAGAGAGGTATTAGTGCAGGGGTTGCCAACTTTTGGGACCAGTGGACAGATTTCAAATTTTGAGAGAGAGCTGTGGGTGGCAGTAAAAAAAGTGGCTGCCTGGGGGCAAAACACAACGTGGCTATTATGGGGTCATGGCATAACACAAAATTAGAGAGAGTACAGCCATTGTTGCTTCTAATCTCCCTGCCACTGTTTACCATGGGAAGTCAGCTATGCCTGCCGGTTCTGATTGTGGAGACACAACTGTTTTCCCCAATGCCAATCCTAAACCCAAGTTGAGGCTGCCGTCTGTACCCACTTACCTGGGATGATGCCCCATTAAACAGGAGCAGTCTTCTGAAATAGACATGTAGACTATTGTACTGTAACTTACCTATATAGTGAATTATTAATGAATGCCTGGACATCAGTTCCTATACAGCAGGAGAAGATATTGTTATGGGATTGAGGGTTGAGATAAATGATTTCTGTGAGTCCCCTTCTAGCCTGTGATCTTGTATCTGAAGTTGGAATATGCAAGCAAGAAACCTGCTCTACTGATCAGACAAGTTTCCTTTGTCAAGCTAGCCTGTGAGTTAATGGATTTATTGAATGGTAAACCTGCATATCCAAAGGGATGTGGCCAAGAGAGATCCTGTGGCTATTGGAACACTGTTCAGGAAAGGGGCTCTCCACCCCCCTTCCTGGAGCCAAGTAGAGGCTTGTGTTTTTTATTCTACTGGGAGGAGAATAGGCTGGGAACTAGAGACAAACAGAGAGGCTTGCTTGCTTGCTTTCTGGACCCACAAAGCTATGGGCAATGGGGAGGAAAATCTGATTGACTGGTAATGCTGTGAACCTCTCCATCTTAAGCTCAGGTTGGAATGTGTGTAAATAAAAACCATATATCCTATAAGACACTATAGTCTCCTGAGGTTGGGGTGGTGTGCAACACTATATTCCAAACGTGTCTTCCCTTAAAGAATTACACAGTGGAGCAGCAATGCTTCCCCCTGATTTAGGGAGGCATCTGTGCTTTATAACACCAGCAAATAATACTCAATCCCCAGTCTTTTCTCAAACCTATTTGGATGCATAGCAACCATCACTTTTTACTAGGGAAAAAGGGCAAAGGCTGCCATGCTTGATCAACCTTGGAAGTAAAGGGACAAGACTCAATGTGGGCATACAGATGTGAGTAACAACTAGCACAGCTACAGGGGCCAAGCTGAAAATGCCCTTCCAAATCCACCATTCATTTGTAGATGACAAACTTTGGAGGACCATCCTCATGGAAGGAGACGGCGTTACCATGGTGGTAGCAGCAGCTGCCTGTTGTTCTTTTTTTATTGTAACAGTTAAAGTAACCAGTCAGCCAGTGGCCTAGGTGGTGGTGGTAGACTCATTCCAAGTGGTGGGGCACTGTGAAAGGAAGCACGTAGGCAAGGGTGACCTGAGCTCCGCTCATGCTATGAGTGCTATCTAAATTGCCAACAGATATGGCAGCTTTTATGTTAATCTTTTTTTAAAAAAATGACAGAAGTTGCCACCAAGGTAAGAACTCTCCTTCCCGAAATCTTCCTGCCCTCCCCCAAAAACACTCTGTGAAATCACATCTTCCATTTGGGTGGTAATGTTCCCCCCCACCCATTTGAGTGATCCTCACATTTTTGGGAGGTTCATCACTGCCCTACTTGAAGCACAACCACCCCATGGCAGTGTAGGATACAAAAGCTGTCCCTGGGATACAGATAAGGATTCTGAGTGATCAAAAGGCAGAGGATTCAGGGTTCAAGGCAAGGAATGGAGCGGCAAATTAGGCTGGGGAGAAAAACTGAGGCTGGCACCTAGCCACTCCACCTTTCTCGAAAGCTGATGAAAGAGAGGGAAATGGATAGATATTTAATGCATTATCGTTTTACTGTCAGGTATGGGGAGAGGCACTAATGGGATTTTCTGCCTCAGGTGCCAGAATAACCTAGCTGGCATTATATATTAGGAACCTTGACTTGGGCAGGGTGGTGGTGACATTTGCTGTTCCACCTCAGGCAACAAAACATCTCGGGCCAGCTTTGTAAGCACCAGATGCTTGACTTTCTGCCCCATCTACAAAAGTGCAACCAATTATTACTGCTTAACCTAAAGAAATATCACATTTGATTTTTGTGAGTGATGATGGTGTTGGCCAAGACTACAAGTAGGTTTCAAAGGAAGCACTGGCATCTTGGCATGTAACATTTCCTTAGCCAAAAGATGAAATGTAGCTCAGAGTTTCTGATGGTCATTGCTAAGATTGAGAACATTCAGACTTTTTTCAGGGTCTAAGAATTTTACCAAGAAGAGGAGTTTTCTATTACAGACCCTTAGCATTTGATTTAATTGAATTTTAACGTTTGCAGAAAACTACATTTCTTTACTCATATAATCCTGGATGTTGTGGATATTCCATATTAATTCCATTCCTTTCATATATGCTATTCAATTCTCAAATTCATTAAAATGTACGAGTCTAATGTGGGAATGTTGATATAGATATATTCCTCTTTTAATTTATAATTCCAGGATGTCCTGTTTCAGGGCCAAATGAGATGACATGGGAGAACTATGATCAGATAAATCATTGAAGGGGACCTCAAAGGTCATCTAGTTCAGCTCCCTACTAATGCAGGAAGTCCATTACTACAGAATTGCTAATATTTGGCAATTTTGCTTCTGCTTAAAAACTTGTAATAGAGGATAGCCCACCATCTTCAGTCTACTTTACTATCAAACAGTTCATACTGACAGGATGATCTTCCTAACATTTAGTCAAAATCCTTTTTAAAAATTTATTTTGTCAATTGAACCCGTTGGTTCAGATCCCCCCTCTGAAGCAACAGAAAACAAATTTGCTCCATCACAGAAGATAGCAGTAGTATAGAAAGACCACCTGCTGTCAAAATGATTGATGATGACCCCTGACCCTGACATGTCTCTGACCTCCCCCCTCCCCACCCCTAGCCTCCATCCTTCCCCCAGCCCCCAGCCCTTACCCCCTTCCAAATGACTTCACCAGTCCCAGCCCCAGTCTGTGGACCTAGGGGTGTTGATTTATGCCCCCTGACCTTCACCTGTGTCCATACTTGTATCAATCAGCAATATGGATGAGCACAAAGAAATTCTAAAAAACATATATTACTCACCCGGGGAGGTTGGGAGCTTTACGGGTGTGAATCCTCTATTTCAGGAGGCAAAAAAGCAGAGTAATACACTAAGAAGGAAACATGTTTTGACATGGCTTTCAGATCAGGATGCTTACACGCTGCATAAACTGGTCAGAATCCATTTTAAAAGAAACAAGACTATTGTGGTGGATATTGATGCCCAATGGAAGGCTGGCCTAGTAGATATGCAACAATTTTCTAAGCACAACAAGAACTATAGGTACATTTTATCAGTCATAGATATCCTAAGTATGCATGGGCATTTCCTTTAAAAGACAAGACAGGCAAATCGGTCTGTAAGGCTTTTAATGTTATATTCAAGCAGAGTGGAAGAAAGCCCAGAAAGCTCCAAACGGATCGTGGCAAAGAATTTCTAAACAGAGCCATAAGCGGTTTGTTAAAACAGTATGGTGTTCACCACTTTGTTACCAATAATGAAGTAAAAGCAGCCATCATTGAAAGATTTAACAGAACTTTGAAATTAAAAATGTGGAGGTATTTTACAGCTAACAAGACGTATAGTTATATTGATGTCCTGCCACATCTCGTAAAAAGTTATAATCACAGCTTCACAGAACTATCAGAGCAAGGCCTGTTGATATTAACCATTCTAATGCCTTGGCAGTATGGAAAACAATGTATGGAGATTACATTTACAGAAAAGATGTACCACAGCTATTCAGTAAAGGCGACCACGTGAGGATTTCTAAAAGCAAAGGAATATTTGTCAAGGGCTATGAAAAAAATTTCACCACAGAACTGTTTATAGTGGATCAGGTCATCAGAAGAGGTGGGAGACCCATCTTCCTGTTACAAGATTATGCTGGGGAGCCAGTAGTTGGTTCTTTCTATTCTGAAGAATCGCAGAAGGTTAATGCTAATCAGGACAAGGTGTACAGGATTGAAAAATTTTTATCAACAAAAGGCAGGGGTAGGAGAAAGTATCATTTAGTGAAATGGTTAGGCTGGCCCAGTAAGTTCAACAGTTGGGTACCTGCTTCTGACCTTTGTGAACCTACCCAGAAGACTGGAAGTTAGTAGTTTTAACATTACCCTACCTAGCAATGCCTGTATGACCGTTTCCCCACAGAACATGAGCTCCGTCTTTACTATTCGCCTAGAAAGGCCTCTGGATCTACCACGGGCTTGGGAAGTCAGGTTAGTTGAGATACAATACCCACACAACTGGAACAATATAACATCTGATGGCCGCTTTGAAATTTCTAATGGAAGAAAAGTATGGACCTGCTATCTGCGACGTGGCTATTACTCAAGCATCCCTGAACTGCTGGAAAACATGATCAGCATTATATGAAGCCAGAGTGGCGAATGCCCCCCTGCGGTCCTACACTACGACCAAGTGACTAGAAAGGTTAGCCTTAAATCAGATGATGGTTACTCTGTTAAAACCGGCAAAGAACTAGCCTACATATTAGGGATGATACCCAACACCCTAGGGCTACAGATGTCCTATACAGCAGACATTACAGGAGGGTTCAACACGCTGTACGTATACACAGACATTGTAGAGCATCAGGTAGCTGGGGACTTCTATGTACCCTTATTGCAGTCAGTACTGGTGCATGGTCAGAATAACGACTGTGTCAACATTGTTTATGACAAACCACACTACATTCCTGTAAGTATCATATTGACACCATTAATGTTGAGATAAAGATGGACCAGAACAAAAATGTGTCATTTCGTTATGGAAAGGTGATTGTGAAGCTACACTTTCACCCAGGCAGACCTCTGTTGGTTTAAAAATGGTGATACTGAAAACTTATGGAGACCCAACCCTTTACTGAAATTATTACAGGGCCCAGGCAGGAAATGCTCTTCCAGGTTACCATGGCACCCTGGTAATGTATGGAGCAGGAACACGGGGCATATTCAGGAGCCTTTTTCAAAAAGCCATGCCACTTTTGAGAAGAGGTCTAGAGATTCTTAAACTTCATGCTTAGACAGCTGTTCGGAATATAGATAACAATGTGCTTGGCCAGGTTACTCAGGCAGTTTTGAAAAGAGTTAATACACAAGAGGGGTCAGGGCTGATATATATTAAAAGGAGAAAAGCCCTAAAATGAAAAGCATCACAGGTACAACTAACAGGCCCACCCAGACCTTTTAAAAGAACATCTCTGATGAGGAAAAAACCTCAGAAGCAGAAAGCCACAAGAAAGAAGAGGCGTACAGCACCAGCTCGAAAAGGAGATATATTTTAAACCATCATGGCTTTGATCCATGGCAGTTCTGAGGAATGCACTAAATCTGAATTAGATCTATTCCAGATTGGACCTATGCAGACCTGTATTGAGAGAAGCCTGTTTATCGAAGTGACACCCTTGGCAGCGTTGATGGAAACTGCACCACTAGAATTTTACATTGCTGGAAATGGCGAAGATTATATGGACTTAAACAATACATTGCTATATGTGAGTTGCAAAATTGTGACTCAGGATGGAACAAACCTGGCCAGAGGTGCTAATGTGGGTTTGGTGAATTATCCATTGGCATCCATCTTTAGCCAATTGGATGTGACTCTGGGAGACCGACTCATAAGTCAGAGCAACAACTGCTACCCTTATAGAGCCTTCATAGAATCTGTGCTGAATTACAACAAAGACACCCTAGCCACACAATTTTCTGCAGGGTTATTTGACAAAGACACAGCCGGACATCATGAGGCGGCAACCCTGGATGGGGAAAATTTAGGCTTTGTTAGAAGGGCTGCTCTGACAGCTGAAATCCAAAAAATAGACCTCCTAGGTCATCTCCATGCTGATCTGTTTTTTCAAGAAAAATTGCTTCTGAACAGAGTGGATGTGAAAATTAAATTGACACGCAACAAAGATGCTTTCTGTTTGATGGCTGATGATGCAAACAGCCGATACAAATTACAAATTCTGTCGGCCTCACTATTTGTAAAGAAGATGAGAGTGGCACCAGGTGTCCAGTTAGGACATGCAGAATCATTGTTGACATCCAACACCAAATACCCCATAGATTATATCAGCATGAAAGTGTTTAGTATCCCCCGAGGAAGCTGCATCAGCAATCAGGAGAATCTGTTTTTGGACCAGCTACCCAAGCAAGTGGTTATAGGGCTGGTCGATAACGATTCCTTCAGCAGGGTTTACAATAAACCCCCCTTTAACTTTAAGCATTATGACATCAGTTTTGTATCTCTGTATGTCGACGGTTTCAAAATTCCCACAAAACCTCTTCAGCCTGAATTTGAATCAAGAAACTGTGTTCGAGAATACATGAGTCTGGTGCAGACATCTGGCAAGCACATGAAAGATAGGGCTCTGTTAATTAACCGTGAGGAGTTTGCAAGAGGCTACACTCTTTTTGCTTTTGACCTGTCTCCAGACCAGGAATGCGGGGAGCACTATTCTTTGATCAAAACAGGAAATCTGAGAGCAGAAGTTCGATTTGCAAGGGCTCTTCTGGCCACAGTCAACATGATAGTGTATGGAGTTTTTGACAACGTGATAGAGATAAATCATACAGGAAATGGTTTATATGACTTTATGTAAACATGGACAGTATACAGTTAACCCACATCCTCTCTTCAAACCCCTACACGTGAAAGACTTTCTATGGTGTGTTTCCCTGTGACAGCAGTGGCGTCACTAGGGTTGGTGTCACCCGGTGCGGTAACTCATGGTGTCACCCCCATGGACCTCCTCCCGTATCAGACCATACAGAATCCTTAGTAATGTTTTTTGTACTAATGTTACTCGTAAATCGTAATTCCCATATATCACTGAATGTAATGGTAATAGTAGTGACATAAACAACTAGCAAAATTAAAATTACACCTTTAAATTACAATATCATATGCACAGCTCAAATTCTTGCTCTTATTACTAATGGGAGTTAATTATCTTGCATATGCCCATAGTAAATTTTCAGATACTTTCAGACCCTCAGCAATTTTCAAGTGGTCTATGTAGAAAAACGGTTTGGGAACCCCTGGAATAAGACACCTGCTTATGTCCCTATGCTGCTCTCTCCCCTCATTTAGGTGCCTGGGATGCATGCGTGTGGACACACCTCCTTACAATTATGGAAAGTGATTCTTAATAATAAGTCTCCAGACACAAAGTTACATAGGTATTTATCAGTTGTTTAGTAGAAAATTCAGAGCTGCAGGGTCCCTTCATGATAGTTACAGCCACATACATCCTTTTTTGCTCCTGGATTAAGAATGAAATCTTTGTTAATGCATTCTCTCACAACAACAAACATCTCTAGGAGCCAATCAGCATGAAAGTGGAGAGCGTTAGCAACTGAGAAGAGTCTTCTCGGTGGCTGACTCACCTCCTTTCACTCTGATTGGCTCCAATCTGCAGAAGAGGCAAGGAAGCATATTAGAAGACTCTTCTCAGTGACTAACACACTCCCTTTTCATGCTGACTGTAGGATGCTTGGAGACATAGGGACCCTGCTCCCAAAAAAGCAGAGGGACTAAGATCCCCTGGGCGACTACCCTCCTGGTGCTTATGGACATGACCGTAATATATTTTGTGACGTGCAAGTTCGACATTATTTATTAAGTGTGTTTAGGATTACACTTATGGCATTCCCAAATATGTACTTTCACACAGACTTTGGTTTTCCATAACACAATGTTTATCCAAGCCTCCACACTGGGGGGGGGCACTACTTGCACACCCCTTCCATAAGCACATCAAAGTTGGATACACACCTGAACCAAGACCCAGACAAAAGGGCACTCAAAACAAAAAGGTAATTACAGTGGCTGAGTAGATCTTATACACTGGTTATACTGACTGGGCAGCCACTGTCCTTCACATTTTACAAAATACTTTTTTCCTATACAAAGATTAAATGTCTGTGTATGAAAAAGTAATATATGAAGTGGTCTCAATAGTGAGAAAAGTAAACAAGTGAATGGTGATCCAAATGTTTTTCATTCTCACGTTATGAAGCTAGCTGCCAGATGATGTATCACCTTCGCTACGCATGCAGCGTAGACTGAAAAGACAGCACCCAAGCCACCATTCAATACGTGCATGTGTTCTTTCCAACATGAATCTACAGGTCTCAAAAAGTTATGTGTGACAAAGTCCTCAAACACTTTATAACATGCCTCAAACATGGTTCTACCAGCATGCCTTCACACCATCACTTTGCCAAAACATAAGGATAGGTAAATTGCTTTTAGGGAGGTTCACAATTATGATTTCCTATTTATTTAATCTAAAAATATTTAAAATACATAAAAACAGCCAGAGGAAGATATTGGAGAAATATAAAATAAATACAAATTAAAAAAGGGGGGGAGGTGAAAAGACCTTAAATGTGCTACCCACCATCTCTTAGCCTATCCTCCCCCTCAGGATGAAAAAAACGGAGAACCATGACCACCCCCAGGAAGAACGGCACACTTAAAATGTAGAGGAAAAAATCATCTACAACCATAGTGTGAAATCAAATACTTATTGGGACACAGTATGAAGAAATATTTATATAAACATGACTATCAAATATGTTTATGAATTACACAATCTTTAAATATATTTATAGTGCAATCCAATGTTTGTTTACTCAGAAGCAAGTCCCAATGTATTCAATGGGGCTTACTCAAACTGGGAAGTGTGTAGAGAACTACAGCCTCAAGTGATAAGGAACTTGTTCTTTCAACTTGTTCTTTTAAGTTGAGACCATCTCCAAGTCTGAGTCTGTGTTGGAATTGCTTTTTAATATGTTTTTAAGTCTTTTCTTTGTTTTTTAAAAAATGTCTTTTTAAAGCTTTTAAAAAATATTTTCAAAGATGTTTTAATATATTTTAAAGTCTGTTTTTATGATGTTTTAAAGTGCTTTTAGTGCTTTTGTTTGCCGCCCTGGGCTCCTACTGGGAGGAAAGGCGGGATATAAATCAAATAATAAATAAATAAACTTCATTCACCCAACCCAAAATTCAGAATCATGCCTCTTTAGGCTGTTTTCCAACTGTTTATTCTTGCTTTATGGTTATTGGATTTTAAATGGCTTTATTTCTTGTTGTGAGCTGCCTTGGTTTCCAACCCTACCTCACAGGGTTGTTGGAAAGACTACACACACACACTGCAGATGCATAAATACATACAGCCCATATAATAGTTTATTGTCAAACCAGTGTGTCATTGCAGAAAAATCAGTATTAGTTTAAAAAAATCAGTATTCGTTTCCTACAGAATAAAAACTGTAATACCTAAGTAAGCCCTGCCTACTTGCTTTAAAATAGGACTGGAGGAGGGGGGGACAGAAAGAGAACACAAACACAATTCTTTCTTACATTCACTCCAAAGTCCCATTGATTTTCAGCACATTCATAACCATGTCTACTCAAAAGTAAATCCTATTGAATTCAATGGGATTTACTCTGGAGATATGGGATTAGCAATGCTTTTACCCCCACAGAAGCAAGTATTGGGAAGGTTTTGAAAACACTGCCCAGGATCTGACTCCTACACACAAGAGGGGAAAAACTGAAATATATATACTTACCCAATTTATGAGATTTTCAGATAAACTGGGGGGGGAAACCACCATTTTCTGGCCTTGTAATGAGGTTTACTAGACACTGCCACAGGTCAACCAAACACTTCACTGATTGGCTGCAATCCTGAATGGGTGGGGTTAAAGCTACGAAGTGCTATACAGTAGTTTTAAAAAAGATTTAACGGGGTGGCTGACGTTTTTATGCATATCTTGAGAACCGGACCACTTAGAAACTTAATTTTTTTACATTAAAGCTGAGAATCACCCCCCTCTGATGGTGTCACCTGGTGTGTTCCATACACCCCACACCCCTGTAGTGACACCACTGGGGTGCAGCTGACGTTTTTATGTATATCTTGAGAACTGGACCACTTAGAAACTTAATTTTTTTTAATTAAAGTTGAGAGTCACCCCCCTCTGATGGCGTCACCTGGTGTGGTCTGCACCCCCCGCACCTCCCTAGTGACACCCCTGAGTTCACTTAAAAATCACCTAGAGGTGGATTCCACTGTCCCTTCCGACTCACAAATATAACAGAATCTGTGTCATGATACAGGCAGCACTCTTGCAGCTTGTCTAGCAAGCTGTAGAGCTCCAGACAAGCATAAGCATTTGTAAAGCAGGCTATGAACATGTTCTTACCCCCTGAGACCACAATGCGATCTTTCGAGTGTTTCCAAGCCACACAAGCAACTTCATCATCAATAAATTCACACATTGAAACCTCAAAAGCATCAGAGAACAGAATGTTAAACAAATCATCAGGATCTCTTACCACCTGTGTGTTAGGCAGCTCAGATTTCTGAGCAAATTTCCTCCACACAGAATTCAAAAACAGTTTGGCAATATTTCGCTTGGCTTTGTTTTCAGAGATCAGCTCGTGGCACAAGAGCACCCCCTCTTTTTTGAGAAACTCCTGTACATATTTCTGTTTATCATCTCCGCTGAAACACCACTCGGGATATCCTGATGCCTCCTGTTTCTGACGAAGGTGCATGTCTATATAGTCTGAAAACAGGCCTGTAGATGTCCTTTCAAAGTGCCACACTTCATAGATTTCTACCACCCTGGATCCCTTCTCTACAGCAACGTTCAGTTCCACTGTACACCACATTCCTACCAGAACCCTCTCCTCATCCGAATGGGTGCATGTTTCCAACTGTGCTTTTGCGCAAGCTGCACACAGGGGAAACATGAGTTTTCCATTCATCTTGACAGGCAGCACTGGAAAGAAAAGGCCTCTGGGAGGATACACTTTTACTTTTGCAATCCCAAAATAATTAGAGAGGGGTTCAAAGTTCTCATATATTACCTGGGGATGCGCTACAGGGAAGGTTTTTTGTTTAAGTATGAACGGATATAAACTGCAAAAATCATAATAATGTATCTGCTCATCTGCATTTGGTTTATAGAGGCATACCCCATTTAACGTTGCCTCGCTTAATGTTGCCTTGCTATAATGTTCATGTTCCATACTCCACCATACCCCACTTTAATGCACACACTTTGCAATAATGGACACTGACATGCCACATGCATTGCAAAGTGTCATCTTCTGAGCAATCTGAGCGAAGTGTTGTTTTCTGAGCGATCTGAGCGAACGGAGCATTGAGCAGAGCGATCTAGCGATCTGAGCAGCTGCTGCCTTGGAGACACAGTTCATTTAAAGATACAGTACTGTATTTTATTTTACATTTAAGTACCTTACTTTACAGTACTGGACAGAGCGATCGGAGCTCTGCCTGTCCCGGCCTAGGTTGGTGGTGGCTCTGTGTGTGGTGTGTGGTGTGTGGTGTGTGTGTGGGGCACCTCATGCTCTTTAGATCTCCCTTGTTTCATTTTAGATCCCCTTGATTTCATTTTATTGTCCCATTTTATACCTCTCCCTTTCCATTGTCCCATCTGCTTTGCTGTAACGGTTTGTGATTAAAAATATAAAAAATAATAAAATTATTTAGATCCCCCTGATTTCACTTTACTGTCCCATTTTATACCTCTCCCTCTCCATTGTCCCATCTGCTTTGCTGTAATTGTTTGTGATAAAAAATAAAAAAATAAAAATTATTTAGATCCCCCTGATTTCACTTTACTGTCCCATTTTATACCACTCCATTGTCCCATCTTCCTTTCCAGCTTTTTCTCTCTGTCTCTGCCCATCATTACTTCTGGCTTTTGCCACTGCTGGCTTGTGACTCCCATTAGCATGTGTGTGGGGTGTGTGTGTGTATTTGTATTGTTTTCCCTTGCCTTCAGTACTGTACAGTACAGTACTGTACAGTATTACAGTACAGTACATAATGGCAGATACAAAGAAAAGTTGTAAATCTATCACCTTAGATATGAAGCTTAAAATGATTAAACTGCCTGATGAAGGTGTTTCTCAAGCTGTGATAGGCTGAAGGCTAGGCTTCACTCCAATGACAGTTAACATGGTCATGAAGAGAAAAGAAAAAATTCTTGCAGAAGTGAAGAGTGCTACACCAGTGAACACAACAAAAATTAGAAAAAGCAATAGCCTTATTGCAGACATGGAGATACTCTTAATACTTTGGATAGAAAATCAGACTGCACGCCAGGTTCCTGTAAGTCAGGCAATGATTCAAAGTAAGGTCTTAAGCCTATTCAATGACCTGAAGGCTAAGAAAGGTGAGACAGCAAAGGATGCCAAATTTGTTGCAAGCCATGGATAGTTTGACAGGTTCAAGAAGAGGTCTAACCTACATAACATCAGAGAGCAAGGAGAGGCAGCTGCTGCAAATACTGAGGCTGCAGAAAGCTATCCACGTGAACTTGCCAAAATTATTGAAGAGGGAGGCTACTGCAAAGAACAAATTTTTAATGTGGATGAGACTGGGCTGTTCTGAAAAAAGATGCCTGCAAGAACCTTCATCACCAGAGAGGAGAAAACAATGCCAGGCTACAATCAGCTAAAAAAAGAACAACCCTTCTGTTAGGTGGCAATGCCTCTGGTACCTTGAAACTAAAGCCTGTGCTAATTTATCATTGGGAAAACCCTAGAGCTTTAAAGAACTATGTTAAAACTAGACTTCCAGTGCATTGGAGGTCTAATAGAAAAGCATGGGTGACTGCAGCTATTTTCGAAGATTGGTTTGACACATGCTTTGTACCAGAGGTGAAAGCCTATTGCAGGGACAACAATATCCCTTTTAAAATTTTGCTCCTTGTAGACAATGCTCCTGTCCACCCTCAAATGTTAGATGAACTGAACCCTAACATTTGAGTGGAATTCCTACCACCAAGTACCACCTCACTCATGCAGCCCATGGATCAATGTGTCATAGCCACCTTCAAGATGAACTACTTGAAAAGAACCTTCAGCAAGTGTATTGCAGCAATAGAAAATGAAGAGGGGACAGGGCAAGAAATCCTAAATAAATTCTGGAAAAGCTACAACATCTTGGATTGCATCAAAACTATTAGAGATGCTTGGAATGACATCAAGGAAACAATGATGAAAGGGCCTGGAAAAAATTATGCCCACAGTTATTTGATGATGTCAAAGCCTTTGCAGATCCTGTAGCTGATGTTACTGAAAATATTGTAGAGATGGCAAGGCAGTTAGAGCTGCAAGTGGAGACAGAAGATGTTGCTGAACTTATGGCATCCCATACTGAACCCCTCAGCAATGAAGATCTTCTTGAACTTGAAGAGGAGAGAGAGGAAGAAAATGTGCCGGATGAGGATGAGACCATGGAACAGCCTGAAGGCCTAACTTCAAAAGTTATCTTGGAAGCTTTCCGTTATCTTGATAGCACCATGGCTCTTTTTGAAAAGCATGATAGGGACTTTGAAAGAAGTTCCAAAGTCAATGGAAACATTTCGGGGGCTTATGCCTGTTACAAAGAAATCTACAGGGGAAAGAAAAGAGCTACAGTTCAAACGTGCATAGACACCTACTTTCTCAAAAGGCCAGCAGCAGCACTCAGTCAATCTCCTAGACCATCAACATCCACTGATCCATCTCTAGCATCAACATCAGCCCCAAGCCCTACTCCTACTTCAGGTACTCCATCCAAGTTGCCAGCAAGAAAGTGTCTAGCCCTTGATGACCCGACTTATAAAGTAGAAGATATGCCCTCTCCTTCATCCTTCCTGCAATACATGTAAATTTCCATCCATCCATTTCACATCTGCCAGCTGACATTAAAGGTAAGCTTACTTTATTTTATTTTATGTTTATTTTAGTTATAAATGTATTATTTACATCAGTTATGCCCATATATGATGATTGCAGTGCAGTACATGCATCAATAAGTGGGAAAAAAGTAGTGCTTCACTTAAAGTAGATTTCCACTTAAAGTACATGCTCTGGTCCCATTGCGTATGTTAAAGCAGGGTATCCCTGTGGTAAAGACTGATAGCATTACTTTGCCCGCCGTAGAGAGCATCTCTAGGTTCTAGAGGCTCAGGAAACTGTGTTGCTGCGAGAAAGTTTTTAAGTTCCTCATCTGTTTTCAGCAGCTGCCTCCATTCATGCTCCCAAATCTTCCTGACTTCATACCCCAACCCTTTCAGTTCAGCAGTTTTTTTCTCCGTAGAGTTGTAGAGAGACTCATAAGATTTACCCAACAGAGGATTCCTTTTTTCTGGAGGATAACACAGGACACAGCCATGCCAAAAGCATCTATTAAATTCAAAGGCAGTTTTCTTATTATCTAGGATAGCATAACCATCAAGAAAATAAGTCTCAGCCTGGAATTCACCAACCTTCAAGGCATGCTGAATCTGAATATTTTCTTGATGCTGTATGTATGAGAGCCACTGGATTGAAGGGGTAGAGAATCTCTTGCTCTGTTTGTGATAGTTGTCAGGTTGGGGGATGGCTATGGTATTCTCCTTCAGAAACTTAAACCTGTACATGGCCAGGCTCACACTAGCCAGAGTAAGGTATTAGAATGGATCTATAGCAAGCCATTTAGTCACACACTTCTTCCCCCTCTTTACTTCTCTCCTTTATCATTTCTATGATTTCATGTCTGTACTTGGTGCATCCCTGTACCAGAATGGCTACATCTTGCTTGCAATAAAATGCCAGCTCTTTCTGCATGTCAAAAGTGTTTGATTTGTTCTTCTCATACCACAATAAAAATTTCTCCCTTTCTTCAGGCAACATCTGATGTACACCATAGTCCTCAATTTTGGGCATGGACCCTACATAATTCCAGTTCTCAGGAGTATTAAAATAATGGGGAAAATAGCCCTTACATTCAAAACCCAAAGCTGTTGGAAACTTAGAGACATCCATGAGTAGATGACTAAGGGAATCAATGAAATTGATGTCTAAACTTTTTACAGTTACACATATCAGTTCCTCCCCGAGCAACAACGTCTACATCCAATTTTTCTCTGATCAGTTGATTGATTATAAAATAACCATCATAGCCTTTTGAGTTGTGAGCTATAAATGTGCAGTTGCTGAACTGACTATCCTTAGTGAAGGTTTTGATAAAGTCACCAAGGCATGACTCACCTTTAAATTCCAACGATTTGCCTGCAGGGGGCCACTCATTCTCAGCATTCTCCTTTTCATTTGTCTTGTTCTGTTTCCCCCCTTCTGTTTCTTTCCCTTCTTTTTTACGTCCTTGGGCCTAACCTTAAAGCATTTCAGTTTCCAGTGCAAATGCTTGTGCAAAGCAATAATTTGGAATGTGAACACCTACTGATTGGTGACACTCAAAATCATAAAAACACATTTTACAGACACATCAGGTTTCTTAATAGGTGCCATGTGGCACTGATGGTTTTTGTCCTTTGTGATAAATCCCCAGCAGACAGTGCACTGCCTACCCTTGCATTTTTCCTCATCGTGCCCTGATTTCTGGAAAGTGCTGCAGTTTACACAATAGTTTGTACATTCACATTTTACATCTTTCTTGGAGGCCAATTGATTATGTCTATTTAAACAGGATGTAGATCTGCAGAACATCTTACAATTATTACATCTCTGCACTGTTCCAACATTACTAGCACATTCTGTACTCAAACAAAGTCTGCAACAATACATACAGTTATGTGTGTGGGTGTATAATGTTCTGCAATACACACAATAGTTTTTAGAGCCAAAAAGTACTTTCACATTGAGCACTCCATAGTAATGTTCATCATGGAGAAACATGGTATAGGTTTTGGGGTAGTTTGAACCTGATGTGTGAAGCAGATTCCAACCCTTTTTACCAAAACACCCCACCTGAATGTTGACCTTCAAATGGTCTTCAATAATGGAAACATCACTAAGGGTAACTTTCTTTTGATCCTAATTCCCTATGCAATTCCCTGGCTGCTGCCAACAACTCAGCATCTACGGGGATTTTGTCAACCATAACAGCTAAAAGCCCCCCAGCAAAGCAGAGATGGTTACCTAGGGTGTTTGAATCTACCAAGTACTGCCTTTTTTTACTGATGATTTAGCTGTAGGGTATAGAGCCTATTGCCCTATGACCTCCGCCATTTGGTGACCTCACAATGGTGGCAATCAAATGCAGAGAGACATCTGCAAGTATTTGTGCATTGCGCTGCAAGAGATTGGTGATGTGAGCTAGAAAGTCCTCAGCATTCATTGCATCCCTGCACCTTCTAACAGAAAACAATGGATTCGATAGCCCTGCACCATCAAGTCTCAGCTGAACAAAATCCCCAGGCTGTATTCTCTGATGAATGTCAATGAGAATCTGTTGAATCCCATCATATAATCCAGCCACAGCCTGGGCATAGGAAGTTATGCGCTCAAGATTAATAAACCGGAAGACCTCTGTAATATGTAAAGCACAAAACCCCTCAACAGCGGTGTCACTAGCAGGAGTGCGGGGGGTGCGGTCCTCTGGCACGTGGCCTCCCAGGTGCATGGATGGGGTGGCTGGTTTTGTGCATGTACAAGCGTGCGCGCACACACACACTCGCCACGTGCTCCAGGCTGGCGGTGGGAGGCCTGTCCTGGCTTCACCACCAGCGATCGGGTGCCTGCTTTTGGTCTCATCCGCCCGTCGCCGAGGAGGAGTTGGTGCGGGGGAACAGCATGGCGCAGGGCGGCTCTGGGTGTCACCCCACTCAGGGTATCACCCGGGTGCGGTCCGCACCCTCCGCACCCCGGTAGTGATGCCCCTCCCCTCAAATTGCTGAGGAAACTGGGCCACACGCTGTACGTATATCCGGGGCTGGTCTTCATCAGCGGGTGCACATTCAGCTTCACTATCAGGGGGTGGTGTAGATGAACCGGCCCCTGTAGGTACATTGTCTGGTTCAACATCCTGAGAAGGTGTAGACAGGCATGAACTTGAAGGCACACTATCTGGCTCAACATTTTTACAGCCTTTTTTACTGGAGCGCGTTTGGTTTTTAGAGGATGAGAGTGTTTTTTTAGCCCTACTTAATATTTTTTGAACCCTCCTTCTCCAGTACAACTGATGCTGGGTTGGTTTGTGTTTCCTAAACCTTTTTTTGGGTTTACCCCCACCCCACTGCTTAGCAATACTATTATGAGACGTGATACTGTTGGTGCTTTTTAATCTCATTAACAAGAGTCATCAGAGCTGATGAATCAGAACACCGTCTACAAAGTTGAATCATGGATAATCGATACTGGTTAGCATTCATCTTCATCATGTTAGCTTTATCAATCAGAATGTTAGTTTTTAAATCATATTCTCTACAGCCTTGTATGTATGCGCTATCAGCCTGTGGTGCTCAACACAACTGTGTAAATCCTGCTCAATCCCTTGGGATGCCTGTTGAGGGTCATCACACCTTGGCCTCTCAGGCACTGGACCAGGAACCTCCTGTATCGCTGCACTATCACACTTTTTATTCTCATCAGCAAAATATAAAATAATGGTGTCATTTATGGCTGTAACTAGGTTTATGTTCACACACACACACACACACATGTCTTACCATTGCCAGTGCTCTGGCCACTTGTAGCTTTAGGGGATAGAGAAGGACTTCCTGTGATGTACACTGCCAAGGAATAACATATTAGTTGTTTTAGGATCTGTGTTTACACACACACACACACACACACACACACATCTTACCCATGCTAGCACCCTGACCCCCTGTAACGCTAGGCATCTGAGGCAGACTCTCGGTTATGTACACTGTGAATAGATAACAGGCACTTTAGATGATTCCTGGGATGTCTTATGGACCCCTTTTAAATAAAAAATGTCTTATTTACCTATATCATCATGATAGGCCTAATGTTCCTCAATATGTTTCATTTTCTTTTTTTTCTTAAGGTGAGGTCTTGATCCTTAAGCTTGCTCAGTCCTTCTATTACCTGAGAACAAGGAAAATATATCATCATTTTAAAACTGAAATTCGAATCATGCTTCTTTACACAGCTGGTCATAGGTTTTCTTAAGGACCCTGTGATGTTGCTATATTAATGTATATATGGTAAGTGTTGGTTGTTTAGAAGATATATGGTAAGTAGTGAAAGAGGAGGGGGAGTGAATGGGCAGTAGAATGCGAGATGATTGGCTGAGTGTTTAAAATGGCTGAACGTATAAAAGGAAGAGTGAGAGTGGAATCAGGGGGAGAGAAGAGAACTGAGTGGGTTGCTTGGTGGGGTTTAGAGAGTTGTTTGACAGGAGAGAGTGGAAAAGGAGGGAGGTGGAGTTCGGATTAGTATTGAGTAAAACCATATGCTTATGTGCTTTAAGAAGAAATCTTGTTAATCTTGTTAGCTTTGTTATCTTTAATAAATACTTAATTTAGTTTACCAAAGGCCTGATCCTTGACTGGGGTTTCACAGACCAGAAGGGAGGGTAAGGTAATGACCAAGGCTGAAGGGGAACTGTAACAAATGGTGGCGGCGGTGAAGAGAATAACAATACCAGTATTCAGAGTCTCTGGGAATACTAGTATTAGGACGTGACTGGTGGTTGCTAGCAGGGGGATCTGTTGAGATCTGTGCTAGAGCGGGGAGAGAAACAATAAAATAAAGGACAGTCCAGACTGGTGGAGTCCCTGGTGGTGCCTAGAGACAGGCAGTAACTACGAGCAGGTAGGAACCTGACAGGGAGAGCCAGGGAAGGACGCACCACATGTGGTGGCAGTAGCGGTGGGATACGAACCAAAGAGAGTCCCAAAGACATGTGGTGACAAAGGAGACTACGTCACAGGTGTTGGCTGTAGCGGTGGTACGGATACTAGAGAATCCCTAACAGTGGTGTGGCAAACAGAAATAACAAAACAAGATTACTTGTGAGAGTGACTGGCAAAGAGTGTGTGGCAAAGAGTGAGTGACCATGGCTGAATATATAAAAATGAAAAGAGAGGAGCTGGTGGAGAAGTGCATAACATTCAATTTACCTCACGAGGGTAAAGGGGTAGATGAATTGAGGGTAGCACTTATAGGATTTGCAACTGCCCAGCAAAAACAACCTGTCAGAGAAGAGACCCCAGAAGGATATTTAAGCAATCCCGCTTATATAGAGTACTTGAGAGAGAAGTTGAGGATGGAAACTGAGAGAATGAGGATGGAGGCTGAGGAAAAAGACAAACAGCGGGTCTTTGAGGCTGAGGAAAAAGACAAACAGGGGGAGTTGGAAACTGAGAAGTTGAGAATGGGGTTTGAGGAGAGGGAGAAGCAACGAACAGTGGATGCCGAATTACAAGTAGAAAAGTTAAAATTTGAAAGAGAGGTTTCATTCTGATGAAACAAGAAAGGACAGAGATGGAGCAAAAATAAAAATTACTCCAAAGGACTTTGCTGTCTATGAGCCTGGTCAAGATCCTCAAATTTACCTCAGCACCTTTGAAAAAGCAGCTCAGTTGTGGGGGCTACCTGAAGATAAATACATGCAGTATTTATCAAACCTGATTAAAGGGGAATTGGCTGAGGTATACCAATATTTCCCCTCAGACAGGCCCATCACCTATGCTGAATTCAAAGAAGCAGTGTTTAAAGGATTCAGACTGGGGCCTGATTATTTTAGAAAGCTTTTCAGAAATTGCCAGATACAGACAGGGAGGTCTTTTGTGGAGCTGGGGGCAAAACTGATGGACATATTTGGGAAATGGCTGACAAGTGCAAAAGCTCAGTCTGTGGAGGAGGTGAAAAACCTCATGCTATTGGATCAATTATACCATCAGTTACCACCATAAATAAGGCTTCTGGTCAAACACCGTTCCCCTACATCAGTGCAGGAGGCTGCAGAGTTGGCAGATCACTTCACCTCCAACAGAACTGGCTGGGTGGGGAAAACATCAAGAGATTTTAAACCCAGACCATATAACACTGGCAGAAGGGATGTGGTACCACAGCGAGTGAGTCCTCCAGTAAAATCTGAAGGGCACAGGACACCCCAGAGTGGATCTGTGTACCCTAAAAGTGAGGAGAAATTATGCTACAAATGTGGTAGACCGGGGCACCTACGTTTTCAATGTGAGGTTGCCAACCCCATTAGTAATCCTGCTCAGACAAGGGCAGTGAAAACAGAGCCCAAGGCTTTAGAAACAGTGGAAAAGGTTCAGTTCTGCCAGATAAACCGGACAGAAGTAACAGACCTTGATTCAAGTCTGAGAGAGGAAGTGAGTGTACAAGGGGCAAATTATTGGGCATTGCTTGATACTGGTGCCACTCAGACATTACTGAGGCCAGATTTAATAAAATCTGAGGTAATATTACCTCAGGAAACTGTGACTATCCAAGGAGTGAGGGGTCAACCAGAAAGTTTGCCTGTGGCCCTGGTGGAAATGACTTGGAGAGGCCGAGAGGGCCGATATAAAGTAGGCATTAATGCCCAGCAACAAGAACCAGTAATACTGGGAAGAGATGTAATGGGCGCCCCAGGAAAGATCTATGTAGTGACCAGACAGCAAATTGGCAGAGAAAAAGAAACCATATTAAGGGGGGCTGAAACAAACAGGGTGGAATCTGTTAACCAGCCTCAGGTCACCATAGCAACCACTAGCAGGCCTGCTGAAGGAGACAAACTGTATCAAGTGGTCTCTGATAATGATGAGGCAGATCAATTCAGGGAAGAGCTGCAAAAAGATGTAAGTTTGAAGCAGATAAAGGAACAAGCTCTGACCCAACAGATTCCTTTCACTGACAAACTGAGGAATCAAGTTGTGTGTGAGAATGGGATTTTATATAGACTGTGGATGCCTGCTGAGAGAAAGGATGAATGTGAACCAGTGAAGCAATTGATAGTACCTAGCAAATACAGAACCAAATTGCTAGAGGTAGCCCACGATGTCCCATGTGCAGGACATCTGGGAATAAAAAAGATCAAGAGGAGATTGGCAGCAAACTATTATTGGCCAAACATCTCCAAAGATGTAAAACAACATTGTCTATCTTGTGGAATATGCCAAAAGGTGGGAAAAAGTGGAGTAAAGACTAAGGCACCCTTAAAGCCCCTTCCTATAATTGGACAACCCTTTTATAGAGTGGGGATAGATTTGGTGGGCCCTTTTTCCAAACCCACAAGGCATGGCAAGAAATATCTATTGGTGGTGGTGGATTCTGCCACCAGGTACCCAGACGCAGAAGCACTAAGATCCGTGGAAGCCCCTGTAGTGGCAGAGGCTTTATTAAAAATCTTTATGAGGCTGGGTTTCCCTCATGAAGTGCTGACGGATCAAGGCAGTGTATTCATGGGAGAAGTGATGCAATGTATGTGGAAATGTTGTGGTCTAAAACATCTAAAGACCACTACTTACCATCCCACCACTAATGGGTTAACAGAGAGATTCAATGGCGTTTTGAAGGGCATGATCAGAAGCTATGTTCAAGATCACCCACAAGACTGGGATGAACGGTTGGGATGCTTCTTGTTTGCATACAGAGAAGTCCCTCAAGAGTCAACAGGCTTCTCACCCTTTGAACTGATGTTCACTAGAAAAGTGAGGGGACCTTTGGAACTATTAAAAAATTCATGGGAAGGAACCCTGGGAGAGTACAAAACATCTGTAGTAGATTTTGTATTGGAATTCTGCAATAAATTAACATCAATGATGGAGATGGTGAAAAAGAATTTGAGTCAAGCACAGGAGAAGCAACGTTACTGGTATGACAGAACAGCCAGGGAACGTGTGTATGATGTGGGAGATATGGTTATGGCGTTCATACCCAGGAAACATGACAAATTACAGGCTAACTGGGAAGGACCATATACCATCAGAGAAAGGCTTGACACAGTGACGTATGTAATCACCACAGACCAATTAAACAAAAGCAAAGTGGTTCATGTAAATATGTTGAAGCCTTACCATACCAGGGATGCACAGGTGTTGCAAGTTACCTTATTCCCTGAGGGAAGTGGGCCTGAACTTCCAGATTTGGTACAGGAAAGCAAAGACAAAGGAGGGGTAGATCAAGTGGAATGGTCAGAGGAGGTGAAGGAGGAAGTAAAAGAAGAGATTCTGAGAGTTTTGAAAACCTATAGGAATCTCTTTAGCAACAAACCTGGCCGAACCAGTATAGTTATACATTCCATTGATACTGGAGATCATGCCCCAATCAGATCTGTTCCGTACCGTGTGAATGGGAAAGTTTTGAATGAGATCAAAAAGGAGGTGGAAGATATGCTGGAATTAGGAGTGATCAGGGAATCCATCAGTCCCTGGGCCTCAAGTATTGTCCTGGTTCCGAAAAAAGATGGAACGACCAGGTTTTGCATTGATTATCGGCTAATCAATAAAATTACTGTCCCAGATGCGTATCCTATGCCTAGGGTAGACACAATGTTAGAGTTATTGGGGGCAGCAACCATTATCTCTACACTAGATCTCTGTAAAGGATTTTGGCAAATGGAACTAGACGAGCAATCCAGAGCCAAAACTGCCTTCAGTACACCAGATGGGTTATATGAGTTTGTGACCTTACCCATGGGACTAAGGAACTCACCAAGTTCACTTCAGAGGCTAATCAATACTGTGTTGCGAGGCATGTCAGATTTTGCAGTGGCCTATATCGATGACGTGGCCATTTTTAGCAAGTCGGTGCCTGAGCATGTCCAACACCTGACAACAGTATTGGAGGCCTTAAGAAAAGCAGACCTCACAATAAAAGCTAAGAAATGCCAGTTTGGACTAAAGGAAGTAATCTATTTAGGACATAAGGTGGGGAGTGGGAAAATCACCCCCTTATGGAGCAAGGTGGAGGCAATACAAGCGTGGCCGATCCTCTTAACCAAAAAACAAGTAAGGGCATTTCTGGGTGTGGCTGGATTTTATAGGAAGTTTGTGAGAAATTTTGGGGAAATAGCAACCCCCTTGCATGAATTAACAAAGAAGAAGTGTTCTGAGCGTGTGGTATGGACGGATGAATGTCAGAAGGCTTTTGATCTACTGAAGCAAGCCTTGTGCCAAGGACCCATATTAATAGCACCAGACTATGAGAAACCATTCATCATGGCTACAGATGCGTCGGACCTGGTGCTGGGAGTCGTCTTGCTGCAGAAGAGAGAAGGCACCAGACATCCAGTGGCGTACCTGAGTCGCAAGGTGACGCCGAGGGATAAAAACTATTCGTCGGTCCAGAAGGAGTGCCTAGCGGTCGTGTGGGGACTGAACAACTTGCACCCATACGTGTGGGGACGAAGATTCACAGTGACTGTCATGCCCCCAGACCCTCAAGGTACCGGGTTCATGCGTCAGACTCAGACCCCCACCCTCAGGGAAATGAGACTGGAACCAAAAAGCTATTACTTCACCCTTGCCAAGGCTGTGTACGCTCACAACAACCCTGCAAGGTAGAAGGTAGGCTGCCACCACCCCTGTATACTGGTCCACTCAGAGCCAGGGGATCTCTGAGCCCAGAAGATATATAAAACCAAGGTCCTAAAAGGCAGGAGTCACAGTTACACTCCTTGCCTGGCACCTCTGGTTTAACACTTAAAAATCCAAGCTTTTAACTTCTTAACCCTCTTTGGTAGTGAGTGACTGAGATGGGTCAAAGTACTGAATTCAGAACCACCCCTTCTCTCAAATGAACACACCAGGTTAAATAGAAGTAGCTTTATTAAGAAATATAAGTGCACATATCATATAGCAGCAAGTAATCCTTTAAGACCATTCACCCAACAGGGGTTTAGGTTCTTACAAGAGAATTCATACACACAACAAGAAAATAATAAACTAACTCACCTAACTACTTACACACGAGGTAGTTGGTTGCGTGGCACCTCTCCTAAGAGAGATGGATGTTCAACATAAAGCTATGGAACCAGACATAGGTTGCCTTCCCATAAGCAACCCCTGGAACCATAAGGCAGAAAGGTTTGGAACTCTGGTGCCAGTCAGCATAGGCAGAGAACAGAGAACAAAGGCTATGGGTCTCTAGCCCTATACTCAAGGGAAAAGGATCCTAACGGTCCAAGATTATTTGACCAATCAGGAATTGGCTGATGTAACTTTGTTCTTGATGTTTCTCACATTTTCGCGCCTTCAGACCCCCCTCCCAACTGTGTTTTCCAACGGTACAGGCCAAGGATGACCTTGAGTACCAGGCACTTGCTAATCAGCAAAGATAAACAGGTGCAGCTTGTTAAGGCTTCTTCTAACCGTCTTCAGCTGGGAAGTGAAACTTAACTTTACAAATTGGCAAAGGCTTGTCTTTTCTAACTGTAACCATCTCCCAGAGTCCCTTACTGGAGCCAAAGTATTGTTATTAGATTTTTAATAACTCATGACCATTACAGGTTCATGAAAGTGACTACGGATCATCGGGCCTTGTTATGGTTGCAGACTATGAAAAAACATAACACTATGCTGCAGAGGTGGTCCTGGGCCCTACAGGACTATCAAGTGGACTTCCAGTTCAAAAAAGGCAAGGACAATGTACTGGCCGATGGACTTTCCAGGCAAGTGGCTGGGACTGCAGTGATGTGACCAGACTGAGGAACAAAGAAAGACATTTTCCCCATAGAGACTTTTATTTGTTAACGCGACGTATAAATCCTGGAACAGGAATAATACTCTGCTGTCATTTTAAGGGGGGGGGAAATGTGATGTTTCTATATTAATGTATATATGGTAAGTGTTGGTTGTTTAGAAGATATATGGTAAGTGGAGTGAAAGAGGAGGGGGAGTGAATGGGCAGTAGAATGCTAGATGATTGGCTGAGTGTTTAAAATGGCTGAACGTATAAAAGGAGAGTGAGAGTGGAATCAGGGGGAGAGAAGAGAACTGAGTGGGTTGCCTGGTGGGGTTTAGAGAGTTGTTTGACAGGAGAGAGTGGAGAAGGAGGGAGGTGGAGTTCGGATTAGTATTGAGTAAAACCATATGCTTATGTGCTTTAAGAAGAAATCTTGTTAATCTTGTTAGCTTTGTTATCTTTAATAAATACTTAATTTAGTTTACCAAAGGCCTGATCCTTGGCTGGGGTTTCACAGACCAGAAGGGAGGGTAAGGTAATGACCAAGGCTGAAGGGGAACTGTAACAAATGGTGGCAGCGGTGAAGAGAATAACAATACCAGTATTCAGAGTCTCTGGGAATACTAGTATTAGGACGTGACTGGTGGTTGCCTAGCAGGGGGATCTGTTGAGATCTGTGCTAGAGCAGGGAGAGAAAAAATAAAATAAAGGACAGTCCGGACTGGTGGAGTTCCTGGTGGTGCCTAGAGACAGGCAGTAACCACGAGCAGGTAGGAACCTGACAGGGAGAGCCAGGGAAGGACGCCTCACAGACCCTTCTTCCAATGTAAAAATGTCTTATTTACCTGCATCATCAGTGCTCTGATGCTCCACAGCAAGCTCTGTTTTCTTAAGGGGCGGCCCTGATCATTCAGTTTGCTCAGCCCCATCCGCTAAAAGCAAGGAAACATATCAGCATTTTTAAACTGAAAACAGAATCATTTCAGTTTAGAGGAACCCCTAGCATTTGTCACTGGAATTTCTGAAGGAATACATGCAGGCATGTTGGGACTTGCCCGGCCAGGAACCTTTATATAGCACAGCCCGGGTTTATCTGTGTATTAGTAGCACATTCAGAAAAGATGGAGAGACAGACGTTGGTGATGGCTGAAACAGCTTTGAACCTGGCTTGTGGGAAAACAGTACCCATGATACAACAGTTCAGACCTGTGCGAGTTTTTCAACATATTGCTTCCCAACTTTTAGATGAGCTTCAAAGAAAAATAACCCCTCTTTTGGACTCTTTTGAGGGGGGAGGGGTGGCCCAGACTCCCATGTAGGTGAGCACAGGATTACAGCCTTAACTACTCATAAATGAAACATGTAAGTTATCTCAATTGAAAAATATTGGTTGGATCCCACTGCTATCACTTAATCCCATGAAACTCTGCACTTGGTGGTCTAGAACTGCTCTGGAAGGACATGGAATGTGATGTGGGGGCTGCAGCAGGAAAGAGGAATAATCAGAAATTGAATATATCACACTTGCAAATATCACCTGATACTGCAATAATCAAGTGAAGAATATGTTTGAGTTACTCATTTCTTAAAGCAGCCTGTAGCCAGAGGGAGGGGAATGGTGGCACCAATCCCCCGAGGTGTCCTTCACCCTCCCAAGGATTTTTTGGGGAAGATTATCTTTTTCATTTGTGACATGACAGGTAATGGGGCAACCTCCATTTAAAGAATGATAACTTGTTTTAAGAACAGGAACAACTTAAGAATAGGACCCTATGAATAATTCAGTGAATAAGACAGGGCGAGTGCATAACAAAAGCCTCATCTGGAAGAGCCCTCAAAAGTCTGCTACTCAAAATTTTCCCTTATTGAGGGTAGAATTTTCACAATCACAGTTGCCTTATAATCATGGACATAAAGTTATCACATTATGTATGCAGGCCTAAGCTCCCCTATTGCTTAAGGTATGGAATTTATTTAATTAATTCCCATCATGTTGATTGGTTGTCTACATCATGAGGTTATCCTTTATTCAGAGCTGTATGAAAAACTTTCCACATGCTGTTCCTACAACCTGAGGATTACATCAGAATTTTTTTTTCCCCTTGGCCATGTGGTGGAGGGTTTTTTTGTTCCCAAAACTTTTACAGAGCTGGCATGGAAATTTTTCTGCTTTCTAGGATGCTTTTGGAATTTCTAACTTTCCACTCAGGATAACTGCATGACAAGGTTATGCTGGTATGTTGCATCTATATATTTTTAGTTAGGCTATGACTGCATGGTATGCAGGAAGCACATTCCTGACCTGTAGCAGCATTTTCAAGAATAATGGATAACAGTCATTGACTAAAGATTTCCAGTTGGTTTTTTGAAAAAATAAATAAATAAAAAAAACCAATCCAGTAAACAATAAGCTCCTATTGTGCAGAGAAAATGATATGGCAGGAGGAAAAAACAAGAAGCCAAAATGTTAGAAAAAGGAGTCTTCCACACCATATGATCAATTCTAAATAATGTAGCTGGAATTTCCACAATTTTCTCCAGGATTACACTGGTGCAGGGACTCAGACATTCACACAAGGTATCTCTAAGATTCTTGGTTTTTATAAAAGCAGGGATTTCCTCAATTCAAAATTCCTTCTCCTTTTGATCAACCACAGCTACACAGGTTCCACCTCCTTACTCAAATTGGGGCTGGAAGTGTGCAACAACCCCACACATGCCCTGCTAACTGGACTGCCAGGATATCTGTTTTCAGCTACTGTACTGCTCTCTTCCATACCCCCACACCCCAGTAGGAAAGATAGCCCTGGGCTCAGAAAGAAAATAAACATCTGATCCTCTTGAAAGTACTGCTAAGATTTTTTTTCAATGAAAATGATTATAATAAGTTCTTGCTCTTATAGCTAATGGGAGTTAAATATCTTGCATGAGCCCATATCAAATATTCAGATACTTTAAATAAATAAAAACCATTTTTTTAAATGTACGGTCCATCCCAGTGCATTCTTGGAGCAGTTTGCCACCACAAATTTCCTCTCCCTCCCTGAAAATAAAAAAAAGATCCAGTCCAGGTCCAGCCCATGAAGAAACCAGATTCTCCCCCATCCACCCACCCACACTTATGATACCAGCCGAACAGTTTTTAGAGGCAGTTTGCCAACAAGAATGTCCTCTCCCCCATCAACAGTGAAAAAGCCCAATCTGGCCCAAGAAGAAACCAAACTCTCTCCCACTCTGTAGTGCCAGCCAAACATTTTTAGAGGCAGTTTGCCACCAAAAATTTCCTCCCCCCACACCCTGACAATAAAAAGTACCAGCCTATGAAGAAACCAGATTCTCACCACCACAACCACCATCATTATGATGCCAGTCAAACATTTTTAGGGGCTGTTTCCAACTCTCCCCCTGTATAATAGGTATGGCTCAGTCCGGCCTATGAACAAACCAGATTCCGCCCCCACACCATCTAAATATGATTTTGGGATCATTTGCTACCAAGGTTGCCAGGTTGCCAGCTTTTGCCCAGAAACTCCAGAGTTTTAGGTTCCTCTTTGGGTCTCCAGGTAAATCTGCCTAGTCTCTGAACTCCCTGCTTTCATTTTTCTAGGTGGTCTGGTTCAAGAGATATATGCCAGAACATCAGACCTGGCTGCTCTAACCTCACCCTTTCAGGTTTGTAGCCAATAAATGAAGTAACGGTTGTGATTGACAAGGGATTTGTTGACCTCAATGCAATAGCTAGAACCCATTGAAAGGCTGGAAAATTGTTGACTTTTCCCTGTTCATAGCTTTCAGCATTAGCAAAAGTCCCTTTCTATGTGTGTGTAGGTCAGGAGATGTAGAACAAAAAGAATCACAGCAGGATCTTGGTAGGCAATTGTTTACTGCAAACCATTTCTGTTAGGATTATAATAAAAGTGTGCATGCAGGGTATTTTTTAAAAACAATTACTTGCAAAAATAGCATATTATACATATTATATTTCAAATAATAATGGAACAGAAATTTAAAAGAAGTGTACATGAAACTTGTTTACATTTTCCTGGGCTGTTGAAGAGGATATATTATTTATCTAATTAATTTTTTGGGTTTTGAAAACCTTCCCAATATAAAGCTTTAATTTTATGTTCACTTTTCTGGGATTAAAGCTGCACTGCTAATCCCACATACTGGGAGTAAACCACATTGAATTCAATAGAACTTACATTTGAGTTGACATGGTTAGGATTGTGCTGTAAATTAATGGGACTTTTGAGTGAACATAGAAAAGGATTGCATTTGTGGTGTGAATCTTTTTCTCTCCCTCCTATCCTATTTTTTTAAGCAATGAGGCTTTAAAGGAAAATTGCACTGTTCTACAGTGACCAACTGGTTTTGATAATAAACTATTATATAGGGTTATATATTATATAGGCTGTATGCATTTTTACATCTCCAGTTTGTGTGTATATGGAATCTTTCCAACAACCTTGTGAGGTAGGGTTGGAAACCAAGGCAGCTCACAAAAATAAATAAATCCATTTAAAATCCATAAAACCATAAAATAAGTATAAAACAGTTACAAACAGTTTAAAGTGGCATGTTTCTAAATTTTGGGTTAGGTGAGTGAGGCTCCTTATCACTTGAGGTTCCCTGTTTGATAGGGTTGCTAGGTTCATGACCTGATCCTGATCCTGTATCTTTAGGAAAAGAGAAAGTCAGCCAGGTGCAGGTGTTCTTGCAACCCTGTAATGGGAAAAACCACAAGGTGAAATTCTCCCTTCCCCCGCACAACTTTTAAAGGTACAGAAGACCTCATGGAGGCTGTATCTCCTAAAGATACAGGATCAGTCTCAGGCCATGAACCTGGCAACCCTAGTCTTCATAGTCCTGCCCTAATGCTATGGAACTTCCAGTGCATTTGTGAGGGACTTCTCCTGATTGGCTAGAGGTTCTTCCATGGGAAACAAAATCAAAATGGAGGTGCTGAGGGGACCTCTGCCCCCCTAAGTCATTCCAACTAGAATTTATTGTTACTATTATCCCTGGAGACAGGGGTGGGACCATAGCAATGATTGTGATTGGCTGTGCTATCCAAAGATGATTAGCCAGAACAAATGGTGGACAGAAACAAGTCCAGTTAAATGTACTTAAATGTAAGGTACTGTACTGAATATGAATGTAATGAATAGAGAAGGGACACTGAGCTACAGTTAATGTATTGAATGTGAATGTAAGGAACAGAGACGGGACTGGGCTATAGGTTTGGGGCTTTAGGGTGGGCAGTGTCTCACCTGCCATTAGTGAGGGGGCTCCACTGGTCAGCAATGTGTAATAAATTTAACAACAGCAGTAGCTCTGTAAGGGGTCTCCTTATAACTTTCAACACCTTTAACAAACTACAGTCCTCATGATTCTTTGGGGGAAGCCATGACTCTTAAAGTTGTATAAGAGTGTTTTAAATGCGTGATGTGGATGTGATGGAGCAGATTTGAGATGAGATGAGAGCACAGGAAGCTATAGGGAGAAGGAGGAATCAGCAAAAATTAGCTCCTCCTTGTTTCCGCTATTGAGAGCTGAATAAAAAGAATCAGAGGGACCCAATTGGATAAAAATAATTTATCTCTGCCTAATGGCAAGGGCTCAGGGTGACTGTGACAAAGTCAGACTTGTTTATATGCTGAAACTTGTTATGAAATGTTATTCAGGTAATAAAGTGTTTGTTTGATTTATATTTCACCCTTAATCCCAGTAGGAGCCCAGAGCGCCACAGAATGCTAGAAGGTGTGGATGATGTAAAGCTGACAGGTATGTGGGTGGGTGTGAAGGAGACTTCTGAGTGGGTTTTGATAATGAAAAGTAGTTGGTTTTGACAGTTAGAGATAGATAGGGAATTGACTTGGAGGTGATAGATTTAGGGATTGTGAGGTAGAGGGGCTGGGGTGTTGAGAAAGGTTTTATTGTGGTAAGAAGGGTAAGGTAGATAGGTAAAGTAGGGACAACAACATCTTAATGAAGAACAGTAGTTAACATCTTATAAATAATAACATTTATTTGTTTGTTTTAAAATCCTGTGTGTCAGCTTGGTCATGTCTCCTACCAAATCAGGATCCTATTCTATACCTATGCCAATTATACTGACAGTCTACACCAGTGGTCACCTTTTAGGAGAAAAGGAGGTGGGGCTGAAGCTTGAGGTTTAGAGGGCATATCTGACCCAGACTGAGGCAGACTTCCTGGGGGATTTCCTGATCCAGGCATGGAGAATCAGGAGGTGGAATCCCAGAGACATACAGGAACATCACAGAGACATTTTTACAAAACTCTAAGGATGGAACTTGACAGTATATACAAACCAGTGGCCCTGTCTTGAATTTCTCCTCCTCTCCACGTGGCATGTAATCATGGAAACATGTGAAGTGAGTTTTTCACCTAGCTGTGCATTACCAAAAATGCTGAAAGACCAGCTCCATCAGGTGTCTCTTGCCATTACTCTGTTCCTCTTCCAGCTGGTCATTATAATTTAAGAACTACTATTTAAAATTAAGAATTGGCACCTGAGTTTGCTTTCCTTTCTTCCTACCTTGTCCCATTTTCATTTTGTGTCATAAATCTGCAGGCAGAGAATCTGTTAATTGTGTCAAGCACCCAGTACCCAGGAAGGGGTAGGAAAATGTGATGTCATATGCCTTTTCATTCAATTCCACTACTGGGCAGCCAATTTAAATGTCATAAATAACTAAATAATAATAATAATAAATACCAGTTATGAGCGAGATGAAAAGGAACTGAACAAGGCCTGATCTTTTCAAAAGGCTTGTGTTTTGGATAAATGCTGTGGCTTCATTGTGTTATAGACTCTCAGTCAGCTTTACCCATGACTCTAAAAGCAATCCAAATAAAATTGGTTTTACATGATTCTTTAAAGGTTTGCCCAGTTTCTATGGAAAGATTTACTTTTCAGAACTAGTCCTGCACTGATTCCAGTACCAATCTAGTCTTTGAGCTCATTTGTGGCTACAGAACTGCTGGGCTTTCATCTTGACTGTTGGTCTGAAACAATGCCATAAACGTATTAATGATGAGAAAATTGGAAAGTACAATGGCAAATGAATTAATATTTAGTGAATAACTGGGCAGATGAAAAGGTAATGATTAATGAGAGATGGTTCAGCTGAGAAAACATTATCAAATGGAAAAACCTACTGGAACCTAGGACCTACTGGAAACTCTTCATTCTGTGTGTTGCTAGCCCTTTTGGTGCAGTTTATTTATTTATTATTTGATTTATATCCCACCCTTCCTCCCAGCAGGAGCCCAGGGCAGCAAACAAAAGCACTAAAAATACTGTAAACATCATAAAAACATACTTTAAAATCTCATTATAACAAAACATGTTTAACAACATTTTAAAAAAAGCTTTCAAGACCTTTTTTAAAAAAGGTTAAAAACATTGGTGTTTTTTTTAAAAAAAAATTAAAAAACATATTAAAAAGAAATTCCAACACAGAAGCAGACTGGGATAAGGTCTTAACTTAAAAGGCTTGTTTATTTATTATTTGATTTATATCCCACCCTTCCTCCCAGCAGGAGCCCAGGATGGCAAACAAAGCACTAAAAACACTTTAAAACATCATAAAAACAGACCTTAAAATACATTATAACAAAACAATTTTAAAAACATTTTTTTAAAAAAAGCTTTAAAAACATCTTAAATAAAAAGAGTTAAAATATTGTTTAGAGAAAAAAGGTTTTTAAAAAACATATTAAAAAGCAATTCCAACACAGACTGGGATAGGTCTAGACTTAAAAGGCTTGTTGAAAGAGGAAAGTCTTCAAAAGGCACCGAAAAGATAACAGAGATGGCACCTGCCTAATATTTAAGGGGAGGGAATTCCACAGGGTAGGTGCTGCCACAGCAAAAGTCCTTTTCCTATGTTATGTGGAATGGACCTCCTGATAAGATGGTATCTGCAGGAGGCCCTCACCTGCAGAGCACAGTGATCGACTGGGTATACAAGGGATAAGACAGTCTTTCAGGTATCCTGGTCCCAAGCTATATAGGGCTTTGTACACCAAAACTAGAACCTTGAACTTGGTCTGGTAGCAAATGGGCAGCCAGTTCACAGCATCTTCCTGGGTAATGTTACATGCACCCCTATCTCCAAGCAGTAGAGGTTTCAGGAGTGCCAGCACTTATCCCTAGGTTTGGTTTCCTTAGACTAAAGGTCACTGGAGACTGTGGTGTCTTTATTAATATATGCTTGATATATATGGTGTCTGTTATGATACATGGTTTTATTTACACATATATACAACCTGAGCATAAGATGGAGGGGCTCATGGCATTAACACTCCAACAGATTTTCCTCCCTCATTATATTTCTAGGGAGGCTCTCCAAAGCCACAGGTTTGTTGTCAGATCAGAGAGCAAATAAAGCTTCAGTGTCTTCCCAGTTCTAGGAGAGACTAGACAAAGTTTAGCACATGGCCTATTGTTTCCCTACCTCTATGATGTGGTGTTGTGCAGCTAGGTGGGGGTGTCCCTTGCTGCTCCCACCCCTTCTGGAGGCACTACTAGCTAGTTATTTCTATGGCAACATGGCCAACTCATTAGACATGTAAAAACAATGCTTAACTGGCTTGCCTAGTGCAATGGTGTGAGATAGGTTTACCAAACCTCTGGCTTTTGGGCGGAGACTCTGGTTTCTGGGGGGTCCTCTCTGGGTGACTCACCTTAACCTCCGGACTTTCAGCTTTCATTTTTTAAAACAAAATTAAGTTTCTAGGTGGTCTGGTTCCTAAGATATACACCAAAACAGCAGCTGCCCCTTGCAACTTCTGTTAGTTGCTCTAGGTTCTGCTCTAATCCCTGCCCTTTCAGGTTTTTAGCCAATACGAAGTCAGGGTTGTGACTGACAATAGCAAGAGCTAAGTTTCCTTTTCCTGTTTCTGTTCATATCAGGAATTCAGTAAATATATAGCTTTCAGCAAAGAGTACTTTCTCTGTACAGGATTGGGAGTTGCTTCTGAATAAATATGCATAGGATTGCACTACAACAGAAGATCACAGAATAATCTTGGTAGGCATAGAAGAGTACATGTAAGAGAGTTTTAATTACTTGCAAAAAAGGTATATTATACTTTTTATTTTTCAAATAATTTTTGAACAGAGGTATTAGAAAGTGTACATGCTTCAGTGTTATGCTTTTCTAATTAAGGAGTCAAAGTTTAAATTTTACAGGACTGTGGAAGATGGCAGTTTATTTGTCTTATTCATAACCTGTTTTGAAAACCTTCCCAATATGATTTTTTTCTGGGAATAAAACTTCAAGGCTAATTCCACATACCTGGGAGCTAACCCCATTGAATTAAGTAGGACTCACTTTTGAGTAGACATGGTTAGGATCGTGCTGAAAATCAGTGGAACTTTTGAGTGAACATAGAAAAGGATTGTGTTGTAAATTTTTATCTCGCCTTCCAATCCTTTTTTTTTAAAGCAGTAGGGCAGGACTTACTTAGGTGTCACTGCTTTTATTTGGCAGGAAACTAATAGTTATTTTTTTAAAAAAAATGTTCTGCAATGGCCAACTGGTTTTGACAATAAACTATTATATGGGATGTATGTATTTTTACATCTCCAGTGTGTGCGTAGATGGAATATTTCCAACAACCCTGTGAGCTAGAGTTGGAAACCAAGGCAGCTCACAACAAGAAAGAAAGCCATTTAAAATCCCATAGCTGTAAAACAAATATAAAACAGTTGCAAAATAGCAATTTTGGATTGGGTGAGTGAAGTTCCTTATCATTGAATTGCGGTCCCTTGCATGCTTCCCTGTCTGAGTAAGCCCCATTAAATACATTGGGACTTGCTTCTGAGTAAACATGAATAGGATTGCACTATAAATATCTTTACATGTTGTGTAAATAAAAACATCTTTGACAATTATGCTTATATAAATATTTCTTCATAATATGTCTTGATATGTATCTGATTTCACATTATGGTTGTAAATGATTTCCTCTACATGTGAAGTGTGCCCTTCCTTGGGGTGGTCATGGTCCCCCTCTGTTCTTTTTACCCTAAGGGGCAGGTTGGGCTGAGAGATGCTACATAGCCCATGGTCACCAACTAAACCGTATAGCTTCTTTCCATTTTAAAATTTAATTAAAATGATTTATACGTAGGCAAAGTTTATGAAGTAATGGAGATCCACATAATACATTTAAAGCACATCCAACTATCATTTAAAGCACATGACTTCCCCTAAAGAATCCTGGGAAGTTAAGTTTCTCCCTCATAGCTATATTTCCCACCACCCTTAACAAACTGCAGTTCTCAGAATTCTGTAGTGGGATTCATATGCTTCAAATGTATGTTGAATGTGCTTTAAATGCATGGTGTGGATCTGCTGTAATATGCTGTGCATTCATTAGTGAATTGAAAAGAACAATTTTAAAATATACATCTTTTAAAAGGGCTGTAGCTCAGTGGTAGGGCACATGTTTACATCCAAAGGTCCAAAATTCAATTTCTGGAAGAGATTGTTGCCTGGAATACTGGAGAGCCAATGCTAGTCCATGTCATCAGTACTGAGCTAGATGGTACCGGATGGCCTGAGTTGATACAAAAGAGGAAATAGACCCACTGGCCACAGTGACTCCAAAAATTATTTATTTATCTTATTTACAACATTTATATACTGTTTTATTGTAAGAAACCTCAAAGTGGTTTATAGCAGGAATTAAAACAATAAAATAATTGGCAAAAACAGTTAAAGACAGGTATTTAAAACATTCAAAATAAAACCAACAATGTTAAAAATGGATTAAAAAAAACAATAGCTTCTACATGCCTGGGTAGGCTAGCCTAAACAAAAATATTTTTAGAAGGTGCCAAAAAGAGTACAGTGAAGGCACCTGCTAATGTCAATAGGCAGGGAGTTACAAAGCGTAGGAGCTGCCACACTAAAATATTGGTTTCTTACAAGAGCAAAACCAGTACTATGTGGCACCCGCAACATGGAAAGCACAGCTTGAACTTGGCCTGGAAGCAAATCCGCAACCAGTAGAGATTTCAGAGCAGAGGTATTATGTGCTGATAGGGTCTCACTCATGTCAGCCATCATGCCACAGCATTCTGTACTAACTGCAGCCCCTGGGTCAGGTTGTGCTGTATGGGGATTTCTGTGACCTTGGCTGACTGGCTGCCAGGATTTTTTTAGTTTTGGTTTTTCGTTAGGAATCCTGACTGGTTGTGGGATGCTGAGTTTTCTGCCTTACTTATAGGAATCTTGTTGTGGTTGGTATCGTATTGCATTTATGAAATCATCACTGTCTTTTCTTTTTCTTTTTTCATTTCATTTACCTTTATCCTCAGTCCTTTTCATCCATAGAAGCAACAACAGTGGTTCCATGTGCTCCGCTCAACCTTCTTAAATCCACTGATGATGCACCTTGTTGTTTGTTTCTTGCCCAATAGTGGTAAAAAGAATTCACATACTGGACAGTGCGACTGCACTTCTTGTTGTTCCCAAGCTGCTGCCTATGAAGATAGATCAAATAATGTGTGCTTTATCTCTGTCAATTATATTCACTGGAACTGGGTTGGTTGACGAAGTGAGTTTATAACAGCCACAGAAAAGGATAGACAATCTTCTTACTCATTTCTCAGACCTTTTTCTGAAGTGAAGGGTCAAATGTGAAAATAAATTTGGATTCTAAAAGGTAAGGGCAGGGCATTTCAGGCAGGGGGTTCCCAACCCTACTTGGATATGGATATCTTTGCAGCGGATCCCTGGTCAAGCTTTACCAACAACACAATCCAACCATATCTACTGAGAAGTAAGTCCTATTGAGTTCTATGGGGCTTAGTCCCTTAGTGTGTTTAGAATTGCAGCCTTCAGGGGCATCCATCATTACTCCTGAGTGCTCCCATCTCCACAACACTAGGCTCCTTTCTTCCTACAATGGCCTTCTGGTGACTCGCCTGGCCTGAGGGCACATAAACCCTTTTTGCCAGAAGTGAGTTGGCTAGATTAAATGTTCCCTACCCAGGCTCCATCTTTTAGCTAAGATTTCTATCTTAATTTCCAATCACAGAAATGTTTTCATATGAATTGTATGCACCAAGCAACTGTGGTTGATATTTAATGTATCATGCTTAATGATGTCACTCAGGCCTGCCACATGATGTCACTCAGGCCTGCCACATGATGTCACTCAGACCCACCCTGTGATGTTACTTGGAACCACCCTATGACATCACTTTGACCCACCCCATGACATCAGTCAGACATACCCATGACATTACTTGGGCCCGCCCCCCAAATCTCAGGGTTTGGGATGCTTCTGACCTGGCAACCCTAGTGTGAACATATCTGCAATTCTTTCTACTACAGACTCCTATCTTACAAATATAAACCACAGGCTTGGAGGTGAGCAGAAGACATAATCCAAACCAACCAACCCCAGTCTTATAACAGTACCAACACCCTCTTCTTTGCTAAACATTAAGAGGTCTGTGAAGATGTCTTTAAAAATTATTATTATTATTCTGCTCTGTATTTTGATAACCATATGGAGCTGTGTTTTTATCTGCTGCTATCTTTTCTGTACTTCAGGGTGGGGAACCTCTGGCCCTCAGGCCAACTTGACCCACCAGGCTTTTCCATTTGGCTTTGGAGGCTGATTTTGAGAATGACGTCACATGTGGGGCTGATAAGGGCAGGGCTTAAAAGGAACAAAAAAGCTTAAAGTGAGCTCCTGATTGTTCCTTTGCTGGAGAAAGGCATACTCTCAACTGCTCATCATCATATGAGCAGTAGGAGCACACCTTTCTCAAGGGGGGGGGGAAAGCGGTTTCCATTTAATGGAAACCACTTCTCCCTTCCAGCACTTCCCTTAGGCTTCTTTCTATCTCTGACATTGGGGTTGGAAAGGAGAAGTGCAGGGAGACTTACAAAGTCAAGGGATTTTGACAGGTGGGTGGGACAACCTACTTGATATTGTGCAATATCATAATGATGCTAAGTGATTGACAGGTGGGGTGCTCTGCCCACCTGTCAAAGAGGGTGGGGTCAGATATGATCTCGCCTCCAGAGCCACAAAGCTTCTCCACCTCAGAAGTCTTCCACATGTTCCTGAAGATGAACTCCTATCATCCCTGACCATTAACCATGCTAGGTGGGGCTGATGGACATTGGAGTCCAAGAACACCAACTAGAGGGCCACAGGTTCCCCATCATTGCTACACATGTTTAATAGTCATGTTATTTATCTGGCATGTTATTGTGTTGGATTTTTCATGTTTACATGATTTGCATTTGTAAACTGCCTTGGAAGGATAGAAACAAAAAGGATTTTAAAATTCCATCAAATAAATAAGAAATAAAGGATTCTCTGCCTCTGCCATGGCAAGCCATGGTGGCAGCACAGGCATTTTCTTGGCCACTTCACCCACAATGCCTGGTTCTGAAGAAGGGCCGCTTGTTAGCCTTTTCTCAGAGACTAGGTTGCAGACGTATAAAATGGATATTGTTGCCTTTATTTGTCACTAGGATTGCTACTGTTTGTGGGTCATCACTGAGAGTAAGGAGTTCCAAGGGAAGGTGCTTGTCCCTATCTCTTGGTGAGAGCTTGAATTTAGGGGACAACATCTTGAGTGGTAGTGGCCACAAACACACATCTATGTGATTGATGTATGGAAGACTAGGACCACATTCACACCACACATTGATTCCACTATTATTCCACTTTAAACAGTCATGGCTTCCCCAAAGAATCCTGGGACCTGTAGTTTGTGAAGGGTGCTGAAAGTTGTTAGGAGACCCCTATTCCTCTCATAGGGGTACAATTCCCAGAATTCCCTGTGAAGATGGATTAACTGTTAAACCACTCTGAGAACTGTCGCTCTCTAAGAGGAATGGGGCCCTCCTAAAAACTCTCAGCACCCTTAGCAAACTACCCTTCCCAGGATTCTTTGGGGGAAGCCATGATGGTTTAAAGTGGAATAATAGTAGAATAAATGTATGGTCTGAATGTGGACTGGCTGTTTGTTATAGTATGGCTCTTCTTGTAGGTATTTTATTTGGATCAGGGTCCTCTTGTGTGTTAGGTAGTGTGTTTTAATGAAATAAATAGAGTGAACAGCATTGACGATATAGGTGTGGTGGCATGTGAGTGAATGTACTAAGGTTTAGACTGCTTTTTAGCTTCTGTCTTGTTAGTGGTGTTTTATAGGGTATACTTCCTTACAATGGATTTATTGTGCATTTGTTAGGGTCAGTTCTTAATGATCTGGGAATTGTAATTGTGATGTTCTGTAACTGTGATATTCTGTTGTTATGTTTATTGCTGCTACTATTATATTGGTTGTAAAGCTGTTATGGGATTCACCAGAATGGAAAGTGGCAGAGAAATACAAATCAAGATATAGAAATGGAGGACAACATTCCACTGAGCTGTTGCTCTTCTTTGCATCATATGTCTGTGGGAAAACCAAGAGGTTGCACCATATTTACTCAGTTGTAAACAACAGGTTTAAATGACAAGAAAGATATTTTACTTTGACAAATCAGTATATGTGTGGGAAGCTATAATGGTAATTCAGCAATTGAACAAGCAACCTTGAGTCATACTGCAAAAGCTCCTCTCAATGCTATCTTAAATTGATGCTGCAAACATCTTCAGTTACAAGGCTTAAACCCACTCTTGCTTCAATCGGAGTTTGTAGTACAAATGCAAAAGCTGTATAGGCCAGAAATGCTTCTCTGCATCACAAATGCTTCTCTTCTCTTTCTCTTCTGCATGAGCAAGGAAGCAAGAATCAGACATCAAAAATAAATAGAGGAAGAGAGGCTCAAAGCCTTACATGTGAAAATGCCTCACAACTTTGGGAGAAGGGACTGAGTTCTGCAAGAGCAAAATATCAAGTATTCAGATTACTAGGCAATATATGACCAAATCAGACATCAATTGACTCTATGGACCTATTAAGATATCACCCTGCATTTAGGATGGAGTACTTGTGGCTAGGGTTGGACAAATCTCTCAATTTTAGTTTTGCTCTGTTTCTCATTTTTCTAATCTTAAATTTGGTTCTCCACATTTCCACGTTTGTGATTTTAAAAAAAAGTTTGCATGAAAATTTATAGTTGTGTGAAAGGTGATGTTGTATATCTCCCCTGCTTTTGAATTTGTGTGCTGTACCAGTACTGACAATCTATTTTTGAATATAATTTTGCCTGATGTACACGTCATTTTGCAAGTAATTTCTCCTAATCTCAAAGTCGATCGAAGAGGCTAGGGGCAAGATGGTGTCTCATCCATTCCCCCTACAGAAACTGACTGGAATGGCAGTTCAATCTTATTTCGATACTGGGAACAGGAGTCATAGAATCCTAGAATAGTAGAGTTGGAAGGGGCCTATAAGGCAGTTGAGTCCAAGCCCCTGCTCAATGCAGAAATCCAAATTAAAACTTACCCAACTGGTGGCTGTTCAGCTGCCTCTTGAATGCCTCCAGTGTTGGAGAGCCCATCACTTCCCTAGGAAATTGGTTCCGTTGTCATACCACTATAACAATTAGGACGCTTTCCTGATGTTCAACTGAAATCTGGTTTCTTAAGCTCATTATTCCCTGTCTTGCACTCTGGGATGATCGAGAAGAGATCCTGGACTTCCTCTGTGTGACAACCTTTCAAGTACTTGAAAAGTGCTATCATATCTCCCCTCAGTCTTCTCTTCTCAAGGATAAACATGCCTGGTTCAGTCTCTCCTCATAGGACTTTGTTTACAGGTCCCCGATCATCCTCGTTGCCCTCCTCTGAATCTGTTCCAGTTTGTCTGCATCCTTTTTAAAGTGTGGTGTCCATAACTGGATGCAGTACTCAAGATGAGGCCTAACCAGTGCTGAATAGAGGAGAACTAGCACTTCACACGATTTGGAAACTATACTTCTGATAATGCAGCCTAAAACAGCATTTGCCTTCTTTCGTAGCCACATCACACTGTTGGCTCATATTCAGCTTGTGATCAACAACAATTCCAAGATCCTTCTCACATGTAGTATTGCTGAGCCCCCATCTTATAACTGTATACTTGGTTTCTTTTTCCTAGGTGTAGAACTCTGCACTTACCCCTGTTAAATTTCATTCTTTTGTTTTCAGCCCAATGTTCCAGTCTATCAATATCACTTTGAATTTTGTTTCTGTCCTCCAGGGTATTAGCTATTCCTCCAAATTTTGTATCATCTGCAAATGTGATAAGCATTCCCTGCACCTCTTCATCCAAGTCACAGCACCCTTTAGCGCACCTTAGCTCCAGCACATCTAAGGGCAACATACTAGTTTAGGGGATGCAGGACAAGCTGAATGGTGCCACAAATCCATCCTCCTACAGGAGGAATGCCTGGGAGTTCAGGAGCAACAGCCATGTGGTCATCTGCCACCTGAAATGGTTCCCTCACTTTGCTCAATGGTAGGGCTGGTCCTACCTAATGTAAAGTATGTACATTATTTTCACTAATGTGGGCATTCAGGTGGTTAAAAGTTTGAATTCAATTGTAGCTATCAGAAAAGGACATTTACTATGAGTTTTACTGGGAGGCATAATGAAAGAAGAATCCACAATCTCTTTAAAATGTCAAGTAACAATATTGTGGTTGTAGTGTCAGCTTTCCTAGTATGTGTCTGTCCAGAGCATTGTGGGACTTTTCAAAAACTTTGTCATCATCACTGAGAGCCTAAAACCCTTTGATCAAAGCTAAGACTTTGTACTTTCTTCAAGAAGAACTGTTGTACTACTCTGACCACAAATGAAATTGTTCTCTCTATGAAGGCATCAGGTCATTCCTTTTAAGATATATTATGGCTGCTTTCACACATGGGGCTAATAGCACTAGTTTAATGGATTAAAAAGGTAGCGCTTCTGTCACGATTTCTAAAATTCCTTTCACACTGCAGCACCTCTTGTGATAAGGAACAGTACTTTTTCAGCCGATATAGCGGCATTTTGTGCAACTGTCTTTAACACAGCTTGTTTTCATCTCTCACCCATGTACACTGTTCCCCACTGTGTAGGAGGTCTAAGATCTTGTCCCGTTGCCATGCAAGCCCTCTCCCTTTAGGACCTGACCTTTTAAATTGTTTTAGTTGTATCAAGACAGGGATGTGTGTGGGAAATGCTGCTGTTATCTGCGCCAATGCGGGAATACCTGTACAACGTTCATCAGGCAAAAAAACACCAAAAACCTGCGCAACTAAAGGGCGGGAATGCACTGCATGCTCAGATGCCTGTCACGTGAGCGGCAGCAGCTAGCAAAAAGCTCCCTCTTTCTTCCGGGTTCCCAGCCTTGCTAACAGAATATTTCTGGTATCATTTATTGTGGAAATTAGTGTTATACTTGCACTACATTCCACCAGAATTCCAGAGCTACCCGGTATGTTGCGTGAAAGCTCAAATATAATGTGCAAATTACCAGGTAAGAAATCATCAGAATAACGGAATAAAGTGCAGTGTGAAAACACCCTATGACTGATGAGAACATACAACACCAACTTATTATGGTGTGGCTCTCCAATTAATCTGAGCCACCATTATTTCTGGTTAGCTGCCCATAATTACCAGAGAGATTGTTTCTCTTTCCCAGTATATTATATTTATATTTATTTAAGTAATATTTATCCCAGTTTTAAAATCAGTAGATTCCCAAAGCAGGATGCCATTAGAATATAATAATTCCAATAAAATGAAACAATAGTAGAGTAGTGGAAGAAGATGGCAAAACCAAGAAGCAGCATTACAAAATAATGTGAAAGCAAAATGAATAACAAAAAGCCAGTCTGAGATTTTAGTTGCATGCTTGAAAGAGGTCTGCTTCTGGACAAAACAGACAAACTTACTTGGTGGTGGCCTCTACCCTAATGGACAGTGGGCCTGCCCAAAATATAATCACCAGAGCAGGAATATAGCTTGCATTCTGTGTGAGTTTGGGACAAATCAATTCTGAGGGGAAAAAGAATATGGTTGCCAATATGACTCAGAAAATGGCAGCCCCATGATGAGTTCCTGTCTCCTCTTTTGTAATGTTATGTGACAGATCCATGTTAAGTTCCTTTTCTTCATATTTAGCTCAGCTTATCCCATTTCCTTTCTTCAGTCTTGGATGGCTTCTATAGGCAAGGGCTGAGAAACTGAATTGCAAAACATGAATTAGACTAGACATTACTGAAGGGAATTAGGGTTGCTACGTTCATGGCCTGAGTCTGATCCTGTATCTTTAGGAGAAGAGAAAGTCAGCCAAGTGCAGGTGTTCTTGCAACACTGTAATGGGAAAAAACACAAGGTGGAATTCTCCCTTCCCCCTGCACAACTTCTAAAGATACAGAAGACCTCTTGGTTGCCAGACCCAGCCTCCAAGAGGTCTTCTGTATCTTTAAAAGTTGTGCAGGGGGAAGGGAGAATTCCACCTTGTGGTTTTTCCCATTACAATGTTGCAAGAACACCTGCACTTGGCTGACTTTCTCTTCTCCTAAAGATACAGGATTAGTCTCAGGCCCTGAACCTGGCAACCCTAAAGGGAATGAAAAAATATGACAGTGACATAAGAGAGCTAATATGGTTGTAGTGAAAGCGGGGAGCTCTTCCCTGTCTGCTCTCACTGTCCTAGGAGTCAATCCCCAGCCTTGGGCAATTGATCCCAGCAAATCCTGGTTTGCCAAGGTTGTGTATGTCAACACCAACCCTGCAAGGTAGTACTGCCACCACCCTTCAAATGGAACCCCAGAGCCCACTTAAACACCTGAACTTCTCAGGACCAGAGTCTAGGAACACTCCTGGCCCCTTCTGAAGTCTTAGGTAAAAATGTTTCTCTGTTACACGGTAGTTGTGGTCAAATGGCAAGGACTGAATTTAGGAACTGACCCCTTTCTCTGGAATAAACACGCGTTGATTTAAAGTAATTAAAGTTTATTAAAAAGAAAATAAGAAAAGCATAAAAAGGTTACAAAAAGCAAAAAGGTACACACAAATAATTTGTAGCAGCAAATTGAATCCTAAAACCATACACCCAAACGGGTAAGGTGTTTAGTAACAAAGGTAAAGGAAGTTTCTTGGCACAAATCAAAATAACAAAGCTATCTGCCTTAGCTATACTTACAAGAGCATAGGATCTTTCAACGGATAGCCTTCTTCCCCTCAGGGAGTTGCAAGTCAAGATGTAAATGGAGCCACAACAGAACATCACCATAGGCAAGGTGGTGCTCCGAAGTGGGACACAAACCCAGAGTTCTGAGCCTCCTCTTATGGAGGAAAATTCCCTCCCAGCCGGAGACAATTAACCAATTAACATTTTCATCAAAGGGATGAAAAAACGATGTTCTCACAGCACCTGGCACCTCTTTTTGGTTTGCCATAACAAAGCAAGGAGTTTTACGGCCTTGACGGAACCGGGCCCCTTCTACTGATAAGAAGGTGCAAAATTACTGTAAGCTGGTACAGCTGTGTTATAAAAATTACCAAGTCACAGGGATGAAAGAACATCCAAGATTTAACTGCTTGCTAGCAAGCTAACAAGGAAGATGTCAAGGGGAAGAATTCCCCATAAGGCTTTGGGAGTTAGCCATTTTAACTGCAGGCCAGGGTAAGGCTGGCAAGCTGGCATGACAATGGTGTAGTGGTTAGAGTGTTGGAATAGGATCTGGGAAACCATGGTTCAAATTCCCACTCAACCATGAATCTCACTGGATGAACTTAGTCCAACAACCAACTCTCAGCCTAACTTACCTCATAGGGTTGTTGCAAGGATAAAATGGGGAGGGGGAGAACCATGTGTACCACCTTGAATTCCTTGGAGGAAATGTGGGATATTTATTATTATTATTATTATTATTATTATGACTACTACTACTACTACTACTACTACTACTACTACTACTACTACTACTACTACTACTACTACTACTACTTTTTTGTTGTCAGCCCTGTACCAGGAAGTTCTGCTCTTACATTAATGCCAAATGCTCTAACTGTTAAAATATTTTAAAAATGCATCATTCCCTAGCTTTTGGGCTCACTGTCTACAAGGAACAACTGGTAAAATTCAAACATAATAATCTGATCATTAATATTTCTCCTGCACATGTCACAAATTCAGTACCAATTATTAACCGAAATGTACTAGTGTATGATAAAACTAATAGGACTGGGTGTTTTTTTTTAAAGGTATTAGATACAGTAAATCAAAGCTAATGAAGCAAACATTGGCAGTTTTATGTTGTAGGTTCTAATTAGGAAGTCTGTTAATGAAATTGGGGCATTTACTTAATTGCTGTGAACAATTATTTTCAAATTAAAGCTGGCAGTTAAAATCCATGGTTAAATGCAGAGAACATTTTTTCCCTAGTAATGTTGAAAGTATCTTGCCTGATATGCTGCTCATGGTAGTCAACAATGTAAAAAAAACCCACAACCAAATTAATTAATTAAAGTAAATCAAGTGACACACCTGGTGTAGAATATTAACTTAAGGTGAATAAGAAAAAAATAGCATATTAAGTTCTGTTTCAGCATGCAAGTTGAGACTGATAAGGCTAATGAAAATGTGCTGCATAGCTCTTACATACAACTGAATTTTGAAACCAATATGCATTCACCAACTGCATTTCTTTTCTTTTCTTTTTGCTTAAAGGCTTTTCTGTATGTTAGAATTTGCTTAATGTCTTAAGTTTTATTAGTGAGGTTGTTAAGATAATTGCCTTAACTTGGCAAGGATCTTTCACAACTATTCTAAGGAGATGAGTACAATTAAATGAGCATTTTTTGTTTTGCTTTGCTTTGCCTTTCTAACACTATTTGGGAATAACTGTTCAGTTCATGAAAAAATGGGGTTCAGAACAAAATGCTCTTCCTTTTAACATTAATACCCTGGCATTGAGTTATTTCCCTCTCTCATTTACTAATTCTCACGAGAATCAGCTTTATAATTAAAGCTGCCCACCATTTTTCATGAACATTTTTTGGCAGTATCAAAAATTGCCTCCCCTATTTGGCATTTTTTCCACACTTCAAGGAAAATTGTTTGCGTATTTGTTCACTTGCTCTCTTTTGCCTGCAGTGATGTCACCATGTAGCCAGGGCTGTTTGGTTGGGACAGGATTACTAACATCTGATAGTATCATCCTCTTGTTTACTTGATGATGCCAGGTTAGGAGCGATCACCTATGCAGAGGGAGAGATCCTAGCTTTACCTATTTAGCTCTTTCTTAATTATTTTCAAAATCTGTACCATGATTTTTTAAATATGTTTTAAGGATGTTTTGTTGTAATATATTTTTAAGTCTGTTTTTATGTTTAGAGTGTTTTTAGTGTTTTTGTTTGCCGCCCTGGGCTCCTACTGGAAGGAAAGGCAGGATATAAATCGAATAAATAAATAAAATTTAACTCAACTGAGAATGCATTACTCATTTTCAAAACTGTTTTAGATAAACTGCTTTTATCCACGCATCCATCTGTCTTTTTGATATTTTCTTTTCTTGTTTTTTGTGTCAAATGACAAATCTAAGCTATTTCCTTGTAGGGTTATTTTAAATGGGCCAGGAAGAAATTTGGGTGGTGGTTGGTGGAATGTACTTTTTAAAAATAAACTGATAATTGGAGAAAAAAGATTAGTCATTGAATTCCTGTAAAACTTCAAACTTCTGAAGGGTTGCACAGTGCATATTTACTAATGAAACTTATTGGGAAAAACATCTTCTTGACCTTGCACCTAGAAGACAGAGGCAAGACTCAGGTCATTGGATAAGTAGGGCCATGACTTTATTTAACATTAACAGAGAAAGGAGATTTGCAACATCCCAATCATTTAGAACTATGCTAAGCCAGGAGCTGGCTATCATCCTCCCCTCTGATGTCACTTCCAAATGGGTGAGCCTGGGTTCCATGCAGTCTTGCCTGCCTACTTCACACACACCATATCTTAGATGTGGAAGAAATCATCTGTGACATATTGGTGCCCCTTTGTGAACATCTGCTAAATGGGTGGAGGCTACCACAGAAGAAGCATTTGTGGTAGACTTAGCAAGATGGATGCAAGTTGCAAAAGGCCTGGGAACAAAATTTGCAGCACAGAAGGCAGTGTTGAACCGCTTTTCCCCCACGTGAGGCAAAGCCAAGGCCACTGAATGTGACAACAAATGGCCAATGTCATCTTGGCCATAGTGCTTTTACTGCAGTAGTTATGCACATCTTGGGGTGATTGCTATAGACACCTATGGGATAATGGTCATAACAAAAACATGCATGCACAAGTGCACATACACACATACACCTGTCATCTGGTTGGACTAGATCAGGAGCTACTTGAAATTTAGACTAGTCATTTAAGCCACTCCACTGAGTCAGGGGATCAACAAATGTTACCTCTGTGTCAATTTTGCCCCACTTTGGGTCCCATGATTGCCAATCTCTGAGAGACAATTGGTGTGTGGATGAGCAACCTCTATAGCAATGTGACCTGGAACTGGAGCATGAGTCCTTGTCCCATTGCCCTCTAACCTTGTCAAGTTGGTCCACCATCAAACAAGGAATTAAGAAACAGGAAAATATCTTCACGAACTGCCACCCCAGTTATTTTTGCAATTAACTTATATTTGCTGGCTGTTGCCTAGCACCAGGTAGTTGAAAGGCACTGGTCTGTACCTAGCCTAAGAGTGACTAAGAATGTCTTTGTTAACCAGACATGTGCTACAATCAGATACCAAGTACATAAAGATATGTTCTCAGGGACACCTCACAACTGTGGAGCATCCTTTGCAAATCAGCAAAGCACGCTGATGAGAATATTTTTCAGAAGATCTGGAAGAGCTATATAGCTTTATAGAACTTTATAAATAAACTAAAAAAGTAAATTATGAACTGATTCACTCCTGCATTCTCATTACTTAATATTACAAGGGATGATTTGCATATTACAGACTACCATGGAAAGAAATTAGAATGTTTATTCACTAATAGGCAAAAAAAAACTTGTGGTTTAAGAATGTACCTATAGCCCACAGATATTTTTATCAAACTTTAAAAAGCCGGGAAACTGGGCAGCTCTAGTGAATGCACGAGGGGAGCAGGAGACCTGACCTCCTCTCTGAGATATTGTACTGCCCTACAAATATGTAAAATGCAAACACACTTTGTTTGTTCTTTCACAGTCCAATCCACTTCCTGTGTAGATTGGAATAATTTGGTAACATGTGCCTCTGAACATATGGTGAGTGGTGGCAACATCTGCAATCAGCCCAAATAACAGAAACAAGACATGTGCTATGCTGATCATGTTTTAGTAGGGAGGAAGCAACTATATTAAGACAGTTGATAGAGCTCAGATAGTTGCTTTAAATATGTTTGATTTACTTTGCAATTTTAGTGAAGTTTCTATAGTAAATCATTTTCTTTTGCTTCTGTTTCTGTTAATATGTGACGTACAGCAACACCTTGCAACACTAAAAAAACCTCCAAAAACAATTGTGGAATAATGGCACTGACTATTCTGCAGAATAGTTTCCAATAGACATGAGGAGTGTCTCAGTTTGCACAAGATAAAACAGTGGAAGGTGAAATATATTATAGCAAAATTCTAGGTGTGGTCTATGTTTTTAATTGACCATGCCCACCTTTCCTTAAGTGGAGTGGTTTAAACATAGCAGGCTGAAAACATGCATCTTGGGCAGGCTAAGTTATTTTTTTCCAACAGCTATATTCATTGCTAAATTAGTAACATATTGTAATCAGTCAGAGTCAGTTTATTACGGTCATTGACCAGATAAGTATCCATATATATATACATTTTTATCTCCTAGAAAGGTTAAAATATTAAAACACTATATGCAACAAAAATAATAAAATTAATATACCAATTCAGAATATGTTAAAATCATCACAATGTTAGTCAAAATAATTAAAACTTCGTTTGGGAGCAAGCATAGACTACAGGTCTTTTCTAGACATTATCTAGACATTTTCTCTATCTAAATCCCAAAATGTCAGTTTTGCCATGGATTTAAAGTGCGAGTTATTTTAGCTTAAGCCCTTATGGCTACAATAATTACCATCATTTTATTAAGGCTTTCCTGCATTTAATGGCTATGACACAGTATTTAGCTACTCTCTCTGTTAAATCATTAAAGCGATCTGCTAATAAATATTCCGTATAAAAATCATCAGTTCTACCCAGAAGGGAATTTATAATAGGCGCAATAAGTTGAGATCTAACTTCAGAATAAAAGGGACAATAAAATAGAACATGAGTGACAGTTTCAATTTCTCCATTTCCACAAGGGCATTTTCTATCATTATAAGGAACTTTCTTGTATCTACCCTCTAACAGCGCTGATGGCAAGATATTAAATCTTGCCAGCGTAAACGCCCTTCTCCATTTTGGTATGGTAAGATTGGCTAAATATGGCATAGGTGTCAAAGGTTTTAAATTATACCTATGTTTTTGCACTAACATCACATGTTGCTGATAATCTATATCTTTAATTCTCTGCAGAATATTTATTTTAGCTTTTACATATCCCAGCTCTAAAATTATTGGTATGGAAAAACCTAACGATGTTATTTTATTTATCAGCATTTGTTTCCAGGTGGATTGATGACTATCCTTTAATATATAAGATACCAACATCTCAGGATTAAACAATAATTTTAACCAACATATAATTCTATGGGCCCAAACATTGGATTCAATTGTTTGTAATCCTGCTTCCAATCTTAAAATAAAATTAGGTATGCAGGAAGGAACAGCCAAGATAGATCTAAGGAAACTGTTTTGTATCGCCTCCAGAGTTGTAAAATTCTGACATGTAGTAACTTGCATGCCATAGATCAATTGTGGTATTATTTTTGTCTTAAAGACTGTAATAATTGATGGTATTATTTGTCCTCCTTTATTATAAAAAAAGGATAGCAGAGCTTTAAGAGTTCTTCTTGCATTCATAACTGTCATCTTCCTATGCATTTGCCATGAATTTGAAGCCTGAAAAGTTATTCCCAGGTATTTAAAGGTAGTAACTTGATCTATTAAATGCCCATTTATCTGCCAGCGGTGTTTTGATCTATTTTGTTTCTTTTTAAAGATCATGACTTTTGATTTTCCATAATTTATTTCAAGTTGTTCGTTTGTACAGAATGTCGCCAGCTTTGACAATAGTCGATTTCACATCAAATTGCAGTTTCAGATTCAACGGTTAAGGCACCCACAACAGAAATAGAACATAACCTCCAGTTTGAAACACAAAAGGCTGTCTTCAGCATCATATGACACTGACCAATAAAAAGGCTTTGAAATTAATAAAAATAAATTTGACACAGATTTGTAGGATGAATAATGAGAGAAATATAATTTTCTAGGTTAGATTCCCTGTAGAAACAGTAGTAACACAGCAAAGAAGCAAAGTAAGAAGAACACCAACAAACATACACAAATGTAATTCTCCATCTTTGGAGATGGCAGGTGTTGCCACCACTCACCATATGCTCAGAGGCACATGTTACCAAATTCTTCCAATCTCCACAGGATGTGGATTAGACTGTGAAAGACCAACTCTAATTGTGTTTGCATTTTTACAAGGGAGGGAGGACTCGAGTGGGCAGAGGAGAAGGAAGAGTGTAGGGGAGGAGGAAGGGAGAGGAGGGGGAAGTAAAGGGAAGGCAGGTCTGATCATTTGCTTTTTGAGTTCAGTGGGATTTAGTTCTGTGCAATCATGCTTAGGATAGGTAAAAATAACCATGGGGAGGTGGAGGGGAGAGGAAGGAGGGGATTGGAAGGGGAGGAGGGAGGAGTGAATGAAGGGGTGGGAAAGGGCAAAAGGAAGGTGATGGGAGGGAGGAGGAGGGGAGGGCAGGTTTGATAATTTGCATGCTTATTGAGTTCAATGGGATATACTCCCGTGCAATCGTGCTTAAGATAGGTAGAACTGATCATGGGGAGGAGGAAGGGGAGGGGAGGAGAAGTAGGAGGAGGGGGGAAGGAGGGGATTGGAAGAGGAGAGGTAAGGGGCAAGGGGGAGGAGATAGGAGGGAGGAGGAGTGGAGAGCAGGTTTGATCATTTGCATGCTTTTTGAGTTCAGTGGGATTTACTCCTGTGCAATCATGCTTAGGATAGGTGAAGCTGACCTGGGGGAGGGGCAGGGAAGGGAGGAGGGGGACAGGAAGGGGAGGGAGGGGGAGGGAGGAAGGGAGATGGGAGGGGGAAGGGAAGAGATTGGGTGGGTGGGCACTGGGCAGAGGGGAAGCCCCTTTCCTTTCCAAAGGAAAACATTGTGAACAGTATCATTGTTTTTCAGTGTTTCCCCCACCTTTCTATTCTATAGCAGGCACATGTAATCTCCCACCCAAATTTAAACTAAAGCTGTCACTGATCACATTCATACCAGACCTTTATTCCACTTTAGACATCCATGGCTTCTCCCAAAGAATCCTGGGAAGTGTAGTTAGTGAAGGGTGTTGAGAGTTGCTAGGAGATGCTCTATTCAGCTCACAGAACTACAATCAGAGTGGCTGACTATTAAACCACTTTGGCCACTGGAGCTCTGTCAGCGGAATAGGAGTCTTTTCTCAGCCCCCTTCAAAAACTACACTTCCCAGGATTCTTTGGGGGAAGCCATGACTTTCTCAAATGAAAAAATGCCTGGTGTGGGTGTGGTCTCTTGATTAGCCAAGCCAAGCAGCTGCCTGTCTGGCATTTAGAATGCTGACAGTTGGTTCTTACTGAGCATTCCTGACATTATGGTAGTCTTCAATGCAAAATTTCTTAAATTAATTAAAACTCAGCCAGGCATTTTTTTAACTTTTAAACTGCAGAAGATGAAGGTCAAAGTATGGGGTAAGGTCAGTAATTGGATTATAGGCACTCTATGAACATGGCTGATTTTTAATTAATTTCAACACATTATGAGAACTCTGACAGAAACAAGTCCAAAAGGGCTCTGTTTTTTTCTCTCTTTTTACACTTTGAACTCTCAATTCTCTCTGACTGTTTTGTGTATCACCATGAAAATTTGAAGGGTTGTTAAGCAAGCGTATCTGCGTTCAGGACTATAAGTTTTGTAAGGTTTTGTTTTCAAATGAGCTTATGGGAAGCATTGGAATGGCATGGGGGTGTTTTCAATTTAACATTGTGGAATGCGAAAAATCCACACTGGCTTTAGTATGCAGCTACTCTTGTGACTGTATAATTTTGCTTCATATCACATCAAATGCAATAGTTTTCAATGGACTCAGTTCATGCCTTAAGTTGAGGGCCATCAAGAGAACAGTAATCAAATGTACATAAATCACACATGAAAGTGTGGAACAGGTCTTTGTCACACAAAATACATATTTTAACCATTATGTCTGTTGTTATATAAAGGGGAAGAACTGTAGCTTAGTGTTAGAGCATCTGTTTTGCATGTAGATGGTCCCAGATTCAATCCCTGGCATCGCTTGGTAAGGCTGTGGGAATGTCTCCTGTCTGAAACCCTCGAGAGCTGCTACGAGGCATTGAAGGCAATACTAGATGGGCCAATAGTTTGACTATATCTATGTTACATCTTTATGGAGAGAGCCATAAAGTGTAGTGTAGTGGTTGGACTACCACCTGGGGGACCAGTGTTCAAATCCCCATACAGCCATGAAGCTCACTGGGTGACCTTGGGCCATTCATTGCCTCTCAGCCTCAGAGGAAGGCAATGGTAAACCACATCTGAATACCACTTACCATGAAAACCCTATTGATAGGGTTGCCATAAGTTGGGATTGACTTCAAGGCAGTCCATTTCCATTTTCCACATCTTTATGGATATGATTGCATTATGTTGGTAACTCTGTGATCATTTTTGCTGTAAAACATGTAAGGTATTGATTTTCATTTCTTGATATGCACTAGGAGGGTCTCAGATTTTCTCCATAATGTGTTTGAACTCAGTCTTAGTTTTCTGCCAGAACTGATAATCGCATAGTCATGACATCTCTATTTGATCTTCAGATCAGATTTTTCTTCCTCTCTGGAGCAAACGAAGTATATTCATCTTATGGAAATGATCCATTGTGTTGACACTTCAAAAAGGCTCTCAGAACTTCAAAGGGATTCTCCTTTGCTAAGAGGTTTCATATACACATCATGTTCTGTCTAGCTAAGCAGATAAACTTTCATGCTCAATTAGATGCCATAGGTAACAAGATAGACCCTATTCTTTCAGAAAGCATCTCTTGTTGCACCTCTCCTGAAACCATGCCCCTTCACAATGCTGGTAGTTCATCATAAGCATCATTGTATGCTCCTCCATGTGAAGGCAGGCAGGCAGGCAGGCAGGCTAGATAGATAGATAGATAGATAGATAGATAGAGGATAGAGGATAGAGGATAGATGGATAGATGGATAGATGGATAGATGGATAGATAGATAAGATACAGTAGGGCCCTGCTTTACAGCAATTCGCTTTACATTGACTCACTAATACAGCGGTTTCAATTAGATGCAATTAGACTAAAGCCCCACTCATACAGCGCTTGTTCCGCTTTCACTGTGGTTTTCGGGCATCGCATGCCATTCTATTAAATGGGTTCCACTTTACAGCAGTTTTTGCTTTACAGCGGGGGTCCGGAACGTAACCCACCGTATGAGTGGGGCCCTACAGTAGGTAGGTAGGTAGGTAGGTAGGTAGATAGGTAGATAGGTAGATAGACAGAAAGAAAGAAAGAAAGAAAGAAAGAAAGAAAGAAAGAAAGAAAGAAAGAAAGAAAGAAAGAAAGAAAGAAAGAAAGAAAGAAAGAACATGGAAAATTAGTATGACAGGGAAATTGGCTAGGCTGGGTCAACCATGTCTGATTTTAGATTTCAAAAGGGTACATTCTCTCCCTCAGGACCTGAGCAGTCCTGACCTGACCTGCTCAGTGCTCTAAGCAGGAATTTCAAAATAACAGCAAGCAGAATGCACCACTATGTTGGCCAGGCAAAAGGAGAATGTCAGGCTACTAATATTTATTCCAGGCCTAGCCAAGGTAGAGGCTTCATACTGTCAACCTATTGTAAAGACTGATGCCACATATCACTATCATTTTCTATTCCTGAAGGACACTCTGAAACCTGAGCAAATCTGTGGTCTTCTAGGCTAGATCTCAGCTCTGATTATAAAAGAAAGGCATATATGATGGTGCTGAAGTGCTGAAAGCAGATAAATAACCCCTCCTCCCCACAGCCCCTCCTCTGCCACAGAGGTAGAGAAAGTTGTTTGCATCCTACTGCCAAAATCATTCATTCATCAGGACCTCTGGAGCATTACACTAACATTCCCTGTAGCAGAATTGTGTTGATCATGAGTGTGTGTGTACGTATGGGGAAAGAAGACACAGGAAAAACACATTGCAGACTGTAAATTATCATAGAAACATTCATTAGGAGGCATACTGAGGCATATTGAGAATGTTGAGATAGGTGATAAACAGCAACTAGGAAAGAGAAGCAGCCATAACAATGATCTGTCATGCAAGCACTTATTTCTTCAATTTGAGCAGACATAAATATCTGGAATCCATCCTATAACTCATAGCATAAGGAAGGAATAAAAAAGGGAAGTGATAAGAAAAGACATAATAGAGTTCAGAAGCAGAACAGTGTGAGGGAAAAGTGCACTAATCTAACTCCTGTTTGTTTTGAAATCAAACAAAAACATCTATCTGATAAGAAGTAATGACAGCAATATGGATCCTCACAGTTAATGTGAAATCAGCTATCAAAGTGTCAAATCAATAAGCACTATCACTAATTTGCACTTGAAAACTTCAGAGCAGTTATCAAGAGCCAGTTTTTTTGAAAAACCATACATAACTTAGAGCGCAATAAACTTTTTATTAATTATTCCTGTCTGGGAGTACAAAAGTGTGAGGTGTGAATGTATAGCAGATCATACATAGCTAATAAACTGTGTTTGGCTTGGTGGAGCACAGGTTGTGTAGGCCTCTTTTATAGTGTGCTATAGTCACACTCCCCCTGTTTCTTTCCCGACAAAGGTCATCATACAGGGCGACCAAGGCTGTTTCCGTGCCAAAGCTGTTCCATCCCTGTGAGCTTTTAATAGCCAAGAAGGGCAAGGATCCAACACAGAAGTGGTTGCATGAACCTGTCCAAGCACCTTGTCAACGTCCTCAAGCTGTACCAACTGAAACTCATCCAAGAAATTGGGACAAGGCTGTGCTCTGGATACCTCCCTTCATTCACCTGTTATAACACTGGAGTCTAAGTCCTGGCAGATTCTAGAGATTTTATCCTGGAAGTGCCTAGCAAATTCATTACAGCTGGGCACAGATGTTTCTACCATGTCCTTGGGGCTAGAATGTAATAGCCCCCAGACAATTCTGAAGAGCTCTGCTGGGCGGCAGATTGATGATTTGATATTGATAGCAAAATATTTTTTTTGCTGCCCTCACTGCCCCTAAATAGAGCTTACCATAGGCACTTACCAGTGCATAATTGCATCCACCAGGAGTTTGTCTCCATCTGCACTCCAGCCATCTCCTATATTGTTTTATTGCTCTCAGCTCTGGTGTATACCATAGAGCCTTATGAGCTCTACACAGGAGAGGGCACTCAGGAGCAATCATGTCAACTGCCCGGGTCATTTCTGTATTCCACAGTTCAACCAGGGTTTTGACAGGAGCGCCAGCCCTATCAAGCTAGAAAACTCCCCCGAGACCACCTCTGTCAGCTCAGCTAGGGAGTCTGTTGGGCAGCAGGGTGGGCAGTACACCAACAGAATCCCCAGTCCGTCCCGCTGACCTAGCATAAGGTGCAAACACTCCAGACCAGTAGTCACATGGACACCTAGAACCAAAGGTCTCCTTGCAGGAGAAGCAGGGAACAAATACCCACAGTAGAACTCCATGCTATCATTGACCCTGAAGAGTACTTGGATCTCATCACCCCTGCCGAAGCCTGGATATCATTGCACTAGCTTCCTGTGTTCCTGGCTTGCCTTCAGACCCCCCCTCATCTCCCCAAGGGCCACAAGAAGGTGGAGAGACAGGTAGGAGCTTCAGTTCTCCTGTTGAGCTACCTGGCTAGCTACACATGAGGCTACTTGGGAGGAGGTGGAAGCTAATAGAAGCATGTGCCAAGATCAGGGTCTGGCTGACAGTCAGTGACAAATGGAGCCTCCAGTCTCTCTATAAACTCCCAGTCTACTTCATTGCTGAAGCAACAGCCCCAGCAGTGTAGTAGTCCAGGGTCTCGGGGGATCCTAGACCCATTACTCGGCTCCTAGACATGTCAGTTGTTGTGACAAGGCATTAACAAGATTCTAATTCTCAACCCAGCAGCAAAAGGGGGGAGGGATGGCTGTGCCTATAATGTAGGGACCAGGAAACTTCTGAATTTGCTACTACACTACTGAACAGCTCCAAGTTCCAACCTTCCTGAATCAGGGATACCAGCTTGTGGCATGAGTTTGCATAGCCAACCTCTGATATATTTCTTTTCTCTGACAGAAAGTAAACTGGATAGAGTAGGACAGATGTTGAATATGAGATTAATTTGCATCAGCAGACCTACAATTATCTGTGTCTGGTATTATTTAAAAACAAATTTTGATTCAGTTCACATTTAAAGGTAAACTAACAAATCCACAATTTCCAAAACACTACTCAAACTGAAACACAGGCAAACAGTCATCCTTCAAATTTTGCACATTTCCAAATTTTGCAGTCCAGTTCTCTAGCCACATCATGTGTGCAAAAATGCATATATTGAAGTGATATGCATAAAATTCATATATTAATGAAAATAACATAAAATGAATTATATTAGGAGACATTGTAAAATGTGTATATTAGGCAAAATTGCATACAAACATATATATATTAGAAGAAATGCACGCTAAAAAGCTGATGAATTTTCATGAGGACATTTTTTTAAAAAAAAAATCATAAGCTAATGTGGAATAGTTTAGAACCGAATTTAAGACTGGAAAAATGAGAAACAGAAACCGAGACTGACAAATCTTAGTTTAAAATATCTTAAAGTTTCTTACATTACACTCCTGCTTATATTGTTTGAAAAAAGGCAGGAGCAAAACTGCTGTCCCCCCCCCAAAGAAAACAACAGCAATGATGCATACATTTCGTGCAGCGAAAGGACATTAGTACTGTCCACTAAGCGATGCTTTTAAAGTGCTGAGTTCTGTAGAATAAAAATAGTTGCTCTTGAATCCAATTCACAGTTCATCTACGGCATAAGTGGCATCTCACTTGAGATGCACAGAATGCTGTGCTGGGCAAAATATTAGCGAGTCTGCTATAAGGACATTTATGCATTGCCTTAGAAATCACTTTGCAAAGAAACATTCATTTTGTTACATTGACATGTATCTATAGCTCACAGCTCTCTTGGCAGCATCTTACTATCTCTTTGTGCTACTGGCAAACCTCAACAAGTGCTTTGCAAGGAAATCTCTGCAACATGAAAGGTGCAAACTGAATGGAGAGAGAGAGAGAGAGAGAGAGAGAGAGAGAAGCATGCATTTTCATGCAGTTGATTAACATTGTGTGATTGCTTTGAACTGTAGTGTATTCTCGAATTAATAACCACAACCTCTTATAACCTCTGTAGGGCAGGATCATTTGGTGGGTTTCTGTCACAAGGCACCTAGGAACCTAGGAAACTGCCTTATACTGAGCTAGATGGCCTGACTCCATATTGACTGGCAGAGGCTTTCCAGTGTACTTTGTACAGTGTACTACTTGAAAAGCTGGTAATTGAACCTGGGACTTTCTGTATGCAAAGCAGATGTTCTACCACTCAGCAATGACCCTTTTCCACGTATGACTTAGATATCTAAGAGAGACCCAGTGCATGCAGGAGTAAGGGGAGGAAAGGGATAATAAAATCTTTTGCATTGGTTCTCAAGATAACCATTGGCATATATAGGAGATTCTTGTCTTCTGAGGTTCCAGGTCCTAGAATGACACTCTTGAGAACTTTGTGACTTTATCAGGAGAAGATAAAGGGAGACCCAGTGCCTGCAGGAGGAAGGAGACCATCACCGTCCAGGGAAGGAGAGCCGTTTGCTGCTGCTGTCTGCCAGGCTGCTTGCTTGCTTGCTCGCTGCTGCTGCTGCTGGGGTACCACCACCACCACCACCCTCTCCCTGTTGGACCTGCTCGGCAGGGGTCACACCTTGCAGGACCAGGCCCCAGGTACTCAACCAGCTGTTGCTGATTTCTTCCATCTGTCCCTTCTCTGGAGGGGATACATAAGCTGGCTGGCTGAGGTGCCTCCTGCTTTACCTGCCTTTTTGTGGGTATTGAGTCATGGGCCTGGGAGAGAGGACTCAGTGCCAAGTGGGGAGACCTGAGGGGCCCCCAATTAGTGTAGTGATGGGTAGAGGGAGATATGGTTTGTGAGGAGGACTTGCCAGGTAAGGGGAATGTAGTCCAGAAACTTAATGACTGTGCCTTGTTCTGGTCCTCCCCACACCTGCAGGTTTGTTGGTTGCCCTATCAGCCAGCTCTCAGACCTCTGGATGCTGCTCCTAAATGCCAGATCGGTGCATAATATCTTCCTCATTCATGATGTAATTGTGGATAAGGCAGCCGATCTGGCTTGTATAACCCAGACCTGAGTGGGTGAGCAGGGAGGAATCAGTCTCTCCTAGCTATGTCCGCCAGGGTACCTGTTTCAGCATCAGGGTAGACCTGAGGGTCGGGGAGGGAGGGTTGCTGTGGTCTATAGGAGCTCCATCTCCCTCTGCAAGCACCCTGTCCATGTGACTACTGGTCTGGAGTGTTTGCACCTTGTGCTGGGTCAGCGGTCCGCCCCCAAAGATTGATCAATCCAGATGGTTTCCAAAGGGCTCTGAGGAATTTTCCATCTGACAGGGCTGGCACTCCTGTCAAAACCCTGGTTGAACTGTGGAATATGGAAATGACCCGGGCTGTTGACATGATTGCTCCTGTGTAGAGCTCGAACGGCTCCATGGTATACCCCAGAGCTGAGAGCAATGAAACAATATAGGAGACAGCTGGAGTGCAGATGGAGACAAACTCCTGGTGGATGCAATTACACTCTGGTAGGTGCCTATGGTAAGCTGTATTTAGGGGCAGCGAGGGCAGCAAAAAACCTATTTTGCTGCCACTATCAAATCATCAATCTGCCGCCCAGCGGAGCTCTTCAGAATTGTCCGGGGGCTATTACACTCTAGCCCCAGGGACATGGTAGAACCATCGGAGGACGTTGACAAGGTGCTTCGACAGGTTCATGCAACCACTTCTGTGCTGGATCCTTGCCCTTCTTGGCTAATAAAAGCTAGCAGGGATGGAACAGCCAGCTGATTAATGCCTCTCTTTGAGAGAGAGTGGTCCCTGGCTGCCTGAAAGAGGTGGTAGTGAGACTGCTCCTGAAGAGACCCTCCCTGGACCCAGAAAATCTTAATAACTACAGGCCTGTAGCAAATGTTCCATTCCTGCACAAGGTCCTTGAACAAGTGGTGGCAGGCCAGCTCCAGACACTCTTGGATGAGACCAGTTATCTGGATCCATTTCAGTTGGGTTTCAGGCCTGGCTTTGGCACAGAAACAGCCTTGGTCGCCCTGTATGATGACCTCTGTCAGGAGAGAGACAGGGGGAATGTGACTCTGTTGATTCTCCTTGATATCTCAGTGGCTTTCGATACCATCGACAATAGTGTCCTTCTGGGAAGACTGGCTGAGTTGGGAGTGGGAGGGATTGCATGGCAGTGGTTGCACTCCTACTTGGCAGGTTGGCTCTAGAAGGTGGTGCTTGGGGAACATTGCTCAGCACCCTGGACTCTCCAATATAGGGTTCGTCAGAGGTCAATTCTGTCCCCCATGCTGTTTAACATCTACATGAAACCATTGGGTGTGGTCATCTGGAGCTTTGGGGTGCATTGCCATCAGTATGCTGATGAGATGTAGCTCTATTTCTCCTTTTCATTTTCTTCAGGTGAGGCTGTCAATGTGCTGAACCAGTGCCTGGCTGCGACAGTGGACTGGATGAGGGGTAATAAACTGAGGCTCAATCCAGACAAAACTGAGATGCTGTTAGTGGGTGGTTCTTCTGAGCAGATGGTGGATGTCCAACCTGTCTTGGATGGGGTTGCATTTCCATTGAAGGAGCATTGGAAGCTTGGAGGTTCTCCTAGAACCATCTCTGTCACTTGAGGCTCAGATAGCCTCTGTGGCACGAAGTGTCTTCTACCAACTTCAGTTGGTGGCCCAGCTACACCCCTATCTGGACAGGGATAACCTAGCTTCAGTTGTCCATGCTCTGGTAACCTCCAAGCTAGATTACTGCAATGTGCTCTATGTGGGGCTGCCTTTGAAGATGGTTTGACAGCTGCAGCTTGTGCAAAATGCAGCGACCAGATTGGTAACAGGGACCAGATGGTTCGAACACATAAAACTGATTCTGGCCCGCTTGCATTGGCTGCCTGTATGTTTCCGAGCTAAATTCAAGGTGCTGGTTTTAACCTAAAATGCCTTACATGGCTTTGGACTACAATACTGATGGAACGCCTCTCCCGACATGAACCCACTTGTACACTATGCTCAACATCCAAGGCCCTCCTCCGGGTGTCTCCTCCTAGAGAAGCTGGGAGTCTGGCAACAAGGGACAGGGCCTTCTCAGTGGTGGCCCCCAAATTATGGAATGATCTCTCGGAGAAGGTGAGCCTGGCGCCAACACTGTTATCTTTTTGGCACCAAGGTCAAGACTTTCCTCTTCTCCCAGACATTTTAGCATGTGTTTTTAAATTGCTTTTTTAAAATGTGTTTTTAAATTTGTAAATTTATTTTTAATGTTTTTAATTGTTGTAAACTGCCCAGAGAGCTTCGGCTATCGGGTGGTATGCAAATGCAATCAATCAATCAATCAATCAATCAATCAATCAATCAATCAATCAATCAATCAATCAATAGGATCATAATGAGTGGTGGGCTTCTGTTGAAACTGGCAGACAAACACTCTCATATACAGATGTTAAATTGATTGAACAGTCTTTCTCCCTACCTACAGAACCTTAGGAATGGGTGCTCCCTCTGTGTGGGTTGGTAGGGGTCTCAAACAGAGGATTCTCAGAAGCTACAGCAAACTGTAATTCCCAGGATTCTTTGTTAAAAGTCATTGCAGTTGCATTGGTGTAAAATTAAAATAAATGTATCGTGTTCACATGCCTTTAATGGGAACTCTGTAAACAGCAGCTAGAGGAAGGAACTCCAGGACTGGCATCTGCACCCAGCAGCTACTAAGGCATTGTGGGAAATTTAACATTGTGAGTGCCTTCCCAGACCCAGTCAGCTACATATATGTATGTAGCTGAGAAGGGGCTTCGTGGGGGCACTGCATGGCTGGCTTTCCTGGCATGTGTGTGTGTGGGGACAAACCTGGAGCTGACCCTTGGAGCTCCTAAGTTCTGCCCTTCAAGTTTATGCATAGTGCAGCCAAACAGGTCTTCTTGTCTAGGACAAGAGTTGAGGTGACATTGGTTCAGGGAAATTTACTTGTTTCATTTAAATTGGTTATAATGCACACAATCCTAGAGCAAGGAACAACAGTAACATAAAAGAAAAAGCATTTCATTTAAATACAAATTAAAGTAAAAGTCAACAATATACCAAAACATATACTATAATTTTCAGGCGAGGGACTTCACTTTATTCAAATGCTTGGGTGAATAGCCATATTTTTACCTGGCCTCAAAGTTCCATCAGTGTTGTGCAACATGCACCTCAGAGGAGATGGCATCCTAGGGTTGGGGTTCCACTAAAACAATATTTTGTTTCATTAAATAAGCTTAAAGCAATTCATAGTGTAATTAAAAGTTCTAAAAAAGTTTTAAAAATTAAACAATAACAGCCATGGAAATAAGTAAATGCAGCAAAGTAGAGCAATACAAAGATCCAGCCTAGCAAGGTTTAACATCACCCTTCAAATACTCATTGATCAGATGGGCACAAAATGTAACAAGAATGAGGTCTTTGGCAGCTTATTTCAAATTCTTAAAAGGTCCTCCTCCTTGCTATTAATATCTTTATGTCCCTTATCTGAATAAGGGTCTTACCCAATTATAAGGATGGGGAGCATCACTCAGTGGTAAAATAAATGTGCTGCATAAAGTATGCCCCAGGGTTCGGTTCCTGGCATCCCCACTTAAAAGAAGCAGGTAGCAGACCATATGAAAGACCACTGCCTTGAGACATTGGTGAGCTGCTGTCAGTCAGAGAAGACAATACTAACCTACGTGGACAAACAGTCTGACCCTGGTAGGGATGGAAAGATCTGTCAATTTCAGTTTTCTGAGTTTCTCACTTTTCTAATGTTAAATTCAGTTCTCTACATTTCTGCAGAGATCTGCGATTTTTTTAAAAAAATTATTCATGAAAATTCTCCACCATTTTAGTGCAAATTTCTCCAAATAAGCATATTTTTGTAGGCAGGTTTGACAAAGGTACACATTTTGGCAAGCCATTTCTCATCATATCATGACTTTTTGCATGTTATGTTCACTTATATATTCATATTTATACACATTTTCCCCCAATATGTGCATTTTTTAAAATATTGTTTAGTTGGTGTTTTGCCAGAGGCAAGAAGTTTGGAGATTTCAAAGACAATTATCACACTGGTGGAGAAGATTTACTGTTTTATTAGAGAGCAGAAAGCATTTAATTGCAGGCAAGGTTCTTAAACAAAGATACAAGAAGCTCTTGAGCACAGTTATCTTACATCTCCTTTCTGTTGTTGGAGGCCCCAAGTCAGCAACAACAGAGAGATCCCAGCTGATGACCAACAGGTACACAGTACCTCTTCCTGTCTAGGTCTGTGTTGAAGCTCTCTGAACATGAGTTAGGGAGCCTTATTTATACCCAAAAGAGCCCCTGGACCTGGATGCAGGTCTGCACCTGTGACTTTAACTAGCTATACCTATGGGGATGTTGTTTTAATTTGGGTCTCACAATTCTGTCTTTGTTTATCGATCCTGCTGGTCAATGTCTTGGGTTTTGTAGCAGCATGATTCACTGCACCTGCCTTAAAGGCAGAGCTTGGAAAAGTTACTTTTTTGGACTACAGCTCCCATCAGCACACTCCAGTGGCCATGCTGGCTGGAGCTGATGGGAGTTGTAGTTTTAAAAAGTAACCTTTCCAAGCTCTGCTTAAAGGCCATGTTCCCAGCCCTTAGCAGTGTGGGATGTCATATTCACTAATGAGCTATTTATATCCATTGTCTATTTTAGCCAGTTAAGGGCCTCTCCTAACCTCATCCATGTTACATAAACAAAGCTTTCCAGACTTCTGTACTATTGTGTTCTACATAGGCAGGATGAGAAATCACACAAGAGGCCCACTAGGTTGGAATGCAGGGTCTTGAGATAGGAGCATGGAACAGGGGAATTGAGCATGCCATACTAAGCCTCCTTGTTACATCGAGATGTCTTGCAAGATATTTTCCCATACAGTTGGTGAACTGCATCCCCAAATTCTAATAAATGCGAATGTTGAAGGATGGCTGTGTTTCAGTTTTCATATTGTTTCAGAAAGTGCAGATTTGATCAATTCTGCTTCAAATGCAAACTGAATTGAAATGCTCACCCATCCCTAGACCCTGGTATTATGGCAGGTTCTAATGTTCCTGTAATCTTAGTTGGTAGGAAGGTATTCTACAAACTCTCATGTGCAGCACATAATCGTCACGCACTCCCTCCAGAAAGAGATGGGATGTCATGGGCCTGGATGAGCCCCCTGGAATAGAGTAAGTTTGGAAAAGAGGCCCAGGATCTAGATGTTTGTGGAACAGTTTTAAGAGTTAAAAAAAGTATTGTGCTTTCCAGGTATTGGTTTTAAAAATACTTGGACAGCAGCTTTGACAAATGGTGTGATGGAAACCTCTCCTTCAATTTGTCAAACATTTTCTCTCTCTGTGAAAGGGGCTTTCTTTTTTTCTTCCTGATTCTCAGGGAACTTAAGAATATCTTTAGAATTTTGGTGGCTACAGTGTTTTGAGCTTACATTATTGTTACAAGGTGACCAAGGGTAGTGTATATAATTTCTTTCCAGTAAACATTTCGCCAGCACTCTGCAACCTCCCTGCCTGTCCACACTTTCTGATATGAAAAGGTATAATGAGAGGAGGAACCTGTACTTGACACAAGTACAGGCACCCAGGGAGGGTACAGAATGCAGTTGATTCGTAGAGTGAGAAAAATAACATTCACAAACATTCCTCGGCTGCCTCAGTAGTAGAGTAGGCATTACAAAAGCCCTGCATTCCACCTGTGAGAATTTCACCAAAATTCTCTCCCCTTGGATAATTTTTGAATGCAATGTATTTCCTCATTAATTGATGAATGTCGAAGAAATTTGTGGTTACATCAGCAGCAGCATTAAAATGTGACAAGCACTGTTTCTTCCCTTTTCCTTCTCTCCACCAACACACACACACGTGTGCACATGCACACACACACAATCACATACACATACCTTCCCAAGCAAATGAGAAGGGAGGAAGGAATCACTCTGATCAGCATCTCTGTAAGGTACACACTGTGCTGCATTAATGCAGACTGACAAAACTTAATAATTTGAAAAGGCTATGCTGTTCTTGCTGCTCAGGATCTGGGGCATTACTATAAAAAGTAGTAACAATGAAGTTTCAATTTGTCTTGATTCCTCTCTCCAATGGTAGTGTATAAGAACTTGTAAACTGTGCAGAAAATAAGCTGCAGTGGAGCCATGTGCCTGTGCTATAAATGTAAACTGTTTTGTCTATCACAGCTTTTGCCAAGGAATCTAGCTTTCTGGAGGAAGGAATAGTGCTGAACCAAAACTGTTCACAGTTCCCCCCCCATGCATATTTTTGACAGTGCCAAGAAATATCTGTCCCTCGATGCTTCTTGGGACATTTTTACATAACCCTGACTTGCTTTTGCTCTCAACTGACTTTTCTTGTTCTCAGTGCCATCACCAAATAGCTAGACCTAATTGTCCTTGTAACAATGTGATATCAGCCCAAATCACTCTATGATCCCTGATTGGCTGCAGTCACCCATGTACTAACCCAGAAATGCCACACTTTCTTGGAAGTGACCTCACTTGCCCTCAGTGTCTATCTCATCAGGTGGCCAAGTGTGTCTGCTTGGTTATAGGGCATCAAAATGTACCTGAAGGACCACCACGTTCCTTATATACCAGCAAGATCATTGTGATCATCCAGGGAAGGTTCCTGACTGTCCCACAATTATCACATATTTAGTTTTTAAGCAAATTACGCCATTTAGCAAAGACACCAGTACTTTGAAACACTCTTCAAACTGGAATCAGTCAGGCAACAAAATGGAAAACAAAAGAGGATTTTTTGGGGGGGGGATATTTCTATTCTCTTTCTGTTAACTCATAAATGGAAACTGTAGAATAACTGATGCAATTCTAGGTAGTGAATCTGAAACATTTCAGAGACTGGCTTGAACTGACTGAAAAGAACATGGTTGTTGCATAAAAAACAGCAAACCGGGACTGCTGAAACTGATAAGCATATAAAACAATACATGATCAATTGGAAGCCCCTCAATCAGAAGTCCTCATGTATGTTGAACCTCATCAAGCAGACCTTGGGGTGCTCTCTGAAATACACTGACTTAAAGTGATATCACCAATAAAACAAAAGGATGAAGGGTACCCTGCAGAATTGCTGTGGGAGCCACTGTTCTGTGAGTCCATCCCACAGTGCTGCTGTAATGTTAAAAGCCTACAACCCCATGAGTGGGACTGATTGTGTGTGTCCTGTGGGATAAGCACTCTTGATCACAGTGGGCTTCAGGTTCAGTGGTCTTAAGAACAATCTACACAATCAACGGGCCTTACCATTTTATAGCACCACTGTGGTGTTAACAAATGGAAAAGCAACTTCCATAAGACTTCCCACAATGTTCAAAAAGGTACCAAAATTATTGAATTAAAGTTAGGGGTAGGCCAAAATGACAGACTCTAATTTGCCACTCCATTTGCAGGTGGTGAATTGAATGATTGTTGTGGTTGTAGGCTGATGCTGTTTCTGTCTCTCCTTACTGAGATTATTCTGCCTCTATCTCTGCCTGAGATCTATGAAGTTCAGTTAAAGGCAGACAGAGTCTTTAAGAAGCAGAAAAGCTTAGCCAATGACACTCAGAATAATCTTTTGCCTGTTTGGCCACTCTCTTACATAAGGGCATCTCAGCCAGTCATGGCCAGAGGCTTCAGCCCCTACCACCACAAAACCACTCTGCACATTGCAATATAGATTGATGGGTATTCTGTACTGTCACATAACATATGGTTTTATCACACAATTACTGCCAAGTCATTAAACATGACTCAGCAGCTGCTGCAGAAGAGTCCTCTGAATTTATCATCACACGAATTAAATGTGTTTAATTCTTGTCTTGTCCAGAGGGCTCTATCACAGCTGGATGATACTGTGAAGGAAAAGACAGTTTGTTCTGGTCAACAAATCACTCCAAACAGCATCATTTATCTAAATTACTCCAGCTATGTTTAAATGTGCTTCTTTGAGTTCACCTCTTCAGGGACTCTGCACAAGGACAACTATGTGTACAACCTAATGGTGATGCATAAAGATACAATACAATGGGGCCAAATCACCTTAATATGAAAAATATAATCAAAAGGTTAGATGCAGAAAAAGAACAGAGCTAAATAAATGAAATTGTTTTGGGGATCCTCTTGTGCAAGTTAAATGAGTTTAAAATGCTAGGGAAATAATAGTTCTTATGGCTTAAAACTAGGGTTGCCTGGTTCAATCCGTGAGACTGATCCTGTATCTTCAGGAGAAGAGAAAGTCAGCCAAGTGCAGGTGTTCTTGCAACCCTGTAATGGGAAAAACCACAAGGTGGAATTCTGCCTCCCCCACTGCGCAACTTTTAAAGATACAAAAGACCTCTTGGTTGCCAGGCCCAGCCTCCAAGAGCTCTTTTGTATCTTTAAAAGTTGTGCAGGGGGGAGGGAGAATTCCACCTTGTGGTTTTTCCCATTACAGGGTTGCAAGAACACCTGCACTTGGCTGACTTTCTCTTCTCCTGAAGATACAGGATCAGTCTCACGGATTGAACCTGGCAACCCTACTTAAAACAGTTTCCATATTTAGCATTAGAAAACCAGTGCAGCATAAGGAAAGAGTTAACTTGCTACCAAAGCCATGCTTAAAACAAAACAATGAGGAGGATCCTTTTCAAGTAAAAAAAATAAGCATTTTGAGTTTCAGTAAGACTAGTTCTATTTTTCAGAGGGGAGGGGTTTACAAGCCTAAATTAGTCATGACACTCATTAGCTTTGGACAATTCACAATTTCTCAACCTAGCCTACATCATAGTGTTGTTGTGAGGACAGCTGGAATTAGTCCACAACATACCATCCTGTGCTCCTCGCAGGGAGGACAGGATAACAAATGTGCTGACTAAAACTAATGTACCCAAAGTAATGCAAGTGGAAACAGAACATGACATTGTAACATTATTTAACAAAAACTGAAGGCTAGTCTTCTTCCATCTTTTAAAATAAATTGTGTTGATGCCTTTGCTCACTTGAAGTCATTGCCCATTGTCTGGGTTAAATAGGGTTCCCTTTTTGTATCTCCCTGCATGTAGCTATGGGGAGTTCACAGTATATATTCATAGGACCAGACATGCTGTGCATCTCGTAGTGTCGTGGCAATTATCAACTGAAAGCCAGCTTGTTTGAAGTTTCTCTTACACAGAGGGTTCCCTGGTCATACACGGCAATGGTTAGAGGTCACATAATCAAGGCAAGAACACAGAGTAATTGGCAGTGAAGGGAAGAGCATTCCGGAGTCCTTCAGTTGATAATGCAATTAGAGACTTGGCACAGAGTGACAAGGTCACACACCAGGCCCCTCAAACTCTTGTGATTGCTAGAAGACAGCTTGATTTGCTGAAAATGTTAAACTATGCTTTCATGAAAGCAGGGATGAAGCCATTCACTACTAAGGATAACAGAGAAATTCAGTTCAGTTCACATTAAAAGCCAAATCTATCAAATTCACACTTTCGGAAACATGAAAACGGAAAATTAGCCATCCTTGGAAATTTGCACTTATCTGAATTTTCTGATTCAGTAATGCAACCAATGTTCACAAAAATGTATATATTAGGGGAAATGTATTTGTGGTAATATTTTATGAGAATTATTTTTAAAAAAATGGCAAAATGCTGCAGATATGTGGAAAACCAAATTTAAGAGTGGAAAAATTAGAAACTGAGAGAACCAAAATTGACAGATCTTTCCATCCCTACTGTCCATATGTGGCCAATCCCCAGTGGTTCCATACCTGTTGAGGACTGCAAAAACACTGTCACGCACCTGATAATTGGCTTTGCAGGTCATGAACTGTGCAGGCTTGCCATAAATTTATGCGTTATACCTTTTCCTTGTTTCATTTTAAACCCCTTTCCCAGATGATCTTAACAACAAATATCAAGATACAAAAAGAAATATGAGGCAGCAAACATAGGGAATGGCCCATTCTCCTCACTGCACAGTAATCTAGCATGATGCACACATCCACACACACACATTCATAGAGTCTGTAACGGTGCATATAGCCACAGAGGAAAGTGAATTTTACAGCAGAATCTTACTCCCAGTGAAGGGTGTATAGGACTGCAGCCGAAGGCTTCAAACCTATGCACCTTTACGTTAGTGTAAACCCACTGTGCTCAGTAGGACTTCTTTTTTCTTTTTTTGTAAGCACAAATAGAATTGGATAGTATACCTTTTTTTTCTCCACCTCCTGCTATGCCTCATTATTTCAAGTGGCACTACAGAGAGGTCTGATAAGAAGAAAACATATGTTTCAATTAGTTTGCACAATGGGCCACTTTTGAAAGAATGTGGTGAGTGTTAAGTTCAAACACAAGGCACTTCAAAGTTATTTCACAAAGTATCAAATTAAAATAAACCTATAACTATGACTACAAAAGAACACAAGCATTTGGGCCAATAGGAACTGATGCAAATAACAGCTGAGGAGGGTTGATTGGGACAACCATGGGGGAAGAGTTCAAATTCTTCTCCCCAACCTTGAGGTCCAGAGCTTAAGTGAGCCTCCCTCTGGCTGCTATTTGCATAAGGTTCACACAACTTAAGGCAGGGGTGGGGAACCTTTTTTGGCCCGAGGGCCATTCTCTTCTGGGCAACCTTCCAAGGGCCACATCCCAGTGATGGGCAGGGCCAGCTGCAAGCAAAAGTGCTGAAGAGCGAATATAAATGGTACCTTTTGTAGAATACTAATTCCTACACACACAGACACATCCCTGTATATCTTCCATTCAGGCAAGCAAGAGGGATTGTTAGAGTTCCCACCAGGCCAAACCACTTGGGGTGTGAAGCAGGGCCAGAGAAAGGGGTGGATTGGAGAGAGTCCCAAGAGCCAAACAGAGAGGGCTAGAGGGCCACATTTGACACTCAGCCTGAGATTTCCTACCACTAGGACATGCATATAGCATCACATGTAGTTTGTTTCATAGTGATTGGCTCACCAGGAACCACCAGAGATATTCGACACCAGGGATATAGAGCAGGGATCAGCAACCTGTGGCCTTTCAGATGTTGCTGGATTCCAGTTCCGACCTAGCCAATGGTTAGGGGAGATGAAAGATGTAATCCAACAACATCTGACAACCATTGGTTCCCCATCAGTACAAATTGGTATTATGTTTATTTATTTATTAGATTTATATCCTGCCCTTCCTCCCAGTAGGAGCCCAGGGCAGCAAAGAAAAGCACTAAAAACATTCTAAAACATCTTAGAAACAGACTTTAAAATATATTAAAATAAAAGATCTTTTAAAATGTATTAAAACAAAACATCTTTAAAAACCAATCTTTTAAAAAGCTTTAAAAACATCTTTAAAAGCTATTCCAACACAGACACAGACTGGGATAAAGTCTCTACTTAAAAGGCTTGTTGAAAGAGGAAGGACTTCAGTAGGCGCCGAAAAGATCACAGAGATGGTGCCTGTCTAAGATTTAAAGGGAGGGAATTCCACAGGGTAGGTTCCACTACACTAAAGGTCCACTTCCTATGTCATGCAGAACAGACCTTCTGATAAGACAGCATCTGCAGGAGGCCTTCACCTGCAGAGCGTAGTGATCCGCTGGGTATATAAGGGGTAAGTCGATCTTTCAGGTATCCTGGTCCCAAGCACTTTCTACACCAAAAACCAGAACCTTGAACTTGATCTGGTAGCTAAAGGGCAGCCAGTGCTATTCTTTCAGCAGCAGGGTGACATGTCAACGATACCCTGTCCCAGTGAACAGTGACACCACCACATTTTGCACCAGCTGCAGCTTCTGGACCAACCTCAAGGGCAGCCTCACATAGAGCACATTACAGTAATCCAGCATGGAGGTTACCAGTGCATGGACAACAGTGGTCAGGCTATACTAGCTGAAAAATGGCCACAGCAGTATTACCAGCCAAAGCTGATAAAAAGCACTCCTAGCCACTGTGGTCATCTGGGCCTCTAGCAACAAAGATGAATTGAGGAGCACCCCCTAGACTACAAGCCTGCTCTTTCAGAGGGAGTATGACCCCATCCAAAGCAGGCAACTGACCAATTATCTGAACTTGGGAACCACCAACCCACAGTGCCTCTATCTTGCTAGGATTCAGACTCAATTTAATGGCCTTCATGCAGGCACTGGTCCAGGGCTTGCACGGCCTCTCCTGATTCAGATGTTACAGAGAAATAGAGCTGGGTATCATCAATGTACTGCTCACACCTCACCCCAAATCTCCTGATGACTGCTCCCAAGGGCTTCATATAGATGTTAAACAGCATGGGGGACAAGATGGTACCCTGCCACACCCCACAGCACAATTGCCAGGGGGCCAAAAGACTATCACCCAATGCTATTCTCTGAAAACGACCCTGGAGATAGGATCAGAACCACTTTAAAACAATGCCTCCAATACACATCTCATCAAGTCAGCCCAGAAGGATACCATGATCAGTGGTATGAAAAGCTGCCAAGACATCAAGTAACAATAATAGGTTCTCCCCCTGCCCTTCTCCCAATAAAGGTCATCCATCAGGGTAACCAAGGGTGATTCAGTCCCATAACCAGGCTGGAACCCAGATTGGAATGGGTCAAGATAACCTGTTTCATCCAAGAGTACTTGCAATTGCTGCACCACAATCCTCTCAATCACCTTCCCTAATAAGGGGGTATTCGCAACAGGGCGGTAGTTGACACAAATCAATGAGTCCAGGGTGGGCTTTCTCAGGAATGGATGGATCACCTCCTCTTTCAGGGTGGCTGGGACCACTCCCTCCCACAATGACGCATTGACCACACCCTGGATCCACTTGGTCATACCCCCTCGGCAGATGAAAAATGGCACCCTGAGCAGTGGGAGTGTTTACCGAGAGCTCTGCAACTCATTGTAATTTACTGCAGCCTATTCAAGTTTCAAGGTGAGGAGAACTTATCTCAGCAATGAAATTATAGCAATAATAGCAAGCTTATTTCGACTCACATCTATTTGGCTGCACTTCCGCTCTTTTGGCTTCATTTGCTCTCTCCTATCTGTCCTCAAGAAGCCTTGTGTATTCCTGCTGTCTGCTTTGGAAGATGGTTATCACCAGGAAGATGAGCAAAGCCCTAGGCATTCCTTTAGACAGGGAAAAAACGCCTCCTAAGACCGAGCAGTCAAAAATAACTCATTTATTTCAGCCTAACTTGAAGGAAAATGAAACTAATTATGCACTCCCACCTGCTGAGGACCACAGAATTAACGAAGCCATTTGTTTGAAAACCTCCCCCACTAAATCTGCCACCCCAACCTCCCTGAATGAGATATTGGATTGGTCAATAGACATGAAGAACTCCCTGTTACAAGAACAGCAGCCTTTCCCAGTAACTAAATTAGCCTTAGAGTTAGAGCAGGCGGAAAATAGATCTTCAAGACACTCATTCCAATCGCCAGAAAAACTCCCATCCCCTGCGCATATCTCTGAGAAATGTAATACAACTGAACCGATAAAGTCAAGCTTGTTACTAAAACTCTCAGACCATTTTAACTTTGCTCTCAAGCAACTCGAAGATCATAATTCCTTGACTTCACGTCTCATTGTGGTCTCGAGGGAGATCTGTTGTATCAAAAACTTTATAATGGAGACTAACAAACTCCTTACAATACTAACAGAGGAATTTAAGAAGCTGAGTGTATCCAGTAAAACAGAGACACTTGTTTCAGTTACTCGCCACACAGGCCTGGAGAGTCAGAGCTCAAATTAGCAGATCACAAGCCTTAAAGGACCAGTAACATCCAAAAGCCATCCCAAACCCAAAAAAGCTATTACTGAAAATATCTAAAAATATCAAGAATTTTAAGGCAAGAAGAAGCAGGAAAATGAATTTCTCCAAACTATTTAAAATCCTTGATGCTGCAGTCAAATCCGGGACTTTCCAAGCTAATTCTCTACAAGGTCAGAAAAACTGCCTCTCTCAGCCTGACACTCCTCTGGAGCCAAAGCATCTTTTGATTTCTCCTCACATTTTGCCTTCAGTAAAGTCAGCTAAATCTTCTTCTCCAGAGGAGCAAGTGTCTCCGTTACGCTATGACTCTCAAGACTCGGCCCATGGTCGGATAGTGAATAGTGATATCATCTGGGATCTACAACTAATCGCCCATAAAGTAGCGCTAATAACCTGTCCTCCAGTCGACTTTTATGCCCCGCAATCAGACCGGAAATTACACATCATCAAATTTCTTCAACCAATTTTCCGGGATCAGATCAAAGCAGCTGATATTATCAAAGTGCATTATCTAGATAGTAAATCTATAAAATCAAAAATTCTGCTGACTTTCAGAAACTCTGCTACAGTTAGTTTCCTTATTGCAAACAGAGGGGCTTTATCCACGCACGGGATAATTGTTCAAAGATTTTTCTTGAATATAGCTACTCCATACACGCTTTTTCGCCATCTGCATCATTTTCAAGTCATAAAACCCACTAGTCTGGGAGCTGGAGCGACAAGTTCTATTCACAAGGCTTAAAAAAGGTGCCCATCAAGAATACAAATGAACCCACTCCCTAATGATATGGACAACCTGCAGTTAACTATTACCTCGGGACTACGCCCCGATCTTCGACAAGGCACACCGACTAAGATATGTGGTTCTAATCTGTCACCCAAACCAACTGATATGCAAAAAGAAGATAGCCATAGCCTTTCCAATGAGGAGGAGGAGAACCTCTTCGCAGCTTTTGACAGTCTCCCCAGACCTGCACAGCTGGAAATAATTTTGAGACTGCAAAACCTACAAAATCGCCTACAAGATAAGGTAGGGCTAGAGGAGCCTGAGGAGAGCTCACTGGGATCTTTACGACCTGCCCCGGAATTACAAGATATCTATACGCTATCCAAAAGAAATCCCAACACTCAAGACTCTCCAATAGAATTCGACTGCCGCCCCCGTCCAAATGCTTCTGATCCGCAGCAGAGGGTTTACTTTAATACTCTTTCCAACCCCTCCTGGACAGACGCGAGATACTTGGAGAAAGAAGAACAGGGCTCCCCCCCAAAATGTCAGGCTATGGCACCTCAAAATCTGAAGGTGGTTTTTTCATCCAATTTTAGTAGGCCAGCTTTTACCTGTGAAGCGATAGTTCATCTTAACGAAATTCAATCACCGCAGCTGCCTGAGGCGGGTCCTACTGCTCCACCTTATTCATGACTGCACCCTGGATTGGTAAATACTCCATCATTGTTTAAAGTTTTATCCTGGAATGTGGCAGGCTGGCCAGCCAAAGTGGCAGATTCTACCTTTACAGCTTTTTGTAAACAATTTCAAATAATATGTCTTCAAGAAACATGGGTGATGCAGGCATCTTTCCCTTCCCTTCCGGGATATATGGACTTTTCTATTCCAGCAAGAAAATCGGATAAAGGTGGCAGACCAAGTGGCGGATTAGCAATTCTAATCTCGGTGGATTCAAATCCATCGATCACTCAAGTGGAAGTGGGTAGCTCTAATAACATCTTGATCATCCAAATTACATGGCCCCAAGGGACAAAAATATATTTAATTAATGTGTATTACCCTCCATTGAACTCCAAATATCCTGACTCTTCCTTCTGGACTGACTTAGACCTGGCTTTCTCCTCCTTGTATCAGACAACTTCAGATCCGTCAATTCTCTTGGCTGGCGATCTGAACGCAAGAGTAGGATCAAATAACTTTAAAATCAGTCGAAAACTTGGCCTTGATGTGGAAGATTTCTCCTCATTTTCAGTGAGATCTTCGAGAGACCCAGCAATCAATGCAGCAGGGCTGTCTTTATTTGCTCTTATTTTCAAGTTTCAGTTTATCTGTAGTGGATCAGCCACTGATGTGTCGTTGGACTCATACACATATATCGGTCCTAGGGGTAAGAGTGTAATTGATTTCATGATTCTCTCCCAACCTCTTGTCCCTAATTTTGTTTCTTTTAAGGTTTTAGCAATGGTGGAGAGTGATCATATGCCTATCCAATCTAACCTTGTAGTCCCACATGCCCCCTCCCTTTGGCAGTCCCCTCCCCAGACATTTTAAGTTCTCAAGGGGAGAGAAGGATCCAATGGAATGCCGGCCTCCATGAAGGCATAAACCAGCATTTAAATTCCCCTAGGCTACCAATGTTGAGAGACCAGCTTTTGGATTCGGCCAACCCTTTAGAATGTTATAGTGCAATCATAACAGACATTAGGACTTTATTGATCTCCTCACATACCCCCAGACTGTCAAAAAATGGCTGGTTTGACAAGCAGTGTGCAATTTACAAGCGCTCATTGTTAACAGCCATAAACAATTTAAGGAGGGAAGATATATTACAAAATTTTAATACTTATATCCACCTTCGCAGAAATTATAAAAATCTTTTGCACTCCAAAAAAGTAAAGTTTATTCAGCAACAGTGGAGGGAGATTGGTCTTGCCTCTTTGGAAAGAAACCTGGCAAGATTTTGGGAGCTAATATCAAAAGGGACAAGGGGGCCTAATACTTTACTGGATAACCAAATTACCTCGGAGCAATGGTGTGCATATTTCATTGCTTTATTTGCCCCTCCAAATACCTCCTTTTTATATGCTGATATTCCTCCGGCTATAAACTTCCCCCCCTTTCATCAATGTATGGAGTGGGACCCAGTTATGCCCCAGGAAATAGACACATTGATCAATTCTCTCCCTCTTAAAAGGGCCCCCGGTGAGGATATGCTCCCGGCAGAATTGTTTAAATCTAATCCGGAATGGTGGTCACCAATTCTTGCCAAAAATTTTACATACGTTAACCAACATGGAAAGGTCCCCTTGGGCTGGGACACAAGTATAGTTGTCCCGATTCATAAAAAGGGCTCCAAAGCTAATCCAATTTTTTTTAGGCCAATTAGCCTTCTGGATGTAGTGGCCAAAATATATGCTAAATATTTGCTGGGTAAATTAGAAAAATGGGCTGACAAGAACCTGATCCTCGCCGAAGAACAGGTGGGTTTTGTCAGAGGAAAATCTACTACTTCCTTCATTTAATTCAGAAATATGCACAAAGGTGTAGCAAGGAGTTATTCGTTACTTTCGTAGATTTTACTACTGCATTTGACCTCATAGATCGTGGGCGATTGTGGTTCAAATTAGGGATGACTAATATTGACAGAAGGTTACTCTTTCTGATACAACTGCTCCATTCGAAAACCTCCCTCAGAGTCAGACTAGGAGCAAATGGTCTGCTATCTGAAACCATCCCTGTACAGAAAGGGGTTCGTCAAGGCTGACTTCTTGCCCCTTTTCTTTTTAGTTTTTATATAAATAATATTGTTCATGAACTGAAAGGCCTTGAATACTTTCCTGTCACAATTTTTATATACTAAACTTTCAGTTCTTTTATATGCAGATGATTTAGCTTTGATTTCAATTTCGCAAGTAGGGACGAGAAGGCTGTTAAGAGCTCTGGACAATTTTTCCACCAAAGAACATCTAGTAATTAATCACGACAAAACGGTAGTGGTGGTATTCGGAAGAAAAAGGAAAACCCATGTCTGGAAACTAAATAACATACCGATAAATCAACATTATAGTGTTAAATACTTGGGGCTGAGTTATCAGGCAGATTTTTCTTGGAAATCACAATTTGATGCTGTTAAACTGAAGGCCTCCCTCTCCACTCATTCCCTTTTACGCTTTTATAATACCAAAGGGGGAGGTCTGGTCTTTCCAACTGTTGAGGTCTTCAGGAGGAAAATAGTCCCTTAGCTTCTTTATGGAGCTGAGATTTGGGGACATGCTTTTCTTCTTTAGAGTCAGTCCAGAATTCTTTTTTAAGATCCATGCTGGCTGTCCCTCAAGGCACTCCAGGAGCTCAATTGCGGATAGAAACTGGACTCCACACATTGGAATCTGCTGTTCACGTGGCCCTTGCCCTTTATTGGCTCAAGTTGGCCTGCATGCCCGACTCATGACTCCCCAAGAAATGTTTAGTCGAACAGATACAAAACCCATCCACATTTACGTGGTTTAAACGGACCAAGACAATACTTTCTGTCTATGAAATAAGCATTGATTCTTTCCCCTCAAATACATCAAAGAGAGCAAAACATCTCTTAAGGGAAAGAATCTACCTTTATTCCAGAAGATGGGATTTGTATTCTATAAATAATTCGAACTTCTCCCCGTGGTACTCATTGTTTAAAACAAGTTCCAGTATGGAACAATATTTCACCTTTTTAACTTCCGTCGCCTTGAGAAAATCGTTTACATCATTGCGCTTTCAAACTATGCGCACGGCCCTTCTCAAAGGGAGATACGCAAAAGTTCCTATTGACCAACGAGTCTGTCCCTGTCTCTCTGGGGCCATAGAAGATGTTGCACATTACCTCCTTAATTGCACCCTGTATAATGCTCCAAGACTCAATTTTCTCTCTTCTATTCTTATATCACTGTCAAATAGATCTACCCTGGAGCAAATATGTATACTTCTTGCTGGGGCTGATATTTATCTAACCACTCAAGTAGCGAAATTTGCCCTGGCGGCAGGCAAAATCAGAGCTAGATTGCATAAAAATCCATCTTAAATTTTACCTATGTAGTTTTTAAATGATTTAATATTTATGGTTCTAATTTCTAGTTTGTTTTAACTCTGTTTGTCCAGTCTAATGTTATATATTAAGTACATCACTATTTTTGATATTGAATTTCGTTTATACGTAATTTTTTATGTATATTGTGACAGCCAATGGCTATGAACAATAAAAGTACTACTAATACTACCCCCTCGGCAAGCTTTCATAAGCCAACAAGGGCAAGGGTCAAGAGGACATGTTGCTGACCACATCGTCACCAGCATCTTGTCCACATAATCAAACCACATCAACTGAAAGCGATCCCAAGAAATTGCAGCAGATATTGCACTGGACACTGTCGTGGAATTTATGACTAGGTTCTTTTTGGAGGAGACTCAATAATGAAGCCAAAGCCTGGTTTAAGGTTATTTATTCAGCAAAGCACTTTACTGGAGCAAAGTACATAACTCAACTAAAATGGCAGTTGGGTACAGCCATATATATACCCCTACATTCGTCATAGCCATAGCAACGGATTCATCCAATTATTATATGCTACTGTGATGCTCTGCCACCTGTACCAGCCACCTTCCTCTATGCATTCCTGTGATATCAGTATCCTTGGCACATGTTCAGTCTGCTACAGCAGTTATATTCACCATTCTCTATGTGACTCCCCTGCTCAGAAGGAATGGCGGCCAGAATCCTCCTCAACACCTCACTGGGACTACAGTAGATGTGTATGGGGCATCAAGATTGTTACAGAGGTGAGCAACTTTACTCTCAAAGTGCCTTGCAAACAATTCACAGTAGGCCTTGATGTCAACAGACCCTGACAATACAACAAAGCTCCACTGGACAGTTGCTTGAGGATGCAATGGTGGCAGAGAAGTGGGCCTTCTTCACCACCTCACCGCCACTCAGTAAGCATGGTTACGATGTTTTACTCATGCGCAATCAGCCTCACACCACATCTTTCGCCACTTGCACTCTAGCCGCCATCCAGGCTGTTTCATTGCCCTTAGTTCACTGGTGTACCAAGGTGCAAACTGGGCTCCGCAATGCTAGAGAGGGCACTCAGGGGCAACCATATTAACAGCTCAATGTATCTCGCTGTTCCACAGTGTGACAAGGGCTTCAACAGGATCACCTGCTCTATCTACTCGGAACTCCTCCAGGGCATTCAGGAATCCAGTGCATTCCATTAGTTTCCAGGGGCAGACCATCTTAATCTGTCCACCACCCCTGCAGGGGAGGATCAGAGTAGTAAGTCTAAACTTCACCAGAAAGTGGTTTGACCATGAGAATGGGGTGACATCCACACACACACCTATCTCCAGAACACCCTTCCTTCATCTGGAGCAAAAACCAAGTTGAGGGTGTGCCATGCCCTGTGTGTTGGGCCAGTGACAACTTGAGACAGCCCCATGGTCATCATGAAGGCCATGAGGTCCCAAGCTGGAATACTAGTGGCAGCCTCAGCATGGACATTGAAATCACCCAGGACTACTGTTCTGGGCTCCTGCAATACCACAGCCAAGGCAGCCCCCACCACCTCAGTCAGAGAAGCTGCTGGGCAGCAGAGTGGATGGTACACTAGCAGCAGCCCTAGTTTACTGTTTCCTTGGTCCAACACCAGGTGCAGGCCAGCTCCAAGACAACCCCTCCCCCCTGTTCCCTGCAGCCTGTGCTGGTGTTGCACTGAGTATCCAGGTGGGCAAAGCTGGGTCAGATCAACGCCTTCCAGCTCACCCACCCAGGTCTCGGTAATACACACAAATTTGGTACCCTCATCCAGGAACTAAATTAAGTTCTTATAGATTAACTGTGCCAATCTAATGGAATATTAACTGGGGATATTAAATGCTTATAAATTAGCTTATCTGTAACAGGAAAAGTCACAGATGCTGATGATATTATAGTGTTCCAATGTCTGTTGTGTTTGTTAATTTGGTGCTCCAGTAGATAAAGATCTAACCCCAGCACCCACAGTGGGTTGTGAAGCTGAATTCACGCCACAGATGAACAACTTGCCTTACGCATATACATATAGACAAAAAGAATAGTTTCCAGTTCTCAGTGTTGTCCCGTTTCTCGTGCATCACGCAGGTTCTTTGCCTTTAATTGCCAAACATTTGCAGATCTCAGCTCAGACTTCACTTTTGCCAAAAATAAATCAATAAACCAAACAAACATTAAAAATAAATTTCCAAAATTGCTCCAGGGTGTGAGGAGGGGAAAAACATCTTGGTAACGTCTTAGGTGCTAACCAATAGGTGCTACCATAGTCACATTTTCCTGAAAATACATACTTGTGTACTTTTTGATACTTGTAAAATGCTGAGAGCTGTGTCTTAGGGTGCTAAATTCTGATTCAAGAGGAGCAGATCAGGTCATTTCATTAAGGAATTCACAAAGATCGAATTCTGCAAGTATCTCCTCCCATCTAAGTAAAATTCTTCTGTTAGGACTGAACTTTCAATAGTATGGAAAATGTCATGAACAATCTATTTACTGTGTTTGCTCCTCACCATTTCTAAGGGAGAAGGCTGTGGAATTTTGCCATCCCTGCTGAGCTTTAAATAAGATAAAGCATTTTCAGGGTTTACAGTGACAAAGAATAAATTATATCTGTGGCTTTCGCAGATGGTTAGATAAATCCCAGCAAAAAGAAAGGGACAGAAATATTGGTTCTCTATTAACTAATAAGTAGATATCTGGAAACCTTTATTGAATCTAAAAAATGATGAATATGTCTAACATTTACCAGCTACAGTGGGTGACCTTTACCAGATAAACACCAATATTCTCAGATGACTAGACGAACCAGGCTATAGAACAATATAATCGTTAATAAAATCATGACACTGTTACAACTGTAAATGCAGCTCCCTCCCCACATACACACTCCTACAATATGTATATAGAGAGCCTACATTATGTTTTCATGAATATTCTCTATTAGGGTGCAATCCAACTCACCTTTCCACCAGGCTGGGGTGAGTTGGATACAGCTGAGCACCACCTATGCCAGGAGGCTCCCGGCTCCCATGGGCACCACCAGCCTCTGCTAGCAGTAGTCCTTCACCATGGTGGAAATGTGGCTCTGCTAGGAGCCTACCGGAACCACAGGGAATCCACCAGGGACAGCCAGCCTAGTAGACAGAGTGCAGGTGGAAGCCCTAAAAATGGGTCTTTCCAGGGGTGTGTGGGAGAGAAGCCATGGGGGACTTACTTGAGATCCTTCTCACATCCAGACTCCTCCCCCAGGCCCTGGCCCCCTTGCAAACTCCTCTGGCCAAAAGGCCAGCATAGTAAAATATTTTAATTTGGTCTCCATTGTGGCCTATAGGGAGTTATAGGGAGTGCTTCCTGGATGGCTCATGCACGTGGCTTCTGACAGAGCTGGCATTTCGCCAGGCTGGTGGCTCCTGAGAGGGAGGAGGACCCCATGGAGTTTTCTGCTGGCTCCTCCTCTTCCTGATAAGAAGAAAAAACAGACATGTGGTAAGGTTTTTTTGGCTATGATTCACTGACCCCACACAACTGTGTGATAGTGTAGTAGAAGAATTTATTAAAAAGCCAACGTATTAGCATTTTGAGCAATTTTGCAGTTTGTAAGGATCCTCCAGTCATGATTAAAGATGGAAGGAGCTGTCAATTCCAACTCTTTCAGTTTCTCACTTTTCCAATTTGAAATTCAGTTCTCCATATTTCTGCAAAAATTTGCAATTTTTTGTTTAAAAAATCCTCATGAAAATTCTTTAGTATTTTACTGCAATGTTCTCTTAATAAGCACAGTTTAGTATATAGTTTTGACTAATGTACACATTTTTGCAAGCAAGTTATCCTAATGCAATGCATTTTGTATGATATTTTGAGGACCTTCCTCTTTCAACAAGCCTTTTAAATTGAGACTTTATCCCTGTCTGCCTCTGTGCTGGAATTGCTTTTTAATATGTTTTTAAACCTCTTTTTTTAAAAATGTTTTTAACCTTTTTTTAAAAAAGATGTCTTGAAAGCTTTAGAAATGTTTTTAAAGATGTTTTGTTGTAATGTATTTTAAAGTTTGTTTCTATGATGTTTTAAACTATTTTAGTGATTTTGTTTGCCGCCCTGGGCTCCTGCTGGGAGGAAGGGTGGGATCTGAATCAAATAAATAAATAAATAAATAAATAAATAAATAAGTTCACTAATATATTCATTTTGATGCACACTTTCCTCTAAAATATTCATTTTTGGAAATTGTTTGGTTGGAAACCTGCATTGCAAAATTCGGATAAGTGCAGATTTCTGTTTCAATACCTGGATTGTTTTGGAAAGTGTGAATTTTATAAATTCGGCTTTAAATGTGAATTTCTTCCCCATCCATAGTAATGATGTAAGAATAAGAGCAAGGATATAATATTTAATTATCAATACTGATAACCTATTGGTTAAAGCCCTGGATTAAAATGTAATGGATCTACAGCAGCACCCAAGCGCAGAATATTGTGAAAGACTCCATACTTAAAGCAATTTGGAAATACTCTGCCAATTTCCATAATGTACCATTAATGATAAGTTCCCTTTCAAAACTTCCAAATTATTTAACAAAATGTGCACACCGCTTGAATGTAAAGACCTTTCTCAGTGGTTTACTATATGCCCCTAAATAAGAAATCAGAAAAAAGAAGTTAGCTGAGAACCACACAGTGTAACATAAGTTATGTGTCAATCTTGATACAAACAAGTTTAATTCTTCTTTTTCTGTTTGGTACAATCAAGGTAACAACATATTAATATAGCCTCCAAACTGATACAGGACACAAAATATTTGATTTACCTCTATGTGAAAGTTTCATTAGTCAGTATTTGTACTTGTATCCATCAAAAAATAAACATAGTTAAGGAAAACTGTTTTATACGACTTGCTAGCTAATAAAAGCAAAAAGAGTAATCAGATTATCTCTTGTCAAAGAGCAATAATGAGGAGCTGCAATTTCAAAGAAAGGGAAGAAAACTTCAAGGAAATTAATGACAGAATGAACTCATCAAGAACCCTTTTTTTATTTGATTATGTAAGACTTCACTGTACAATGGGCATTTTAATATTTGTCAGGCACCATCTCGAGAATGGCAGCCAGCCAGCACAGTATTCAGAAGGTTGCAATTCTATAGCCACCTACCATGGAGTAAGGCCCATTAAACTCAGGGTGACTTACTTCTGCATAGATATGAACAGGATTGGGCACTCTGTTTATTCCCCATGTTTGTCGAGAGTCTGTAACTATCTATATTGTAATGAGATAAAGGATCTGGTGTGATGACATTATTGGTTCTAGAAGTGATTGGCTGAGAAGTTCTAATGCAATAGTGGGAGATCCAACTCCCATCAGCCTCGGCCTAATGGCCAATGGTCAAGGATGATGGGAGTTGTAATCCAACAACATCTGAGAGGGACAGATTCCCCCTCCAGTACAGGCAAAAGTTTATCAAGCTGCCTCCAGCTAGTAATAGATTGAAAGCCCAATTCCATTTCATTTCATTTTCACTAGCCATCAATCATATGCCCATTTTATCTAATTCTCTGTGCATTTTGGTTTTGAAAGACTGCACGAAAAGTCCATATTTCAATTGTACACATTTTGCAAAAACCACATTTCCTTTGCTTTTTGATGAATTTTCCTGAAACTTATTTTATACACATTATTTACATAAAACATGTATTTTTGTGAGCTCTTTTTGCACACCAAAACTGCAAAATATGGATGTGTATAATCTGATTGGGATCTGTGCTCTGATTCACATGCAAGTGTCCAAGTGTCAGATTGGGTTGGTCTACTGTGAAAAGACTAAACAAATTCCTCCTCGATCCCAACCATTGGCTGAGCTGCTCTGATGCTAATGGTCTCTTTCTGCCATTGGCTGAGCAACTAGAGAGGCAGGCAGAAGTACATAGGGAAGGAAGGGGTGAAAAATGCATGGGTTTAAGATTGTGCAACAGGAATGTAGTCATCCAGGGTTGAGGAAAGTCATAGACCCATTACTTCTTTGGGAGCAGGGTCCCAGCCTGTGAGCCAATTAGAATTAAAAGGAAGTGTGTTAGCCACTGAGAAGAGTCCTTGTCCTTTTGTGCTGATTGAAGCCAATCAGAGTGAAAGGAGGAGAGTCAGCCACTGAGAAGATTCTTCTCAGTAGCTAACACACAGCCTCCCCTTTCATGTTGATTGGCTCCTAAGGATGTCTGCTGTAGTGGAATGTGGACTCGCAAGATGACAGGGAGAACAAGGTAGACAAGGCAAGTGGAAGAGGAGGCATGACTGTGAGGGAGTGTGGTGTGACTATCATGAAGGGATTCTGCACTTCTGAATTTACCACTACACTACTGTTGTGCTAGCCAGGAGCCTGAGATGTTAAAAGTCAAGGGACCAAAATTTGCAATAACAAGGATTTATACAAAATTATCAAACTTTCTCAGGATGTTTCACACATTTCTAAACAGGCTTTAGGGCCTTTCTTAATATCTCATTAAAAATATCTTGGAGTTGACCTTAAAGTTCTACACCATGATAGGAATTTTTTCAGTGCCAGGTAGAAACCTTTTTTGTCCTCCCAAGCTTGTTAAATGTTTTTAGTTCTTAGAACTATTTTGTTTCCCTCTTTCTGAAAATCCCACTTGTGCACAACTGTTAAAAATGCAGGAGCCCTGCCCTCCTGTGAATCTGGCTAGAGATTATATGCTTGGGTGCAGATTGTCCTTCCAGCTTAGAAAAGGGGGGTCAGGAAATCTCAGGAATACTAGAAAATATTTTTCTTGATAGCTTAGAAAACCCTGTTCAATTTTTTAACAACAACAACAATTTTATTCTTGTTGTCTGCCTGTCACCCAGAATGCGGGTTCTGAGGCAGATTACATAGATTTAAAAATGCAAAGGATTCATAAAACCATATCGAAATTTAAAAATAGAAAAAACATACAAAGAGCCATACGTAGACAAATCCATAAACACCTTAAAATCATTAAAAACATCAATATGAAGGGGTAAAAAATTAACCAAATGTTTGGATAAAAAGATGGGTCTTCAGCAGCTGTCTAAAAATGGGAAGAGAGGGAGTGGATCTTACCTCACAGGTAGGGTTGCCAGGCCCATGGCCTGATCCTGTATCTTTAGGAGAAGAGAAAGTCAGCCAAGTGCAGGTGTTCTTGCAACATTTTAATGGGAAAAACCACAAGGTGGAATTCTTCCTTCCCCCTCCACAACTTTTAAAGATATAAAAGACCTCTTGGAGGCTGGGCCTGGCAACCAAGAGGTCTTTTGTATCTTTAAAAGTTGTGGAGGGGAAAGGGAGAATTCCACCTTGTGTTTTTTCTCATTACAGGGTTGCAAGAACACCTGCACTTGGCTGACTTTCTCTTCTCCTAAAGATACAGGATCAGTCTCAGGCCAAGAACCTGGCAACCCTACTCACGGGGAGGACATTCCACAGACTAGGGGGGCTACAACAGAGAAGGCCCTGTTGTGAGTATTTTCCAGTTGGGCTTCAGATATAGTAGGCACTCGAAATAGGCCCTCTTCCCTGACTCTTGTACAATGGGAATGACTAATGAGGGGAAGGCAGGCAGACAGATACCCAGGTTCCAAACCATGTAGGGCTTTAAAGGTCAAAAACAGCACCTTGAATTGTACTCGGAAGCAGACTGGGAGCCAGTGTAGTTCTTTTAGCACAGCTGTAATAGACTGTGACCATAATAAACCACTTTCTTGCTGTTTGGTTGGAATAGAGGGCTGACAATGAGATTCAATACATGTCTACTCAAAAGGAAGTCCCACTGAGTTCAGTTGGCCTTACTCACAAGTAAGTGGCTATGCTAAATTAACCAGTGGGCTGACTGTGTCATGTTTTACTATTTCACATGAATGGAAATATTTAGCATATGTAGCTTCTGTTCATGCTGTCAGGGGTTGTTTTAAAATATACAGCAGCTGCATATATTTATGTATGTCAAATTTTACTTTCAGAAATATCTGGCATGCTTCCTGTCATCAAAAGAGAGGTGTCTGATCAATACTTTAAGGGGATGGGCTGAACTGTAAATTTTGCTTAGAGACTTTTACAAGAAGACAGGTCTAAAATTATCATTCCTGAACAATCTGCTTTTTTCAGGTGTCTCAACCAGCCTCTTTCCTCTTTTGCATACATCTTCCCAAAGCCATATACTTAAACACACCAAGATCTACAAATGAGACTATCTGGCTGAATCATGGAAAGTGCAAACTTAACACAAGATTATACTTTTCAAGATTTTTGTTTTAAAAAAGGAAAAGTGTACTGTTTTATTGTCTGTTTCTTGGGCCAATTAGCATAACAGCAAATTGATTTTTTTCCTTGAGGCAAGAAAGGGAAAACACACACAGAGAGAGAGTGAGAGAATGGAGTGCAGGTTCAACTAATGCTCCTGCATTTTATTGCTAAGTTTTAAACAATCCCCTCCTTCACTCCTTATTGTAGTTGTTGAGCATATTTGTCCCCCCTGAATGCATTTTCATTCTCCCCCCCCTTTGCTCTCTCTCTTCTCCATTAACAGTTCAGGTGGAAGCTTGTACTGACTCAAAGTGACTTTAACATACATAATTTGGCTCTTTTTTCTAATCTCCCCTGTTCCTTAGCTATGTAGGTGGCCTTTAAGCATGCAGCTATCATTTCAAGGGCGGCAGTAGCATATGCAAGGGAGGATGTGGGTCACTTTAGTGGGGTCTAAATTCAATGTCTTTCTTTTCCCCTAGATTCTGCAGACCAGTTTTGAAAGTTTCAGTCCTGGATGAGTCACCCCCATTTTGTTATACAACAGAATGCCAAATACCAGATGAATGACTACTTACCTAGCAATGAGGATGCTTCTAAAATAAACATTCCAGTCATCCAGAGAAGCAGCAGGGGCTGCACCAAAGATTTGCTTTCTCTCTCCCTTTCTCTTCCTAACTATATTGGTTACTGAATAATGGAAAAGGCTAAGTGCCTGCCGGAGGAAGGGGACCATTGCTGTCCAGGGAAGGAGAGCCGCTGCTGCTGTTTGCCAGCCTGCCTGGCAGCCTGCCTGCTGGCTTGCTGCTGCTGCTGCTCGGCTACCACCACCACCACCCTCTCCCTGTTGGACTTCTGCTCGGCAAAACATCTGCAAGGGGGGGAAATGTGATGTTCCTATATTAATGTATATATGGTAAGTGTTGGTTGTTTAGAAGATACATGGTAAGTGGAGTGAAAGAGGAGGGGGAGTGAATGGGCAGTAGAATGCTAGATGATTGGCTGAGTGTTTAAAATGACTGAACATATAAAAGGAAGAGTGAGAGTGGAATCTGGGAGGTGATGAAAGTGAGTGGGTTGCTTTGGTGGGTTTTTGAGAGAGTTGTTTGCAGGACCAGGCCCCAGGTACTCAGCCAGCTGTTGCTGATTTCTTCCACCTATCCCTTCTCTGGAGGGGATACATAAGCTGGCTAGCTGAGGTGGCTTGGGAGACTCAAGTGCCTGCAGGAGGAAGGGGACCATTGTTGTCCAGGGAAGGAAAGCCATTTGCTGCTGCTGTCTGCCAGCCTGCCTGCCTGCTGGCTTGCTGCTGCTGCTGCTCCAGCTGTTGCTGATTTCTTCTACTGTCCCTTCTCTGGAGGGGATACATAAGCTGGCTGGCTGAGATGCCTCCTGCTTTGTCTGCCTTTTTGTGGGTCCAGAGTCATGTGCCTGGAAGAGAGGACTCAGAACCAAGTGGGGAAACCTGAGGGGGCCCCAATTAGTGTAGTGATGGGTCAAGGGAAATATGGCGTTGTGAGGAGGACTTGCCAGGTAAGGGGAACGTGGCCCAGAAACTTAATGACTGTGCCTTGTTCTGGTCCTCCCCACACCCCCAGGTTTGTTGGTTGCCCTATCAGCCAGTTCTCAGGTCTCCAGATGCTGCTCCTAAATGCCAGATCGGTGCATAATAAGATCTCCCTCATTCACGATTTAATAGTGGGTGAGGCAGCTGATCTGGCATGTATAACTGAGACCTGGGTGGGTGAGCAGGGGGGAGTCAGCCTCTCCCAGCTATGTCTGCCAGGGTACCTGGTTCAGCATCAGGTTAGACCTCAGGGCTGGGGAGGGGGGTTGCTGTGGTCTATAGGAGCTCCATCTCCCTCTGCAAGCACCCTGTTCATGTAACTACTGGTCTGGAGTGTTTGCACCTTATGTTGGTTCAGCAGGACAGACTGGGGATTCTGTTGGTATACCGCCCACCCCACTGCCCAACAGACTCCCTAGCTGAGCTGACAGAGATGGTATCGGGTGTACTGCTAAGATACCCCAGACTGTTGGTTCTGGGGGATGTCTCCATGCTGAGGCCACCTTATCCAGGGGGACTCAGGATTTCATGGTCTCCATGACAACCATGGGATTGTCCCAATATGCCATTGGCCCAGCATATGTAACAGGGCATACTCTAGATTTGGTTTTTGCAACTGGAAAAGGAGTTGGTGATCTGAATGTGGGGGGCCTTGCATCAGTCCCTCTGTCATGGACAGATCACTGCTTGCTGAAGTTTAGACTTACAGCGGCTTTCCCCCTCTGCAAGGGTGGGGGACCTATTAAGTTGGTCCGCCCCCAGAGACTAATGGATCCTGATGGTTTCCAAAGGGGAGTTTTCCGGCTGATAGGGCTGGCACTCCTGTCGAAACCCTGGTTGAACTGTGGAATACAGAAATGACCCGGGCAGTTGACATGATTGCTCCTGAGTGCCCTCTCCTGTGTGGAGCTCATACGGTGAATCAAGTGAGGTATCCAGAGCACAACCTTGTCCCAATTTCTTGGATGAATTTCAGTTGGTACAGCTTGAGGACTTTGACAAGGTGCTTGGACAGGTGTGTGCAAGCACTTCTGTGCTGGATCCTTGCCCTTCTTGGCTAATAAAAGCTAGCAGGGGTGGAACAGCCGGCTGGGCCAGGGAAGTGATTAATGCTTCTCTGCGAGAGGGGGTGGTCCCTGGCTGCCTGAAAGAGGCGGTAGTGAGACCACTCCTGAAGAGACCCTCCTTGGACCCAGAAAATCTTAATAACTACGGGCTGGTAGCAAATGTTCCATTCCTGGGCAAGGTCCTGGAACGAGTGGTTGCAGGCCAGCTCCAGACACTCTTGGATGAGACCCATTATCTGGATAGAGTTCAGTTGGGTTTCAGGCCTGGTTTTGGCACGGAAACAGTCTCGGTCACCCAGTATGATGTCCTTTGTCGGGAGAGAGATGGGTGGAGTGTGACTCTGTTGATTCTCCTATATCTCTCAGCTGCTTTCGATACCATTGACAATGGTATCCTTCTGGGGAGACTGGCTGAGTTGGGAGTGGGAGGGACTGCATGGTGGTGGTTCTGCTCCTACTTGGCAGGTCGACTCCAGAAGTTAGTGCTTGGGAACATTGCTCGGAACCCTGGATTCTCCAGTATGGGGTTCCACAGGATCAGTTCTGTCCCCCATGCTGTTCAACATCTACATGAAACCGTTGGGTTCAGTCATCCGGAGCTTTGGAGTGCCTTGCCATCAGTATGCTGATGACACACAGCTCTATTTCTCCTTTTCATCTTCTTCAGGTGAGGCCGTCAGTGTGCTGAACCCGTGCCTGGCTGCAACAATGGACTGGATGAGGGCTAATAAACTGAGGCTCAATCCAGACAAGACTGAGATGCTGCTAGTGGGTGGTTCTTCTGACCGGATGGTGGATGTCCAACCTATTCTGGATGGGGTTGCACTCCCCCTGAAGGAGCAGGTTTGTAGCTTGGGGGTCTTCTAGAACCATCTCTGTCACTTGAGGCTCAGGTAGCCTCTGTGGCACAGAGTGCCTTCTACCAACTTCGGTTGGTGGCCCAGCTGCGCCCCTATCTGGACAGGGATAACCTGGCTTCAGTTGTCCATGCTCTGGTAACCTCCAAGTTAGATTACTGCAATGCACTCTATGTGGGGCTGCCTTTGAAGATGGTTTGGAAACTGCAGTTTGTGCAAAATGCAGTGGCCAGATTGGTAACAGGGACCAGATGGTCCGAACATATAAAACCAATTCTGGCCCGCTTGCATTGCTCGATTCAAGGTGCTGGTTTTAAGTTATAAAGCCTTACATGGCTTGGGACCACAATACCTGATGGAACGCGTCTCCCGATACAGACCCACCTGTACACTATGTGCAACATCTAAGGCCTTTCTCCGGGTGCCTACTCCAAGGGAAGCTTGGAGGGTGGCAACAAGGGAGAGGGCCTTCTCAGTGGTGGCCCCCAAATTATGGAATGATCTCCGTGATGAGTTGCACCTGGTGCCATCACTGTTATCTTTTTGGTGCCAGGTCAAGACTTTCCTCTTCTCCCAGGCATTTTAGCATGTGTTTTAAATTGTTTTGAATTTTTTCAATTGTGTTTTAAATTGTTTTTAAAAGATGTGTTTTAAATTTGTATATTTGTTTTTGATGTTTTTAGTTGCTGTAAACTGCCCAGAGAGCTTCGGCTATGGGGCGGTATACAAATACAATCAATCAATCCGGAAATATTCTGTCTATTCACGTATGCAGAGGAAAAGAGATGAGCAATTGCAGAGCCAGAATGGTAATTTAGGCCCTCTAATTACTCTCACAATATGATAAAGTTGTAATTTGAGGCAGAATGGGTGGGAATTACTAAGTCATGGTATGATTATGCAATTAGAAAAAAACCCATCAAGAAATGTATTTACTTCAGTGGATTCATTTCAGTGACTGACCTTTTTTGTTGTTGCTGCAAGTGCAGGAGACATTTGTAAGGGCAACTTTTTTGTTTGCTTGCTTGTTTACTGCATTCATATACTGTCTTTCTGCCAAGGCACCCAAGGAGGGTTCCAACTATGAAGTATCAAAACAAGCAAATGAAATAAAATATAAAGTTGATTGGGAAGCAGAGGTTAGGCAGTTCAGCTGGGGCAGGTCCTGACTCTCCAGGAACAAGCTACTGAGAGAGGTAGAGAGGTGTGTAGATGAGTTCTACAGGGGCATTATTGCTGTGTCTCACTCCCAGAATGATAGCTCCCCTGCTATCATGGAGAATGAGGATCTCAGGGAAGGAGACTGCCCATCTGAGGAAGAGGGAAATGATCCCTTAGAAGGGACCCATTCCTTAAAGGAATGAGCAGATATCCTGTCGTGCAGAGGATCCTTCTCCGGAGAGTAGAAGAATCCTAGTAGTGGATGATTTGATCATTAGGAACATAGATAGTGAGGTGTGTGATGAGCATGCAGAGTGCAGGGTGATTTGCCTGACTGGTATGAAGGTTGTGGATGTTGCCCATCATCTACACAGAATAGTAGATAGTGCTGGGGAAGAGTCAGTGGTTGTGGTGCATGTTGGCACCAATGAAATGGGGAAATGCAGTCATGAGATTCTGGAAGCAAAATTTAGGTTGCTAGGTAGGATGCTGAAAGCCAGGACCTTCAAGGTATGCTTCTGAATGCAAGTTGCTGGACACCGCAGGAGGGGAGAGTGCTCTTGCACTCAGATCCTGATTGCAGGCTTCTCACAGCCATTCGGTTAGCCACTGTGTGAACAGAATACTGGACTAGATGGGCCCCTGGCCTGATCCAGCAGGCTCTCTTTATGTTCTTATTATATGGTCTTTGCCTTCCTTCCTCATGCTCTTCTTCCTTTCCAGGGGCAAATGATGTCTGTTGGCCCTGTGTGGGGTGGGAACATTCCAGTGGGAGAGGCCCTGTTGTTGTCTTTGCCTGCCTCCCTTACACTCCCATATCTTATGAAGAAGTTATCATGGTTTCTAGGCTTAAAGAATGGAGAGGGTTTTTCTTTCTAGGCATACAGACAAAGTAGGATTGCCCTGACCCATAAAAAGGTTATGATATAATGAAATCAGAATTATTTATTCATTTATTACATTTATATACCACCTCATAGCTGAAGCTCTCTGGGCAGTTTACAACAATTAAAAACAAGTATATAAGTTTATTTGTTTGATTCATAATCCCATGTGTCAGCTTGGTCAAGAGTGCTACCATACTAAGGTCCTAATTTGTACCTATTCCTATACCAATTTTACAAACAGATTACATGAGTGGCCACCTTTTGAGGAAAAGGTGGTGGGACTGAAGTTTAGGGTTCAGAGGGCATATGTGACCCAAGTTGAGGTGAACTTCCTGGGGATTTCCTGTTTCAGGCATTTGGGAATCACAGAGCTTGGAAAAGTTACTTTTTTGATCTACAACTCCCATCAGCCCAATCCAGTGGCCATGCTGGCTGGGGCTGATGGGAGTTGTAGTTCAAAAAAGTAACTTTTCCACGCTCTGGGGAATCAGGAGGTGGCAATCCCAGAGGTGTAAGAACATCACACATGTTCTTTGTTTTGTATGCGTGGAAGGTAAGACTGCTCCCCATTCATTTATTTTTTATTCTTTAGCTACACACTTTAGGCATATAAGATACAGTTTTATGCTGGTCCCTGCTATGGACCAGGACTGACCCAAGATATTTTTCTGCCCAAGCAGCAAACTATGTCCCCTCCGTCTAGTCAATGTTCATAGTACACAAGGTGTGATTTTCACACCTGAAGCAGAAAACCTTAACCATATACTATCACTGTATTGAAGGTGCCCAATTAGCTGTCATCGCTAGTGAACTTCTTTCTAATGTGACCCTGTTCAACTGGAAGACAGCCTAATGTCCATCCAGTGGAGTCGGTTTCTAGTAGCATGCTAACATTCAGATTCTTTGGTCTGGATAGATAACTGACCTCATAAGGTACTCAGGGAGCAATGGAGACATGTCAGAAATTTTCCAGAAAATGAAGAGGTATAATAAAGGAGTATCTTTTCTCTCTGAAAAGGTTTTGGGCCTGAGCCAAAGCTTAAAACAAGCCCTGAGACACATTACTTGGATTGAGTACTTAAGGTTCTGTCATGAATATAAAAAAGGATAGAGCTAAAAAGTTCTGGCAGATAAATCTATGTATCTGCTGCTTGTGTGCGCACAAAATGAATAAAGTTAATACTATCCATGAGATTTAGATGATTTTGGTGCACTCGGGTGCGTAAGAAGGCCCATAGTGCTCTGTGCCATCAGGGGCATTCACCATGATGGATGGTAGTTTGACTTTGAGAGTTAAAACAATTTCCTCCTTTGACTTTGCCCTTTGTGCAGCACCAAAAATGAATGTTCATATTGATGAGATAGAAAGAGAAAGTATGTACTGTATATGGATCCTGGGTTGCTCTGCATTTTTATGGAAACTTGGGGGTGAAGTGATGGATGGAGCCACCCCTATCACAAACTTGTTTAGATTTAAGCAGATGAAAGACTGGTCCCTGATTTCAGAACATGTATGCAGGTTTCCTTGCTTTTGCACAGATGCAGAACTGCTTACACCAAAGCAAATTCAATCATTTTTGTTTAAAACTGGGGATTGCTCTGTGTGTATGTGTGTATTTGACAGTTTATTAATTTGCATGTCTTCTCTCCTGACTCATTTCAGGTAACAACATTTACAAATAAGTAGTATATTAACAAACATATGCCATTAAAAGCACTCTGTGCCTGACCACCAACCACTGAAGACCCAAAACATTTAAGGATTTTAAGTTCTGTATATATAGTTATTATTTTATTAATTTGTTTTATTGTTGTACTCTTGCCCTGGGACCAGTTGGTAAAGAGTGGGTTAGAAATAATATATATAAATAAACAAAGAAACATGATGACCTTATAGTACCTTAATGGTCATAGCCTCCCTCCCAAAGAACCCTGGGAACTGTAGTTTGGTGAGGGCACTGAATACAGAGGACATGGACAAAATTCAGTCTCAATAGACAATAGGGAAGAGGCACCTTATATAGGCAAAGAAGTGTATATGTGGTACATTCAAGCATTTTCAATGACCCAATCATATATTAATTTGTTTTACAATGAATTATTTCAATGTTTTGCAGTTAAAATGTGACTGCTAGTTCTCTTTTCTATAGTAGTGGTAGCCAGATGCAAAACAAAGGACATGACTCCTACCCTTTTAATGATTGTGTAGAAGAGAGAATTTCAGTACGTGTAGCTTGTCATTTTTCCCTAAGAAAGACATACCTCTGAGGCAAATGGCGATATTAGTCAGGCTTATTGTTTGTTTGTATGCTCAAAACCTAGCACCCAACGAGACAGACTGGGGATCTCTAGATGCATATCAGGGAACATGCATAACCCTCCTGAGAAATGTTATTAAAAAACCTTTCTAGTAAAAACTGAGAAATCAGGCCCTCAAGATGTGTGAACCACCATGCCCAATGCAGTACACTAGCCATGCATGGCCACCTCTTCTGTTCTTTCAGTTCTTGAAAATCTAAACAAAGAAACAGATTTATCACATATACACACATACCCCAGTGAACTGCTAAACATTAAGCTGTATTTGGCTTAATGGATCACCTGCTGTGCAGGCATGATCAGGACAAGTTGTTGAGGCCAAACCTGGAGTGGGTCCACAGGAAGAGATGGGTGGTGGAGTCCCATAGCTTTTCACATGCTTATGGGTGAAGCTAAATAACGTCTGGTGGCAAAACCCAGCACAGATTCTCCATGTAAGTGTACAAAAAAGATTAAGAGAGAAAGGATAATACATTCCTTCTGCTTTTCTGGCAACTAACATAAAACCAATTTCTTGAAAGTTTTCATTCCACAGGAAAGACATTTCTGTTTGGGGGCCTCATTTACAGCACACATTAGAATTTCTTTAGAATTTGCTCAGTTGGATTGAGTTTACTTTATCATTGCAAGGTGGCCATGTGTGGTGTGGGTGTAAACAGTTTCTGAATACCGCTTGCTGGAAACCACAGGAGGGGAGAGTGCTCTTGCACAGAAGTGCTGCGTGTGGGCTTCCCGCATGCATCTGGTTGACCACTGGATGCTGGACTAGATGGGCCATTGGCCTGATCCAGCAAGCTCTTCTTATGTTCCAATGTAAGAAGGAGGTAGCAGCAGGTTCAGGGAACCCAAAATTTGCAGATGTACCCCCCCATGAAACAAATTAACAGGGAAACCCTTTCAAAAACAGCAACCCAATGAGTACTGAGCATGCTCAGCAGCCATGTAACACTGACTGACTGTTGGGGTGGATATGGGGAAATTACACGTTTCTTTAAAACCCCTCCCAAGGTGGTGCACAATTACAATACAGTATAGTCCAACAACAATAAAATCAATAAATAAACAGTAAAGAGAAAAGCAAAAAAAATCCCATTGTAATATACCAAACTATAGTGCATTACTACAACACAGACTACCAGCACAACACAACTCATGAAAAAGGAGACAAAAGCAAGTGAGCTTTCCAGGCTTTCCTAATAGTAAAGTATTTCAGAGACATGGAGACACTGCCAAAAAGTGGGGAGGGGAGTTGTGATGTTCCTATACTAATGTATATATGGTAAGTGTTGGTTGTTTTAGAAGATACATGGTAAGTGGAGTGAAAGAGGAGGGGGAGTGAATGGGCAGTAGAATGCGAGATGATTGGCTGAGTGTTTAAAATGGCTGAATGTATAAAAGGAAGAGTGAGAGTGGAATCGGGGGAGAAGAGAACTGAGTGGGTTGCTTGGTGGGGTTTAGAGAGTTGTTTGACAGGAGAGAGTGGAGAAGGAGGGAGGTGGAGTTCGGATTAGTATTGAGTAAAACCATATGCTTATGTGCTTTAAGAAGAAATCTTGTTAATCTTGTTAGCTTTGTTATCTTTAATAAATACTTAATTTGGTTTACCAAAGGCCTGATCCTTGGCTGGGGTTTCACAGACCAGAAAGGAGGGTAAGGTAATGACCAAGGCTGAAGGGGAACTGTAACAAATGGTGGCAGCGGTGAAGAGAATAACAATACCAGTATTCAGAGTCTCTGGGAATACTAGTATTGGGACGTTACTGGTGGTTGCCTAGCAGGGGGATCTGTTGAGATCTGTGCTAGAGCGGGGAGAGAAACAATAAAAAAGGACAGTCTGGACTGGTGGAGTCCCTGGTGGTGCCTAGTGACAGGCAGTAGCCACGCGCAGGTAGGAACCTGACAGGAAAAGCCAGGGAAGGACGCCTCACACGTGGTGGCAGTAGTGGTGGGATACGAACAACAGAGAATCCAGATCCGAACAAAGGAGACTACGTCACAGGTGTTGGCTGTAGCAGTGAGATACGAACACTAGAAAATCCCTACCAGTGGTGTGGCAAACAGAAATAACAAAACAAGATTACTTGTGAGAGTGACTGGCAAAGAGTGTGTGGCAAAGAGTGAGTGAACTCAAACACCATGGCTGAATATATAAAAATGAAAAGAGAGGAGCTGGTGGAGAAGTGCGTAACATTCAATTTACCTCATGAGGGTAAAGGGGTAGATGAATTGAGGGTAGCACTTATAGGATTTGCAACTGCCCAGCAAAAACAACCTGTCAGAGAAGAGACCTCAGAAGGATATTTAAGCAATCCCGCTTATATAGAGTACTTGAGAGAGAAGTTGAGGATGGAAATTGAGAGAATGAGGATGGAGGCTGAGGAAAAAGACAAACACCGGGTCTTTGAGGCTGAGGAAAAAGACAAACAGAGGGAGTTGGAAACTGAGAAGTTGAGAATGGGGTTTGAGGAGAGGGAGAAGCAACGAACAGTGGATGCCGAATTACAAGTAGAAAAGTTAAAATTTGAAAGAGAGAAGTTTCATTCTGATGAAACAAGAAAGGACAGAGATGGAGCAAAAATAAAAATTACTCCAAAGGACTTTGCTGTCTATGAGCCTGGTCAAGATCCTCAAATTTACCTCAGCACCTTTGAAAAAGCAGCTCAGTTGTGGGGGCTACCTGAAGATAAATACATGCAGTATTTATTAAACCTGATTAAAGGGGAATTGGCTGAGGTATACCAATATTTCCCCTCAGACGGGCCCGTCACCTATGCTGAATTCAAAGAAGCAGTGTTTAAAAGATTCAGACTGGGGCCTGATTATTTTAGAAAGCTTTTCAGAAATTGCCAGATACAGACAGGGAGGTCTTTTGTGGAGCTGGGGGCAAAACTGATGGACATATTTGGGAAATGGCTGACAAGTGCAAAAGCTCAGTCTGTGGAGGAGGTGAAAAACCTCATGATATTGGATCAATTATACCATCAGTTACCACCATAAATAAGGCTCCTGGTCAAAGACCGTTCCCCTACATCGGTGCAGGAGGCCGCAGAGATGGCGGATCACTTCGCCTCCAACAGAACTGGCTGGGTGGGGAAAACATCAAGAGATTTTAAACCCAGACCATATAACGCTGGCAGAAGGGATGTGGTACCACAGAGAGTGAGTCCTCCATTAAAATCTGAAGGGCACAGGACACCCCAGAGTGGATCTGTGTACCCTAAAAGTGAGGAGAAATTATGCTACAAATGTGGTAGACCGGGGCACCTACGTTTTCAATGTGAGGTTGCCTGTGGCCCTGGTGGAAATGACTTGGAGAGGCCGAGAGGGCCAATATAAAGTAGGCATTAATGCCCAGCAACAAGAACCAGTAATACTGGGAAGAGAAGTAATGGGCGCCCCAGGAAAGATCTATGTAGTGACCAGACAGCAAATTGGCAGAGAAAAAGAAGCCATATTAAGGGGGGCTGAAACAAACAGGGTGGAATCTGTTAACCAGCCTCAGGTCACCATAGCAACCACTAGCAGGCCTGCTGAAGGAGACAAACTGTATCAAGTGGTCTCTGATAATGATGAGGCAGATCAATTCAGGGAAGAGCTGCAAAAAGATATAAGTTTGTAGCAGATAAAGGAACAAGCTCTGACCCAACAGATTCCTTTCACTGACAAACTGAGGAATCAAGTTGTGTGTGAGAATGGGATTTTATATAGACTGTGGATGCCTGCTGAGAGAAAGGATGAATGTGAACCAGTGAAGCAATTGATAGTACCTAGCAAATACAGAACCAGATTGCTAGAGGTAGCCCACGATGTCCCATGTGCAGGACATCTGGGAATAAAAAAGACCAAGAGGAGATTGGCAGCACACTATTATTGGCCAAACATCTCCAAAGATGTAAAACAACATTGTCTATCTTGTGGAATATGCCAAAAGGTGGGAAAAAGTGGAGTAAAGACTAAGGCACCCTTAAAGCCCCTTCCTATAATTGGACAACCCTTTTATAGAGTGGGGATAGATTTGGTGGGCCCTTTTTCCAAACCCACAAGGCATGGCAAGAAATATCTATTGGTGGTGGTGGATTCTGCCACCAGGTACCCAGACGCAGAAGCACTAAGATCCGTGGAAGCCCCTGTAGTGGCAGAGGCTTTATTAAAAATCTTTATGAGGCTGGGTTTCCCTCATGAAGTGCTGACGGATCAAGGCAGTGTATTCATGGGAGAAGTGATGCAATGTATGTGGAAATGTTGTGGTCTAAAACATCTAAAGACCACTACTTACCATCCCACCACTAATGGGTTAACAGAGAGATTCAATGGCGTTTTGAAGGGCATGATCAGAAGCTATGTTCAAGATCACCCACAAGACTGGGATGAACGGTTGGGATGCTTCTTGTTTGCATACAGAGAAGTCCCTCAGGAGTCAACAGGCTTCTCACCCTTTGAACTCATGTTCACTAGAAAAGTGAGGGGACCTTTGGAACTATTAAAAAATTCATGGGAAGGAACCCTGGGAGAGTACAAAACATCTGTAGTAGATTTTGTATTGGAATTCTGCAATAAATTAACATCAATGATGGAGATGGTGAAAAAGAATTTGAGTCAAGCACAGGAGAAGCAACGTTACTGGTATGACAGAACAGCCAGGGAACGTGTGTATGATGTGGGAGATATGGTTATGGCGTTCATACCCAGGAAACATGACAAATTACAGGCTAACTGGGAAGGACCATATACCATCAGAGAAAGGCTTGACACAGTGACGTATGTAATCACCACAGACCAATTAAACAAAAGCAAAGTGGTTCATGTAAATATGTTGAAGCCTTACCATACCAGGGATGCACAGGTGTTGCAAGTTACCTTATTCCCTGAGGGAAGTGGGCCTGAACTTCCAGATTTGGTACAGGAAAGCAAAGACAAAGGAGGGGTAGATCAAGTGGAATGGTCAGAGGAGGTGAAGGAGGAAGTAAAAGAAGAGATTCTGAGAGTTTTGAAAACCTATAGGAATCTCTTTAGCAACAAACCTGGCCGAACCAGTATAGTTATACATTCCATTGATACTAGAGATCATGCCCCAATCAGATCTGTTCCGTACCGTGCGAATGGGAAAGTTTTGAATGAGATCAAAAAGGAGGTGGAAGATATGCTGGAATTAGGAGTGATCAGGGAATCCATCAGTCCCTGGGCCTCAAGTATTGTCCTGGTTCCGAAAAAAGATGGAACGACTAGGTTTTGCATTGATTATCGGCTAATCAATAAAATTACTGTCCCAGATGCGTATCCTATGCCTAGGGTAGACGCAATGTTAGAGTTATTTGGGGCAGCAACCATTATCTCTACACTAGATCTCTGTAAAGGATTTTGGCAAATGGAACTAGACGAGCAATCCAGAGCCAAAACTGCCTTCAGTACACCAGATGGGTTATATGAGTTTGTGACCTTACCCATGGGACTAAGGAACTCACCAAGTTCATTTCAGAGGCTAATCAATACTGTGTTGCAAGGCATGTCAGATTTTGCAGTGGCCTATATCGATGACGTGGCCATTTTTAGCAAGTCGGTGCCTGAGCATGTCCAACACCTGACAACAGTATTGGAGGCCTTAAGAAAAGCAGGCCTCACAATAAAAGCTAAGAAATGCCAGTTTGGACTAAAGGAAGTAATCTATTTAGGACATAAGGTGGGGAGTGGGAAAATCACCCCCTTATGGAGCAAGGTGGAGGCAATACAAGCATGGCCGATCCCCTTAACCAAAAAACAAGTAAGGGCATTTCTGGGTGTGGCTGGATTTTATAGGAAGTTTGTGAGAAATTTTGGGGAAATAGCAACCCCCTTGCATGAATTAACAAAGAAGAAGTGTTCTGAGCGTGTGGTATGGACGGATGAATGTCAGAAGGCTTTTGATCTACTGAAGCAAGCCTTGTGCCAAGGACCCATATTAATAGCACCAGACTATGAGAAACCATTCATCGTGGCTACAGATGCGTCGGACCTGGCGCTGGGAGTCGTCTTGCTGCAGGAGAGAGAAGGCACCAGACATCCAGTGGCGTACCTGAGTCGCAAGCTGACGCTGAGGAAGAAAAACTATTCATCGGTCCAGAAGGAGTGCCTAGCAGTCGTGTGGGGACTGAACAAGTTGCGCCCATACGTGTGGGGACGAAGATTCACAGTGACTACGGATCATCGGGCCTTGTTATGGTTGCAGACTATGAAAAACCATAACACTATGCTGCAGAGGTGGTCCTGGGCCCTACAGGACTATCAAGTGGACTTCCAGTTCATCAAAGGCAAGGACAATGTACTGGCCGATGGACTTTCCAGGCAAATGGCTGGGACTGCAGTGACGTGACCAGACGGAGGAACAAAGAAAGACATTTTCCCCATAGAGACTTTTATTTGTTAACGTGATGTATAAATCCTGGAACAGGAATAATACTCTGCCGTTGTTTTAAGGGGGGGGGGGGAAATGTGATGTTCCTATATTAATGTATATATGGTAAGTGTTGGTTGTTTTAGAAGATACATGGTAAGTGGAGTGAAAGAGGAGGGGGAGTGAATGGGCAGTAGAATGCTAGATGATTGGCTGAGTGTTTAAAATGGCTGACTGTATAAAAGGAAGAGTGAGAGTGGAATCAGGGGGAGAAGAGAACTGAGTGGGTTGCTTGGTGGGGTTTAGAGAGTTGTTTGACAGGAGAGAGTGGAGAAGGAGGGAGGTGGAGTTCGGATTAGTATTGAGTAAAACCATATGCTTATGTGCTTTAAGAAGAAATCTTGTTAATCTTGTTAGCTTTGTTATCTTTAATAAATACTTAATTTGGTTTACCAAAGGCCTGATCCTTGGCTGGGGTTTCACAGACCAGAAGGGAGGGTAAGGTAATGACCAAGGCTGAAGGGAAACTGTAACAAATGGTGGCAGCGGTGAAGAGAATAACAATACCAGTATTCAGAGTCTCTGGGAATACTAGTATTGGGACGTTACTGGTGGTTGCCTAGCAGGAGGATCTGTTGAGATCTGTGCTAGAGCGGGGAGAGAAACCATAAGAGAGAGCGGTCCGGACTGGTGGAGTCCCTGGTGGTGCCTAGTGACAGGCAGTAGCCACGCGCAGGTAGGAACCTGACAGGGAGAGCCAGGGAAGGACGCACCACAGGAGTGTCCTGGAAGAGAGCATGGCTGGCTGGCTGGAATGGTGAACAGGAGCACTCCATACTGCCACATTTTGTTGCATGTCCTATTTGCAATTACTGTCAACACTTTCCCCAGCTGTTCTTCGAAGCAACATAAAGCAGCATACATGTATTTCTCTCTTTTTGTCCTTAGAAAAACCCTATGATGTAGTCAGGGTGAAAAGGCATGACTTGCTTGGGGCTATCAAGCTTCTTGTTTATCTGGGGATTTGAATGCAAGTCTCCCTAAACAAATCCAACACTCAAACACTGTATTCACTACACCACATTGACACTTAAGATAGCTACAGTAGTTCTCAGATATCCCCAAGGATAGCAAAGGAGAAATCTAGCACTTTTTAACAGATGACCAAAGAGGAAACTTCTTTTCCTGGAAGAATGTGTCATTGTCAAGGTCCAACAGCTATGCTCTACATCCACTTACCCATCTGTTCATGGCATACCAAGCAAGAATTTTGCTGCAGAAATAAAACAGCTTAACAGTGGACATTAATTTTTCCCTCCTTGCTAGTGCAGAAATGTGACACTATTACATATGCATAAAACAAAAAAGCAAAACAAAATCTGCATCCTTTGCAGTCACATGAATTAGCTCTAATGTTACAAGGAAAATAATGTCTACAGCAGAGCAAAATAATAATAGAAAGTGTCAGCTAAATGGGAAAAAGTAACTACCCTTTCTTGCCATTACAGTCACACCTGCTTAAAGATTAAAATTGTATTTTTATGCTACATTAAAACAGCATTTTCTACACGAAGGCATTATGTTTCTGAAAGGCAATTGTGATTGCCTTTGTGCACTCAGCAATATTTTGTATTCTGCTGAGAACATTTGTGTTAGTGTCAATTAATCTATAATTGAGAGAGAGAGAGAGAATGGATGAATGTCACTCAGGGCACATCAAATATATGCTCCTGCCCAATGTCCTCACACACTAGCAGGATTACTACCGTGTTTATCAACTTCCAAACTGAAGCAAATGGAATTTCAACCTAAACTAATTTTTATAATCTGCAATCTATTGCTTCCAATCTCCATGCACATCAAGCATCAATAGTCATTATGAGAATCTAACTTTGTCATTGCCTACATGCCTTTGACATTCCTCTTCTTCCAACTCTATAGTACTGGAGGAAGAGTTTTTTTCTAGTCTAGCCTTTAAACCAAGCCTGCATAACTTTTTACCACCAAACCAAACATAAGCCATTAACCTTGTATTGTGGCCTGCCACGTGCTCTGTACTCCAACCCATTTCTGCAGTCCCAGGCAAGTAGCAAAGGCAGGAGATTTGCTGAGCTCCTGGTGGTCTAACATACATGGCTGCTGAGTTGCATTAGTCTTGGTGGGTCATAAAGTATAAAGTGCTCATTTAAACAGAATGTTTCTTGGTTTTGAAAATGAGGACTGAAATCCTAAATGCACTGCGGGTCAAATGACATGTTATGTGTTAGAACACAGCATGCAGCTACATCCCTTCTTTTGCAGATTGGGGAGGGATGATTGTTATCAGGGTCACAGTGCATGGGGATGGGAGGCTTATCCTTTATTCCCCACCTATTACCTCCACCAAATTTTCCTGCACAAGCTACAAGGCCTAGAAAAAAATTTCCATTGCGACATAGCCATATGGCAGGTGATGAGGTCAACCCAACAGCAACTGAGGAGGGCAATGGGGAGTGTTCAACTAATGTGTCCTTTCAGGACAAGGACATCCATTTGCACAACTGGACTTTCCCCCTTCCACCTGCATGCGCCCTGCACTCTCCCCAAATCTGCTCTGGAAGGTTGAGGGAACCCCTAGAACAGATTTAGGAGGCACACAGGGGGAGGAGAGGGGGAGAACATTGTGTTGCACAAGTGGAGATCCTGGCACTGATGGAATGTTTATGTAGCACTATGTTGTATACATCTCAATTGTAGTAAATAATTAAAGAAAAACAGAGACTCAGGGCTCCTTCAAATGACCTAATAATTGAGCATTCATCCTGATTTGCTTCCACAAATCTTACACAGTGGTTAGATTATGACTGTGAACACACTAGTCACCTACCCCAAAGTGTTTCCATTAGCCACACCTGGAGAGGGAACGGGTTGATCTGCTGATCAGTTGCGAAATTTCTTTGAAGCTGATTTTTTTTTAAAAAAATGCACTTGAGCTGATCCCACCAGATTTAATAGTAAAAAGGAATGGTGTTTAACTCCAATTGTGTGCCCACGTTTTCAGAAGAGAGAGGTGGAGATGCACTGGAATTGGCAGAATGGTGAGCATGTTTCTACCCTATATTTGGTCTTTATGGAGCATTTAATTCTGATTTGTTTGCAGGAAGGTTATAAGACAATGAGCATTTTCATGTCTTATACCATTTCTTACCCATCCTTTATGATAAGGTCCCAAGTTGGGTTAAAACAGATAAAATCATGACAATTATAAAACACATAAAACTGTTCAAAATGGGACAGAACAATATAAATTCAACAAAAGTGGTGGGTCTCACAAAATAAAATACCTTATTTATTTATTTATTTATTTTATTCGATTTCTATACCACCCACAGCCCGAAGGCTCTCAGGGCGGTGCACAACATAGGATAAAATATAATAGAATCACAAAAACAGTAAAAACATACATATTAAACAATTAAATGACCAGATATACATTAAAAGCTAAAAGATAGAATTTAAAATGCCTGGGAGAATAAAAAGGTTTTAACCTGGCACCGAAAAGATAAAAGTGTAGGCGCCAGGCGCACCTCATTGGGAAGACTATTCCATAATTTGGGGGCAACCACCGAAAAGACCCTAGATCTTGTTACGACCCTCTGAGCTTCTCTGTGAGTCGGAGCTCGGAGGAGGGCCTTAGATGTTGAACGTAGTGAATGGGTAGGTTCATATTGGGAGAGGCGTTCCGCTAGGTATTGTGGTCCCGCACCGTGTAAGGCTTTATAAGTCAAAACTAGCACTTTGAATTTGGCCCAGAAACAGATAGGTAACCAGTGCAAATGAGCCAGAACAGGTGTTATATGTGTGGACCGCCTAGTCCTCATCAACAGTCTAGCTGCTGTGTTTTGCACTAGCTGAAGTTTCTGAACTGTCTTCAAAGGAAGCCCCACGTAGAGCGCATTGCAGTAATCCAATCTAGAGGTTACCAGAGCATGCACAACTGAAGCGAGGTCGTCGCTTTCCAGATAGGGACGTAGCTGGGCTACCAACCGAAGGTGGTAGAACGCATTCCGTGCCACCGAGGCCACCTGCGCCTCGAGAGACAGGAATGGATCGAAAAGAACCCCCAAGCTACGAACCTGTTCTTTCAGGGGGAGTGTAACCCCATCTAGAACAGGTTGAACATCCACCATCTGGTCAGAGAAGGCACTCACCAACAGCGTCTCAGTCTTCTCAGGATTGAGCCTCAGTTTATTAGCTCTCATCCAGTCCATTATCACGGCCAGGAAATGGTTCAGCACATTAACAGCCTCACCAGAAGAAAATGAAAAGGAGAAATAGAGTTGCGTGTCATCAGCATACTGGTGACAACGCACTCCAAAGCTCCTGATGACCGCACCCAGCGGCTTCATGTAGATGTTAAAAAGCATAGGGGACAGGACCGATCCCTGCGGGACTCCACAATGGAGAGTCCAGGGTGTCGAACAATGCTCCCCAAGCCCTACCCTCTGGTCCACCAAGTAGGAGCGGAGCCACTGCCAAGCAGTACCTCCAACTCCCAACTTTGTGAGTCTCCCCAGAAGGATACCATGGTCAATGGTATCAAAAGCAGCTGAGAGATCAAGGAGAATAAACAGAGTAACACTCCCTCTGTCCCTCTCCCGACATAGGTCATCGTACAGGGCGACCAAGGCTGTTTCAGTGCCAAAACCAGGCCTAAAACCGGATTGAAATGGATCTAGATAATCGGTTTCATCCAAGAGCACCTGGAGCTGGCTGGCGACCACCCGTTCTAAGACCTTGCCCAGGAATGGAACATTCGCTACCGGTCTATAGTTGTTCAAATTATCTGGGTCCAGGGAAGGTTTCTTCAGGAGTGGTCTCACTACTGCCTCTTTTAAGCAACTAGGGACCACTCCATCTCTCAAGGAGGCATTTATCACTTCCCTGGCCCAGCCGGCTGTTCCAACCCTGCCAGCTTTCACTAGCCAAGAGGGGCAAGGATCCAGTACAGAGGTGGTTGCACACACCAGTCCAAGCACCTTGTCAATGTCATCAAGTTGTACCAACTGAAACTCATCCAATAAATGAGGACAAGACCGTGCTCCGAATACCTCATTAGGTTCAACTGCCATAATACTGGAGTCTAAGTCCCGGCAGATGCATGAGATTTTATCTTGGAAGTGCCCAGCGAACTCGTTACAGCGGGTTTCTGAAGGTTCTATTGCATCCTTTGGACTAGAATGTAAAAGCCCTTGGACAATTTTAAAGAGCTCCGCTGGGCGGTTGAGAGATGATTTAATGGTGGCAGCAAAGTATCGCTTTTTCGCTGCCCTCACCGCTTCTGTATACAACTTAGTGGAGGCACTTACCAAGGCATAATTGCATCTGTCAGGAGTACGCCTCCATCTGCACTCAAGCCTTCTCCTCTCTTGCTTCATCGCTCTCAGCTCCGGGGTATACCACGGGGCTGCATGAGCTCTGCATGGGATAGGGTGTGCAGGAGTGATCATGTCCACGGCCCGGGTCATTTCCGTATTCCACAGTTTGACCAGGGCTTCGACAGGAGCGCCTGTCTTATCAGCCGGAAAATCCCCCAGAGCCCTTTGGAAACCCAGAGGATCCATTAGTCTCTGAGGTCGGACCAGCTTAATAGGTCCTCCACCCTTGCGGAGGGAAAGGGTGGCTGTAAGCCTAAACTTCAGCAAGTGGTGATCTGTCCATGACAATGGGGTTGATAAAAAACTCCCCACCTCCAGATCACCATCTCCATGTCCAGTGGCAAAGATCAAATCAAGAGTGTGCCCCGACACATGTGTTGGACCAGTGGCAAATTGAGACAGCCCCATGGTTGCCATGGAGGCCATGAAGTCCTGAGCCGCCCCAGATAAAGCAGCCTCAGCATGGATGTTGAAGTTTCCCAGTACTAATAGTCTGGGGGACTTCAACAGTACCTCTGAGACTACCTCTGACAGCTCAGTTAGGGAAGCCGTTGGGCAGCAGGGTGGACGGTACACCAACAAAATTCCCAGTCTGTCTCCTTGACCCAGCACAAGGTGGAGGCATTCCAAGCCAGTCGTCACCTGGACAGGGTGCTTGGTGAGCGAGAGACAACTCCTATAGGCCACAGCCACCACACCTCCCCGACCCTCGGATCTACCACAGTGCTGAACCGTATACCCAGGTGGGCAAAGCTGGGAAAGAGTAACTCCTCCCTGATCACCCACCCAGGTCTCGGTTATGCATGCCAGGTCAGCCCCCTCATCGACAATTAAGTCGTGGACGAGGGAGATCTTATTATGTACCGACCTGGTGTTTAAAAGCAGCACTTGGAGATCCGAGAGCTGGCTGATGGGACAACCAACAGTCCTGCGGATGTGAGAAGGACCAGAACAAGGTACAGACACGACTTGTCTGGGACGAGTTCCCCTTATCTAGCATGTTCTTCTCACAACACCATACCTCCCATTACCTGTCACTACGTTGATTGGGGCCCCCAAAAGTCCCCCCAGTTGGAGCAAAGCCCTCTCTCCCAGGCACATGATAAAATACACATAAATTCGCGCTCATGTACTCATATACTCACTCAATCTCATTCACACTAAGCACAATCCACAAATTAGCCACACAAAAATTCAGACTAATACATTCATATAAAGACTCAAACTCATTCACACTAAACACAGTCACAATTAAAACAATAGCAGCAGATGTCGAAAGCCAAGGTAAAGAGCATTCATCCCCAATTTGCTTGAGGGATGCTGATACATCTTCCTACTAATCATTCATTCATTCTACACTTGCATTTCCTTGTCACTTTCATAACCAGAAAAAGTCATTTAAAGTGGGTTTACTATACTAGGACAACATCGTGTTTTATTCCACTTTAAGTGTGCAAACCTAAATTTCCTGGTTTGCACTTGAATATCTGCCACAAAATTCTGCCAGTCTGATGGCACCCATAGGTGCATTAAGTGTAATATGTGGCTTGGCCTTTACTTAGAAGTAAGTTCCATTGAACTCTGAGACTTATAAGCAAGTAAAGATGTGTACCATCAGGCTGCACTTCACATCAGTTTGAACACACCACTTTTCAGTGGAGGCAGTTTGAAGGAAGCAGCTGGAGGGGAAGCAGTAGCTGGTGGGGTAGAGCAGGGTGAAGCAGCTTTGTTTTCTTGGCTTCCCAACATGGATGTCAATGCCAATATCCCAGAGAGAGAGAGAAAGGGACAAGGTAGCAAAGAAGCCAGCACGGTGAGGGTACAGCAGTGGAGCCAATCTGATGCTCTTGCCACTGCACCAACCTTTCTGCCACCTCACTGCTGTTCCTCTCCAGCAGTGACCTCCACATTGGGAAGCTGGGTAAACAATGTCACCCCACCTTGCTGGCTGCTACTGAGAGGAAGTGAAGATTGGCTGATCTTTGTACTTCATTGGGCTTCTTAGGAACATGAGAAGCTGCCTGACACCAAGTCAGACCAGTGGTCTGTCTAACTCAGTATTGTCTACACTGGCGGGCAGTGGGTTTCCAAGGTTTCAGACAGGGGACATTCCCAGCCCTCCCTGTTGATGCTGGGGATTAAACCTGGGACCTTATGCATGTAAAGTTGATGCTTTACTACTGAGCTATGCCCCTTATGTAACTTGTCATAAGGAACATACATTAGGCAAATGCGTTCCCTGTTTGGATTACTGGATCTGCCAAATGCTAATTTTGCAAGTTTCCTTTTTAACATTGCACTCCCTCCCCATTTATTTAGGACAGGGGTAGCTAGTGTGGTGCCCTCCAAATGTTGGAGTACTATTCTCATTAGCCCCAGCTAAAGGGCTCAAGTCTATTGTAGTCTAACAAAGAGAAATGAATGTGTGGAAATGCATATATGAGCACTGAATCTCTGCTGTGTCCTGTACATCAGCATATAGTTGTTGGCACAAACTGGATCTTTAAAAAATCATAGCAGCAGTAATGGTGGCATTACCTGCTGCCTCATCTGTGGTATGGAGAATGAGGAGCCTTCAAAGAGTTCACTACAGAATTGAAATAGCACATTGAACCTAATGCTGATACAAAACACAAACATTTCATAGAATAATTGTGATTTTTTTCTACATTTGATGTTGTTTTCATACTTCCCATCAGGGAAGAGAGTTAAGATTATGTGTCTAGGTATTCATGTTAAGATTAGCCTTCTAGAATTTAAATTGGATATTATTCCCTTAACTGTATGTTGATAACATTTTTTTGCTGAACATGTATAAGAGATTGATATTTCAGGCTCTTGGGGATGCTAGCTGCTATTCAGCAAAGCCTTTTGTATTTCTTTATATTTCTTTAGTTTGTACTCTGATAAAACTCTGTTACTGGTGTCTCCCTTCTCAAGATTCTTCTAGTGAATTTTCTTAGCAACCAATTTTATCCACACTTCCCTTGGAAGATCAATTAAGCAAGTGGTAGGGAAGACTTTTAAGATACACAGAAGATACCATACTCTTAGCAGAAACTAGTAATGATTTGAAACGAATGCTGATGAAAGTTAAAGAGGAAAGCACAAAAGCAGGACTACAGCTGAATGTCAAGAAGACTAAAGTAATGACAACAGAAAAGTCATGAAGCTTTAACGTTGACAATGAGGACATTGAACTTGTCAAGGATTATCAATACCTTGGCACAGTCATTGACCAAAATGGAGACAATAATCAGGAAATCAGAAGAAGGCTAGGACTGGGGAGGGCAGCTATGAGAGAACTAGAAAAGGTCCTCAAATGCAAAGATGTATCACTGAACACTACAGTCACGATCATTCAGACCATGGTATTCCTGATCTCTATGTATGGATGTGAAAGTTGGACAGTGAAAAAAGCAGATAAGAGAAAAATCAACTCATTTGAAATGTGGTGTTGGAGGAGAGCTTTGCGCATACCATGGACTGCAAAAAAGACAAATAATTGGGTGTTAGAACAAATTAAACCAGAACTATCACTAGAAGCTAAAATGATGAAACTGAGGTTATCATACTTTGGACACATCATGAGAAGACATGATTCACTAGAAAAGACAACAATGCTTGGAAAAACAGAAGGGAGTAGAAAAAGAGGAAGGTCAAACAAGAGATGGATTGATTCCATAAAGGAATCCACAGACCTGAACTTACAAGATCTGAACAGGGTGGCTCATGACAGATGCTCTTGGAGGTCACTGATTCATAGGGTCACCATAAGTCGTAATTGACTTGAAGGCACATAACAACAACAAAGGGAAGACTTTGCTATTTACTTTACGGTGTCAGTTTCTTTTGCCAGAGCATGCAAATTATTGTGATTCAAATATTCTTTTTCTGTGCTGGCAGCCTTTGGACCTGCATTAACTAGTGTGATGTTGCAACTCAACAGTGGATTGCTGTTACTCTTTGATTAGCAACCACACAGTCAACAAACTTCTCAAGGGGTTGTGTGTCACCTCTATGGTCATTAGTCACGATGTAACATCAACTACTTTGTCTTAAATCACACAGCACAAATTATTTTATTTATTTATTTATTTATTTATTTAGTTGCATTTCTAAACCGCCCTATAGCTAGCAGCTCCCAGGGCGGTGTACAACATGATAAAACCACAATATTTAAAATACAGCAAGTGTGTATTGCGCAAACAATATAAAACATTATATAAACAAAGTAAAAGAAAACTAGAAATAAAATAAGTAAGATTAAAAGCATAAAATACATTAAAATGCCTGGGTGAAGAGGTGGGTTTTTACCTGGCGCCGGAAAGATGACAGGGAAGGCGCCAGGCGTATCTCATCTGGGAGGGCATTCCATAATTTGGGGGCCACCACCGAAAAGGCCCTAGATCTTGTTACTGTTCTCCGGGCCTCTGTATGGGTTGGGACCCGGAGAAGGGCCTTAGACGTCGAGCGGAGTGAATGGGTAGGAACATAGCGAGAGAGGCGTTTCATCAGATATTGAGGTCCAGTGCCGTTAAGGGCTTTATAGGTAAGGACCAACACTTTGAATCTGGCCCGGAAACATATTGGAAGCCAGTGCAGTTGGGCCAGAATAGGTGTTATGTGGTCGAATTTCTTTGTCCCAGTAAGAACTCTGGCCGCAGCATTCTGCACTAGCTGAAGTTTCCAAATCGTTTTCAAAGGTAACCCTACGTAGAGAGCATTACAGTAATCCAATCTAGAGGTTACCAGAGCATGAATAACTGAGGCTAGGTTCTCCCTGTCCAGATAGGGTCGTAGTTGGGCTACCAGCCGAAGCTGGTAAAACGCATTTCATGCCACCGAGGCTACCTGAGCCTCAAGTGACAGAAGCGGATCTAATAAGATCCCCAAACTATGGACCTGTTCCTTTAGGAGGAGTGTAACCCCATCTAGGGCAGGTCTGACATCAACCATCTGAGCAGAGGGCCCTCCAACTAACAGCATCTCAGTCTTGTCAGGATTGAGTTTTAGTTTGTTCGCTCTCATCCAGTCCATTATCGCGGCCAGGCAGCGGTTCAGTACAGCAACAGCCTCACCTGAAGAAGATGAAAAGGAGAAACAGAGCTGCGTATCATCAGCATATTGCTGGAAACGCACTCCATAACTCCTGATGACCTCACCCAGCGGCTTCATATAGATGTTAAAAAGCATGGGGGACAGAACTGAGCCCTGCGGGACCCCATACTGGAGCACCCAGGGACTCGAGTAATGTTCCCCAAGCATCACCTTCTGGAGACGATTCCCAAAATAGGAGCACAACCACCGCCAAGCAGTGCCTCCAACTCCTAAATCCATGAGTCGCCCCAGAAGGATACCATGGTCGATGGTATCAAAAGCCGCCGAGAGATCAAGGAGAACCAACAGAGTTACACTCCCTCTGTCTTTCTCCCGACAGAGGTCATCATACAGGGCAACCAAGGCTGTTTCTGTACCAAACCCCGGCCGAAAGCCAGATTGAAATGGATCCAGATAATCAGTTTCATCCAAGAGAGCCTGGAGTTGGCGAGCGACCACGCGCTCTAGAACCTTGCCCAGAAATGGAACATTTGCTACCGGCCTATAGTTGTTAAAGTTATCAGGGTCCAAGGAGGGCTTTTTTAGGAGCGGTCTCACTATCGCCTGTTTCAGGCAAGGTGGGACCACTCCCTTTCGTAACGAGGCATTAATCACCTCCTTGGCCCATTTCTGCTAGCTTTTATTAGCCACGAGGGGCAAGGGTCCAGAGCGGAAGTGGTCGCCCGTATCTGTCCAAGCACCTTGTCCACATCCTCGAGCTGTACCAACTGAAACTCATCCAATAAAACAGGACAAGACTGTGTTCTGGACACCTCATTAGATTCAACTGTTACAATATTGGAGTCAAGGTCCCGATGGATGTTTATGATCTTGTCTTGAAATTGCCTCGCAAACTCATTACAGCGGGCCATTGATGGTAATATTGCATCCGGAGAACCAGAGTGTAAAAGTCTCTGGACAACCTTATAAAGTTCCGCTGGGTGGTTACAAGATGACTGAATGGAGGTAGCGAAGTATTGCTTCTTCGCCATCCTCACCGCCTTCACATAGCGTTTCGTGGAGGCTTTCACAAGTGCATAATTACAGCCGTTGGGAGTTCGTCTCCATTTACCCTCCAGCCGTCTCCTTTCTTGCTTCATCACTCTTAGCTCCTCAGTAAACCAAGGAGCCAATTGAGCTCTGCAATGGAGAGGGCGCACTGGGGTGATTGTGTCAACTGCCCGGGTCATTTCCGTATTCCACAGAATTTCGACAGGATCGTCAGCTTTATCAGCCGGAAAATCCCCAGAGCCCTCTGAAATCCTTCAGGATTCATTAGTCTCCGGGGACGGACCATCTTAATTGGTCCTCCACCCTTGCAGAGGGGAGAAGACGATGTGAGTCTAAATCTCAAGAGGCGATGATCTGTCCATGACAAAGGAATAGATGTAAGATTCCTCACTCCCAGATCACCTTCCCCCATTCCAGTGGCAAAAATCAAGTCTAGAGTATGTCCTGACACATGCGTTGGGCCAGTAACAAAATGAGACAGCCCCATGGCTGTCATGGAGGTCATGAAGTCCTGAGCTGTTCCAGACAAGGCGGTCTCGGCATGGATGTTGAGATCCCCCAATACCAAAAGTTTGGGAGATCGCAACACCAAGTCCGAGATCACCTCTGTCAGCTCAGTTAGGGAAGCTGTTGGGCAGCAGGGTGGACGGTACACCAACAGTATTCCCAGTCTGCCTCACTGGCCCAACGTAATGTGCAGACACTCCAGGCCATTAGCCACTTGGATGGGGTGCTTAACAAGAGAGATGGAACTTCTATAGACCACAGCGATTCCCCCTCCCTGACTCTCGGATCTACCCAGATGCTGAACCGCATACCCAGGTGGGCACAGCTGGGAGAGATTAATACCTCCCAGATCGCTCACCCAGGTTTCGGTAATTCATGCCAGATCGGCCGCCTCATCCATGATTAAATCATAGATGAGGGAGGTTTTATTATTTACTGATCTGGCATTAAAAAGCAGCAACTGGAGATCCGAGAGTTGGCTGGTAGAACTACCAGCAATCCTGTGGATGTGAGGAGGACCGGAACACGGCACAGCCACCAGTTGTCTGGGGTGAGTTCCCCTTAACTGGCGTGTCCTCCTCACAGCTTACAAATGACTGCCTACTTATGGCCATTGACTGGTCTATGGGTATAGAGCATTTAAAATTATCAGTGTATAAGCATATGAACCCACTGTGTTTTGAGTACTCTGTAAACCCAGCATGTATCTGTGAATGTAGTTAAAATATTTATACCTCACCTTTCTTCATATAGTTCAGGGCAGATTACAAAACTGATAAAATACAATAGGACAGCAATATGGCATAGTGGGGTATCAGCACTCACCTGACCATCATTTGATCGCTGCTGCTTGCCAGGATGTACAGTAAGAAGAGCAAGACGGCAGAGAGCTCAGCATCATGCAAATATACCACCAGAGCCAATCTGACACTCCTGCTGTTGCGTTTCCACCATGCCAACTTCTCTGCCGCCTCCCCCTTCCCTCTCTACCTCTCAGTAAGTAGCAGTGGTGCAACCAACCAGAGGTCAGCTGATCAGTGGGCTCCCTACCATACTGCCTGGTACTGGCAATAGCAATATACAGAAAGGGAGCAGCAACAATAAAAACCAATCATTAAAACACTTAAAAAGCAACCATAGTAAAAACATGATAAACATAATACAATACAGTCAGTATTAATTGAAGTTTTAGGGTTTGTTCTATGCTTATGGATTTAACTGGTAAACTATGTGTTGGATGAGGTCTAATGTTAGTCATACTCAGAGTAAACAAATTGAAGTGAATTGATTTAAGTACATGGGTTTTAATGGATCTACTCTGAGTATGATTTCATTGAGTATCTCTCAATGTGTTTTCATGATTATCTTGTATTGTAATTAATGCCTATTTTTAAAATAAAGATCATTATTATTGTTGACTTTATATGTTAGTTATTTCAGGATCCCTGAGGTTATTCTCAACCAATTCTGGCATCATCATCAGGTCAAATCCCCTTACACAGAGATTCCCAAATTCTGGGTGTGGCAACAGTGAAGGTCATCTCTCTCTTGTCCCAACCAAACATGTCTTTTCTTAAACGGGATGCATAGAGCTGGAAGGCTCTTATGGGAGAAGGTGGTCCATGAAACATAGTACACCACTGACTATTGTGATTGACAGACAGTAATTATCTAGGATGTCAGGCAGAGATCATTCCAAGCCCCCTTACCTGAGATCAATTTTAAAAAAATACCTAGAAATGTTAGTGATTTAACCCATGAGATTACATGTGCAACATATATTTTATTTGACTAAGCTATACCCCCTCTTTAAGGGGAGCCACCGTGTTTTGCATGTAGTTAAAGGCCCTGTTCACACATTACAGTCAACAAGTGTACAGTCTGTGTACCTGGGTACAGATGTAGTTGGGCTGCACACTCGTACAGTTATTCACATGTAATAGTCAACAAGTGTACAGTCTGTGTACCTGGGTACACCAGTAGCTGGGCTGTACACTTGCACAGTTATTCACATGTAACATTCAATGAGTGTACAGTCTCCGTTATATACACATTTGCTGCCAGGGAAAGAAAATGGCTTCAATGACACTTATTAAATGCGCCATTGAAGCAATTCCCTTTTACTGGCAACAAGGATAGGCATGCTGGGTTTGTTATACTTCCTGAAACTGTTTCCTGTCAAGGGGTACATTCAATAGAAAGAGTTTTGGCAGAAACAGGAACATAGTTTTTCTCTTTTCATTTTTCCTGCAGATTCTTCAGTTTTTAAAATCAAAACACCAACTTTTAAAAAGAAAATACTAACCTGTAACTATAATAATTATAGTTATTAAAATATTGCATTTTTCATTGCCTGTTATTAGAGTATGTATGGTTTTTGGTGTAGGCTTTCATGGAACAATCCTATACATGTCTATACAGTCCTATAGAGATCAATAGAACTTACTCATAGATAAATGTGTGAAAGTGCAGACCTAAATATATTGAATATTTATATATGAAAATATTTTGAGGAGGAGGGGGCTGCAACAAAAGCAAGCTGCTTAAAAGATTACTGCGCCGATGCTGCTGTCTTTTCGGCGCCAGCTTAAGACCTGCCTCTTTTCTATGGCGTTTTAATTTAATTTTAAAATATTATGTAATCTGATTTTTTGCACTTTATACGTTTTTGTAATATTTATTATGCACTTTTTATGAGATGTATTTTGTATTTTCTGTTGTACACCGCCCAGAGAGCTTTTGCTAGTCGGGCGGTATAAAAATTTAATAAATAAATAAATATAAATAAATAAATAAAATATGAACTGAAATAATTCTTCCAACATGGTACATCTGATTCTTTCTTGAGGATATTATGCTTTTCAATACACAAAACTACACTCAAAATATAAATGTGGGGAAAATTATTTATCAGTTGGGCTTTCCAGCCTGCAGCTCCCACTGTAACATACTCTGTCCCCTGGAAAGCCTTTCCTGGTATTTGGGAAACAGGAAAGCTCTGGGCTGTGGTTTTTCAGTAAAAATGTTTGTAGCTCAGTATCAAAAAGTGATCATCCGTATCTCTTTTTATGATCTATGTCAGTGGTTCCCAACCTTTATGAGTACGGGACCCCCTTTATAAGCTCAATTTTTTTTGTGACCTCCCCCCTCCAGGAAGGCAGCTTGGCTGCCAGGAAGGAAGGGGAAAAGCAGCCTTTACTTGCAGCCTTGCTTCTTTTTGCTTCACTAAAAGCCCTCTCATTTTGAGTAAGGGCATCATCAGCAGTGGTAGTGTGAGGAAACAGCAGTCAGTGGTAGTAATTCCCTCTTCTTTCTGGTAGCCCCACCCTCAGCCTCCTTTGGTGTCTGCCATGTATTTTAGAGGCAGGTGCCTGCCTTTGGTGCACCTGAAAGATGCTCAAGCACTTCAGCAAAAGTCCTCCCCTCCCATTTTGATCAAGGAGGAGGTGTCATCTGCAGTGGCAGTGGGGAGCAGTCAATGTCCAGGGAGTGAAGACTTTTTAAAAATAACAATAAATAATTGATTACTTTACTGTTTGCAGCCTCCTCTGGATTACTTCACGGCCCCCAGGTTGGGAACCACTGATCTATGTCATAATATTTAGCTTTTGGATAGTACTTTAAATGCAGGGTCGGCAGAAAGTAGATCAAAATGTATTGGTGTATCCCAGGATGACTCACAGGAGATCAGTGAGGATTTCAGACTCCTGTTTCACTATGAAAACAAGAAAATGACCACCCCACCATTATACTGCTGAAATGAAGAAAGTGGGGGGTAATCAGAGTGGATTTTTGTGTGGAAATACTGTGAGCTCAGTTCAATTTTGGAACTCAAAACAAATTCCTGAGCTAAGAATTATTTAACTCTAAGCGCATATATTTTGCGGCTTGCTCTGGTTGGTGGATCTTGGGTTTTTGTAGTTATAATAATAATTAAAAAATCAATACCAAAAACCTGAACTCTAACCATCCTGATCTAGAGTATTAGATCCTGATCTAGTCTAACCATGAAGTCTAACCATTCAAACCATAGAGTATTTGCCACCCTGGGCTCCTGCTGGAAGGGCAGGATATAAATCAAATAAATAAATAAACAAACAAAACATTACAACCCTACAAGGCAGGTTTGTGTTACCATAAAACCATGTGATGCAGCTACTTCTGACAGCAGTTTCTAATGGAGGCAGCTATTATCATGTGTTTGACCATCAGGTGTGTCCTATTTTGATGCATGACACTTGACATAGAAGGTAAGAGCTGCACAGAGATGAGCAAATCCACAATCTTTCTCTTCTCAATTTCTGGATACACAGTAGAAAGGTGACATTGCTTTTTTGAAAATGCCTTCTTTGGCAATGTTTTGAAGAGTCTTACCTCTGCTATTGTAGTTTCATTCTTGCAAGCACTCCTTTGAACCATGCTACAACAACCCTGCAAGGTAGGTCTGTGCCCATACAAATGATTTAGTGCAGGAATGGCCAGAAGATAGACTGTAATCTATTGGTAGATCCTTGGGAGATTTGCAGTCAATTGGCAAGCGGTTCTGGCTTCCAGTTGTTTAACAATAGCAACAAAAGGACACACATCCATTTGGAAATTTGACAACTGAAATTAAGAATACTTGTGGAAAGTAGGAATAGATCTATGTGTGGAAAGACTGTGACCTCATCTCAGCAGCTTCTCAGACGCCATGTTCTTTCATACTAGACGTATGTCTTTTGCAGCTGGCTGCAGTTGGTGGTTCTTGAGGTTCTAGTAAAACACAGGGTGGATCCCAGACTCTACAATAGCAGTGCTCTCTCAGTAATGGCAGCGTTGCCACTCACTGAATGGGGCAAGGTGTCTGCAAGTTCAGGGCTTGGTGGCACCATCATCCTGCAGCAGGTGGGCTCACACCTGCAAGCTTGTGCTGCATTCCACCAAAGTACCCCAACTTTGCCATCTCTGTGCCACTGCCATTCTCTCCCCCCCCCATTTATCACTGCTGACCTATGTCATCAAATTATTGGAAGAGTCTTGGCTGTATTTCTCTTTCTTGACCTTTAGGAGGAAATAGAAAGCACACAACAGAATTTACCATTGATTTCAATAGGTTTTAAAAGACCTAGGAAGAGAAGTATAGTGGGCAATTTATATTGGATTTATAGAGGTACTGTAGTGTACAAGTTCTGCAAAAGCCAGTGTGGTGTAGTGATAAGAGTATTGGGCTAGGGCCTGCGAGACCTGGATTCAAACCCTCATTCAGCCATGAAACTCACTGGGTGACTTTTGGGCTAGTCACCTTCTCAGCCTAAACTACCTCATAGGGCTATTCTGAAGATATATTTGGGAGGTCCAGGACTACGTATGCCACACTGAGCTCTTTGCAAGAAAGTTGAGACATAAAGGAAATAAGGCATTAAATAAGATCAAGGCTACAATCCTTTGCACAATTACTTGAGAGTAAGCTCCATTGAATTGTGAAAGTTACTTTTGATAAACCTGCTTGGGATTATGTTGTTAAGATACAAGGGATAACTATTACCCAAAATTTCTATTATTTCTTGATAACTATAATTTCTGAGCAATGTGTTACCTAGCCATTCAGTTATTTTATGATTGCAGTTGTGATAGCAGCTATTATTCATTACCTGCACAGGGGGGTTGGAGAAAGTTTTGGAATCTATTTGTGGCACTATCCTGAAAAGTAGGTGTACTGCTCATAACAAGCAACAATAAGAGTCACATGATAACACATTGAACATTTAACAGACATTATAAATTTTATAATATTTATTGATAAATCACCTAGTATTTAAAGGAAATGATTGAATTTAGAAGTTAAAGCCTGTAATTCTATATTCACTTTTAGGAGAGCCAGTGTGGTGTAGTGGTTAAGGTGTTGGACTACGACCTGGGAGACCAGGGTTCGAATCCCCACACAGCCATGAAGCTCGCTGGGTGACCTTGGGCCAGTCACGCCTCTCAGCCTCATGAAAACCCTCTTCATAGGGTCGCCATAAGTCGGCATCGACTTGAAGGCACTACATTCACGTTCCCTTCAGGAGTAAGCCCCATTAAACTCAGTGGAACTTACTTCTGAATAAACATTGCTGGGACCGCACTGTAACTTCAGATGCCTAAATCTTTCTCCTCATCCCATTTACTAGATTACTGGTACATCCTCCCACCTCCTCTCAAGATAGCAATTTTCACTTGTCTGAGCCCACAGGGGTCACACAAGTTCTGCTTCAGAGTCTTAGGGTCCCCCCTCCACAAGTCTTTTCTCTGTTCATTATCTCTCTGTTCTTTCACCTGTTCCTACATTCCCCTCAAAGTGATGCTGCAATCCTATCCCAACCCCACTTACCTGGGAGTAAGTTCCACTGAGCTCAGTGTGAGCAGAGCTTGGAAAAGTTACTTTTTTAAACTACAGCTCCCATCAGCCCCAGCCAGCATGGCCACTGGAGTGGGCTGATGGGAGTTGTAGTTCAAAAAAGTAACTTTTCCAATCTCTGAGTGGGACTCACTTCTGAGTAAACATGGCTAGGACTGGACTGGACTGGACTGGGAGCAGACACATAGGCAAACTCTCCCCCTTTCTCTGCCCTCCAACTGTTTCTTCTAAGGGGCTGGAATCCTAATCCTTCTTACCTGGAAGTAAGTCCCACCAAACTGAATGGAATTTACTTTAGAGTAGGCATGGGGTTAGGATTGTACTAAGAATGTAATCAAACTTAATTATGTAAAAATTAACAATGTAAACAGTCCTTGCCTAGCTCTAGCTTCTCTGACAGAACACTTGCTTTTTTTAGGCAATCCTAACTCCACTTACCTGTGAGTAAGCCCCATTGAACTAAGTGAGACTTAGTTGTGTGACATGATCGCTTTGTGTTTTCATTATTTTTCGGTCATCCATATGACGCCGCGTGCTTTTGTGCATTTTCACACAGTTAAATCCGCTCCTGCAATACCGCAAATCATGTGATTTGCTTTTTTAAACCGGGAACCATCCGCTGTACCTTCAGGCACTCGGATGCAATACCATGGACTTCACAGCTGTGGGCGTTTGATGGGCGGTTCCCCATATCCCTTCCCTCATTCTCAGACAATCACGTATTTCCACTGTTGCGCATGTGCATGAATGTCCGGGGAAAGCCCGGGAAAAAGGAACCTATCAGAGCAATGGTGTGGTGTTGGGGGGCCCCCTGCAACTTCTACTCCACAGATGCAAAAAAGTGCATTTGCACAGAAGCAGCAACAGCGGTTAATTTTTAGCCAGGCTGCAAACTGGGCAGCCGCTCAGGGTGAGATCTGCAATTGTGGTTGTTTGTAAACTTTTTCAAGGGAGAAAATATTTATCTTTGCCTAACCTCCACCTCCTACCCCTCACTCCCTCATCAAATGCCCTTCTTGAACATATTGATCTTTGCTTCCAGGCATCCAGAGTCAAGGGAGAGGGGGGGGAGAAAAGAAATAAAGGCTTTCATCTTGGATTACAGACATGCACGCACCCTTAGTTAATTTCACTTTCCTTCCTGCAAGGCTACTCACTTTGAGTCTTGTCAATTTCAACCACAGCCTGCAGGCTCTCTGCAGCCCAGCTGAGCTGAAAAGCATACAGTCACTTTTGCGAAATACCGCAAATACAAGCAAAAAACCCACAGGAATTATTGGCATATAAGTAGTTTGCTAGAGCATCTCAGCCACCCACAACCATAGAGAATGGTGGTCTACCTTCCTAGACATGACACATCATTACTTGCTATTCTGGAGAAATAAGTGGAATTGCAATCATGTGTATCTACAGAAATGTTAATATGCGTAAAGGTAGAAAAGCATACAGTCGGTTTTGCGGAATATCGCAAATACAAACAAACAAAAATACAGGAATTATAGGCATATAAGTGGTTTGCATGTTTCTTTTATCAGAGGGAACACCACAAAGCCTGTGCTGGTCGCTTCAGTGAAGATTGACCCAGCAGCATGCGGGGCTGTTTGCCCGCATTCCCTGCCTGAGCCAAGAGTGGCCACCCATGGGGGTGCTGTGGCATCCTAGGGGGGTGCGGGGATGCGGACCGCACCGGGTGACACCATCAGAGGGGGGTGACACCCAGAGCTGCCCCTAGGTACCTATCTCTATCTTCAGCCCTGCAGCTGCTGTCTCGCCAGCCACTTCCCTCTTGGAGAATCTCCTGCTCTTCGGCTGCAGAGCGGATTTTTTCCCCATCCTGCCTGGTCTGCCCGCTCATCAGCTGTGAATTTTAGGTGGGAGGTTTGAATCCCTTGCCTGTTCTTGGGCTGCGTGCCTGAGTGGCTTCCCAGGCAGGATGGGGGGGAAACTGCTCTGCTGCCAAAGAGTGGGAGATTCAAACCTCCAGCCCAGACAAGTGCTGCCTCTGTAAACCCGCTGCAACCTTCAGTGGCATACCAAGGGGGGTTGGGGTGCAGTCAATCAGGGGGTGCAAAGATGGAGTAGGGTTACCAGGTGTCCAATTTCGGCTAGAGTTTCTGGTTTTGGGGGGGTCCCCTCTAGGTCTCCAGCTAATTTACCTTAATCTCCGGACTCTCAGCTTCATTTTTTTTAAAAAAATCTAAGTTTCTAGGTAGTCTGGTTCCCAAGATATACACCAAAACGTCAGCCCCCCTGCAACTGTTTAATCTGTTTTTTAACCGATCTGTATAGCAGCTTTTAGCCAGAGCTTGGAAAAGTTACTTTTTTAAACTACAGCTCCCATCAGCCCAAGCCAGCATGGCCACTGGATTGGGCTGCTGGGAGTTATAGTTCAAAAATAACTTTTCCAAGCTCTAGCCTCTAATCCCGCCCTTTCCGGATTGTAGCCAATAAGGGGAACCAGGCTTGTGATTTGTTGACCCAGGCAGGCTTAGGCTTCATTACAATGTCAAAATGGTGGTTTTGAGGTCTTCAGTTTGAGTAAGTAAGAATAGGGGTAGTTTTTTTTCTCTTGTGTGTAGCAGTCAGACCCTGGGCTGTTGGAGAGGGCAGTGCTTTGAAAACCTTTCCAATATGAAAGCTTTAATCCAATACTTGTTTTTCTGGGAGTAGAGGAATGCTGATCCCATATACCTGGAGTAAACCCCATTGAATTCATTAGGACTTACTTTTGAGTAGACATGGTTAGGAGTGTGCTGTAAATTAATGGGACTTCTGAGTAAACATAACAAAGAATTGTGTTTGTGTTGTAAATTTTTCCCTCCCCTCTCCAATCCTATTTTTAAAAAGATTAGGCAGTATGTATAAATGTAAATACATTTAGGCTGTGCGTATGATATTGTAATTTAAAGGTGTAATTTTAATTTTGCTAGTTGTTTATGTCACTACTATTGCCATTACATTTAGTGATAAATGGGAATTACTATTCATGAGTAACATTAGTACCAAAAACATTACTAAGGATTCTGTATAGTCTGGTATGGGAGGAGGTCCATGGAGGTGACAGTATGAGTTACCGCACTGGGTGACACCAACCCTAGTGATGCCACTGGGGGGGCTGTTTGCTTCCCTCAGGGGCAGCATCGATGCTGCCGAGCAGCATAATGGTCCAGGGCTGAACCCTGCAGTGAATGAGCCCAAGGATTATGGGGGGGATTTGTCAGGTGATTACAAGTGCTGATCCCTTGCACTGCCCACAATCCCCCTGGATGGTCAGGGGCACCTGGAGACACTCGCCCCCAGCCGGCGCTGCTCTAGAGTGGTGAGCGACAAGGAACTCCATTACAGCCACTACTACCAAACCATCAGTATATTCAAACTTTTGCACTCGTATGTTCAAGCGCATACGCCTTGTTGTGCTTTGTTGCAAAGGGGGAGAGGAGCATATGTCACATGTTTGCGGACCAATTGGCTGATGGGGGAGTGTTATGGGCGGAGCTGGGGAAAAGCAAGAAGTACTGGTCCTCTCACTGCGTGTGTGGGCACAAAAAAAGCGTTTTTTTATTGGGAAAGAGTGAACGAACAGTCAAAGTGAGGACTGTCAGATGATGAACCAGATATGGAAAATGTGGATTATCCGACTCCGTTTGGATGAGCCCTAAATTTGTAAAACAAACTTATTTTTTAAACCTAGCTCAAGCTTCCTGACAAGTTTCTCTCACATTTTGTCACTCCATTTACCTGGGAGTAAGCCCCACTGAACTCAGTGGGATTTACTTCTGAGTAGACATTTTTCCTCCTTCCTTCCCTCAGGCTGATTGCTAGCACACAGAAGCTCTGCTCCACTTACCTGGGAGTAAGCCCCACTGAACTCAGTGGGATTTACTTCTGAGTACACCTTTTAAAAATTCAAATGGGAATTCTCCAAAGCTTTCTTCTCTCCCCCAGTTTTTCTCCTTCCTTCCCTCAAACTCAATCACTGCCAGCACACAGAAGCACTGAAATCAATGGGACTTACTTCTGAATAGACTTTTTAAAAATAGCAGTGAGTCCTTCAAAGCTCCCCCCCCATTTTTCCTCTTTCCTTCCCTCAATCTTATTTGTTGCTTCAGGCTAGTCTCTCTTTCTTGCCCTTGCCTCCATTTTAGCTTTTTTCCTCTTTCCTGGTCCATGGCTCCAGCAACTGACGTTTCCTTGAGTTCATTTCTGATTGGCAGCAGCTGCTACTGCTGCTAGAACAAAGGCTCAGGCTGTCCCCAGGGAGAAAAACTAACTGCTCATGATCAGCTCCACTTGGACAGCATGAATCACCACATGAATCACCACTTGAACAAAAGACATCTTTTTTCAGGGTACCAGTACAGTGGTGATTTTTCAAATCATCACATGTAGACTCTTCCTCAAGAGCAGCTGTACCCAGGTACAGGGGGCTTCTACCTGGGTACAGAGTAACATGTGAATACCCCCATTATATGCTGTGCTTGCATGTAAAGTACTTTCAAATGGCAGTGATGGTAATGGTAAGAAAATGAAAGTAATGGGTATTTGAACAACCACAGGCCAGACCAAGGAGTCCCTGAGATGGCACAATGGCTCTTATTTTCAACTGGATTGGATTTTTGACAACACTGGTTTGATCAGCACACTGTGATAAGTCATGTATATAGGCTCGCTGCAAAGCCAGCGATTAAGAACATAAGAACATAAGAACAAAAGAAGAGCCTGCTGGATCAGGCCAGTGGCCCATCTAGTCCAGCATCCTGTTCTCACAGTGGCCAACCAGGTGCCTGGGGGAAGCCCGCAAGCAGGACCTGAGTGCAAGAACACTCTCCCCTCCTGAGGCTTCCGGCAACTGGTTTTCAGAAGCATGCTGCCTCTGACTAGGGTGGCACAGCACAGCCATCATGGCTAGTAGCCATTGATAGCCCTGTCCTCCATGAATTTGTCTAATCTTCTTTTAAAGCCATCCAAGCTGGTGGCCATTACTGCATCTTGTGGGAGCAAATTCCATAGTTTGACTATGCGCTGAGTAAAGAAGTACTTCCTTTTGTCTGTCCTGAATCTTCCAACATTCAGCTTCTTTGAATGTCCATGAGTTCTAGCATTATGAGAGAGGGAGAAGAACTTTTCTCTATCCACTTTCTCAATGCCATTCATCATTTTATACACTTCTATCATGTCTCCTCTGACCCGCCTTTTCTCCAAACTAAAAAGCCCCAAATGCTGCAACCTTTCCTCGTAAGGGAGTCGCTCCATCCCCCTGATCATTCTGGTTGCCCTCCTCTGAACCTTTTCCAACTCTATAATATCCTTTTTGAGATGAGGCGACCAGAACTGTACACAGTATTCCAAATGCGGCCACACCATAGATTTATACAACGGCATTATGATATCGGCTGTTTTATTTTCAATACCTTTCCTAATTATTGCTAGCATGGAATTTGCCTTTTTCACAGCTGCCGCACACTGGGTCGACATTTTCATCGTGCTGTCCACTACAACCCCGAGGTCTCTCTCCTGGTCGGTCACCGCCATTTCAGACCCCATGAGCGTATATCTGAAATTCAGATTTTTTGCTCCAATATGCATAATTTTACACTTGTTTATATTGAATTGCATTTGCCATTTTTCTGCCCATTCACTCAGTTTGGAGAGGTCTTTTTGGAGCTCTTCGCAATCCCTTTTTGTTTTAACAACCCTGAACAATTTAGTGTCATCAGCAAACTTGGCCACTTCACTGCTCACTCCTAATTCTAGGTCATTAATGAACAAGTTGAAAAGTACAGGTCCCAATACCGATCCTTGAGGGACTCCACTTTCTACAGCCCTCCATTGGGAGAACTGTCCATTGATTCCTACTCTCTGTTTTCTGCTTCTTAACCAATTCCTTATCCACAAGAGGACCTCTCCTCTTATTCCATGACTGCTAAGCTTCCTCAGAAGTCTTTGGTGAGGTACCTTGTCAAACGCTTTTTGAAAGTCTAAGTACACTATGTCCACTGGATCACCTCTATCTATATGCTTGTTGACACTCTCAAAGAATTCTAATAGGTTACTGAGACAGGACTTTCCCTTCCAGAAGCCATGCTGGCTCTGCTTCAGCAAGGCTTGTTCTTCTATGTGCTTAGTTAATCTAGCTTTAATAATACTTTCTACCAGTTTTCCAGGGACAGAAGTTAAGCTAACTGGCCTGTAATTTCCAGGATCCCCTCTGGATCCCTTTTTGAGGATTGGTGTTACATTTGCCACTTTCCAGTCCTCAGGCACGGAGGAGCACCCGAGGGACAAGTTTCATATTTTAGTTAGCAGATCAGCAATTTCACCTTTGAGTTCTTTGAGAACTCTCGGGTGGATGCCATCCGGGCCCGGTGATTTGTCAGTTTTTATATTGTCCATTAAGCTTAGAACTTCCTCTCTCGTTACCACTATTTGTCTCAGTTCCTCAGAATCCCTTCCTGCAAATGTTAGTTCAGGTTCAGGGATCTGCCCTATATCTTCCACTGTGAAGACAGATGCAAAGAATTCATTTAGCTTCTCTGCAATCTCCTTATCATTCTTTAGTACACCTTTGACTCCCTTATCATCCAAGGGTCCAATTGTCTCCCTAGATGGTCTCCTGCTTTGAATGTATTTATAGAATTTTTTGTTGTTGGTTTTTATGTTCTTAGCAATGTGCTCCTCAAATTCTTTTTTAGCATCCCTTATTGTCTTCTTGCATTTATTTTGCCAGAGTTTGTGTTCTTTTTTATTTTCTTCATTCGGACAAGACTTCCATTTTCTGAAGGAAGACTTTTTGCCTCTAAGAGCTTCCTTGACTTTGCTCGTTAACCATTCTGGCATCTTCTTGGCCCTGGTGGTACCTTTTCTGATCTGCGATATGCACTCCAGTTGAGCTTCTAATATAGTGTTTTTAAACAACTTCCAAGCATTTTCGAGTGATGTGACCCTCTGGACTTTGTTTTTCAGCTTTCTTTTTCCCAATCCCCTCATTTTTGTGAAGTTTCCTCTTTTGAAGTCAAATGTGACCGTGTTGGATTTTCTTGGCAATTGGCCAGTTACATGTATGTTTAATTTAATAGCACTGTGGTCACTGCTCCCAATCGGTTCAACAACACTTACATCTCGCACCAGGTCCCGGTCCCCACTGAGGATTAAGTCCAGGGTTGCCGTCCCTCTGGTCGGTTCCATGACCAACTGGTCTAGGGAATAGTCATTTAGAATATCTAGAAACTTTTCTTCTTTGTCATGACTGGAACACATATGCGGCCAGTCTATGTCTGGGTAGTTGAAGTCACCCATTACTACCACATTTCCTAGTTTGGATGCTTCCTCAATTTCATATCTCATCTCAAGGTCTCCCTGAGCATTTTGATCAGGGGGACGATAGATCGTTCCCAGTATTAAGTCCCTCCTGGGGCACGGTATCACCACCCACAACGATTCTGTGGAGGAGTCTGCCTCTTTTGAGGTTTCGAGCTTGCTGGATTCAATGCCTTCTTTCACGTATAGAGCGACTCCGCCACCAATACGTCCTTCCCTGTCCTTCCGATATAGTTTATATCCAGGGATAACCGTATCCCACTGGTTTTCTCCATTCCACCAGGTCTCCGTTATGCTCACTATATCAATGCTCTCCTCTAAGACCAAGCACTCCAGTTCTCCCATCTTGGTTCGCAGGCTCCTAGCATTAGCGTACAGGCACTTGTAAGCAGTGTCTCTCTTCAAGTGTCTTTGGCACTTGTGGTTAGGCCTGTGGTAATTTTGCTCTTCTGAATTTATATCCTGTGCCCCTGCTCTCACAATGCCTACTTCTAGGCCTACCCCTTTTAAAATTTCATCATTTCTTTGGTTTTTATCCCAGGGGGGAGGTTTATTCCGAACCGGACCTTTCTCAGCTCCTGTCGGGTTTCCCCCCTCAGTCAGTTTAAAAGCTGCTCTGCTACCTTTTTAATTTTAAGTCCCAGCAGTCTGGTTCCATTCTGGTTCAAGTGGAGCCCGTCTCTTTTGTACAGGCCCGGCTTGTCCCAAAATGTTCCCCAGTGCCTAACAAATCCGAACCCTTCCACCTGACACCATCGTCTCATCCACGCATTGAGACTGCGAAGCTGGGCCTGTCTGGCTGGTCCTGCGCGTGGAACTGGTAGCATTTCAGAGAAAGCCACGTTGGAGGTCCTGGCTTTCAGCATCCTACCTAGCAACCTAAATTTTGCTTCCAGGACCTCACGGCTGCATTTCCCCATGTTGTTGGTGCCAACATGCACCACGACCACTGACTCCTTCCCAGCACTGTCTACCAAACTATCTAAACAACGGGCGATATCCGCAACCTTCGCACCAGGCAGGCAAAACACCTTGCGGTCTACACACCCATCACACACCCCACTGTCTATGTTCCTAATGATTGAATTGTTGGTGGCAGTGTGCAAGAAAGAAATGACAACAATTTGTGGACATTCTGTTAGTGAGTATACAAGCCTTTTCACACAACCAGTTAACCTGGTATGAATAAGTCGTGATGATTGTTCACATGAGACAGTAATTTGTGTGGGTCTTCAAACTACTATCATCTTTCACCATGATGTTTTTCAAATATTTTCCCAGTATGCCTATAGATGGATTGTTTATCTTCACCACAGAAAAAAACTTTCTCTCTCTCTCCAAATATCATTTAGAACTGGGAATAAGCACCTCACAGATTTCAGTATGGAAAAAATCAGAACAGGGTTGCAGACTCAGCAGGAAAAACTTCTATTTTTATCTCTTGCAAGAGCACAGATTTTAAAGCCAGGGAACTAACGTCACAGAAGCGGGAGGGGGGAAGCAACTTGCCCATAATCTGTCTTTGTCATAAAGCAGTTGGAATGTGAAAACCAATGCTTAAAAGGTATAGTTGCTTTTCCATTTAAAAAGAAAACACCTAGTTTACCAGTCAAGGCTTTTCAAAAGATGGGCTGGGGTGGATGCTACAAACTAAGGTAATGGACTGAGGTGGAGTGAACCAGAGCTCTCCCTCTCTGGGAACTGCATCAGGTGTTGCTTGAAGTTTGCTCAGGGGAGCCAGCCAGCCTTGACAAGCTACCTCAGTGAACTAAGAATGTGTCTAATAACCTTCCTCACAGAGTGTGCTCAAAGATGTATAGAAATCTCCTGCATAAGTTTGCCACTTGTGCAGCACTATCCCATGCTTCCTCAGAAGTAAGTCTCCCTTTATCTATGGGGCTTACTTCCTAGTAAGTGTGCAGAGGAATGGAACCTTACCGAAACACTCTCTCACACTCTTTGCTTCATAAAGTTTTGCCTAAGCCAGGGGGAGAACCTTTCTGAGACTAAAGGTTGTATTCCCACCCCTGTAACCTTCTGGGGACCACATGCCGGTGGTGGGATGGACCAGAGACAAAAGTGGGTGCAATACTGATTGCAAATTTCACCTTTGCACAGTAGGCTAGTTTCTACGCACACACTCCTGTCTATCTTCCATTCAGGCAGCTAAGAAGCATTCCAGATAGGCAAAACCAAAACCACTCAAGGAGTGTATGAAGTAGGGCTGTTGAGAAGTGTGACCTGAGGAGAGTCCCGAGGGCCAGATAGAGAGCCCTGGAGGGGGCATTTGGCCCTGAGCCTGTTAGGTTCCGCATTCTCAACGTAAGCAGGTGGGGTCCACTAGAGCTCTGAATCCATCCCTGGCATTCCAGCCCATCCCCTCACTTGTCCCATTTATGTAGAGAGCTCATCTTGCAAGAAAAGATCTCTTCCTGCATCAACAGTTTGCTTTGTTTCCACACTGAACTGAGTAACAGGAGCCCATTTCTCAATCACGAGGAAGCTAATCTGCAAAAGGGATATGTGAATAAGGGATTTCATAGTTGGAATGTATAAATGTATAGAATCATAGAGTTGGAAGGGGCCTTGTAGGCCATCGTGTCCAACCCCCTGCTCACAGCAGGAAATCCACAGCTAGAGCATCTCCTGTAGATAGCTGTCCAGCCTCTGCTTGAAGACATCCAGCGAAGGGGATCCCACCACCTCCCTAGGCAGTCGGTTCCATTGCCGAACTCCCCTTACTGTCAAGAAGTTCCTTCTAATGTCCAATCTGAATCTACGCTCCTGCAACTTAAAACCATTAGACCTAGTCCTACCCTCTGGGGCAGCAGTGAACAAATCTGTACCCTCCTCTATGTGACAGCCCTTCAGGTACTTAAAGAGTGTAATCATGTCACCCCTCAGCCTTCTCTTCACCAGACTGAACATGCCAAGTTTCTTCAACCTTTCCTCATAAGACTTGTTCTCCATACCGGCTATCATCCTTGTTGCCCTCTTCTGAACCCGCTCTAACTTGTCTATATTTTTCTTAAAATGAGGCGCCCAGAACTGAACGCAGTATTCCAGATGAGGCCTGACTAATGCAGAATATAGTGGGACTATTACTTCCCTCGACCTGGAAACTATAGCTCTGTTTATGCATCCCAAAACCGCGTTTGCCTTTTTTGCCGCAGCATCACACTGCTGGGTCATGTTCAACTTGCAATCCACTACATTTCCAAGGTCCTTCTCACACGCACTACTGCTAAGCCAGGTATTTCCCATCCTGTACCCGTGCATTTTGTTTTTGTGGCCTAAATGCAGAATCCTGCATTTGTCTTTATTGAATTTCATTTTATTAATTTCAGCCCAATTTTCTAGTCTATCCAGGTCCCTTTGGATTTTATTCCTGTCTTCCATTGTGTTAGCTATCCCTCCCAGTTTTGTATCATCCACAAACTTCATAAGGCTTCCCTCCACCCCATCATCTAAGTCATTGATAAAAATGTTGAAGAGTATCGGCCCCAGGACAAAACCCTGTGGCACTCCACTTGAAACCTCCTTTCAGTCCGAAGCAGAGCCACCGACGACCACTCTTTGAGTACGGTTTTCCAACCAGTTGTGAATCCACCTGACAGTATTTCCATGTAGTCCACATTTGACGAGTTTGCTAATCAAAAGGTTGTGGGGGACTTTGTCAAACGCCTTGCTGAAATCTAGATAGATGACATCTACAGCATTTCCACCATCTACTAAGCTAGTGACCCAATCAAAAAAAGAGATGAGATTAGTTTGACAGGATTTTTTCTTGACAAATCCATGCTGGCTCCTACTAATCACAGCATTGTCATCTTGATAGTTGCCAATGGACTCTTTTATTATCCGTTCTAATATCTTTCCCAGTATTGAAGTCAGACTGACTGGCCTGTAATTCCCCAGATCTTCTTTCTTACCCTTTTTAAAGAGCGGGATGATGTTTGCCCGTCTCCAATCCTCCGGCACCTCTCCAATCCTCCGGTACCCCTCTCTCCCAAAGGGTTCCCCAAACAACCAGGGCCGGATTATCCATTAGTCTTAGTAGGCTGAAGCCTAGGGGCCCAGAGCTCTTAGGGGCCCACGATCCGCGGAAGCAGGACAGGAGCCACGGATTGCAGGACAAGAGCTTCCGAACTGCCCACCATCCCCCTGCTTCACTTACCTTTTTCTCCACTGTTTTTTGCAGTTTGCCATCAATCAAGACGGTGGCCGAGGTTTCCCTAAGGGGCTAAAGCCTTTGCTGCCATCTTGGTTGATGGCACTCATGCGTGCTACACATGCGCATTGCTGCCATCAACCAAGATGGCAGTAGAGGCTTCAGCTCCTTAGAGAAACCTTGGCCGCCATCTTGATTGATGGCAAACCTGTGCGCGAAGTGTGCACAGCTGCAAAAAAAGCAGAAAGGTAGGTGAAACAGGGGGATGGGATGGGATGAGACGGCGGGCGGCTCAGAATCAGCCTAGGGGCCCTCCTCAGCTTAATCCGGCCCTGCAAACAACCCCCTCCAATGCACATGCACACACAGCAAAAGAGATACTGTTTTTCTCCATCTTTGGCAGAAAGGGGAGAACTTCAGTGAAATGTCTCCTTCCTTTAATCCTTAGAAACATTGTGAAGTGGGAGAGGCAAGTGTGCATGTGTGTGCGTGTGTGCGGACCTTATAGCAAGAGAAGCATAGGAGGCTGCCTCTGGACTGGCTGAGACCAGTGTGATTTTTTGTTTGGTTTTATACTTAAAAAAAGTGAAAATGAAGTCCTTTTAGCTTAAAAACAACTGCAACATTTCACCAGTCTTCAACACTCCATGAGCGGCCTCCTAGGCTCCAAAAGACCGTATATCAGGAGCAGCCCAGGAGGCTTCCTGTGGAGAAATTGAGAGACCAGAGCAACATTTTGGCTTTTTAAAAAGAAGTTAAAAGAAATTCTTTTTTAAGTTTAAAAAAACCCCAAAACACTGTGTTGGTCTCTCAGCCATTCTACAGGCAGCCTCCTGAATTGCTCCTGATGTATGGTCCACTCAAGGGCCCTGAGCAAGCTCAGGAAACAGCAGAGAATGGGGAAAGGATTGTTTTAATGAACCACATACATATACATTTTCCTTTTATCACCTCAACGTTATTAGAACCATTTGGAGTTTTCTTGAAATTACCCTCCCCTTTTCTTCTGTTCCAAAGGCAATTTCTTTTCACACCTCCTCCTGCATAAATGGTCAAATTGCATAGGTGACAAAGTATCAGCAGAGCGGAGCAAAGGGTTTGTAACTTCAGTTAGCTAGAACTGGGGATCCAGTTTTGGGGGTGGGTTACACACATTGGTCTTTGGGGATTTTTAGCTCCCTGAAAGGATGCCCCTTTTGTCTCCACCTATATTCTGTAGATGTCCTACTGCTCACCCATTTAAGGGAAATTAAGTCCTTAAATGCCCTTAGAACTTTGCCATGCTTGGAAGTGGGGACAGCATAGCAGTATCTTTTATAAGACAAGTGACTGTGCAAGTTTGCATCAGGCGGGAAGCTTTTTTACACTGAGTCAAAAGAAAGCAGTAACCCTGAAATATTGCAAGGTGATTCCCTGGAGTTCTACCTGCCAACTGTTTCAATTACATGCAGTTTAAAACCTTCATAAAAAATTGTGAGGGAGAAAATGTTCATCTTAATTAAAAAAAAGTGCTTGACATTCAAAAACATCATTATTGGAAATGCCAGTCCTCTATACTAATAGTGGGCTCATTCTCCAAGTGCGGACTGTTATGTAGCCAAAATGGTACTACCCATGCATAAGACGGAAATATCAGAAGGCTCAGGGAAATGACAAGTTTTGCAGAAGTACAAAGAAACTTTAGAAAAAAAATTATGGGAGGGATCCCAAAATAGTGCATTGAGGATTGAGTAGGGTTAGTAGCAACAGAACACTAACTGACTATTGAGAGCGATGAAATGGAATGTGGAGTGGAATGGAATATCCAAGGAGATGGCATGGCTGGCTGGAAATCTACACACAGGTTGTCAACTTCTAAGACATTCAGGAATCTGCCATCCATATCTTTTACCTGGCAGTGGGCCATAATGTTTGGTCTGGACTATTCCATCAGTGTTGAGTGTGGAATGGGATAAAAATGGCCCCCTAAATATTGGATTAATCTTTAATATTTTGGGGGTGGGGAGTGAGTTTACCATTAAAGACAAAGTAGCTGAGGTAGCATCTCACTGGGTATTCTGTCCCAAATTAGAAAGGAATGCTACTATTGAAAGTGGCAAAGCATTTTCCTCATTTTTTTAAAAAAAACAAAACTCAGCTATCTTGTCTTCAGTGGTAAGCCTACCCCCTCAAAAAAATTCTAAAAAGTCACACAGCCCTGAAAATCACAGTGAAGGTGGGACAGTAATCACAGCTCTACTTCTATCATATACAATGGTGGGTGAATATTGTTTGGTATTATAAAAATACACACAGAAATAGGAACTAATTTGGTTGGTCCTATTTCTTAGCAGAGATATAAAATTACAAGCAGCAGAATGAACTAGCCCCACCTTTCTCTATATAAACAACAACAGACACAATCTTTTAGGTAAAAGAAAAAGTTTACTTACGACCTCATATGTTAGGAACATAGACTCTAGCTTAGAAGAAAGAAAATAGGAGTCTCGGTTCAGTTTAGTGGTTTAGTATTGATGCTCTCAGAGAGAGCATCTGTGCCATGCGGCCTCTCTCAATGGTGGATAGATCAGCAAAGAAGAATATTCAAAAATCCCCCAGAACAAAGGAGGAGGAAGTCAGGTAAGTAACCCCACCCATTAGGAAGCTACATTATGGTAAACAGGTACATGGGATATTCCCCAAATATCCCTTAAAGGGAACAAAACATTTGCCTATTCCAACAAATATACGCCCATTAACCATATAATAGTACCAAACTTGGCTTTCACTGATTCCATACCTAGTGCATCATCTAAAACTCACATACAGTTTTGCTAATATGTGACCAGTGTTTTTTCTTTAGTTCTGTAACTTATAAAGATCCTGGGAGTTGTGATTAATGCCAGAGGCATATTCAAATGATTTCAAGCTTTTTTTTAGATATTCAAAGGGAGAGCAGCTGTTACTACTTCACACCATCACCACCACACCACGACCACCATGATTTGTTGCAGCTTTAGAACATTTGCACCAACCACAGTCTCCTATTTCATTCCAGCATCCAGTTAACTTTCTGCAAAATATCTCATCCAATCCATTTTAAAAATATTACCAACTGCCAGTTGGGGTGTCCATCACACTCAGAGATATCTCTCCCCCCTTCTCTCGCCACACCTTTGTTATGTCATTGTTTGCCCAGTGTCCAATGTGATGTTCCTGTATTAGTGTAAATAGGGTAAGTGCTGTTTGTATAGGAGATACATGGTAAGTAGAATGAAAGAGGAAGGGGGAGTGAATGGGCAGTAGAATGCTGGATGATTGGCTGAATGTTTAAAATGGCTGACAGTATAAAAGGAAGAATGACAGTGGAATCTGGGTGGTGATGAATGTTAGTGGGTTGTTTTGGTGGGTTTTGAGAGGAGATTGTGTGGAGAGTTGGTGGATGTGAGGAGAGGGTGGAGTTCGGATTAATACTAAGACCAGTACCTCAGGAATAGATGTAACCATATGCTTAAGTGCCTTTTAAAGAAATCTTGTTATCTTTGTTATATTTAATAAATACTTTTGGTTTACCAAAGGCCTGATCCTTGGCTGGGGTTTCACAGACCAGAAGGGAGGGTAAGGTAAATACCAAGGCTGAACTGTAGCAAATGGTGACAGCGGGGAAGGGAAGAATAACACCACAAGCAGTCTGAGTAAATCAAAGGGATTGGGACAGCTTAAGCACGCAGTCACAGAGGTAACCTAATTGAGGGAGACTCAGGCCGAGTCTCTGGGACTACTGGTTATAGGATGTGACTGGTGGTGCTGCCTAGCAGGGGGATCTGTTGAGATCTGTGCTAGAGCGGGGAGAGAAACCATAAAAAAGGACAGTCCGGACTGGTGGAGTCCCTGGTGGTGCCTAGAGACAGGCAGTAACCACGAGCAGGTAGGAACCTGACAGGGAGAGCCAGGGAAGGGCGTCACATCCAACATGAAGGGTTCTGGTGATCTCAAAAACTTGACATAGATCTCCAGTATATTGAGAAGGATTAAGAGTCATGTTAGAATGCAACTCAATTGATACAGGCATAGACTACGCCTATTGGGCCACATTGTTGTTTCACTTGCACTTAGAACATGATCTAGAACACATGTAGCACTCTCCCACAGCTGCAGGGTGATGGTGGGTGGAGGAAATTGGTAGTAGTAGGCCAGGTGCCTTTTGAGGAAGGCTGACTATCCACTGTAGGTTGCAACTTGAGGACCTTCAAGGTACTCCAGTATCCAGTGGAAACCAATCTGAAAACCACTTCAGTTATTCAAAGTTATTATTCCACTAGTATAGCATATCCATCCATTGTTCTAAAATGGTGCTGTTTTATTTATGAACAGCTTGGTGTGCAAAGTAGGCCTTGCATAGGAAAAAAATTAAATGAACAGCTTTCCATGGCTAAAGTATATGTCCCCTTGTTCTTCACTCTGACACCAACTCAAATAATCTTGTTTCAATTATCTCAGTCTATTCTCTTCATAGTAGTACATATTTCATTGTGGACTGTTTTCATCCTCCTTTTTATTCCTGAGGAATATGAACCTAAAGTGTGTTTTTGAATAACTTTAAAAAGAACACCTCCAGTCTCTGCATCTCAGTTCTGACTACCCTTTGCTTAGATGTCTCCATTTTCATAATGCCTTCATGATAGTCAACAACTAAACCCACTCTTGTTATTTTAAATCTGGCCCCAGAAGTTATGTACTTCAATAGTGCTGAAATGGTTCTTTTACAGTTTTAATTTTCAGTGGATACTCCAACTGTATTTAGAGATCACAGATTCATTGCAGTCCTTTGCTTCCTGCTGCAAAGTGGAGAAGAGTCTGGTTAGCTTGTTCTCAAACCTATGCTGTCAAATTTGAGACAAAGTCGGTTGGCTGATGAGATTTTTGTTATGGCTTGAAGTTTTATAAAATTTTAAATAAAACAAAAGCATATAATCTCTTGCTCATTGCTCAAAAAGTGCTCACATCTGAAATCAGAGTTAAATGGGCCATTGTTATCAATGTGTGCATTGTTATCAACTTCTCAAACCATTAAAACCAGAGAACGTTGAGTCTGGTTTATATGCCTAACATGTGGGGCATCACAAGCATACCGGAAGCATTCATTAAAATGCAGTCACCACTAAAACGGATTAGCTTGTATTTCATCCACATAATATCAAATGCACAGCCACCGATGGATATTATTTTTCACTAATGTTGGAGTCTAAAATATGTGGGACATGGTTATAAAATCTTGCAGTTCTGCTTTGATTTCTAAATTATAATTAGCTCAATCCACATTATTCCCTATCCCTTTTTCAGACTTTGACTTCTCATGCTAAGCAGCTTGTCACATCCACGTTTATCTTTGATTGTATAGCTCAGTTTGCATTTACAGCTTGGAGAAATGAAGCCCCACTTACCTGCGCAGCATGGATAAGCGGGGCATAGTTGCGAGGAGGGAGCAAAGCTGCTGTGGCCTTCTTTGTTAAGGGCAATGTCATGTGTCACAGCGTTATGTGTGCGTGACGTGCGGCAGGGAGGGGAGGGGCCATGGGCCTATTTAAGGCCAGGCCACCCCTCCTACCTCCTCTTTCAACGAGCAACGAGAGGACGATGAGGGACATAGCAGAGAAAGCTGCAGGACAGTCAGCATTGGTTGGGCCTATTAGGCCTAATTGGTTACCCCCAGCGGGGGTTTTGGGAGCCCCAACAGCTATGGGTGGTAGCGTTGTGGCATGGCTGCGACTGGGGCAGGCCTCGTAAAGGGGCCTGACCAGTGGGCCTCATAGTGGGGCCTAGCAGCGGCACGTCCGATACCCCCCACACCTAGCAGTTGTGGAGGGGTTGATTGAGGCTTTTTATTGAGCAGCGCGACGTTAGTGCTGCTGCTGGTTAAAAGAAAGACACAGGAAGTTTAAAAATAAATGAGACTATACTGGATATACAAACAAAATTAAATATAGTCATGCTAATATACTGGTTAAAGATAGACTCATGCACATAAAGGGAAATTAAAAATAAATCAGAATAAAAGGGACGAACAAAAGAAATTGTATCTAGTCCTTCTAGTTTAAGTTCCCTCTGAGCACTCTCCCCCCAACAGGTTCAGCTTAGCCCCCCCTGATGATATACACAGGTTGGTTCTTTATTATATTATTACAGGGTGGATGCATGATGTGATGGCAGAGCCCTTTCGTGAGGCTTGTGACTTCTTGCTAGGCCCAGACATAAGGGGAGGATTGCCCACCCCTGCAGGTTATCCAGCTTAGCCTCCCCCCTGATGATATACACAGGGTGGATGCATGATGTGATGGCAGAGCCCTTTTGTGAGGCTTATGACTTCTTGCTAGGCCCAGGCATAGGTACAACTTCTTGCTAGGCCCAGGCATGTATGAGGTTTGAAGTACTTAATTATATGATTATTATACTACATACTAGTATATTGGTGGGGCCTAGTGAGCCTTTTTAGCCTTTGGGCCTTTCATAGTTATATGATAATAAGGGCGGAGATAACAGTTTGCTAGAATATGTCTAAATCGCTGTATCTTAACTGAGCGATCCTTTTGCATTCCAAGTGTTAATTTCAGGCTATTTGTTCACTCTGAGACAGAAGAGGCATTTACCTGAATTTAGTTAGGAATGGAAAGTTTAGCAGATGGTAATCATATTGATTGGGGAATAGGAATAAAGAGGAAAGCCCGATTTGCCTAATAGAGATCCCTCATATTACAGGATCTTAGACTCTTATTGACATAGGGCTGCCTTTTAAGGTCCAGGCAGACTCTTCCCCCCTTTACTGAGGATTGTGGCACCAACAATGAAACATCATTACCTGAAATTACATTTTAGTTAGGACTTCTGATATCATTACCTGGAATTACATATAGCGTGCAACGGTTGCATTGGCTCATCTATTTTGATATGTGTTGGAAAACCTGCTATAGTGCAGCCACATATTGGTGACAGCAACACATCCTCGGCATCTGCTGCTCTTGGATTTATATCATTTACTAGAAAGAGATATAGGATGTTAATTTTGCATTTTGGACATCTATTATGATAGGTGTTTGGAAGCCTACAAGGGGGAGGCTGCTGCAATGGGCCAAATATGGGTGGCAGTGCCATATCTCCAGTATCTGTGCTTTGGGGAACTAGGTTAGCTGCACTAAAATGGTGGCTGGGAAAGTATGCTTACTCATAAATTATTTCCTTTCTTTATGTGAAACAGGGAAATATGAGGCCAGTGGCCCTCACAGCAGGGAGGAGAAGCACCCAGCAGTAGCTGCTCAAGGAAAGTGTTCCTCCCCTGTTAAGCTCGAGGTACTGGGACCTTGCTTGCAGACTGTCCAGTTCCTGGGGAGGTTTGTTTTGTTATGGGGTTTTCTTTCAGTTTCTGGACCCCATATTGTAGTCTCAGGGCTTGCCTTAAGGGACTGCACTCTTAAATTTGTCTTGGGCATAGACGCAATGGCAATCAGTAATGGCTTCCTACCAGTTAGTTAATGCACTGCCTATGGGAAAGTATGACATCTAATCTGTTTTTTCATCTACTGTGGGGATACAAGGGGATTTATAGCTGCTGGGTTTTTGCCTTTTCAGCCAATTCTATGAGGTAGAGCATTACATATAAGCTGCTCTGTTCTCGCAAGGAGCGCTTCAGCTCCTTCCTTGAAGGGGCTGTCGGGATGAGAGGGTAAAAAAATAAAATAAAAAATAAAATAAAATAAAAAAGTTTGGATGCATGTTAACACCTGATGTCACAGATTATGTAATGGCTATGTAACTGGTTCATCTTAATGGCTGTGTCAATGGACCATCCTGCCCGGTTTTAACCTTCCTGGGCATACCACCTAATTCACCACCAATCATACTCATGTGGTCAGTCAGTAGGGTTTCATGACAGTTAGGCCAAGAAAGTGTTTCTTGTCTGCCCTCCAGGTATTAGAGGTCTTTTCCGGTGGTTTATGAGGTCATAGCAGGACTTCCACAGCCTTACTACAGGTTCAGGTTTGTGGCTGTATAATAATTTAATGCTTGTTGTGATCAAATATTGATCAAGAAATTAGAGCCAAACTGCAGGTTACATTTTATATTCTTGCCCAAATCATTTGGTCTAGTTTTCCCACACTCCTGGGGAAGAACTAACTAACTTGCTGTAGAATTACGTGACATAGCTCAGGGCTAGAGCCTCTGAACTGCAGGCTGAAGGTCCATAGCATCTCTAGGTAGGGCTGGGAGGTAGAACTGGAAGTCCGTGGATGCATCGGGGTTTTTGTGCTGGCTGCAGGCTTGGACTTATAGGCAGTGAGGCTTGGGAACTGTCCATTTTAGGTAGGGTTATGGCCCTTGTATGTTCCTTTGTTCTTTAGTGCCCAGATTTTAATGTTTTATTTTGGGGCATGGTAAGGTAGACTCAGGTGGAGCAGTTCAGCTGTGCTGTGCAACCGCACATTGGGAGATTGGGGAGCAGAGTCAAAGATGGCCATAAGCCGGTCTGTCGCCCCAGCATGCTCAACAGCTATCAGAATGCAGGAGGGGTTTTTCCCTGGACTTCTGGGCTGGCAAGGGCTATGCACCAGAGTGGCCTATTCAGTGAGTCACCTGCTGGGTTTGCCTAGTGAATGGCTGGAGACTGGGCCTCTCAGTCCAAGCACTTCGAGGTAAAGGCTGATGATTTCCCCACTTATTCCAGGGACTTCAGAGTGCACCGTATGTTAGCTGGGTGGGCTAGAGAACACCCTGCCACCCTCGATCCCCGTTGCCCGTTGTCTCACGGGACATTTTATTGAGTATGGTGGGCCAGTGAAAAACAGTATGCTCCTCAAGCTATGAAGCCAGACTATTCCAGGCGGCAGCCCTTATGCTGGTTTTTGGAGCTTTTTTGGATAGGTGAGGTGGTGGCCGGATCCAAGGGAGATTTGTCTCGATGGGCCCTCCAGCAATCAGATGTCTCCATGGAAGGGAGTTGTACCTGTTTAACATTGATGGACTGGCAATGTTGCTGGACAGGGATGGAGCAGCTGCGCACCCTATCCTGGGCTTACAGTTAGGCCTCAGTCAATGGGCTTCAGTGTGGTGGCTTGGCTGGCGAGGAATACTTTGGGACGGGCTCCTACCCACTTTGTTCCAGCTTGGTTCAGTGCAGATGTCTCTGCATGTGGTGGTCATTCCCCGAGTTGGGAATGACCTCAGTATTTGAGGCAAGGCCCTCAGGTAGCGGGCATGTGCAGACATGCAGTTTGGGACGCAACGATGGCCTCGGTTACCTAAGGGCATGGTCCTCAGTTTGGCAGGCATGTGCGGACATGCAGTTCAGGAGGCAACGATGGCCTCAGTTACTTAAGGGCATGGCCCTCAGTTTGGCAGGCATGTGCAGACATGCAGTTCAGGAGGCAACGATGGCCTCAGTTACTTAAGGGCATGGCCCTCAGTTTGGCAGGCATGTGCGAACATGCAGTTGGCGAGGCAACGGAAGGGCATGGCCCTCAGTTTGGCAGGCATGTGTGGACATGCAGTTTAGGAGGCAATGATGGCCTCGGTTACTTAAGGGCATGGCCCTCAGTTGCAAAGAAAGGGCATGGCCCTCAGTTTGGCAGGCATGCATGGCATGCAGTTAATAAGGCAACGTCGGACTTGGGTACGTCTGCTTTGGTCAGACATACTCCCACAAAGGGTTTGGCGTGGTGTCTGGAGCCCGATACGGATGGACAAAGCGCGAAAGAAGGTCAACCGGCAAATTCAGTTGGTTATTCTGGGGCAGGGGGGGTTGGCTATTTCACACCCTGCATTCAGCGTTGGATGGGTGAACTGTACAGGGCCGATGGCGTTCACCTGTCTGACACAGGTAACGTCTTTTTGGCAGACCTACAGAGGTGTCTGCGAGAGGTGCTTCTCGGCAGTGGGTAAAAGGGGACTAAATAGAGATTTGTCCCCTTTTTGTGGCGGGAAGGTGCGGAAAGGGAAATAGGTAAGAACAGCTCGGTGGCCCCCTTAGGCACCTTTGGAGGTGATTGGCAGTTCCGGAGGGCCTGTCTCTCAGGGCTTTACGGCTCTAGAGCAGGATATGGGCTGCTTCTGGGGCCAACTTATCCTCATCTACCCAGGGATTATACAGTCCCAGGTGGGCATGACGTGGGAAGGCCCCCGTACTCACCTACTGGGTGTGGCTAGTGGAAGGGGTAAGCAGATGGGGCTTGCCCTTGTCCCAAGCAGGGGCTGGTCGCCCGTGAGCTGTATGGCAAGATGCTTGCTTATAGATAGTTCCGCACCTAGGTTTCCCTCTGCAGGTCATTTTAAAAGGTGTTTTTGTATAGTTTAATAAAGTGGCCCTTGTTCAACCCAAGTTGATGTGTCCTTGTCTTATTTCACCCCTTCACTCGCAAATGAAGCCCCACTTACCTGCGCAGCATGGATAAGCGGGGCATAGTTGCGAGGAGGGAGCAATGCTGCCGCAGCCATCTTCGTTAAGGGCAATGTCATGTGTCACAGTGTTATGTGTGCGTGACGTGTGGCAGGGAGGGGAGGGGCCATGGGCCTATTTAAGGCCAGGCCACCCCTCCTACCTCCTCTTTCAATGAGCAACGCCCACCCTGCCCTCCCTCTCTTATAGTGTGTTCAATGGTCGCTTCGGGACCGAGTAGGAATTTTTACCCTGCCCACCCTTGTTTGGCGGGTAGGTTTTTTGCCTACTCCACACTGTGAGAGTGGGATGGAATCGGGTTAGGGGGCATTGTGATTAATAGGTGAATTTGGCTAATTTGGCTATTTTGTTATGGTCGAAGTTTAATTGCCCTAGGAGGGCAGTTTATAATTGGGGCACTGGTGTGGGAAGGTGCGGAAAGGGAAATAGGTAAGGACAGCTCAGTGGCCCCTGTGACGCCCTTCCCTGGCTCTCCCTGTCAGGTTCCTACCTGTGCGTGGCTACTGCCTGTCACTAGGCACCACCAGGGACTCCACCAGTCCGGACTGTCCTTTATTTTATTTTTTCTCTCCCCGCTCTAGCACAGATCTCAACAGATCCCCCTGCCAGGCAACCACCAGTCACATCCTAATACTAGTATTCCCAGAGACTCTGATTACTGGTATTGTTATTCTCTTCACCGCTGCCACCATTTGTTACAGTTCCCCTTCAGCCTTGGTCAATACCTTACCCTCCCTTCTGGTCTGTGAAACCCCAGCCAAGGATCAGGCCTTTGGTAAACCAAATTAAGTATTCATTAAAGATAACAAAGCTAACAAGATTAACAAGATTTCTTCTTAAGGCACATAAGCATATGGTTTTACTCAATACTAATCCGAACTCCACCCCCCTCCTTCTTCACTCTCTCCTGGGAAACAACTCTCTAACCCCCCCCAAGCAACCCACTCAGTTCACCTCATCCACCACCACCACCTTCCAGATTCCACTCTCTCTTCCTTTTATACGTTCAGCCATTTTAAACACTCAGCCAATCATCTCGCATTCTACTGCCCATTCACTCCCCCTCCTCTTTCACTCCACTTACCATGTATCTTCTAAACAACCAACACTTACCATATATACATTAATATAGGAACATCACATTTCCCCCCCCTTAAAACAATGGCAGAGTATTATTCCTGTTCCAGGATTTATACGTCGCGTTAACAAATAAAAGTCTCTATGGGGAAAATGTCTTTCTTTGTTCCTCCGTCTGGTCACGTCACTGCAGTCCCAGCCATTTGCCTGGAAAGTCCATCGGCCAGTACATTGTCCTTGCCTTTGATGAACTGGAAGTCCACTTGATAGTCCTGTAGGGCCCAGGACCACCTCTGCAGCATAGTATTATGGTTTTTCATAGTCTGCAACCATAACAAGGCCCGATGATCTGTAGTCACTGTGAATCTTCATCCCCACACGTATGGGCGCAACTTGTTCAGTCCCCACACGACCGCTAGGCACTCCTTCTGGACCGACAAATAGTTTTTCTCCCTCGGCGTCAGCTTGCGACTCAGGTACGCCACTGGATGTCTGGTGCCTTCTCTCTCCTGTAGCAAGACGACTCCCAGCGCCAGGTCTGACGCATCTGTAGCCACGATGGATGGTTTCTCATAGTCTGGTGCTATTAATATGGGTCCTTGGCACAAGGCTTGCTTCAGTAGATCAAAAGCCTTCTGACATTCATCCGTCCATACCACACGCTCAGAACACTTCCTCTTTGTTAATTCATGCAAGGGGGTTGCTATTTCCCCAAAATTTCTCACAAACTTCCTATAAAATCCATCCACACCCAGAAATGCCCTTACTTGTTTTTTGGTTAAGGGGATCGGCCACGCTTGTATTGCCTCCACCTTGCTCCATAAGGGGGTGATTTTCCCACTCCCCACCTTATGTCCTAAATAGATTACTTCCTTTAGTCCAAACTGGCATTTCTTAGCTTTTATTGTGAGGCCTGCTTTTCTTAAGGCCTCCAATACTGTTGTCAGGTGTTGGATGTGCTCAGGCACTGACTTGCTAAAAATGGCCACGTCATCGATATAGGCCACTGCAAAATCTGACATGCCTCGCAACACAGTATTGATTAGCCTCTGAAATGAACTTGGTGAGTTCCTTAGTCCCATGGGTAAGGTCACAAACTCATATAACCCATCTGGTGTACTGAAGGCAGTTTTGGCTCTGGATTGCTCGTCTAGTTCCATTTGCCAAAATCCTTTACAGAGATCTAGTGTAGAGATAATGGTTGCTGCCCCCAATAACTCTAACATTGCGTCTACCCTAGGCATAGGATACACATCTGAGACAATAATTTTATTGATTAGCCGATAATCAATACAAAACCTTGTCATTCCATCTTTTTTCGGAACCAGGACAATACTTGAGGCCCAGGGACTGATGGATTCCCTGATCACTCCTAATTCCAGCATATCTTCCACCTCCTTTTTGACCTCATTCAAAACTTTACCATTCACACGGTACGGAACAGATCTGATTGGGGCATGATCTCCAGTATCAATGGAATGTATAACTATACTGGTTCGGCCAGGTTTGTTGCTAAAGAGATTCCTATAGGTTTTCAAAACTCTCAGAATCTCTTCTTTTACTTCCTCCTTCACCTCCTCTGACCATTCCACTTGATCTACCCCTCCTTTGTCTTTGCTTTCCTGTACCAAATCTGGAAGTTCAGGCCCACTTCCCTCAGGGAATAAGGTAACTTGCAACACCTGTGCATTCCTGGTATGGTAAGGCTTCAACATATTTACATGAACCACTTTGCTTTTGTTTAATTGGTCTGTGGTGATTACATACGTCACTGTGTCAAGCCTTTCTCTGATGGTATATGGTCCTTCCCAGTTAGCCTGTAATTTGTCATGTTTCCTGGGTATGAACGCCATAACCATATCTCCCACATCATACAAACGTTCCCTGGCTGTTCTGTCATACCAGTAACGTTGCTTCTCCTGTGCTTGACTCAAATTCTTTTCCACCACCTCCATCATTGATGTTAATTTTTTGCAGAATTCCAATACAAAATCTACTACAGATGTTTTGTACTCTCCCAGGGTTCCTTCCCATGAATTTTTTAATAGTTCCAAAGGTCCCCTCACTTTTCTAGTGAACATGAGTTCAAAGGGTGAGAAGCCTGTTGACTCCTGAGGGACTTCTCTGTATGCAAATAAGAAGCATCCCAACCGTTCATCCCAGTCTTGTGGGTGATCTTGAACATAGCTTCTGATCATGCCCTTCAAAACGCCATTGAATCTCTCTGTTAACCCATTAGTGGCGGGATGGTAAGTAGTGGTCTTTAGATGTTTTAGACCACAACATTTCCACATACATTGCATCACTTCTCCCATGAATACACTGCCTTGATCCGTCAGCACTTCATGAGGGAAACCTAGCCTCATAAAGATTTTTAATAAAGCCTCTGCCACTACAGGGGCTTCTACAGATCTTAGTGCTTCTGCATCTGGGTACCTGGTGGCAAAATCCACCACCACCAATAGATATTTCTTGCCATGCCTTGTGGGTTTGGAAAAAGGGCCCACCAAATCTATTCCCACTCTATAAAAGGATTATCCAATTATAGGAAGGGGCTTTAAGGGTGCCTTAGTCTTTACTCCACTTTTTCCCACCTTTTGGCATATTCCACAAGATAGACAATGTTGTTTTACATCTTTGGAGATGTTTGGCCAATAATAGTGTGCTGCCAATCTCCTCTTGGTCTTTTTCCTCAGCCTCCCATCTTAACTTCTCTCTCAAGTACTCCATATAAGTGGGATTGCTTAAATATCCTTCTGGGGTCTCTTCCCTGACAGGTTGTTTTTGCTGGGCAGTTGTAAATCCTATAAGTGCTACCCTCAATTCATCTACCCCTTTACCCTCGTGAGGTAAATTGAATGTTATGCACTTCTCCACCAGCTCCTCTCTTTTCATTTTTATATATTCAGCCATGGTCACTCACTCTTTGCCACACACTCTTTGCCAGTCACTCTCACAAGTAATCTTGTTTTGTTATTTCTGTTTGCCACACCACTGTTAGGGATTCTCTAGTATTCGTATCTCACTGCTACAGCCAACACCTGTGACGTAGTCTCCTTTGTTACCACGTGTCTTTTGGACTCTCTTTGGTTCGTATCCCACCACTACTGACACCACATGTGACGTAGTCTCCTTTGTTCGTATCCCACCGCTACTGCCACCACATGTGAGGCGTCCTTCCCTGGCTCTCCCTGTCAGGTTCCTACCTGCGCGTGGCTACTGCCTGTCACTAGGCACCACCAGGGACTCCACCAGTCCGGACTGTCCTTTATTTTATTTTTTCTCTCCCCGCTCTAGCACAGATCTCAACAGATCCCCCTGCTAGGCAACCACCAGTCACGTCCTAATACTAGTATTCCCAGAGACTCTGATTACTGGCATTGTTATTCTCTTCACCGCTGCCACCATTTGTTATAGTTCCCCTTCAGCCTTGGACATTACCTTACCCTCCCTTCTGGTCTGTGAAACCCCAGCCAAGGATCAGGCCTTTGGTAAACCAAATTAAGTATTTATTAAAGATAACAAAGCTAACAAGATTAACAAGATTTCTTCTTAAGGCACATAAGCATATGGTTTTACTCAATACTAATCCGAACTCCACCTCCCTCCTTCTTCACTCTCTCCTGGCAAACAACTCTCTAAACCCCCCCAAGCAACACACTCAGTTCACCTCATCCACCACCACCACCTTCCAGATTCCACTCTCTCTTCCTTTTATACGTTCAGCCATTTTAAACACTCAGCCAATCATCTCGCATTCTACTGCCCATTCACTCCCCCTCCTCTTTCACTCCACTTACCATGTATCTTCTAAACAACCAACACTTACCATATATACATTAATATAGGAATATCACAGCCCCCTTAGGCACCTTTGGAGGTGATTGGCAATTCCGGAGGGCCTGTCTCTCCGGGCTTTATGGCTCTAGAGCAGGATATGGGCTGCTTCTGGGGCCAACTTATCCTCATCTACCCAGGGATTATACGGTCCCGGGTAGGGATGACGTGGGAAGGCCCCCCTACTCACCTACTGGGTGTGGCTGGCGGAAGGGGTAAGCAGATGGGGCTTGCCCTTGTCCCAAGCAGGGGCTGGTCGCCCATAAGCTGTATGGCAAGATGCTTGCTTATAGATAGTTCCGCACCTAGGTTTCCCTCTGCAGGTCATTTTAAAAGGTGTTTTTGTATAGTTTAATAAAGTGGCCCTTGTTCAACCCAAGTTGATGTGTCCTTGTCTTATTTTGCCCCTTCACTCGCAAATGCTATACAATCATTAATTTGGAAAAGTGTCAGTAGGTTGCCTCCTCTAATTCTATTTGCCTCAACATTGTCCTCAGAGCAGTTTGCAGCACTGAGTACTGAGGAAGCCATGGATTCGACAGGAGATGCAGCAGAGCAGGAGGAGAAACCTGGGGGAAGGGCAGGTCACTGTTCTATAGCCAAGGGCTCAATGCTGCCTCCAGGAGTTTCAGCCTTCTCACAGAACAGCACGCCTTCAAGCACAATCCTCCTGCACGGGATGCGAGTTCCATGAGTGAGCTCACCAAGCCTAGCTCCTTTTAAGCTAGGTGGGAAGGGCATGGAGACTTGTCAGGACATATTTGTTGCTACCAGGCTGCTTTCACACTGCACTTTATTCTGTTATTCCAGTGATTTCTTACCTGGTAATGTGTGCATTTATCTGACTTTTCACATGATGTAAAAGTCAGTTCCAGAAATCTAGCAGAATATAGTGGAAGCTTAGCGCTAATTGTTATGTTAAATTATACCAGAAATAATCTGTTTGCAAGCCTGGGAACCCAGAAGTTCATGGGAGATTTCCACTAGCTGCAGCTGCTCACATGAAAGTCATCCTATCATGTAATGCATTCCTGCCCTTTAGGTGCGCACCATTTTTTTTTTTGCCTGACAAAAATTGTACCAGGTATTCTGGTCTAGGCATGGGTAGCAGCATTCCCTTCCTCCTTTTCCTACATACACACATCTGTGTCCAGACACTAACTCAAGCAGTGAATTTTGGACCATAGTGTGTCTGTGTATGACAGGTGAGGGATAAAAACAAGGTGTTATTCATTGCAGCCATGTGAAAGACAGTTGCGCAAAATGCCAGTATATCAGCCAAAAAAGCCAAGGTTCCTTAATGCAACAGGTACTGCAGAGTGAAAGGAATTTTATAAATTGGGACAAAAATGCTACCATTTTAATCTGTTAAACTAATGCAATAAGCCCCATGTCTGAATGCAACCTCAGACTCTTGATTTGTGAACCCAGTAATCTGAACCTCCCACCAAACCTATATTGAGCTTTCCTGAATAAATCTGTCTCCGATATTTAAAAGAGAAGCCTTGTCGTAGTGTTTTGGAATGGGAGCCAGGACATGCCTTTTCCCAGAAGTGTGCATCTCACTCTACCTCTTCCTTCCCTTTCAGCCATGAGCAAGGAATAGGGGGAAAGGAGAGAGATAGGAGTGTGAGAAGATAATCACTTTCTCTCTTATTCAGTCACTTTTTCTGCACCTCTAAAATCCTTTGCATTTGGGAGGAATGATCCATCCCACCACTTCTCTGTTGCACCTCTGTGTCAGGTACCAGCCAGTTTATTTCCTAAGAGATGTATTCAGAGTAGGGGGCACCTGTAACCACTTTCTAGAATAGAGTGCTTTGGCCCTGCTTCTGATCCCAATGAAGTGATTCAGAACTAGACTGAAAGTAGTCAGGAACGACCTTTTCCTTATAACTGCATACTTCCTTGTTGACTAAAGACCAAGCTAAACAAGGCAATTGAGTCCCATGAAAAGATCTCTTGTTTCTTCACATTTTGGCAAATAGCCTACTGGCTGGTCTTTTTCTCGTTTTCAGAGAATAGAATTGGGTGACTGTCTTTTGGCCCCCTGGCAGTTGTGCTGTGGGGTGCCGCAGGGTACTATCTTGTTCCCCATGCTGTTTAACATCTATATGAAGCCCTTGGGAGCGGTCATCAGGAGATTTGGGGCAAGGTGTCAGCAGTATGCTGACGATACCCAGCTCTATTTCTCCATAAAATCTGAATCAGGAGAGGAGCGCTGCCTGGACTCAGTGGTAGGCTGGATGAGGGCCAATAAACTGACTCTCAATCCTAGCAATACAGAGGTGCTGTGGGTTGGTGGTTCCCAAATTCAGATAATTGCTCAGTTGCCTGCTTTGGATGGGGCCGTACTCCCTCTGAAAGAGCAGGTTCATAGTCTGGGGGTACTCCTGGATCCATCTTTGTCGCTAGAGGCCCAGGTGACCTCAGTGGCTAGGAGTGCCTTTTACCAGTTTTGGCTGGTAGGACAGCTGTGACCATTTCTGGACCGGGATAGCCTGACTACTGTTGTCCATGCCCTGGTAACCTCCAGGCTGGATTACTGTAATGCTCTCTATGTGGGGCTGCCCTTGAGGTTGGTCCAGAGGTTACAGCTGGTGCAAAATGCAGCAGTGAGACTGCTCACTGTGGCAGACTATCACCAATATGTCACCCCGCTGCTGAAACAATAGCTTTGGTTGCCCATTTGCTACCAGGCCAAGTTCAAGGTTCTAGTTTTGGTGCACAAAGCCCTATACAGCTTGGGACCAGGATACCTGAAAGACCATCTTATCCCTTATATACCCAGTCACTGCACTCTGCAAGTGAGGGCCTCCTGCATATACCATCTTATCAGGTGGTCTGTTCTGCACAACATAGGAAATGGAACTTCAGTGTGGCAGCACCTACACTTTGGAATTCCCTCCCCTTAACTATTAGACAGGTGCCATATCTGTTATCTTTTTGGTGCCTTCCTCTTTCAACAAACCTTTTAAGTTGAGACCTTATCCGAGTCTGCATCTATGTTGGAATTGCTTTTTAATATGTTTTAAAAACTTTTTTTAAAAAAACCCAATGTTTTTAACCTTTAAAAAAAAAGTCTTGAAAGCTTTTTTAAAAAATGTTTTTAAATATTTTTTAATGTATTTTAAAGTCTGTTTTAATTATGTTTAAAGGGTTTTTAGTGCTTAGCTACCCTGGGCTTCTGCTGGGATGAAGGGTGTGATATTAATCAATCAATCAATCAATCAATTAATTATGGCACTGTGAGTAGGGACTGGGAGAAAATTTGTTTTAGTTCGCATTTAAAAGCAAATAGATCACATTTATACTTTCTGAAGTAATAGGGGAACTGAAACTCAGTTTCTGAGTTTTGCAATGTAGTTGCCCACAGAATTCAAATTGTAACACAGTAAAAGACAATCTAAGAAATACAACAAGCAATAAAAATACAATTAAACATAAATATGAATTTTTAACGCAAGGGCTGTATCATCTTCCATCTTAAACCAGAAATTCACAGGCATGCTGCGGGCCACCTGAATAAATCTCAAAGACCACTGATGCTCCACAGACCACAGTTTGGGAACCCCTGTCCTAAATGCTTAGGAGGCAGCAGTTGCAAGGAGCCCCTTTTATTATTGGCTTTGGCTAATACACCAGCTGCAGCCTAATTTGAAGGCGGACTTCACTTCAGTCACTTATGCTTAGAGACAGGGGAAGAAAATCAATTCCATTCATATGTAAAGGAGAACCTACCTAACTGACATTTCCTGAAACAATATACGAGCTGAAACACAGCCATCTTTTGAAATTTGCTCTTCTCCAGCCAAGTAATGTGTACAGAAATGCATATGTTAGGGTAAAGTGTGTATAAAATGCATATAATTGTAAAAACAACATAGAAGAATGAATTATTTTAGGAAAAACTACTTTGCAAAAATTACTATATTAGGGACAATTGTATGCATAAATGTGTATATTAAGAGAAACATCAAAACGCTGATGAATTTTCAGGAGGACTTTTTTTAAAAAATAAAAAAATAAAAAAATCACAAACTCTGGAAATGTGGACTGAAAAAAGTGAGAAACCCAAATCAATAGATTCCATGCATCCCTACCCATGCTTCATTTACCTTCAGACTGGGTTATTATAATGCACTCTACATGAGGTTGCTTTTTTTAAAAAAAAAATATTATTATTATTATTTCCATTTATAGACCGCTTACTATCTAAAAGATCTCAAAGTGGTTTACAATAGAATTCACAAGGTACAATAAAAAATCAAATTAATTTACAAAGCAAAATACATAAACAATATCCATATACAAAGACACAGTATAAAAGTCAGAATTCACCAAGGGAAGCCCATAAGCTGCCCTCCCCGCTCTATAAAAGTGTCAGAAAACTGAAATTATGTTGACCATGGTGGAGGGTGACAAACAGGTTTTGAAGTTGGGATGGGTGAGTAATTTGATTCAGTTCACATTTCTAGCCAAATATATCAATTCACACTTTCCAAAACAATATGAGAACTGAAACACAGCCATCCTTCGAACTTCACACATGTTCAAAATTTGCAATTCAGTTTGCCGACTAATGTTTACAAAAATGCATATGCAGAAAGTGTGCATAAAAAGGAATATATGACTGAAAATGATACATAGAAGTGCATTATATTGTGTCGGAAGGCAGAGCTGGGATCCCAATCCCAGGGAGCTGGATCCCGGAGAGTTGGGAGAAGAGTATTCGGATGGATGGCAGAGGGAAGGGGGAGAAACTTCCCCCCTTTGGAGCGAAGACGAAACAGAGGAACTGCCAGTGAGAAGGTCGCTTAGCGACGGGGAGCCTGAGCCCTCCCTGGACATTCTCACGCCTCCCCCTCTTTCAGGCTCAGAGCAAGAGGGGAAAGAGGGAGGGCTGCTCACAGCCGAAAAGCGGGGAGGCAGTTTACCATCAGCCCCTCCCCTATCCCCCATCCTGGAATCGGAAACTTCAGAAGAGGAGGGGGTGATGCTTCCCCCCTCACCGCGCACACGCAGACAGCTGAAAAGACAGGAGAGAAGGGGGGGAAGGCGGGCAGTACCTGAGGGGCAGTTAAGGAGGAGCGAAAGATTGCGCGCCCGTTTGGCCCCTTCTTAAAGAACAGGCGGGAAGAAGTCCCTTGCTCTGTCAACTTTCTCCCAATGCCGCAGGACCTGTATCCCTGTATTGCTTCATGAGAAAACGCAGTCTTTGTTTGGACATTACCCTAATAAAACACAAATTAACTACAATCGTTGGTCTGGTTCCTGAGTCACATCCTGGGCCTGACATATTGCTTCAAAAATGTGCACATTATTGAAAGCTGCCTACAAACTTGTATTTACTAGGGTAAATTTGCACTAAAATGCTGGAGAATTTTCATGAGGATTTCTTTTTTAAAAAATTGCAACTTGTTGTAGAAATGTGAAGAACTATATTTAAGATAGGAAAAATTAGAAACTGAGAGAGCCAAAACTGACAGATCCTTCCATCCTTACTTTGAAGACAGTTCAGTTGGTCCAAAATGTCTAGCGCTCTTATATCAGAAATTATACCTTTGACCTTATGTCACCTCCACTGCTTTTTGTGTTCAATTGAAATGCTAGTTCTGGCTTTTACTGACCAAAGTGGCCTAGGACTGCTTGGTCCCATATAGGTCTTCCAAAGACAAAGATCAATGTCAGAAGCCCTATTCTTAGTACTGTTTCAGAAGATTTGGTGAGTGAGGGCCTTTTTTTGTGGCGGTGCCATGAATTTAGAATGCTTTTCTAGCTGAAATTTGTCAGGCTCCCTTTTTGTATATCTGTTCTCAGAAACTGAGGACACTTTTATTTCAGCAGGCTTTTCATGTGCTTTCTTGCTGCCATTTTTAATGTGTGATATCTTTCACTTGTGCTGCTGTTAGGTTGGTGGGTTTTTTTAAGTGTTGGTTATATTTTATATATACTTTTATTGCAGTGTGAAATTGTCTGTTGTACTTGCATTTTTATTTGTTCATACTATATGGTTTTATGATTACTATGAACATTGCTCTGGGTACTTTTAGTAAAATGTAAATGTACTGCCTTCAAGTTGATTCCGACTTATGGTGACCCTATGAATAGGGTTTTCATGAGGCTGAGAGGCAGTAATTGGCCCAAGGTCACCCAGTGAGTTTCATGGCTATGTGGGGATTCGAACTGTGGTCTCCCAGGTTGTAGTCCAACACCTTAACCACTACCCCACACTGGCTCTGCTTTTAGTAGAACAGCAGAATAAAATATGTAATGGTTTTTGTAACTTTGACTTCAGATAGTGTGCACACTTTTCAACCAATTGGCAAGTAGATGTATGCAGAGCTTGGAAAAGTTACTTTTTGAACTACAACTCCCATCAGCCCAATCCAGTGGCCATGCTGGCTGGGGCTGATGGGAGTTGTAGTTTAAAAAAGTAACTTTTCCAAGCTCTGGATGTATGATCATGTTTCCTGCTTTTTAAATTTTATACAACTAGCAAACCATTATCACAAATACTATTAACCACTTCTCTACATGTAGCCATATAGAGGACATTATTTGTACCAGGTTTGACACAGCACCATGTAAATTAACCGTTAACTCACTCATGGAGACTACTGCAGATTCTGTCATCATCTATTCTTCCTCTTCACATGCACAGAATTTCCCTGCCATGTTTTTCACTGTCTATAGTTTGATGCTTTCTTTCTTTTTGTCACGCTTAACACTTTCAGATGGCTTTTTTAAAAAAATCTTTGATATAACTTCCAACATTTCCTAAGTGAAAATAGGGGCATATTTGTAATACCCCTTTTTATCACTTTGCAAACCCCATTCTCTCCGTTGCTACTTATTGTCAAAGCATTTTTACCACCTGGCTGGATGCTGTATGTTTATTCATTTTGTGATAGTCTATCCGCCGATTTAGAAAAAAAAATTAAAGAAAAGGATAGGGAACAAGCAGTAGTCTCCCAGCATCTCCTCATGGAATCACTAAAACATGTTGTCTCCAACTACCAACCCAGTGAGTCTAACCAAAGGGGTACCATGGCTGAAGATATTCAAAGTTGCTACCAGGGCTATCCCGACATCCAGGGCAGTGTCTGTACCAAACCCAGTCCTCATACCAGACTGAAATGGATCCAAACATACAGGCTTACCCAAGAGCACTGGGAATTGTGCAATCACCAATTGCTAGAGACCAAGAAAGGGTTATTAGCAACCTTCTGTTAATTATTACAATCATCAGGGTCCAAGAATAATTTATTTAGGGATAACTCCAGCACTATCTCTTTCAAGATGGGTAGAATCATCCCCTCCTGGGCCCAGCCAGTTCCCACTCTTTGCTTGCTTTTATTAACCTTGAGAGACAAAGATTGAACAAGCAAGTGGTAAGCTTCGCCCCTTCAGGTACCTTGTCCACATCTTAAGGGTGCAACAAATCATTCTACAAACCAAGACTAGATGATACACTGAACATATCAGATGACTGCACTGTAGATTTTCCAGGATCTAAGTCCTGATGGATGCACGCAATTTTATCCTGAAAGTTCCTAGCAAATATGTTACAGTTTCAGCAGGCAGCCAAAATATGCACTTAAACAAATGATTGGTGAACAAATATCTATATAGTCATGCTGGTTCAAACTTTACTTCCTCCACATGGCTGCAGCTATGAGCTTTCTCGGTGTCAAGGATTTTAAAACACCAGAACCAGGCCTTGGATAACTTACAGGTATGTTTGAAGAATTTGACCTGATCTGCATCTGCAGGACTAATGTGCAGATCAAAAATTAATCTGGCAGTTTTTGTAATTCCCAAATGTCCTGAATGCTTTACCTTAGAGACAGAGCAGAATAGATTAGGAAGTATCATCCATGAAACCCAGAAATAGAATGTTCATGTTTCTATGGTTAAAAAAAAAAAGGATCTTGTGATGACTGTCACAAGTCATCCACCGCACTGTATGTCCAGAGTACATGATTTCCTATTATGGTATCTGCTTGCACAAATGGGACTTTCTTTTCTTCTCCTCTCCCCTGCAGCTCTCTGCCAAAATGTGCTCCTGATGGTTAGAGCAAATTGGGGTAGTGGGGCATGAAGCAGACATGAGGGACATAGGGGCTGCAGAAGGGAGGAGGAGAGGGAGGGGAAGTCTCACCATGTCTCCTGGCACAGTATTGGATCTGGAAATTTAAGCCAGATGTTTAAATTACATGTTAGTCTGTCCAGGAGGTTTTCACAGTAATGTAATAAAAACCCTGAGAAATCTGATTAATAAGAAAAAGAAAGATGCTCTTTGCAATATCTATCTATCTATGCCAGCTTGCCAGCCTTACCCTGGCCTGCATTTAAAATGGCTAACTCGGCTTGGGTCCAGGCTATTTGTCAGACCGCATCGCCCTCTATGTGCCTGCCCAGGCCCTGATATCTTCAGGAGAGGCCCTTCTTTCAATAACTTCATCCGCACAAGTACAACTGGTGAGGATACGAGATAGGGCCTTCTCGGTGGCTGCCCCTAGGCTTTGGAATTCCCTCCCTAAGGAGATAAGAATGGCCTCTTCCCTGCAGTCCTTTCGTCAACAGGTAAAAACTTTCTTATTTCAGCAAGCCTTTGATTCCGAAGGCGGCTAAGGATAGGCCCAAAAGGAGGTCATATTGCTCTTGCTTGTTTATTTTTTAATTATTCTGATTTTATGAGTATAGTTTTTAATATCAGAAACAGTTTAATGCTATTTTAAATTAGAGTTCATGTTTTAATTATATCTGTCTATATTTATTTACTTATGTATTATATGCTTTTAACTTTGGTAGGTTTTAATTGTATCTGTTTTTTATCTGGAAGCCGCCGTGAGTTCCAATTTGGAAAAACGGTGAGGTATAAATAAAGTTAATATATAAATAAATAAATATAACTCCCAAAGCCTTATGGGGAATTCTTCCCCTTGTTATCTCCCTTGTTAGCTTGCTAGCAAGCAGTTAAATCTTTGATGTTCGTTCATCACTGTGACTTGGTGATTTTTACACCACAGCTGTACCAGCTTACAGTAATTTTGCACCTTCTTATCAGTGGAAGGGGCCTGGTTCCGTCAAGGCCGTAAAACTCCTTGCTTTGTTATGGGAAACCAAGAGGAGGCGCCAGGTGCTGTGGGAACATTGTTTTTTCATCCCTTTGATGAAAATGTTAATTGGTTAATTGTCTCCGGCTGGGAGGGAATTTTCCTCCATAAGAGAAGGCTCAGAACTCTGGGTTTGTGTCCCACTTCAGAGCACCACCTTGCCTTTGGTGATGTTCTGTTGTGGCTCCATTTTCATCCTGACTCGCAACTCCCTGAGGGGAAAAAGGCTATCCATTGAGAGATCCTATGATCTTGTAAGTATAGCTAAGGCAGATAGCTTTGTTATTTTGATTTGTGCCAAGAAACTTTCCTTTGCCTTTGTTACTAAACACCTTACCCGTTTGGGTGTATGGTATTAGGATTCAATTTGCTGCTACAAATTCTTTGTGTGTACCTTTTTGCTTTTTGTAACTCTTTTTATGCTTTTATTTTCTTTTTTAATAAACTTTAATTACTTTAAACCAACGTGTGTTTATTCCAGAGAGAGGGGTCAGTTCCTAAATTCAGTCCTTGCCATTTGACCACAACTACCGTGTAACAGAGAAACGTTTTTACCTAAGACTTCAGAAGGGTCCAGGAGTGTATCCAGACTCTGGTCCTGAGAGGCTCAGGTGTTTAAGTGGGCTCTGGGGTTCCCTTTGCCCCAGAGTAGCTAACCAGCTGAAGGGTGGTGGCAGTACTACCTTGAAGGGTTGGTGTTGACATGCACAACCTTGGCAAACCAGGATTTGCTGGGATCAATTGCCCAAGGCTTGGGGATTGACTCCTGGGACAGTGAGAGCAGATGGGGATGGGCTCCCCGCTTTCACTACAGATACGCTGCTTCTTCAACCCAATAGGATGCTCAGAGCAGTTTACAGAATAGATTAAAATCAACAAAACCAACCAAGAACAACACACCATATAAAATCCAGGACAGGATCAAATACAGATTAAAAGGCCTGAGGAATTTTTTTTAAAAGCCTTTCATCTAGCAGTCAAGAGATGTCAGGCTTGGAGCTAGGTGAACCTTCCAAGGAAGAGAAATACCAGACTCAGGGCATCGCCAATAAAACCTCAATTTCTCTGGTCACATTGACATCATCCCTAATAGTAGGGAATCCCAGAGAAGGACCTCTGGGAAAGTTTTCAGTGCACGCACACATTCATGTGGGAGAAAATACCAAGTGTGAAATATATGTATGACTTTAAAGGGTCACACCAGAACTTTGAATTGTGCTATGAAATGGATTGGGAACTAGGACAGACTTTTTAAGTCTGATGAGCTATGTTCTCTGTCTGAGATCCCTGTCAGCTAGCTGTTTTGATGCAAAAACTGGTGGCTTTCCCTGCCTTGCTAAAAGGAAAAAAAATGACGGGGTGGGGAAGAGAAAATAGCAACAATTTTACTTTACTTTTCTACCAAGAAGGGCACTTTAGGATTATTGCAATATTTGGATTTATTTGACAATTTATAGTAAATTAGTATTATTGAAACTAATATGCAATGGCCTCTTAACATTTCATGTGTATTGTTATTTGTGGTCTTGATATGAAATTAAAGGATGTAGAACTTGCGGTAGCTATTCATGTTTGTCAGATTTCATAGGGTAACTGAGTTTTGTTTTCCAAAATTTCTTTTCTTTATTTTACTTAATTTAAAACAATATTGGTTTTAATGTGATTTTTGGTTATTTTCTTTTATCGAGTTTGTAATGTAAACATTTTAATTATTTACTGATGACTGTAAATTGAAACCCATACTGGGAGTTGTATACTATAAAATTTTAATAAAGTTAATTTTAAAAAGTAAGTAAATATATCATTCCAAATCACTAAACAGTATTAGCATAGCTGCCTGAATTTTAGTTCCACATCTCCCAGCTGTGTAGCATTTTAACTGAGGAGCACCTATTCCCCTACTTCTTGTTACTTGGCTCTCTGGATGCCGTAGCTATATACCACTTGTACAACAAATGAGCAGGTGGAGGGAACCTTCTATAGAGAGAATTTGTGTTTTTTTAAAAAAATGATTTTATCCTCTATGTCAGGTTGAAACATGGAATAAATTGCTTTAGATGATTACACATATTGTAGAAGTTTCAGTAATGAGTCCTGGACTGGCTTCAAAAGACAGAGAATTCTGGAGGAATATCCCTCTCCTCCCTAATGAGCCTAAATTCACTTCAGTTTCTAGCAATTTCTGACAAACAATCTATCCCAGATAAATAGAAGCATCGTTCTTTACAGAGACTCTATATGGCTCCTGGAGTTTCTTCTTTAGAACCACTACAGTCGGTATTAAATATTACAATGACAAGAAAAGAGGGTCAGTTTATGAATCAAGCCCATCTCCTTAGAAACATTTTGGAAAACAAAATTTTGCATACAAGATCATTGCTGTGCTTCAGAACAGAAATTGTGGAGTTATAGCATGGGACATGATTGAAGGCCCCCCCCCTATGATTTTGTGTGTGTAGCCAGGGGGAGACGTCTAGTCAGTATACATTCTCTCAACTTCCATTGAATTGTGTCTTTCTTACTCTTAAACTTCAATTACCTCAGCTGAATCATGACCTTAGAATACCCTGAACAACCTACAACAATGGGCATCCTTTTACCCAGGGTTGAGGAATCTGTGGCCCTTCTGCTGAAATTAGACTAGAAGCCCCAGCCAGCAAAACCAATGGTCAGAGATGACGGAAGATGTAATCAAACAACATCTGGAGAGCCACAATTCCATGTCCCTGCTCTAGTCAATCATACAACTGGCTATTTGTTTCCATCCATTTTAATTCCACTCATCAATCTCAGAGAGTTCACAGCTCAAAAGATTACAACAATAATAGCATCACTATTGCACAAAATAAATGTAAAAGAGCAGAATAATAAGACCAAATAACAAACCAGACGCAGAGAAGATGAAACGATTGGTTGAGGAAGTCTCTAAAAAGCAATTTAAAGGCCTGGGCAATTTTTATTTAGCTAGTTTTAAAGCTGTTTACCTGGGGCTGAAAAGGCAGCTGAATTGCTACCAGACAAGCCTCCCTGGGAAGGGAATTCGAAAGATGAGTGCAACTACTGAAGAGCCCCTGTCTTGGGTCATCACCTGTCTCATCCCCAATAGCAGGGCCCTCCATAAAAGGGCCTCTGAGGAAGATCTGAAATGCATCCAGGCAGCGATGAGGAAGAAAAAGCTTCCCTACCTCTTTGGTGTTTGAAGAGCAATGTTAATTTCCTAGCTCACAGGTATTTGGAACATATATTAGTGTTTCACTATTAGTCAAATAAACCCTTGCAGTTTAAGAATGTACCTATAGCCAACAGATATTTCTATCAAACTTTAAAAAGCAGGGAAACTGGGCAGCAATAGTGAATGCACCAGGGGAGCAGGAGACCTGACCTCCTCTCTGAGATATTGTACTGCCCTACAAATTGGTCAAAATCCAAACACAATTTGGGTTGGTCTTTCACAATCCAATCCATTTCCTCTGTAGCTGAGAAGAATTTGGTAACATGTGCCTCTGAACATATAGTGAGGGGTAGCAACACCAGCAATCAACCCAAATAACAGAAACAAGATGTGCTGGGCTATGCTGGGCTTGTTTTAGCAGGAAAGAAGTAACAATATTAAAACAATATTGATATAGTTCAGATATTCACTTTAAATATGTTTGATTTACTTTGCAATTTTAGTGACGTTTCCTATGGTGAATTATTTTCTTTTACTTCTGTTTCTTTGAATGTGTGAAGTACAGCAACACTTTGCATCATTTACACACACAAACATTCCAAAACCAATAGTGGAATAATGGCACTGACTATTCTGTAGAATAGTCTCCAGTGGACATGAGGAGTGTCTCAGTTTGCACAAACTAAAACAGTGCGAGTTGAAATGAATTCTAGCAAAATTCTAGGTGTGTTGTATGTTTTTAATTGACCATGCCAACCTTTCCTTAAGTGGAGTGATTTAAGCATAGCAGGCTGAACACATGCATCTGGGGCAGGCCCAGTTTGCTTTTTTCAACAGGAAGATTCATTGCTTAAGTAACAACATATTGTAATCAGTCTAATTTTACCTCAAATCTGCAGTTTCAGATTCAACTGTTAATGCACCCAAAATAGAAATAGAATATAACCTTCAGTTTGAAACAAAAAGCTGTCTTCACCATCATATGACATTGACCAAAAAGAGGCTTTGAAAATAATAAAAATATATTTGACACAGATTTCTAGAATGAATAATGAGTGAAATATAATTTATAGGTTAGATTCTCTGTAGAAACAGTAGTAACACAGGAAAGAAACAAAGAACACCAACAAACATACAAAAACCTTAATTCTCCATCTTTGGAGATGCAAAACTGATTGTAGGTATTGCCATCACTCACAATATGCTCAGACACACGTTACTAACTTCTTCCAAGCTACACAGGGGAGGGAGAGGTAGGGGAGGATAAAGGGGGAAGGAAGAGGAGAAGGAGAGGAAGGATAGGGGTAGGCAGGGTGGGGGAGAGATTGGGTTATGTTACGTTTTATTTCTAGGCTGCCTTTCGGCCAAATAGGCCCCCAAGGCGGCTTACACACAAATAAAAATACAAATACAAAATACAAATAAAAACAATACAATTTACAAAAAAAAAATCAAACTAAAAAAGTCCTAATATCTCTAAAAAAAACAGGAGCAGCAAACCAAAAGCATTCATCTTCCTGGTAAAGGGCAGTCCCCAGAAAAACATCACTAAGAGCAGGGGTGGGGGCAAAGCAGGTGGAAAAGCATGCCCCTTGATGGTCCCAGCACAGTCCCATCCCTGCAGCAGCATGTCTCAGTCTGCAGTTCTTCCTGATAAGGCCCAGGCAGAGGGGTGGGGCAAGGCAGGTGGAAATACTTGCCCCTTGATGGTCCCAGCACAGTCCCATCCCTGCAGCAGCATGTCTCAGACTGCAGCTCCTCCTGACAAGGCCCAGGCAGAGGAGTGGGGCAAGGCAGGTGGAAAAGCATGCCCCTTGATGGTCCCAGCACAGTCCCATCCCCGCAGCAGCATGTCTCAGTCTGCAGTTCTTCCTGATAAGGCCCAGGCAGAGGGGTGGGGCAAGGCAGGTGGAAATACTTGCCCCTTGATGGTCCCAGCACAGTCCCATCCCTGCAGCAGCATGTCTCAGACTGCAGCTCCTCCTGACAAGGCCCAGGCAGAGGAGTGGGGCAAGGCAGGTGGAAAAGCATGCCCCTTGATGGTCCCAGCACAGTCTCATCCCTGCAGCAGCATGTTTCAGCCTACAGCTCTTCCTGATAAGGCCCAGGCAGAGGGGTGGGGCAAGGAAGATGGAAATGCTTGCCCCTTGATGGTCCCAGCACAGTCTCATCCCTGCAGCAGCATGTCTCAGCCTGCAGCTCCTCCTGGGAGGTGGTTGGGCAGTGTCATAATTTTTTGGGATTTCCCCACCTTTTCATGAAGTCTGCCACCCAAATTTAAACCAAAGCTGTCCCTAGCCACTTCCACATCAGACCTTTGTTCCACTATAAACAGCCATAGCGTCCCCCAAAGAAGTTTATGAAGGGTGTTGAGAGTTGTTAGGAGACACCCTATTCCCCTCACAGAGCTACAATCACCAGACGAGGGGCTGGCCACTCTGGCCACTGGAGCTCTGTCAGGGGAATAGGAGTCTCCTAACAACTCCTAGCACCCTTCACAAACTACTACCCACACTACTTTGGGGAAAGCCATGACTGTTTACAATGGTATAAACAGAGCTCGGAAGATTACTTTTAAAAAGTAATAAATTACAGTTACAATTACTTGGCTCCCCAAAAATAGTAATTACCATTACCATTACAATTGCTCTTAAAGTAACTGATTGCTTTACTTTTTCTCAAAAGTAATCACTACAATTACATTTCAGTTACTTTTTAAAAAAAACACCTACAAGGTGCTGGCCTTGGCTGCTGCACATCTAAGTAGCCTAAAACAATATTAAAAATAAACACACACACAGGGTAGTAGAATAACTTTTTTTATCCACAAGATTAACAGAATGGCATAACAGAATCTCACATCCCCCCCAAGCAATGATGATACCCCAACACTTGAAATGCTGCTTTTATAATACATTTCTGTTATGTCTCAAAAGAACAAGATGCTCAAATAGCACGTCAGACAAGGAATGTCTTTTTATAGTCATTACATTGCCACCAGTACTGAACAGGCATTCTACTGTGGCGCTTGAAGGCATGCCTGTGTTGTGCTGCAAAAAACAATGCAGCACACGTGGAAAACCATGGAGTGATGACAGTTCACGGCTGCGAGGCCTCAGGTACCTCAACAATTCGTCATCAGCAGTGTCCTGATTTCTCGCCCTGGGGCTGAAAGTTAAAGAAGTCATTTTCCAAATCATCTCCTTCCTGGTCTTTGTCTGAAGACTGATCACTGTCCTCATTAAGTGCACCCATCTTTATTTCAGCTTTCAACAAGGCTTCCATTGTGTACCTAACAAAGAGAGAGGATATGTTGACACATATATGTTAGGAAACCACCATCTGCTCTTGATTTCCTGATGCTTGTCATGTCCCCTGGTTCAGGGTCCAACTGTCAGCCTGAGCCTGTGGGTGATGGCATGGAAGATAGCAAGGTGACCAAGTCACCACACTCATGGTTCAGCACAGCAGGCCCTTAAGGATTACCTGCAGCAGCCCACGGTTGTGATGAGGAGCCCCAGGAAGAAAAGGCCCAGCCCCTGCCTTCCACCTTAAGCCCTCTGATGCCTCCCTTGAGACAACATTTCCCTTGGAGTAATCCACCCAAAGGGCTTCCCTAATGTTCTTACTTGTTGGTATGGATTCCAGCCACACTAGTTTGAAGTGAGGGTGTAGGCAGGCTGCCAGAAGAAGCCTCTTGTCCTCCCAGATAGCTGCAAACTGTCTTCTTAGGGCTTTGCACACACCTCTCAGCAGCTGAAAACAGCTGAAAACTATACCTCAGGTTTGTTTCTAGCCCTTCTAACTTGGGGTCCAGATTGTAGAGTGTTGGTAGCAAATACCCCATGAACATGCCATTCTTCCGTTTCAGGATATCTAGGGACTGGGCTAGTGCCCCCATAATCTCTGTGTATTCCTGTACCACTACAATCTCAGCAGCTGTGATCCTTGACCAGGAGCAGTGGTCCATTATGGCATGCATTTTTAGTGGCACAGTTGACAGGAGCTCATGTAGTTGCTTCAACGCATCAAAGGTGGAATTCCACCTGGTCTTATTTGGTACCTTCATTGTGCATGGATATACTCAGCAATCTGTGCTGACTGGGACCACAACTTGCTGCACTTTCCCATCAAGGAACAAAACTGTTTCTTGAAAGAATCCAGAAGACTACTTTTGGAGGAGTCAGAAAGCATGGCCTCTATGTTTTTTGTTGCCACAAGGTTGAGGGTGTGGCTAGCACATCTCTAGTGTGGTGGTAAAACAAAATCTTCTCCTGAGTCTGCAGCTTCCTCTGCCTCAGGTCCTGTATCCAGGATCTCATGGATAGGCACAAACTCCACCTCAGCCTCCTCCTCCTGGTTATCACCATCATTGTCATTTGCACTGGCGTCTGCAGCTTCCACTGGTTCTTTGGCCATGAAAACTCTGAACGCTTTCACAAAGTTGGAGCCATTGTCTGTAGTTGTCATGGCCCCGTCAGAGGACTCCTCAGATGAGGACGACTTGGGAGTAACAGCAGCAGACCCAGGTGCAGCAGCAGACACGGAGGAGCCTCCTGAGAATCCAGCTCCTTCTGCCCCTCAGCTGCAGAGCACCCCAGGGACAGCAGAGGCCCTGCAGCCAGACACAGACAGTGAACAGGATACTCCCCCCTCACCTGCAGAACGTAGACAGCAAAAGGTCAGGCAGAAGAGAGGCAGGCCTGTCTCCTTAAGGCCCAAACGCTGAGGGCTCACACCTGCTCTTTATAAGGCACACCTTGGCTGCAGCCTGTTGCTGACTGCAACGTCAGGCATGGCTTTGTGTAGACCTAGTTTCCCTGCAGCATCTCTTTGACTGACCCCCTTGGCAATTGATCCCGGACCTCCACTGACCTCGCTTCTGGACTTCTGACTCGGCAAGTACGCTTCGGATAGGCCTGGCAGATTTACAACCCGACTGCTGGCTAAGGACTTTCCTTCCCTGCCAAAGACCCAGGAATTTCCAGCCCCCCCTGACACTGCTGATGCAGTGTAGAGCTGACAGTTTGCAGTCAGCCCAAACAAAGCAGGCAACAAAGGAGTGGGGGAAGTGCTGACCATGCAGCAACTCTAGCAAGAAAACTTGCTCCTGCGCTCACAAGTAGACCAGCTGCTGTTGGCCGTCCAAGGCTTGCAAACCCAGCTAGCAGCAGCCCCACCCCCTCTCCCTACAGGGAGAGCCAAGTGCCCTGTGACTCTCCCAGAGAAATTTACTGGGGTTTCCGACCAGCTCTCAGCCTTCTTGGCCCAGGCCTAGCTCTTCATGGAGTTACGCCCAGAGGCCTTCCCAGATGATAAGACCCGGGTGGGATTCTTGATTAACCTCTGCACCGGGGCGGCAGCTAGATGGGCCACGCCCCTGCTCCTCGAGCAGAGCCCCGTGCTCAATGACCTAGCCGCCTTCACCAGAGAACTAAAGGCTATGTTCGAGGACCCAGTCCAATCTGCCACAGCCAACCGCCGGATACGCAGGCTGCAGCAAGGCCGACGCCCCTTGGGGGAATATGTAACAGACTTTCATCTATTGCAACAAACCCTGGGCTGGAACGAAGCCGCTCTCATGGACCAGTTTCAGGAGGGGCTGTCGGATGAGCGCCTGGATGAGCTAGCTAGGGTGGACCGCCCTGGAACCCTGCAAGCCCTCATACGCCTGTGTCTCCAGATTGACGGGAGGCTGGAAAGCAGGCGTGCTGCCAACCGACCCCGGCCAGTCTACAGAGCATCAGCCCCAGAGTTCATGGATGTGTTTGGGAAGCAAGAGGCAGACCAGTTGCCGCCCCATCATCCTTACGACTGTCCCATTGACCTGCTCCCTGGAGCCAAGATTCCCGTGGGCCGGCTTTATTCCCTGTCAGAACCTGAACTGGCAGCCCTCAGAGAGTTCGTCGACAAGAACGTGCGCCGAGGGTTCATTCGCCCTTCCACATCCCCTGCAGCCGCCCCTGTCCTCTTTGTCAAAAAGAAATGTGGGGAACTCTGGCTGTGCAATGACTACCGTGCCCTCAACCAGATAACAGTTCGGAATCGCTACCCTCTGCCCCTAATCCCAGAACTGTTAGAGTGGCTGCGGGGCACTCGCATTTTCACCAAACTAGACCTGAGAGGGGCCTACAACCTGGTGCGTATGCAGGAGGGCGATGAGTGGAAGACGGCCTTCCGCACCCATTATGGGCACTTTGAGTACACCGTGATGCCGTTTGGCTTGTGCAACGCCCCTGCCGTCTTCCAGCACTTCATGAACGATATTTTCCAGGACCTCCTAGACCGCTTCCTGGTGATCTACTTGGATGACATCCTGATCTACTCGCGGAACCCCTCGGAACATAAGGAGCACGTTCGAGCGGTGCTGCAGCGCCTGCGGGAGCACCGCCTCTTCGCCAAGCTCAAAAAATGCGCCTTTGACCTCACGACCGTGGATTTCCTAGGCCATCGGATCTCGCCCTTGGGTATCCAGATGGACCCCGCCAAAATTGAGACCATCCTCCACTGGGCAGCTCCGCAAAGCTCCAAAGATGTGCAGCGCTTCTTGGGTTTTGCCAGCTATTACCGCTGGTTCATCTCCCACTTCTCCGAACTCACCATGCCCATATCAGACCTGCTTCGAGGCAAAGAGAAGTTTGTTTGGACCGAGGCCGCTCAACAGGCCTTCTGGCGCCTCCAACACGCCTTTACATCTGAACCCATCCTCCAGCAACCCGACCCTACCCGACCTTACATAGTGGAGGCTGATGCATCGGATAAGGCAGTGGCAGCGGTCCTACTTCAGCCAGTGGGGAGCAAGCAGTCCCTGCTCCCCTGTGCGTTCCACTCCTGGAAACTCAATGCTTCAGAACAGAACTACACCATTTGGGAGAAGGAGTTACTGGCCATCAAAGTAGCCTTCGAGACCTGGCGTCATCTCCTGGAAGGGGCATGCCATCCGGTCCAGGTACGAACAGACCACCGAAACCTGGAGCACCTGCAAAGCGCCCGACGGCTGAACCAACGCCAGATCCGGTGGTCCCTGTTTTACTCCCGGTTCCAGTTCACGGTCACCTACCTCCCTGGCCGCCAAAACACCCTAGCAGACGCGCGCTCTCACAAGCCAGAATACCGAGCCGAGCAGGTCGATCGCCCCCTTCGCCCAATTCTTCGCCCAGAGAACTTCGCCGCTACCCACCAGCCACAACCCCTCCTGGACCGGGTGCAGGAACAGCAGCAAAAGGACCCCTACGCCCTGGCCCAGCAGCGAGAGCTCCAGTCAGGGATGCCCACCCGGGACAGCCCCTTTTCCTTGCAGCAGGGCCTCTTGTATCACTGGAACCGGTTGTACGTTCCCCCGGGAGCTCTGCAGGGAGAGGTGCTCCACCTCTGCCATGACAGCCAGCCAGCAGGGCATTTTGGAATGTATAAAACCCTCCACCTGGTCCTATGGGGTTTCTGGTGGCCCCGGGTCCAAGCGGACGTCAAGGACTATGTAGCGGCCTGTGATACCTGCCAGCGAGCCAAGAGCCACCCCGGCAAGCCCCCGGGGCTCCTGCTCCCACTGCCTACCCCCCCGGGCCCTGGCGCTTGGTCTCCCTGGATTTTATCATGGACTTACCGGCCTCCCGGGGAATGACCACCATCCTCGTAGTCGTAGACCTGTTCACCAAGATGGCCCATTTCCTCCCCTGTGCCGGCCTACCCTCTGCCCCAGAAACTGCGCAACTGTTCTTGACCCAGGTTTTCCGGTTACACGGCCTCCCCGACCACCTGATCTCTGACCGAGGAGCCCAGTTCACCGCCCGGTTCTGGCAGGCCCTGTTTCGGGCCCTGAACGTCCAGATCCACTTGTCCTCCGCCCACCACCCTCAGTCAGATGGACAAACAGAACGTACCAATGCCACCGTCGAACAGTACCTGCGGTGTTACACCTGCTTCCAACAGGACAATTGGGTGGATCTGTTACTGCTGGCGGAGTTCGCGTATAATAACTCCGTGCATGCCTCCACACGCCAGACCCCGTTCTTTGCCTCTTACGGCTACCACCCCCAATTCTTCCCCTCAGTGCGACCCCCGTCGCCGGTCCCCGCTGCGGATGTCATGCTGCAGGAGTTGCAAGCCCTGCAGGCAGTCCTGAAGGAGCAGCTGGAGCAGGCCAAGGACACGTATAAGCGCTTTGCTGACCGCCACCGCCAACCAGGCCCGCCGCTGAAGGTAGGCGACTGGGTATGGCTCTCAACCAAATTCCTGCGTTCGCAACGGCCGTCTCACAAGCTGGAGGCTCAGAATGCAGGTCTCTTCTGGATCACCCAGCAAATTAACCCGGTGGCATTCCGGCTCCAACTCCCTGCCTCCTTCTGCATTCACCCTGTCTTCCATCGATCACTGCTGACTCCCGCTCTCCCACCTCACCCCTTGAGTAGTAAACCACGGCCCCCACCACCGATACAAGTCAACGGGGAAGAGGAATTCAAAGTGGCGCAGATCCTGGACTCCTGGAGGCATCGGGGCTGCCTCCAGTACCTCATAGACTGGCAGGGGTACGGCCCTGAGGAACGCTCATGGGAAGATGCGGCGCAGGTGCATGCCCCTCGTCTGGGCCGGCGCTTCCACCAGCACTTCCCGGATAAGCCGGGCCCCAGCGGGAGGCGGAGGGTTGGTTGTGGGGCGGGGGATGGTGTCATGGCCCCGTCAGAGGACTCCTCAGATGAGGACGACTCGGGAGTAACAGCAGCAGACCCAGGTGCAGCAGCAGACACGGAGGAGCCTCCTGAGAATCCAGCTCCTTCTGCCCCTCAGCTGCAGAGCACCCCAGGGACAGCAGAGGCCCTGCAGCCAGACACAGACAGTGAACAGGATACTCCCCCCTCACCTGCAGAACGTAGACAGCAGAAGGTCAGGCAGAAGAGAGGCAGGCCTGTCTCCTTAAGGCCCAAACACTGAGGGCTCACACCTGCTGTCCATCCTGCTCTTTATAAGGCACACCTTGGCTGTAGCCTGTTGTTGACTGCAACGTCAGGCGTGGCTTTGTGTAGACCTAGTTTCCCTGCAGCATCTCTTTGACTGACCTCCTTGGCAATTGATCCCGGACCTCCACTGACCTCGCTTCTGGACTTCTGACTCGGCAAGTACGCTTCGGATAGGCCTGGCAGATTTACAACCCGACTGCTGGCTAAGGACTTTCCTTCCCTGCCAAAGACCCAGGAATTTCCAGCCCCCCCTGACACTGCTGATGCAGTGTAGAGCTGACAGTAATAGTACACATAACTTTGTTGTGAATCCTGTACTGCACATGGACATCATGCAGTGCTTTTGCAAGGACATTGTATGTATGGCGCCCCTTCAGATGCTTACAAGCCAAGGCCCCGACCTCACATTTCAAGATAGTTGGGTTGATCCAGTGGGCTATTACCCCAAAGTAACTTTTCTTGCCATTGGTCCAACAATCTGTTGCTATATATGCCACAGCACCCACTCTCTGCTCTACGAACGTCTCACTATCCACCTCCTCCCAACAGAGCACAAGGGAAGAGCGGCCCTACACAGAAGCCCATTATGAGGCACATGTCTTTCATCCACCAATCAGAGGAGCAGAAGACTTTCCCTGCCCCCCCAAATAATCCCCAAAAGTAATGCTGGAAACATTAAAGTTGCAGCTCAAAAGTAATGAAATGACTACTCTTTCTATTACCAGCAAAATGTAACAAAGTTACACACTCGTTACTCAAAATAGTAGTAAATTACAAGTAACTTATTGTTTGTAACGAGTTGCTTCCAAGCTCTGGAAATAAAGGTCTGGTGTGGGTGTGGCCCCCTGATAACTCCAGCCAAACAGCTGTTAGTCTGGCTTTTAGAACACTGGCAGTTGGTTCTTACTGAGCATGCCTATGCTATCATAGACTCCAATGTTAATTTTTCTTAAAATAATTAAAAATCAGCCATGAATTTTAAACTCTTAAACTGCAGAAGATGAAGGTCAGAGTATGGGGTAAGGTCAGTAATAGGATTATAGGTGTTCTGTGAACATGGCTGATTTCTGATTAATTTCAACAAATTATGAGACCACTGACAGAAAAAATACAACAGGGGTCTGGATTATTTTATTCGTGTTTTAGACTTTGAACTCTGGATTCTCTGAGTGTTTTGTGATTTGCCATGAAAACTTAGAAGATCATTGAGCAAGCATATCTGAGTTGAGGACTATAAATTTTGTAATATTTTGTTTTGAAATGAGATTATGGGAAGCAGAAAAATGGTATGGGGTTCTTTTCAATTTAACATGAAAGAATGCGAAAAATCCATTCTGGATCATGGCTGTGCATCTTGTGTATTTTTTTTGCAGTAGCCTAGATTGGGAGACATTTAAGATAGATTCTATCCCCAGTTCTTTCCAGTCATATTGTATATACATATAGCAGCTACTTAAACTTGGAAATACTCTTCAAGACAGATAAATTTCTCTGTGGAAAAAAATTTTTTGCACAACTCTCTCTCTACTAAATGCAGAGTTACTCATGCTGTGTGTATAGGTATGGGTTGGGAATCTGGCAATTGATTTGCTTAGGCAACTTCTCAGATTTAATTTCTCTTCTCTAAACACTCTTATTTTGTGTGCTTCCAGCAGTCAGTACTTTTTACTGATTGAAGCCATGTTAGGGATGTAGGCTGCAATTCTTCTTGTTTTATTTTCTATTAGCCATTATTGGAGTTTAAGAGAAATTCTCATGATTTTCTACCGCCCAACTGAAAAAAGTCAATTAGCCTCCCTCTGCTTTAATGTTTCTTGTGCCGTTATATTTCTGGCTTTGATTTTGTAGGCCAGTGGTTTTGAAACTTTCTGTCTTCAAAGCAACCTTTAAACATCAACCTTCCAATACTTGTTGTGCACCTGTCACCAAACCTTGGCATTTTACAAATAATTCAGGTGCATATTTGTAAACCTGTCACTCTCTAGCCACCTAAACCACCTCAATTGGTTGTTGTAAGTACAACTGCAGGGGAAAGGATAAAACCATGTGTGTTGTTAACCCAGACATCCTAGGATGATGGTTAGAATACAAATATAATAAATAAAATATCTTTACATCCAGACATATGGAAAGAACCTCTTGAAAAACCTCATTGTCCCTCTGTGGAATTGTGAGCTCCACTTACTCACTGCCCCTCACGTACTGTATGCATGAGCACTTACTGCAAGAATGAGAGATTCATGAGGAGCATCTGATCCTGTCAGAGTTTGCTATCTTACTCTCAGAACATGGCTTCATGTGGTTCACTCCTTATCACACAAGGGCCCAAACATTAGCTTGAGAATACTTTATGCTGCAGAATATTTAAAGCTAAATCCATGCAGATGTGGTCAATACCTAGATGGGACACTGTTGGGAGTCACATATAAGTTATTCTTCACTTTCCAAGGCAGAGTGTTCCTAAGAAATGTTGGAACCCTACCCTAGAGTGTGGGGAATAAACTCCAGGGAAATCCAACAGATTTAAGAATGGTAGAATCCCATTAAAAATCCAACCATCATCAGATGACCTCCAAACCATTCATCCTCTTCTCCCAGGCATTTTAGCATGTGTTTTTAAATTGCTTTTTAAAAAATGTGTTTTTAAATTTGTATATTTGTTTTTAATGTTTTTAATTGTTGTAAACTGACCACAGAGCTTCAGCTATGGGGTGGTATACAAATGCAATAAATAAATAAACCCTGCAGCAGCCTCACTGAAGCTACTGAGGTGACTCTGGTTTGGTCTCATACTCTGATAACCAGAGGGGTTTTACAGTGAAAGCTCTGAGCACCCGCCTGTTGATTTGATTTTATCCTAATGGTTTTTCAGCATGGCAAAAGCTTTGTGAATGATAGTCTTGCATCAAAGCTCTGTCAATGAAAGAGGACTGAAAGAAGAGGACAGGTTTGGCATGGCTTCAGAGCATTAAGATCTTGCACAGGGAATTTGAGGGGGAGGGGATATTACAGGTCAGGATGGAGGCTTTTTATACCTGAAGGAAGGACAGAAACTATTTTTCTTCCAAAGGAACAAAAAGATACTATATACTACCAAGATTTTAATAACAGATAACAGCAAGCAACAGGGTGTCTGATGCAACTATTGAAAGATGTGAATGGTGCTTTGTGTCTTTTTTATTCCTGCTTAGAACAGGGAATTACATTCATAATACCAGCTTGAAACTCAGGTAGCTCCATATTAAGAGAGCTTTAGAGAGAAAAAATATAAGATAAATACTTATCTTGATTTTAGATATTCTTTATAATATGAAAGCACCTGATTCTTAGCAAATAAAATATCCTGAAATAAATTGTCAACCAATGCAGCTGTTTCAAAACAGGGGTTATGTGAGTTCTAAGGAGAACCCCAGCCAATAATCAGGCTGCTGCATTTTGGACCAATTGAAGTTTCTGAGTCTTCTTCAAGGGTAGCCCCACGTAAAGCACATTGCAATAATCCAGTCGGGAAGTTACCAGAGCATGGAGCACTGTGTCCAAGTCTTCTCTGTCCAAAAGGGACCAAATCAGGTGAGCCTGCTGGAGCTAGAAAAAGACACTCCTAGCCACTGAGACCACCTGAACCTCCAGTGACAGTGTTGGATGAAGCAGTACCCCCAGGCTGCAGACCAGGAAAGAGCAACCACATCCAGAGCAGACCATCTTCCCACTTTCTGGACATAAGAACTCCAGTTACATGGAACCTCTGTCTTTTCAGGATTCAGCCTCAGTTTATTGGCCCACATCCAGCCCATCACTGCCTCCAAGCACCAGTTCAACACCTCAACTGCCTTTCCTGATTCAGATAGAATAGAGAGATAGAGCTTGATGTCATCTGCATATTGAAGGCACCTCACTCCAAATCTCCTGCTGACAGCTCCCAGTGGCTTGATATAGGTGTTAAATAGCATGGAAGACAAGATAGAACCCTGGGGAACACCACAGGATAATTCCCATGGTGCTGAACATTATGCTCCCATAACTGCTTTTTGGAAGCAGCTCTGGAGATAGAATTGGAGCCACTGAAGCACAGTGCCCCAAATCCCCACTTCTTCAAGATGTTCCAGGAGTGGTCAACAGTATCAAAAGCCACTGAGAAATCAAGGAGAACAATGGGTTGCATTCCCCCTATCTCTCTCCCAACAAATGTCATCAACCAGGGTGACTAAAGCAGTTTCAGTGCCCCACCCCATCTCCTCGAGATGTACCAGATGTATCAAAAGCTGCTGAGAGATCAAGGAGAACAAGCAGCGTTGCATTGCCATTTCTCTCTCTGGACAAATGTCATAAACCAGAGTGACCAAGGCAGTTTCAGTGCCATGGCTAGGCCTGGAGCAGATCCAAGTAATCAGTTTCTTCCAAGCATGCTCAAAGCTGGACCGCCACCATTTTCTCAAGCACATTGACCCAAAAGGGGATATTTTCCATTGGGTGATAGTTGTTTAACACTTCTGGGTCCAGGGAGATCTTCTTAAGGAGAGGATGTACCCCCCTTCAAAGCAGATGGTACCTCTCCCTCATTGAGTGAAGCATTAATCACTCCATGGACCCACCCAGTCAGTCCGCTACTGCTAGTTCTCTGAAGGCAGGATGGGCAAGGGTTAAGGGGGCAGGTAATGGGCCACACTTCTTCAAGCAGCTTGTCCACATCCTCAAGCCACAATAATTGAAACTGATTCAATACGGGTGGAATAGACAGTGCTCTGGACACCTCCATTGGACTTGCTCTAACTGTGGCATCCAACTCTGTCTGAATCTGATCAATTTTGTCCCTAAAGTGCCTTGCAAAATTGTTATAGCAGGCCTTTGTGGATGTCAGAGCAACACTCTCTTGGCCAGATGACAAAAGCCCATTCACCACTTGGAAAAGCTCTGCTGGCCAGCTACTTGAGGATACAATGATGGCAGCAAAGTAGGCTTTCTTTGCTGCCACCATTGCCACATGGTAGGCATGATAGTGCAGCCTTACTTATGTTTGGTCAGGTTTGGACTGAGATTTATGTCATTTGCACTCCAGCTCCCGACCCTTCTGTTTCATTGCAGACAGATCACTGGAATACCAAGGTGGCCTATGTGCTCCACAGCGACAGCGGGGCACTTAGGAGCAATTGTATCAACAACTCTATGCATCTCACCATTCCACAGTTAGACAAGAGCCTCCACAGGAGCACCAGCCATTCCAGAGCATTCAGGAATTCATCAGATTCCATAAACCTCCAAGGACGGACCATCCTAATGGGTCACCCACCCTTGCAGAGTGGAGTAGCTACATTCAACCCAAACCTTACCATGGAATGGTCCATCCACAACAATGGACTCACAGTGAGACTTCCAATAAATGGAATAGTACCAATCTGCCCTGTGGCAAAGACCAGTTGAGGGTATTTCCAGCCAAATGTGTTGGGCCATTGATGTACTAGGACAGTCCCATGATTGTCATGAAGGCCATGAAGTCCTAAACTGGCCCATTTGAGGCAACCTTAACATGGATATTGAAGTCCCCCAACACCGTGAAAGGGTTCTCCAATAACACATCTGAGATTAGCTCAGTTAGGGACGTTGTAGGGCAGCAGGGTGCACTGTAACAACATTCCTATTCTGTCTCTCTGGCCTAACACCACAAACAGTCTCTCAAGCCCAGACTTAGTGCGGAATGATCTCCTGGTAAAGAAGATGGACTTTTTATGGATGATTGCGACTCCCTCTCCCCCTCCTGATCTGGAATGATGCTGCAACAAGTACCCAGGCAGGCACAGCTGGGCTAGCACTGGGCCACCAAGCTCACCCACCCGGGTCTCAGTTATACATGTTAAGTCTGTCTCCTCAGCCACAATCAAATTGTGGATAATAGATGTTTTGTTTTGGACAGACCTAGCATTCATCATCACCATCACAAGGCCTGGGGATTGGCATCCCCAAATACTGAGACACAGCAGGTAAAGCAGAAGGGCTAAGGGCCTCTGTGAGGCGTCCTTCCCTGGCTCTCCCTGTCAGGTTCCTACCTGCGCGTGGCTACTGCCTGTCATTAGGCACCACCAGGGACTCCACCAGTCCGGACTGTCCTTTTTTATTGTTTCTCTCCCCGCTCTAGCATAGATCTCAACAGATCCCCCTGCTAAGCAACCACCAGTCACGTCCTAATACTAGTATTCCCAGAGACTCTGAATACTGGTATTGTTATTCTCTTCACCGCTGCCACCATTTGTTACAGTTTCCCTTCAGCCTTACCCTCCCTTCTGGTCTGTGAAACCCCAGCCAAGGATCAGGCCTTTGGTAAACCAAATTAAGTATTTATTAAAGATAACAAAGCTAACAAGATTAACAAGATTTCTTCTTAAGGCACATAAGCATATGGTTTTACTCAATACTAATCCGAACTCCACCTCCCTCCTTCTCCACTCTCTCCTGTCAAACAACTCTCTAAACCCCCCAAGCAACCCACTCAGTTCTCTTCTCCCCCCGATTCCACTCTCACTCTTCTTTTATACGTTCAGCCATTTTAAACACTCAGCCAATCATCTCGCATTCTACTGCCCATTCACTCCCCCTCCTCTTTCACTACTTACCATATATCTTCTAAACAACCAACACTTACCATATATACATTAATATAGGAACATCACATTTCCCCCCCTTAAAACAACGGCAGAGTATTATTCCTGTTCCAGGATTTATACGTCACATTAACAAATAAAAGTCTCTATGGGGAAAATGTCTTTCTTTGTTCCTCCGTCTGGTCACGTCACTGTAGTCCCAGCCACTTGCCTGGAAAGTCCATCGGCCAGTACATTGTCCTTGCCTTTTATGAACTGGAAGTCCACTTGATAGTCCTGTAGGGCCCAGGACCACCTCTGCAGCATAGTGTTATGGTTTTTCATAGTCTGCAACCATAACAAGGCCCGATGATCCGTAGTCACTGTGAATCTTCGTCCCCACACGTATGGGCGCAACTTGTTCAGTCCCCACATGACCGCTAGGCACTCTTTCTGGACTGACGAATAGTTTTTCTCCCTCGGCGTCAGCTTGCGACTCAGGTACGCCACTGGATGTCTGGTGCCTTCTCTCTCCTGCAGCAAGACGACTCCCAGCGCCAGGTCCGACGCATCTGTAGCCACGATCAATGGTTTCTCATAGTCTGGTGCTATTAATATGGGTCCTTGGCACAAGGCTTGCTTCAGTAGATCAAAAGCCTTCTGACATTCATCCATCCATACCACACGCTCAGAACACTTCTTCTTTGTTAATTCATGCAAGGGGGTTGCTATTTCCCCAAAATTTCTCACAAACTTCCTATAAAATCCAGCCACACCCAGAAATGCCCTTACTTGTTTTTTGGTTAAGGGGATCGGCCACGCTTGTATTGCCTCCACCTTGCTCCATAAGGGGGTGATTTTCCCACTCCCCACCTTATGTCCTAAATGTCAGTGCGTGCGTATAGAGATCATACAAGGAAGAAATCCAAGTGTCGCATAGAACAGGAAATAAGCCAGGCCAGGCAAGTTTCTTGTAAGAGTCTTTACTTAGCAAAAGACATTAGACACAGTTCTCTCCACAAACGACTTTTCCCCCACACAGATCTTCTGCAAGAGTCCCTTCTTATCTGCTTGCCAGCCAGCTGCTGACCTTGGCAAACCTGGCGCTCTGTTCTTCCAGCTTAACCCTTCTGCTTCAGGTTTCACTCTCTCCACTAAAAGCCCTGTCTGTGAGTCTCACAGCATGCCTCACTGACCAACAGCCCCCACCTGAGACTCACAGATTACAAAACTTGATTGTTCATCGTAACATTTTTACAATATTAACTTTTTCATTTCAATACATATCAGTACATGGTTTGTTTCCTCACAGTTTCTATTTACATTTTCAGTTCAGTTTTTGTTTCTTTATTTCTTTATTCACACAAGTTTCACAGAGTCAATTTTATATTCACTTTTATTTGATAACACATTTATATTTCATTCTTCAATACAAAATTTCCACATGAGATCCATTGTTTCTTTATCTATTGGTCCTTCTTTTTCCCACTCTACAGGATATTCATCTGTTTCATCATTCTTATGTGTAACATTAAATGTGAATCTCTGAGGTGGTTGTCCTTTCATTTTTCTTTCTGATCTTCTAACATTATTTATTTCCATTTCTTCCTCACTCTCAATTTTACTTGGTCCTGCACGTGTGTCTGCACTTGTTCCTGCACTAGTACCTGGCACTTCTGTATCTTGCATTGCCATGTCTTCACTTCTCAGTCTTTTCACAGTACGTTTGCCACTGTGTATTAGATCAGTCAATGCAGTTCTTAATGGAATTTGATGCCCAAAAGGAACATCTGCTGCTTCCTGCTTGCTTGCACTATCAAGGATCACTGTTTGACTGTCTCTCCAAGGTTTATCTATCACCTTTATGCTTCTGCTTAACACTAATTGTTGTTTCTCAGGCAACCAAACTCTATAATATGAATTCTGAAATCCCAAAATGCATCCTGCCTGAGCTCTTGAGCCTAATTTACCATGCCTTTTCTGTTTTGCAACATGTACCCAGCATTTTGCCCCGAAACGCTCTATGTGTTTCACCCTGGGCTTTCTTCCAGTCAGTTTCTCATAGGGAGACATGCCTATTACTCTGTGCATAAGACGGTTCTGAATGTATGTAGTGTACAGAATACATTCACCCCAATAGGTGATATTCATATCTGCATCTGCTAGCATGGCTCTCATTGAATCCTGCAGTGACCGGTTCCTCCTCTCTGCAGTTCTGTTGGAGGATGGGCTGAAGGGAGCAGTGAGACTTTGTATTATTCCCTTCTTTTCCAAATATGTTTTAAATGAATTACTGGTAAATTCCCCACCTTGATCTGATTTGATATTCCTGATAACAACCCCATATTGTGTCTCTGTCCTCTGTATAAATGCCTTTAATTTCTCTTCTGCTTCACTTTTCTTTTTCAATAAGAATACATGTGTAAATCTGGAGAAATCATCCACAATCACTAAATAAAACCTTGCTCCACCTTTTGAGCACTGGAAAGGTCCAGCCAAATCCACATGTATGAGCTGATAGGGTTTAGTGGTCGTGCTTTTACAGCTCTTATTTACCGGAGCCACAGTCATTTTTGTTTTATAGCATATCTCACATTCATCCACATGCTCACAATGTGTTAACTCCAAATCTTGACTATGCTTTGGAGTATTTTTCACTTTTTCAAAATGTGCATGCCCCAATTTTCTGTGCCATTCATGTATACAGTTTTCATGTTTATTTTTATTTACTCCTATCCAGGCACACGTGGGTTTATCAAGCGTGCACTCAACCATAAACATTTGGTTCTGTAATTTCCCTTGCATACATATTTCACCATCCTTTCTCACAAAACATCTATCCCCTTCAAATGTAATTTTACAACCTATTTGAGCTAATTTTCTCACTGATAGAATGTTATATTTTAAACCAGAAACTAATAACACATCTGTCAATATAGTTCCCAAAGTACTCAACCTGAGCGTGCCTCTTGCAATTGCATCCTGAGTCGATCCGTCAGCCAGATAAAGCTTCTCCTGCACTGGCATTGAAGTGTAAAATAAACTAGAGTCTGTGATTAGGCAATTAGACGCTCCGCTGTCGAGAAGCCACTTAGAGTTAATTAGTTTATTGTCCTCCTTAGTAACAAAGTTCACGCTTGTTCTTTGACTTCCAAAGTCCCTGTTATTTCTCTTCTTATTTAAACAATGTCTCTGTATATGTCCTCGGGACCCACAAAAATAACATATTTTATTCTCTTGCCTGTTTCTTTGATATTGTTGTTGCTGTACAGCCACAGTCTCTTTTAACTCAGTTTTCTTACTTTCTTGTCTTCTATTCCATTCTTGTTGAAGTTTCTGTTCTACAAAGTCCAAATTTAAGTTTCCGTCTGGTAAGCTTTCCAAGCTCGAGACCATTACATCCCATTTTTGATCAAATGAAGATAACAGTATATAGACCATCTGAATGTCACTATGATGCACTCCTCTATCTTGCAGCTCAGCATTTAATCTACGAAATTCAGCCAGATGCTCTGTCATAGTCACTTCATCTGTAAAACGCATCTGATAAAGTTTCCGTGCTAAACACAGCCGGCTCCCTGCAGTTTGCTGCACATGAGCGGCTCTCAGCTTCTCCCACATTTGATTAGCTGTCGGCTCATTACTCACCAGCAACAGTTGTGAATCAGACAGCCCCAGAGTAATAAAAGCCTTCGCTTTCTCATCTTTCTTCAACCACACTGCTGAAGGAGCTGCCGGAGCGGGGGTTTCTACGACATCATTCAAATCCTCTTTAATCAGAACTGCTCTCATTCTCCATTTCCAGCTGGAGTAGTTTACAGCATTCAGTCTCTCCATCGGCATCCCGGATGACAGGTTCACAGCCATGTTGTCCACTCTTACTTGCCTCTTTCTTGCACTTTCGTTTCTCTCTGCAACAACGTCACGTCAACGACTCTCGAACCCTTTATCTTGTATGATAAGCTGGGCCCATAACCCCTGTCAGTGCGTGCGTATAGAGATCATACAAGGAAGAAATCCAAGTGTCGCATAGAACAGGAAATAAGCCAGGCCAGGCAAGTTTCTTGTAAGAGTCTTTACTTAGCAAAAGACATTAGACACAGTTCACAAATGACTTTTCCCCCACACAGAGCTTCTGCAAGAGTCCCTTCTTATCTGCTTGCCAGCCAGCTGCTGACCTTGGCAAACCTGGCGCTCTGTTCTTCCAGCTTAACCCTTCTGCTTCAGGTTTCACTCTCTCCACTAAAAGCCCTGTCTGTGAGTCTCACAGCATGCCTCACTGACCAACACTAAATAGATTACTTCCTTTAGTCCAAACTGGCATTTCTTAGCTTTTACTGTGAGACCTGCTTTTCTTAAGGCCTCCAATACTGTTGTCAGGTGTTGAACATGCTCAGGCACCGACTTGCTAAAAATGGCCACGTCATCGATATAGGCCACTGCAAAATCTGACATGCCTCGCAACACAGTATTGATTAGCCTCTGAAATGAACTTGGTGAGTTCCTTAGTCCCATGGGTAAGGTCACAAACTCATATAACCCATCTGGTGTACTGAAGGCAGTTTTGGCTCTGGATTGCTCATCTAGTTCCATTTGCCAAAATCCTTTACAGAGATCTAGTGTAGAGATAATGGTTGCTGCCCCCAATAACTCTAACATTGCGTCTACCCTAGGCATAGGATACGCATCTGGGACAGTAATTTTATTGATTAGCCGATAATCAATGCAAAACTTGATCGTTCCATCTTTTCTCGGAACCAGGACAATACTTGAGGCCCAGGGACTGATTGATTCCCTGATCACTCCTAATTCCAGCATATCTTCCACCTCCTTTTTGATCTCATTCAAAACTTTCCCATTCACACGGTATGGAACAGATCTGATTGGGGCATGATCTCTCTCCAGTATCAATGGAATGTATAACTATACTGGTTCGGCCAGGTTTGTTGCTAAAGAGATTCCTATAGGTTTTCAAAACTCTCAGAATCTCTTCTTTTACTTCCTCCTTCACCTCCTCTGACCATTCCACTTGATCTACCCCTCCTTTGTCTTTGCTTTCCTGTACCAAATCTGGAAGTTCAGGCCCACTTCCCTCAGGGAATAAGGTAACTTGCAACACCTGTGCATCCCTGGTATGGTAAGGCTTCAACATATTTACATGAACCACTTTGCTTTTGTTTAATTGGTCTGTGGTGATTACATACGTCACTGTGTCAAGCCTTTCTCTGATGGTATATGGTCCTTCCCAGTTAGCCTGTAATTTGTCATGTTTCCTGGGTATGAATGCCATAACCATATCTCCCACATCATACACACGTTCCCTGGCTGTTCTGTCATACCAGTAACGTTGCTTCTCCTGTGCTAGACTCAAATTCTTTTTCACCATCTCCATCACTGATGTTAATTTATTGCAGAATTCCAATACAAAATCTACTACAGATGTTTTGTACTCTCCCAGGGTTCCTTCCCATGAATTTTTTAATAGTTCCAAAGGTCCCCTCACTTTTCTAGTGAACATGAGTTCAAAGGGTGAGAAGCCTGTTGACTCCTGAGGGACTTCTCTGTATGCAAACAAGAAGCATCCCAACTGTTCATCCCAGTCTTGTGGGTGATCTTGAACATAGCTTCTGATCATGCCCTTCAAAACGCCATTGAATCTCTCTTTTAACCCATTAGAGGCGGGATGGTAAGTAGTGGTCTTTAGATGTTTTAGACCACAACATTTCCACATACATTGCATCACTTCTCCCATGAATACACTGCCTTGATCCGTCAGCACTTCATGAGGGAAACCCAGCCTCATAAAGATTTTTAATAAAGCCTCTGCCACTACAGAGGCTTCCACGGATCTTAGTGCTTCTGCACCTGGGTACCTGGTGGCAAAATCCACCACCACCAATAGATATTTCTTGCCATGCCTTGTGGGTTTGGAAAAAGGGTCCACCAAATCTATTCCCACTCTATAAAAGGGTTGTCCAATTATAGGAAGGGGCTTTAAGGGTGTCTTAGTCTTTACTCCACTTTTTCCCACCTTTTGGCATATTCCACAAGATAGACAATGTTTTACATCTTTGGAGATGTTTGGCCAATAATAGTGTGCAGCCAATCTCCTCTTGGTCTTTTTTATTCCCAGATGTCCTGCACATGGGACATCGTGGGCTACCTCTAGCAATCTGGTTCTGTATTTGCTAGGTACTATCAATTGCTTCACTGGTTCACATTCATCCTTTCTCTCAGCAGGCATCCACAGTCTATATAAAATCCCATTCTCACACACAACTTGATTCTTCAGTTTGTCAGTGAAAGGAATCTGTTGGGTCAGAGCTTGTTCCTTTATCTGCTTCAAACTTACATCTTTTTGCAGCTCTTCCCTGAATTGATCTGCCTCATCATTATCAGAGACCACTTGATACAGTTTGTCTCCTTCAGCAGGCCTGCTAGTGGTTGCTATGGTGACCTGAGGCTGGTTAACAGATTCCACCCTGTTTGTTTCAGCCCCCCTTAATATGGCTTTTTTCTCTCTGCCAATTTGCTGTCTGGTCACTACATAGATCTTTCCTGGGGCACCCATTACTTCTCTTCCCAGTATTACTGGTTCTTGTTGCTGGGCATTAATGCCTACTTTATATTGGCCCTCTCGGCCTCTCCAAGTCATTTCCACCAGGGCCACAGGCAAACTTTCTGGTTGACCCCTCACTCCTTGGATAGTCACAGTTTCCTGAGGTAATATTACCTCAGATTTTATTAAATCTGGCCTCAGTAATGTCTGAGCGGCAACAGTATCAAGCAATGCCCAATAATTGCCCCTTGTACACTCACTTCCTCTCTCAGACTTGAATCAAGGTCTGTTACTTCTGTCCAGTTTATCTGGCAGAACTGAACCTTTTTCGCTGTTTCTAAAGCCTTGGGCTCTGTTTTCACTGTCCTTGTCTGAGCAGGATTACTAATGGGGTTGGCAACCTCACATTGAAAACGTAGGTGCCCCGGTCTACCACATTTGTAGCATAATTTCTCCTCACTTTTAGGGTACACAGATCCACTCTGGGGTGTCCTGTGCCCTTCAGATTTTAATGGAGGACTCACTCTCTGTGGTACCACATCCCTTCTGCCAGCGTTATATGGTCTGGGTTTAAAATCTCTTGATGTTTTCCCCACCCAGCCAATTCTGTTGGAGGCGAAGTGATCCGCCATCTCTGCGGCCTCCTGCACCGATGTAGGGGAACAGTCTTTGACCAGGAGCCTTATTTATGGTGGTAACTGATGGTATAATTGATCCAATATCATGAGGTTTTTCACCTCCTCCACAGACTGAGCTTTTGCACTTGTCAGCCATTTCCCAAATATGTCTATCAGTTTTGCCCCCAGCTCCACAAAAGACCTCCCTGTCTGTATCTGGCAATTTCTGAAAAGCTTTCTAAAATAATCAGGCCCCAGTCTGAATCTTTTAAACACTGCTTCTTTGAATTCAGCATAGGTGACGGGCCTGTCTGAGGGGAAATATTGGTATACCTCAGCCAATTCCCCTTTAATCAGGTTTGATAAATACTGCATGTATTTATCTTCAGGTAGCCCCCACAACTGAGCTGCTTTTTCAAAGGTGCTGAGGTAAATTTGAGGATCTTGACCAGGCTCATAGACAGCAAAGTCCTTTGGAGTAATTTTTATTTTTGCTCCATCTCTGTCCTTTCTTGTTTCATCAGAATGAAACTTCTCTCTTTCAAATTTTAACTTTTCTACTTGTAATTCGGCATCCACTGCTCGTTGCTTCTCCCTCTCCTCAAACCCCATTCTCAACTTCTCAGTTTCCAACTCCCTGTGTTTGTCTTTTTCCTCAGCCTCAAAGACCCGGTGTTTGTCTTTTTCCTCAGCCTCCATCCTCATTCTCTCAATTTCCATCCTCAACTTCTCTCTCAAGTACTCTATATAAGCGGGATTGCTTAAATATCCTTCTGGGGTCTCTTCTCTGACAGGTTGTTTTTGCTGGGCAGTTGCAAATCCTATAAGTGCTACCCTCAATTCATCTACCCCTTTACCCTCATGAGGTAAATTGAATGTTACGCACTTCTCCACCAGCTCCTCTCTTTTCATTTTTATATATTCAGCCATGGTGTTTGAGTTCACTCTTTGCCACACACTCTTTGCCAGTCACTCTCACAAGTAATCTTGTTTTGTTATTTCTGTTTGCCACACCACTGTTAGGGATTCTCTAGTATTCGTATCTCACTGCTACAGCCAACACCTGTGACGTAGTCTCCTTTGTTCGGATCTGGATTCTCTGTTGTTCGTATCCCACAGCTACTGCCACCACGTGTGAGGCATCCTTCCCTGGCTCTCCCTGTCAGGTTCCTACCTGTGCGTAGCTACTGCCTGTCACTAGGCACCACCAGGGACTCCACCAGTCCAGACTGTCCTTTTTTATTGTTTCTCTCCCCGCTCTAGCATAGATCTCAACAGATCCCCCTGCTAGGCAACCATCAGTCACGTCCTAATACTAGTATTCCCAGAGACTCTGAATACTGGTATTGTTATTCTCTTCACCGCTGCCACCATTTGTTACAGTTTCCCTTCAGCCTTGGTCATTACCTTACCCTCCCTTCTGGTCTGTGAAACCCCAGCCAAGGATCAGGCCTTTGGTAAACCAAATTAAGTATGTATTAAAGATAACAAAGCTAACAAGATTAACAAGATTTCTTCTTAAGGCACATAAGCATATGGTTTTACTCAATACTAATCTGAACTCCACCTCCCTCCTTCTCCACTCTCTCCTGTCAAACAACTCTCTAAACCCCACCAAGCAACCCACTCAGTTCTTTTGTCCCCCCCTGATTCCACTCTCACTCTTCCTTTTATACGTTCAGCCATTTTAAACACTCAGCCAATCATCTAGCATGCTACTGCCCATTCATTCCCCCTCCTCTTTCACTACTTACCATATATCTTCTAAACAACCAACACTTACCATATATACATTAATATAGGAACATCACAGCCTCCTCTTTCCCTCTCTATACCTTTGCCCATCACCATGTCTCCCCCTAGCTACCATCACAGAGATGGCTGTCCCACTCCCAACCCTTCCGAGTTCCTGGCCAAAACACATACCGTACCTCCCTGACCCATTATTAGTAAACAAAGATATGCAGCAGAAGTTGGTGGCAGGGAACATCTAACTAGGAAACAGTTAAACAAAGAAAACTATTGGATAGAACTCACATCCCAGCTCTCACCTGGGATGAAAACCTACTTCCCTCCAACTTTCACCCAGGAAGGGCACAGTTTCATGCTGGATTGGACTCTCACTACAGGGGCATGAAACCACTTTCCATCAACACACACCACTCCAAATCACCTCCAGGCTCTCACCCTGGAAGTGGCCCAGAGAAAAATGAGACAATCCCCCCAGAGAAAAACAATCAATCAACACTACATACAAAACCTTGCCCTGTAAAATTAATTAAAAGGGGTTGAGCTCTCACCCTCATCACACCTTAAAGACATGATCCAAAGAGGCAAACCCCATTGGTGTCATCCCTTCAGGTTCAGCCCCACCAACAGTTTATATCCTCTCCTTCCCCAGCAGAACTGCAAGGTCTGTTGGTTTGGGGAAATGCCCTGGGCAGCTACAGCCACTCAGGAAAATGTCATATAGCCTCAGCAAGCCTAGTCCTGATATTATTATCTCCAAAAGATTTTAAATATGAAAATGCCATAAAATAAACAGAAAACAATAAAAACATTCATACTACTAAATGTGTTTATCAACAAACTGAGAAGGAACATATATCATGGCTCTTCCCCCACTCCCAAAAATTAAAAAAACAAAATAATAGCAGCTGTTAGGATTTGCCTCCATCACTAAGTGGAACACATTTTATTCATTAATTCATTTAAACAACTCTACCCCACTACTTTTAAGAACAAAGAGTCCAAGGTGGCTTACTACAATTTGAAAATGCAACTTACAGTAACATCACACTGGTCCCTTACAGGGCAGAGAGCAGAGTTAAAGAAAAAATGGCAATACTTATATTAATAAAGCTGGAAATTAAGTTTTGATGTGGAGATTAATTTTAATTGTATGCAATACATAAATAGTCAATAGAAGCCAAATTGGATAGTGTTTCTTAATGCCAAAAGATATGCAACCCCTGTAACTGTGGCAGGATATTCACATATGTTCAGCCAAGAACTGTGCTGGAATGTTTGGAAAATAAGAAGGCAGGTGAACAGCTTTATTCCTACCTGCATATTAGTCTGGGAGTTGCAGATCAGGTCAGTTTGTATTGGGATTCAAAAATAACTTTGCTGAAAATATTTAAGCAGCACCTGGATGGCCATCTGTTAGGGATGCTGTGATTGCAACCTGCATTGAAGATCCTGCAATGAGCACAGGATTGGACTAGGTGACCTTCAAGGTGCCTCCCAACTCCATGATTCTAAGACCTAATTCCTCAAGCATCCTCAGTTGATCCATGGGGTGGGGGGAGGAAATTCAAAAGTAACAGTGAGATGATTCCTATTTGTCACCCAGCACAATCCAACAAAATGAAGTTTGCATAACATCTCCTGCAGACTATTCTATACTACAGACTTGGAGGCCTTTCCATCATGCCCACTTTTTCTCCCCCTCATCCCAACTTCAATCTGAAACAGAGTTCTGGAAAACTTGAACATTTGTTTTCTACTTTGTGGCATTTCTGATGGTCCTTATAAAGAGATTACCCAACTGCTACTTCCAAAAGATAGCACACATTTCTTCTGTGCTTTGTTACAGTTCTGATTAATTACAGTAGGGCCCCACTCATATGGCAGGTTACGTTCCAGGCCCCCTCTAAAAAGTGAAAACCACCAGAAAGTGGGGCACCAAAAATTGGGGCCCTACTGTAATGCTTTATATCATTGACTATTATTTTACAATATTTGACTGGCCAATTGGTCAACAGGATTTTTTTTTTCTAGTCAAATGCAAACCCCAATTACAGTAGTATATAATGCATGATCCTTCTATCAGCTTTCTGCAGTTTAGGACAGACAGCATTACCATAGCCTTAATTCCTACCCAACACAGACTAGCATATTTTATTAGAGCTTAAATCAACAGAGCCAACAAGCCTGAAGCACCTACTTAATGGGTTTGCTGGAACAAGTGGTAATGGGTTCATTGCTAGTTAATAAGGCAGAATAAGATTTTTATTTCAATTTATTCATGATAAGTGTAAATAAAAGCAAAGTAATTAATAGCCAGAGTACAAATCTGCATTTATCAGTATAAATTGTATAATCCAAACAAAGAAAAGAGTGGGGGAAGAAAGAAAGCAGATGTTAGCAAATGCAAGCACAAGTTAAAAGAAGGCAGTGCCACCAGGCCACAGAAAAATGCTTGCGTTTTGAAAGTGGCTTAAGGGAAGAGAAAACTTGCACCTGCCAGCAGTCATGATGGATACACACAATCCAACAGAGTTAGATAGAGCTAGAACATAATTATAGTCCATAACTGCTTAACTGATATTGGCTGGCAATGAAGTACAAGGTGTGATGGATAATTTGCCGTCTTCTGTCAACATGGAATAATTCCTAGCCTGAAATGTTCTGAGCTATGGAGAGGCAAAACCCAATCCCCTTACATCCTAAGCCTGACCTTTACTCCAGAGAGAGGCTGCAGTTAATCTTGCAGCCTCTTGCATCAGCTGCTGGCTGGGTCAAGAGACATAAAAGCCCAGCTGCCCTTAGACAGCTGCCCATTTGCTAATGGGCCAAGTTCAAGGTTCTAGGTTTAGTGTACAAAGTCCTATACAGCTTGGGACCAGGATACCTAAAAGACCGTCTTATCCCTTATATACCCAGTTGATCACTGCGCTCTGGAGGTGAGGGCTGTGATGCCCCTGTAAATGTTGTACAGTAATTATGATACGTTTCAGTTTTGTAGTGTGAATGTGGTAAGTAGAGTGAGTGAGGGGGGGTACATGGGTTGGAATGTTGAGTAATGCTTAGTTGTGATTGGCTGAGTGTCTGGGTGATTGAAGGTATAAATGAGTGACTGACAGTTGGAGAGGGGTTGGTTGTTGGTTCTCAGTTTTGGAGGGGTGGATTTGTGTTTAGGTGGGTAGTGAGGCAGGTTTTAGGACTAAGAGATATAAAGAGAATAACTATTATATGTAACCACACACATGTATGCAATCTGTTTTGGATGTGGTAAACCAGGACATCTATGTTTCCAGTGTGAAGCTAGCAACCCCACCAATAATTCTGTTCATGTAAGAACAGTGAAGAATGAGAATGAGCATGTAAGAACAGTGAAGAATGAAAGGGGGAAGCTAAGAAAATTCAATTCTGTCAAATAAGCTGGTCAAATGTGCAGGATTTTGACATGAGCTTAAGCGAAGAAGAGTGTGTGGAGGGGATGAAATATTGGGCTTTACTGGACACTGGTACTGCCCAGACCCTGTTGAGGCCTGATCTGGTGAAAGCTGAGGAAATTTTACCTCAGGAAAAAGTGGTTATACAAGGTGTGAGAGGTGTGCCAGAGAGCATTCCAATGGCCATGGTAAAATTGAACTGGAGGGGGAAAGAGGAGGTTTATAAAGTGGGTATCAATGCCCCACAGCATGAACCTGTAATTTTGGGCAGAGATGTGATGGGATCACAGGGCCAGATTTATGTGGTGACAAGGCAACAGCTTGGCAAAGTTTCAGAAACCATTTTTCCTGATGCTGAACAGAACAGGGTGGAGCCTGTAACTGAGACTGAGATCGTCATAGCAACCCCTAGTGTGCCTGGAGAGAATAAGACATTGTTGCCAGTACTGAACTTGCTAGCTGCTGGAGAGGCACTGGAGTTCAGAGATGAGTTGTAACAAGATTCCAGGTTGAAAGCCATAAAGGAGCAAGCCCTACCACAAGGAGTCCCTTTTACAGAGAGCCTGAGGGATCAACCAGTGTGGGAAAATAGGGCGCTGTATAGAATGTGACAGAGCTTGGAAAAGTTTTTTTTTGAACTACAACTCCCATCAGCCCCAGCCAGCTTGGCCACTGGATTGGGCTGATGGGAGTTGTAGTTCAAAAAAGTAACTTTTCCAAGCTCTGGAATGTGGCTGCCAAAAGAGAGAGACATAAACTGTGAACCAGTTAAGCAATTAATAGTGCCCAGCAAATACAGGTCTAGATTGCTAGTAATGGCACATGATATACCTTGCTAAGGATACATAGGTATAAAAAAGACAAAAGAGATACTAACTGTTCATTATTATTGGCCAAATATTGCCAAAGATGTCAACCAGTATTGTTTATCATGCCCACTGTGCCAAAGAGTGGGTAAAAGTGGAGTAAAAACAAAGGCTCCATTGAAACTACTTCCTATAATAGGACAACCTTTTTATAGAGTGGGCATTGACATAGTGGATCCTTTCTCTAAACCAGCTTTTCCCAACCAGTGTGCCTCCAGATGTTGTTGAACCACAACTCCCATCAGCCTCCCATTGGCAATGCTGGCTGAGGCTGATGGGAGTTGTGGTCCAACAACATCTGGAGGCACACTGGTTGGGAAAGGCTGCTCTAAACCCTCAAGGCATGGCCGGAGATATATCTTAGTGGTGGCAGACTATGCCACAAAGTACCTGGATGCTGAGGCATTGAGATCAGTAGATGCTCATGTGGTGGCAGAAGCCTTACTGAAGATTTTTATGAGGCTGGGTTTTCCCCATGAAGTTTTGTCAGATCAAGGCAGTGTGTTTATGGGGGAAGTTATGCGGTGCATATGGCAGTGTTATTGGTTGAAGCATCTAAAAACAACCACATCATCCAGCTACCAATGGGTTAACTGAAAGATTTAATGGGGTGCTGAAAGGGATGATAAAAAGCTATGTACAGGATCACCCACAGGATTGGCATGAACACTAGGGGTGTTTCTTGTTTGCTTACCAGGAGGTGCCACAAGAATCAACTGGTTTTTCACCTTTTGAATTAATGTATGCAAGGAAAGTTAGGGGTCCTTTAGAGTTGTTACAGAATTCTTGGGAAGGGTCCTTGGTGGAATATAAAATGTCCATGGTAGGTTATGTGATGGACTTCCGTAATAAATTAGAATCCATTATGAAAGTGGTACAAGAAAATATGAGCCAAGCTCAACAAAAACAGAGCTATTGGTATGACAGGACAGCAAGAGAGCATACCTATGAAGTGGTATTTATTCCCAGAAAACATGACAAGTTACAAGACAGCTGAGAGGGATCATTTGTTATTAGAGAAAAATTAGACACCTTGACTTATAACATCAGACAAACGGGAAAAACACAAAGCAGTACATGTGAACAGGTTAAAGTCCTATCATGCCAGAGATGAAAGGGTTTTATCAATCACCTTGTTTCCTGAAGGGAGTGGCCCTGACTTGCCAGATTTGATGCAAGAGAGCAAGACAGAGGGAGGTTTAGATCAGCTGGAGTGGTCAGAGGAGGTGGATGATCAGGTCAAAGAGAAAATCTTGAGAGTCTTAAGTAAGCATGAGGAACTCTTTGATAATATGCCTGGTAGAACTAGTGTTGCAAAACACTCTACAGACACTGGCAATCACCCTCCAATAAGGTCTACACCCCATCGTGTGAATGGAAGAGTGCTTGAAGAGATCAGGAAGAAAGTGAAGTAAATGTTAGAGCTGGGTGTGATACGTGAATCGATTAGTCCCTGGTCATCTAGCATTGTGTTGGTACCCATAGGATCATAGAATAGTAGAGTTGGAAGGGGCCTATAAGGCCATAAAATCCAACCCCCTGCTCAGTGCAGGAATCCAAATCAAAGCATTCCTGACAGATGGCTGTCCAGCTGCCTCTTGAATGCCTCCAGTGTCGGAGAGCCCACTACCTTTCTAGGTAATTGGTTCCATTGTCGTATGGCTCTAACAGTTAGGAAGTTTTTCCTGATGTCCAGTTGAAATCTGGCTTCCTGCAACTTGAGCCCATTATTCCTTGTCCTGCACTCTGGGATAATTAAGAAGAGATCCCAGCCCTCCTCTGTGTGACAACCTGTCATGTACTTGAAAATGGAAATAGACTGCCGTCAAGTCGATTCCGACTTATGGCAACCCTACGAATAGGGTTTTCATGGTAAGCAGTATTCAGAGGGGGTTTACCATTGCCTTCCTCTGAGGCTGAGAGGCAGTGACTGACCCAAGGTTACCCAGTGAGCTTCATGGCTGTGTGGGGATTCAAACCCTGGTCTCCCAGGTCACAGTCCAACACCATAACCACTATACCAGAAGAGTGCTATCTTATTTCCCCTCAGACTTCTCTTCCCCAGGCTAAACATGCCCAGTTCTTTCCGTCTCTCCTCATAGGGCTTGGTTTCTAGTCCCCTGATCATCCTTGTTGCCCTCCTCTGAACCTGTTCCAGTTTGTCTGCATCCTTCTTGAAGTGCGGAGACCAGAACTGGATGCAGCATTCAAGATGAGGCCTAACCAGTGCTGAATAGAGAGGAACTAATACTTCAAGGATGCTTGCCTGTTCTGTGGGCCCTGAGTAAACTGCGTCCCTACATGTGGGGAAGATTTACCGTGGTCACTGATCATCATGCGCTGATGTGGCTGGACTCCATGAACAACAGTAGCACCATGCTCCAGAGATGGTTGTGGATGCTGCAGGAATATCTAGTGGACTTTGTACATATTAAAGGAACTGACAATGTGGTTGCAGACGGATTTTCCAGAGACTTCAGTCACTTGACCAGGAAGTTGGACTGGATGGACACTCTCCTCTTGAGTGATATGAACTCTGTTGTAACTCGTATTATTCTTGGGCACAATAAGAAAGCTATGCTTTTGTTAAAGGGGAGAATTTTGATGCCCCTGTAAATGTTGTACAGTAATTATGGTAAGTGTCGGTTTTGTAGCGTAAATGTGGTAAGTAGAGTGAGTGAGAGAGGGAAGTACATGTGTTGGAATGTTGAGGAATGCTGAGTGAATGTGATTGGCTGAGTGTCTGGGTGATTGATGGTATAAATGAGAGAATGACAGTTGGAGAAGGGTTGGTTGTTGGTTCTGGGTTTTGGAGGGGTGTATTTGTGTTTAGGCGGGTAGTGAGGCAGGTTTTAGGACTAAGAGATATAAAGAGAATAACTTTTCTATGTAACCACACGCATGTTAACTGAACTTAAAGTAATCTTGTTTATTCCTTGTGTTAATAAATAAATAGTTTTGGTTTAACAACATGCCTGATCCTTGGCTGGGATATTACAAGAGCTTGGAAGTAACTCGTTACAAATAACGAGTTACTTGTATTTTATTACTTTTTTGCTTAACTAGTGGGTAACTTTGTTACATTTTGCTTGTAACAGAACGAGTAGTAATTTCATTACTTTTCAGCTGTAACTGTAACATTTCCAGTGTTACATTTGGACATTACTTGGAGGGGGAACAGGGTTAGTCTGCTCCTGTGATTGGTGGATGAAAGACATGTGCCTCACACTGGGCTTCTGCACAGTGTTGCTCTTCCCTCATGCTCTGTGTTAGGAGGCACGAGGGAGGGAGCCAGACCTTGCCAGAGGGCAAGGATGAAGGAGAAGGCAGAAGCAGAATGGAGGTGAAGAGCTGAGGTGAGTGACGATGTTGTGTGTGTATGTGTCCCCACCGCTCATCCTGCCATCCCCTTCCTGCCTGTCGCCGCCTCCCCCCTCGTGCCTGTCGCCGCCTCCCCCCTCGTGCCTGTCGCCGCCTCCCCCCTCGTGCCTGTCGCCGCCTCCCCCCTCGTGCCTGTCGCCGCCTCCCCCCTCGTGCCTGTCGCCGCCTCCCCCCTCGTGCCTGTCGCTGCCTCCCCCCTCGTGCCTGTCGCTGCCTCCCCCCTCGTGCCTGTCGCTGCCTCCCCCCTCGTGCCTGTCGCTGCCTCCCCCCTCGTGCCTGTCGCTGCCTCCCCCCTCGTGCCTGTCGCTGCCTCCCCCCTCGTGCCTGTCGCTGCCTCCCCCCTCGTGCCTGTCGCTGCCTCCCCCCTCGTGCCTGTCGCTGCCTCCCCCCTCGTGCCTGTCGCTGCCTCCCCCCTCGTGCCTGTCGCTGCCTCCCCCCTCGTGCCTGTCGCTGCCTCTCCCTTTTAAAATCCATGTGGTTCTGCTAGTTTTTGTTCTGTATTGTTTTTTGCATTGTTGTCTTAGTGTCAGGGGATTGTGTCCGATACTAGTCCTACTCAGAGTAGACCCATTTAAACTAATAGACCAAAGTTCTGTGAACCTTTTATCTATGAACTTCAATAGGTCTGCCCTGAATATGACCAGTATTGGATACCACCCATTGTTTTAAATTTCACTGCATTTTGTAAGCCTTCTTGAAGACTTGTATGGGAAAGGTGAAGCAGAAATTTTGCAGTAAAATAAAATAAACATATGCTATATTATTCTCATGAATTGTCACTTCTTGTTTTGTTCTTGTTTGTGAGAGCTAAGAGTCACCCCAGAGCAGTTATGAGACTGTCAGATGCGTAGGGTTAGCAACAGCAGCCCCTGACACTATTGCTTTGGGAGAAAGGAAGAGGCATGACACTGACATGCATTTTTTCATAACTGTATGATCCCTGTGTCTAGAAATGCATTCTGTTTTAATCACTGTGCATAAATCCAGATTAATCGAACTGAGTCTGAAACAGCTCTGGCCAAAAGAATGGGTCATTTTGGTAAAGTTGGGTCACTTATCTTTAACTCTGCTTCTTCCAAATATCATGCAAGCAAGGAGCACAGAGGCGGGGGAGAATGGAATAGGTAAATTTAAATGGACTCTTTCTATGTAAAACTATTTGTTTGTAAGACATTGGACACTCTAGGTGGAACCTTGTTCCTAAGAGCTTGTACAGCTTTTAACCCTTTTAGGCAGAGACCTTTATCCCAGTCTACATCTCTATTGGAATGGTCTGTAAGATGTTGGTATGGTTTTATTGCTTGTTGTTTGCTGCCCTTAAGGAGGAAGGATGGGACATAAATTTGATAAATAAATGGTGCAACCCAGCTGAGTTTGGGTTGTGTGTGTTTCCCATTTGATTCCTCCTGTGTAAAGCATCAGATGCAGAAGCATCAGGGTGAACCAAAACTGGTTATAGAAACAGCTAGCAGCCCTTGTTTGTGATCAGGATGGCGGTGGGGAAAAGTAAGTGCAGTTATGAAGATACTTAGCCAAAATTCCACAGTGCAGTCCATAAAGGTGGCAACAACATTGGGTCTAGACATCAAGCAACCTTCTTCTGATGACAAACAGATAGGCAGAAACAAGAGCCCTCCAAAAATTATGATCTGCACTGGCTGAGCTACATTCCAGTATTACCATGTACAACTGAATGTTTACTCCTGTTGCAAACCATTGTTGTTATGTGCCTTCAAGTCAATTACAACCTATGGCAACCCTATGAATCAGAGCAGGGCCTCTGAGAGGAATTTTATCAGGGGGTACAAAGTTTATTTTGGGCCCCTTCCCTTCTCCATTAGTCATTCTGTTTTTATCCACTATGGTTTTATGCCATGTGCTGTAGCCTGTAAGGTCAAAAAGGGTATGGAAGATGAGAGAGGGGTGGAGTGGAACACTCTGTTAATCTTCTGCATTTAAGGCCTTATGCTCTTATACTCCCTCCACGATAAATATAAATAAATGTAAATAATATAGAAGAGGATCAGAGATAAGAAAGCACATTTGATTTGAACATCTTTGTGTAGGCTGCTAAGGAGTCTATGTATCTGGTTTTCCAGAAAGACAGAAATGAGAAGACGTGTAATGGGTTAACACTGTGCAGCAGCTCAAGGTCAGAGGCTGCAGCTGGCATGAAACAGAACATCTATAAAGCCTTGAAAGAGAAACTGCAAGGAGTGTGTGGGGGTGTTAGGAGTGTTAGGAAAGTATTTGTGTCTGTATCTGTGAGAGAAATCCTGTCAGTAAAGACTCTTAACAAGTAACAGTCTGTGTGTGGATATCTTTTGGCTGGTTCTATTCCTACTGGGTACTGGGTTGGCACACGCTATCAATACGCCACTGCAACAGGGGTTATGGGCCCAGCCTACCCAGTCTACTCAGCATAGAAGCCTACCCAGCCAGCTTAATCATGGAAGCCAGTCGGGCGAAGGAATAGTGTTTAGCAGTGTTCAGAAGAAGTGGCTGCAGGCATGGCAGTTTCACTTTCAGCCGGGATGCCTTTGGAAAGGCTCACTGAACGGAACTATTCCAGTTGGTGATTAAGGATGCAAGCGTTCCTTACTATGGCAGGTAATTGTGACCGACCCACCGGCAGATCCGCAACTGGCTCCGTGGCTTTGAATAGACGAAAGAGCTAGGGCGTTAATCATCTTGGCGGTCGATGATTCTCTGTTGCTCTCTATACAGGATAAGCCAACGGTGAGGCTTATATGGACTGCGTTAAATGAAGTGCATGTGAGAAAAACAGCCAGCAGCAAGATCCACTTAGCACGAAGGCTCTATCAGATGAAGCTGGCTGAGGACGGGACCATGTCTGCTCATTTGTTGGAAATAAAGAAGCTGTTCGCAGAGCTGCAAGAAAGGAATGTGGTGCACACACAGTTCCAGCAAGTGTACATCATCCTCTCTTCACTGAATTCATCTTGGGAACTGATCGTGAGCTCACTGGAAGCTATGCCAGATGAGGGTCTGACAGTCGAGTACGTCTTGGGCAAACTGCTCCAGGAGTGGGACAGACAAAAGGAAGCAGAAGGAAGGGAGAGAAATGAAAAAAGAGAATGCAGAAAGCCAAGCTTCAAAGACACGGAAGCAAGATCGTTTGGACTAAAGGCCTGTTACTTCTGTGGTTCTTCTACTCATCTACAAAGAGACTGTGAGTTGAAAAGGCAGAAAGGACAAGGCAGGAAGCCGTCATGTGTGCAGCTGGTGAGTGCTCACAACTGCAACATTAAAAGCAGCGAGAACAGAAACAGTACTGTATGGGTTGTAGACTCAGGTGCTACCCACAGTATGGTGAAGGACATAACTTTGTTCAAAACTACACTTCCCATGAAAGAGGATGTTGTGCTTGCGGATGGCACGCACAGACAGTTATTGGGGAGGGGAACTGTAAAGTTGAGTGTAATGAACACCATTATGACTGATGTATTGTATGTTCCAAGCTTAGAATGCAATATCATGTCTGTTCAGAAACTGAATGCAATGGGATATGTTGTCACGTTTAGTCAAGGGACATGTGAGATAAAGAAAGGGGACAAACTCTGTATGAAGGGGTATCTTAGGAATTCACTGTTTTACATACAATTCAACCACAAAGGATGTGCTACTATGTGTGCAAACAAGAAGCCTCATGATCTATGTATTCATTTATGGCATAGGAAACTAGGTCACACTAGTTTTGGCACGATCATGAAAACACCCAGTAATAGCGTGGATGTGACACTAAAGGAGTGCAAACAGTATGTGGAATGTGATGTATGTAATCAAACCAAAGCCACAGTTGCTCCCATATGTAAAGAGGCAGAGAGTAGCACAAATGCACCATATCAAATTATTCATATTGGTCTAGCAGGACCGTTTCAAAGCTCACAAGGTGGTGCCAAGTATTTTATGGTGATTGTAGATGACTATACCAGGTTTTGTATCATTTACTTGTTAAATGCAAAAGATGAAGCAGAGGGGAAACTGAAACAGTTTGTGGAAAAGATTGAAGTGCAACATGGTGTTACAATCCAAAGAATACGCTCTGACCAAGGAGGAGAGTTCACTGGTAAATTGCTAGAGCAGTATTTGACAAAGAAAGGCATAGAACAAAATTTCACTGCCCCGTTTTCTCCGTTTCAGAATGGATTGGCAGAGAGAAAGAATAGAACCCTGCAGGAGGCAACTAGTGTCATGTTGAGGGACTCTGAGTTACCAAATGCGTTTTGGAGAGAGTGTATATTATATGCCAATTACATTCAAAACAGGCTGTATCATAGGGCAATTCAAATGACACCATATGAGAAACTCAATGGAAAGAAACCAAGACTGCAAGATATTGTTAGATTTGGGGCAAAGTGTTGGGTGCACGTTCCCAAGGGAAAACGACATGGGAAGTTGGCTCCCAGAGCACAGAAAGGCAATTTACTGGGATTCCAAAATGCTTATTATCATGTCTGGATACCAAATCAGAGAAGGGTGGTGCTTAGCAGGAGCATCAAAGTACAGGATCAGAATTGGGATAACATTGAGTATGTTGAACTAGGCACTTCACATGAACATGATGCAACCACAGACCATGACCTAGAACAAGCGATAAAACAAGAGGAAGAGGAAAGACCTCTTGCTGGAGTGGATGAGAGAGGCAACGAGGAAACAGAGCCTCAGGTAACATTGAGACGCTCTGAAAGAGCGAATCTAGGTAAACCACCTGAAAGGTTTCAGATTGACACAGTAACAAGCCAGGGAACAAACAGGTGCAAAGAAATGGATGATGGTGAAACACTGTACCTACACTGTGTTAAATCAGGTTTGCCTTAACTGTAGAAACTTGTAACTTGTGTTTGTGACAAGAAATGAAATGTATGTACTTATGTCTTTATGGAAAAGGTGGGAGCTGTAGGCTGCTAAGGAGTCTATGTGTCTGGTTTTCCAGAAAGACAGAAATGAGAAGACGTGTAATGGGTTAACACTGTGCAGCAGCTCAAGGTCAGAGGCTGCAGCTGGCATGAAACAGAACATCTATAAAGCCTTGAAAGAGAAACTGCAAGGTGTGTGGGGGTGTTAGGAGTGTTAGGAAAGTATTCGTGTCTGTATCTGTGAGAGAAATCCTGTCAGTAAAGACTCTTAACAAGTAACGGTCTGTGTGTGGATATCTTTTGGCTGGTTCTATTCCTACTGGGTACTGGGTTGGCACACACTATCAATACGACGCTGCAACACTTTGTTCATGATACAATACAGATAAGGAGAAAGAATTCACATTGAAACAAGATAGATAAACTTACTATTTACTTTTAAAAAAAAGCTTTCCTGGCCTTTTTTTGTGAATATTTTGAATCACAGCATGAAAATTAATTGTTCTGGCAATGTTTGATTCAATACTTAGCCTGGCCAAATCCACAAGACGTTCCTGAGACATTGTAGACCTTAAATAATTCTTAATTAGCTTAAGTTTCCTAAGTGACCTCTCTCCAGAAGCTACTGTTGCTGGAATTGTTAATAGTATTCTTAAGCTAACACAAACATTTGGAAACAGGTCACCAAGTCTGTACTTTGTTAACAAGTTCAACAGATCTAATGGCTTTAACTGTGTATTTACAAAATTTGCTTTATGTACTGAGGGTAAACGTTGCATTTCTTTTCCAAAATCATCACCATTAAGGTCAGCAGGATATTGCTGTGATAAAGATAAAGCTTTTCTCTCCACATCACTTTCGGACATAGTGAGATATTTCCACAAGAAACCATTTTTTTCTGCCAACTGCTTAACAGCATTGAAGCAGACAGTTAATCCTGCTATAACATTGTCTACCAAAACGTAAAACACACACTTTCTGAAGTAGGCCTCTTCTGGAGTATCATCTGTATCATTCATTTCTTCCAAGTTAGCATCAGGTGTGCTGTCATCATGTGGCCTTGCCCTCTTGCGCCTAACTCCATCATATCTACGGGAGAGTTTTATTTCTATATTTAGGTTTGACGCGACCAATTTGGCTTCATTCCACATGCATTTCCAGTTCTTTCAAAGTTTTGTCAGCTCTGTGAGGAGAGTTTCTATGTTTGCTACTTCAACATCGTGTGGCATCTCTAGCTTGGATGACCTTGTTGCAAATATCTATGCCAGCTAATATTTTGTAGCACACGGCTGACATTAACACACAGGCAAAAGATGTCACATATAATAAAACTCCATGGACTTCATTTCTTGTTTTGGCCATCAAATTTCATTCTAGGAGGTCTTCCAGTGCTAATTTAATGCCAGGCAAGTGAGCTGCAAAAGGCTTTACACATTCAACATGATCTGACCATCTTGTTTCAGACATACCATGAAGAGAACAACCAATACGGTTTTGTAGTAATTCCCACTGCTTAAAACTGAAACTGAACAGGTGGTACACAGTTTGAATTGTTCCGAAAAAGGTTATTGCTTCAGGTATGCATTCAGCAGCATCATTTCCACATAAGTTGAGTGTGTGACAACTGCAAGGTGAAAAAATTGCTGTTGAGCATTGTTCTTGTATTTTTGCTTGTGCGCCATTGTATTTTTCGGCCATATTTGCCCCATTATCGTAGCCTTGAGCTCTACAATCACTGAGAGGAATAGCATGTTCTTTCAATGTATCAGTTATCAACTGAGCAATTTCTTCCCCTCTTTCGTTGCTACAATCTGCAAACTTGAGAAATCTTTCTTGAATCTCATACTGGGTTTCTTTTAAAAGTACGTATCTCAAAAGAAATGTTGTTTGTGCAATATGGGAAGAATCTGGAGTGGAATCTACTATTATTGCAAAGTACTTTGCAGATTGCCTCTCAAGCAAAATGTGTTGTTTCACAAGAATTCATTTTGTGAGTCAGGGGACAGATAATGAACTTGAAGCTGCTCATTCCTTTTCTGTGACTCCTCTACACTTAGCACATGTTTCTGAAGGATGGGGTCCCACCTGGAGAGCAGTTCAACGAATCCTAAAAAGTTTCCATTGTTTGAATCACCAATTCGATGGGATGAACCAGTAAATGCTAGACCACGTTCTCCCAAGAAGAGTACAACATCGATGATGCGCTTTAAAAGGTTGCACCATTTCACAGGTTCAGTTTTGATTGACACTTCTAAGATGATGTCAACTCCTGTCTCAGACAGCAGGCGCCTTTCTAGTTCTCACCAAGCTAGGTAACATTCTCTGTGACTATTGCCTTTTTCATGTTTTGGGATCCTGTAGGAAAGTTTCTGCCACTTCCCATTAGAATCCCAGCCTTCAGCAGATACCAGTGCAGACTTAGACACAGAAGTGATAGTCTTGACTGTCTTGTGCCAAAATAATCGACATGGAAAGCAATATAAAGCTTGTTTCTGTTGACTCCAGACAAGCCAGTCTCTTACATGTAGTTCTCCATTAGTGCTTTGAAATTTCAGTATGTTTTCTGGGAACACTTGATTGCAGGTGTCTTTTGGGAATGTTTTAGGCAGAGGGATGTGACCATTTGTAACATACTTTTCTATTTCCTTTTAAGATGGAAACTCGGTTGTGATACATCCAATGTCAAGGCCTACATTATGATTACTCCTCTCATCTTCCAAATTCACTTCCACATGCATCTGTATGTCTGTTTCTTTCTGTTTTCCATTTTCATTTTCTGCATCTGCGCCTTCATCAAAATACTGTGCATGATTACCCAAATCAACTGCTCCTTGTTTGGGGATGAGGTTTCCAACAGTTTCTTCTTGCTCCAGTTCTGTAGGTGAGTTCAATTAAAAAAATTTTGAAGCCGCACTTAATCCAAATTGAAAGAGCATTTGTTGACCCCTTTTTTCATTTTCCTCTCATTCTTTCTTGTCTTTTCTTTTCTGGGCTGCTGATTTGTGAGAATACATTTTGGAGAGATGATTTTCTCATCATAATAGGGTTTAAAGGTTCACACTGCTGACATTAGATGAGCCCTCAAACCGCATTTTTCCTTTCATACTAAACGGGAAGGGTTAATCTAGCTTCCTAATGACCACGCCCTCTTAAGGTCAAAGTATCTCTTCCTCTTGTTACCTTGGCCACCGAGCATGCTCAATTTCTTCCAGAGTAAGTTTCACAAAAAAATGAAAAAAATCCTCAAGTTTGATTATTTGTATTTTCAGAATCCAACAGAAATACAAATATTTGTTTGAACAATGTTATGCTTTTTTGCACAAGTTAGGGGGGAAAGAAAAACAAAGCACCATTTGTAGCAGGCTTGCAGAATGGGAGCCAGCAGGAAATGACATAACAAAGGGAGGAAAAGGGAGCTCCCCGCCTTTGGCTCCGAGCCCCCCTTTTTGACCCCAGGCCCAGGTAAGATGTACCCCCTGCACCCCCCTCTCATGGGCCCTGAATCAGAGGCCTCTAATAGCATCTTTCATGAACCACCCAGTTCAGATCTTGTAAGTTCAGGTCTGTGGCTTCTTTTATGGAATCAATCCATCTCTTGTTTGGCCTTCCTCTTTTTCTACTCCCTTCTGTTTTTCCCAGAATTATTATCTTTTCTAGTGAATCATATCTTCTCATTATGAGTCCAAAGTATGATAAACTCAGTTTCATCATTTTAGCTTCTAGTGACAGTTCTGGTTTAATTTCTTCTAACACCCAATTATTTGTCTTTTTCACAGTCCATGGTATGTGCAAAGTTCTCCTCCAACACCACATTTCAAATGAGTTTATTTTTCTCTTATCCACTTTTTTCATTGTCTAACTTTCACATCCATACATAGAGATTGGGAATACCATGGTCTGAATGATCCTGACTTTGGTGTTCAGTGATACATCTTTGCGTTTGAGGACCTTTTCTGGTTCTCTCACAGCTACCCTCCCCAGTCCTAGCCTTCTTCTAATTTCTTTACTATTGTCTCTATTTTGGTTAATGACTGTGCCAAGGTATTGATAATCCTTGACAAGTTCAAAGTCCTCATTGTCAACTTTAAAGTTACGTAAATCTTTTGTTGTCATTCTTTTAGTCTTCTTGACATTTAGCTGTAGTCCTGCTTTTGTGCTTTCCTCTTTAACTTTCATTATTGTCATGATCTGTGGGTGGGTAGGAGGTGACAAGGGAGGAGTTGGAGAGTGAGACGGGGTGGAGTGGAGAAAACAATTGTTTTAAAAAATGGAGTGGAGGGAAAAAGGGGCCAGAGGGCAAGAACATGGATAAAGGAGAAGAAGGAGGCAGACACAGAATGGAGATAAAGAACTGTGGAGGTAAAATATGACAACATGTCTGTGTGTGTGTTTGCACTTGGCACACAAAGTGGCCTCAACCACCCTCTCTGGCTACTGTACTGCATTTGCAGTATTTTAACTTTTTTGCATCTCAGGGGAAAATGTTTGCTTGAGTGAGTGTCCCTTAGTTGGTGGCAGGGTAGGGTCCAGGAGGTGGTTAAGTGAGAGAGATTATGCTTGCTGGCTGAGGGGGGGTTGCACTTGATTTGACGTGTAAAAATCTGAGTCGTGGCCTCTGCCTCCCTCCCCACCTCCCTTACTAGTGGAGAGACCACCATTGCTATCTTATGGATAAAAAGAATTATTCTACCACATCTGTATGTGTGTGTTTATTTTTAATGTTGTTTTAGGCTACTTAGATGTGCAGCAGCCAACGCCATCACCTTGTAGGCGTTTTGTAAAAAAAGTAACTGAAATGTAACTGTAGTGATTACTTTTGAGAAAAAGTAAAGTAATCAGTTACTTTCAGAGCATGTGTAATTGTAACTGTAATTACTACTTTTTAGGCCATGTAATAGTAACTGTAATTTATTACTTTTTAAAAGTAATCTTCCAAGCTCTGGATATTACAGACCAGAAGTGTGGGCAGAGCAAATACCAAAGCTGGGAACAGTATCAATAGTGGCAGCAGTGAAGGGATAGTGTAACAGCAGCAGCTATCTAAAGCAACCCACAGCTGTAATCTTTAAAGGCAAAAAGATACAGGGGGGTTGTGGCCTGTAAGTGCACCCAGACACTATGTAGCAATCTGTGGAGGAGACTAAGGCACAGTCACAGGGCAGTACTGTGTTACAGAGTGTCAGGTGGTGGCATCTAGTAATCGGATCATGAGAGACCTGTGCTGGGGCCAGTGGGAGAGATCTGTTACAAGACCAGACTGCAGGTGGGGGTCTGACAAGGGCCTCCTGCAGATACCATCTTATCAGGGGGTCTCTTCTGCACAACATAGGAAACAGACCTTTAGTGTGGCTGCACCTACCTGTGGAATTCCCTCCCCTTAAATATTAGACAGGCACCATCTCTGTTATCTTTTCAGCACCTATTGAAGACCTTCCTCTTTCAACAAGCCTTTTAAGTTGAGACCTCATCCCAGTCTGGTTCTGTGTTGGAATTGCTTTTTAATGTTTTTAAAACTTTTTTTTAAAAAAGCCCATTCTTTTATCCTTTAAAAGAAAAGTCTTGAAAGCTTTCTTTAAAAATGTTTTTAAAGATGTTTTGTTTTAATGTATTTTAAAGTCTGTTTTTATTATGTTTACAGTGTTTTTAGCACTTTTGTTTGCTGCCCTGGGCTCCTGCCGGGAGGAAGGGTGGGATATGAATCAAATAATAAATAAGTAAATAAAAATAAATAATGCAATCAGGACAAAACATTGCCACTCATTAAATGACAATACCATCTCTAGGATGCACACCTTAACATGGTGAGGGGGTTTGAGAGTATTGAAGAAGCTGAGAGCAATGCCGTCAGGAGTCTAGACCAAGAGACTAGATTCCTAGCAGGGGCACCCAAGGCGGAATGGTCAAAGCTGAGACACCAGACTAAGATGCATCCAAACTCAGAGGAAGGCAATGGTAAACCACCTCTGAATACCTCTTACCACGAAAACCCTATGAACAGAGTATCCAAAATGCAACATGAGATAGTGCTGGAAGATGAGACCCCCAGGTCAGAAGGCACTCACTGAGTTACTAAGGAAGAACAAAGGACAAGTACAGTAGCACTGTGACTAAGGACGCAAATGGATCAAAGAACAAAGGAAGCCCAGAGGCTGATGCACACAGATGCAAAAGGAGAGTCTGGAGTTGTACAACGCACACAATAGGAACATGGAATGTGAGATACCATACTACTAGCAGAAACCAGTAATGATTTAAAACAAATGCTGATGAAAGTTAAAGAGGAAAGCACAAAAGCACAAAAGCAGGAGTACAGCTGAACATCAAATTGCTAAAGTAATGACAACAGAAGATTTATGCAACTTTAAAGTCGACAATGAGGACATTGAACTTGTCAAGGATTATCAATACCTTGGGTGTTAGAACAAATTAAACCAGAACTATCACTAAAAGCTAAAATGATGAAACTGAGGTTATCATACTTTGGACACATCATGAGAAGACATGATTCACTAGAAAAGACAATAATGCTGGGAAAAACAGCAGAGTAGAAAAAGAGATGGATTGATTCCATAAAGGAAGCCACAGACCTGAACTTACAAGATCTGAACAGGGTGGTTCACAACAGATGCTGTTGGAGATCACTGATTCATAGGGTCGCCAGAAGTCGTAGTCGACCTGAAGGCACATAACAACAACAAATGACAATAGCAAGAGCCCCATGTTCTTGTTTGACTGTTCATCGAGTACTCCACACATGTCCAGTGTCTTTTCAGGAAAAGCACAGACAAATCATCCACCCTTTTGCTCACCTGAAAATTCCCCATCCTATACTCTGTGTTTTGTCTTCCCAAGACTATAGGCTGCCTTGGATCTCTGAATTCAGTGTGCTTTTTGAATGGTATCCACATTATCCATGGCTCTCATTCTCACTTGAAGCTCCTGACTAGGGCTGCAATCCAATACATGTCTGCTCAGAAGTAAGCTCCATTGGCTTCAGTGGGACTTACTTCCAAGTAAGTGTGCACTGGATTGCAGCCAGTGTCCTCTACATCTCTATCAGCATGATCCATCTGCTAAAAGCTCTACTGTGGCCCAGGAAGAACCTGCTCTCCCTGCCTTTTGGATTCATCCCACTTTGACGGATTACACTTTCTCTACTTCTGACAAGCTTCTGAATAAACTTAAAGAAGGATATACAAAAAATATCACACATTTCACCCCTCCCTCTCTTTCTTGTAATCTCTTCCAGCTTTCACTTCTCCACACTGTGCAGCTGCCTTTGGCTTGCTTCTCTCTCTCTCTCTGACCTATAATTTATTTGCTTTATTAGTTAAACAACCCTTTGCTCAGAAAGCTCAGAGCTCAGCCTATTTTTTCTTCCTGGGAATCCCATGGGAATACTCTATTATCCATACAAAAATTCCAACCATTGCCCATGCTCTTGCTGATTGGCAAAATGTGCCAGTTTGGGGGCTAGTTCCTTTGAACTGACAGCAGCTTGTTCTCCAGCCAAGTAGATCCAGGAATGATAGCAGTTCCTCAAGAACCGGAGAAATCTCCCTCTCTCCACGCTCCAGTCTTTTATGTTCCTGAGGGTTTTCATCCAAAACACAGAAAACATGTTTCAAGCATACAGTATATTGATACATGTGTCCCAAGCAAGTGCGGCAATACACTCCAGTAGTGTTCTCTTCTAAATGTTTGTTTCTCTGAAATATGTTTTTCTTTTCTTTAAAAAAAAAAGAAGTGTAAGAATTGCCACCTTCATGCAAGGATCAGGGATTTGATTTACATATTCTTTAAAGCTGCTTTTTATAAATCCAGTAAACTGGCCTAAGTGAGAACTAATTTGTATCTTTTAAACAACTGTGTCAAGTGCATAAATCTGTGCCTGCCCGAAGACTTTAAGATACTTTAGGGACTGCATTCATAATAATCTTGTTTCATAGTTTTGTTTTCATGAAAATAAGTAACTGATGTAGTTAAGCACTAGAATCCAGGGGTGGATGGGGGAAAATCTGTTTGGTTCACATTTTAATGTGAACTCACTTGATTTTTTCCACTTACCAGTTCCATACATGAACTGAATCACAACTATCCTTCAAAATTTGCATTTCTCCAAATTCAGTTCTACAGTTCTACAACCAAAAAATGCATATAGAAAAGCATGTTTTTGAGAAAGGTATGCACAAAAGTGTATATACTAGTTAAAATAACATTGGTGAAAATAACTTTTTAGTGTAATGTATACAGAAAAGCAGAATACAAATAAAGTGACTAGACCTTACTTCTACCACATGACTTGGGGCTTCTGATGTTCACCAGTCAGCTCAGGAAAGAGCCACGCTGCAGCAGCTCCCTTGTGAGGAAAGTAACTTCAGAAACGGCACATATAGAACAGCTCTAAGCAAGACCTTTGAGCATCTTTGGTGGTCACCTTGTCAGCAATTTACCTCTCTAGGATGCATGGTAAATGCAATCTTATTTAAACTATGCATGATTGTGCAGTTCTTGGGGACCAGGGAGGTTAATGTAGCTTACTTGAATTTGAAATGATTTGTTTACTCTTAGTAAATCTTATTGAACATTGCAGGCTCTTTAAAATATGACCTAGTGGGGACTTCCCGGAAGGAGTGTTGGCTGGTGGTTGTCTCTGAGGGAGCTCTGCCTCAGAGGAAGCTTTTTTCAGGTTAAAAGCCAGCCAAGAGGAATCTTGGACTGGCTTAAATGTTCTCCAAGGTATAGGAGAACCGATCAGATTTTCCACAAGACTTCGTTGAGCTGTCGGCGGCTGGAATTGATCAGGAAATCCCTGAGATAAGAAGGCATGCCGATCGGCTGAAGACGGAGTCAGGATTTCCACGCAAGCTGTACTGGAAAAAAGCGAAGCGTTCTTTTTTTCTTCTTAAAAAAAAACGTTCTTAACCAGCGAGCCTACTTCTGTCTAAATCTTATCATTCGGCTTAAATTACTACAATAAAAGGGATTTGTTTACGAATCAGCAACTGAGAAACCTGGGTGAGTCATACTTTTTCTCTTTTAAATATAATTAAGGAAGAAAGAAAATGTAAACAACTTATATACTTTTTTTACGACAAAAAGCTGGCCTGAATTTGGAGTTTTAAAGTTTAAAAACGGATGAGAGGTAATTATTATATTTTGGACTATTTTTCTCTTTGGACTATTTCTTTTTGGACGAATCTGCTGCTCGTATATGTTACTAATTGTTTGGTGTTGGGAACCAGAATTGTTTTGCATTCTTGGATGTAGATAAGAACTGTGCTGTGCTGGCTGGACTTCAATAACAGGCCTGGAATATTAACTCTTTTGTTGGTGGAGGAAAAAAAAAGAAATAGACTGCCTCTAGGTTTTGGAACAGTGATTAATACCAGAAATTAAAGGCTTCTCTTGAAAATGACAACTAAAAAAGCAACTAAGGCCCAGGAGCGAAGAGGTTCTACTGATCCACAGGAAGGGGCTATACCCCCAGATATGTTTCAAAAAATAATGGAAGGGATTAATGATATAAAACAGGAAATGAAAACTGAATTGACAGATATAAAAGAATATATTAAAACACAAGTGGATGAGATTAAAGGGACAATTGGGCAAATAAAGGAGGATGCAAAAAACACTAAAGAAAAGGTACAAATCTTGGAGAATAGAACAGATATATTAAATCTGGAATTAGAAAAAAACTTGGACTATATGGCTGTGACTGAAATTAGAAATAAAGAACATTGTTTGAGATTCCGTGCAATTCCTGAGGAAACAGGTGAAGACATCAGAGATAAAATTGTTAATGCTCTAGTAAAATTTCTGGATTTGAATGAAGATCGGATGGAATTTGAAATAGACAAAGTGTATAGAATTAATTCCAGATATGCAACAATGAATAAAATTCCAAGAGATGTGCTTGTTCATTTTATAAAGAAGACGACCAGAGATATGGTATTACAGCAACACTTTAAAAATAGCTTTAAAATTGATGGTAAGGAAATACTGGTGATGAAAGAAATTCCTATTAGACTTTTACGTAAGAGAAAAGAATATGCTTTCCTTACAGAGAAACTTAAGCAACACAAAATTCAATTTAGATGGGATGTTCCAGAAGGAGTGATCTTTACATTCAGACAACAGAAATATAGATTGAATACTGTTCAAAAAGCAAGGGACTTCTTGAGAAAAGCTTCAAAAGATATGGATGAAGATAAACTCAAAGATATGGATATAATTCCTGGGGAACAAAGTCAACAAGATATGCAGAGGAAGGGAAGGAAGATGATGGATTAAAAGGAGCATCAGGCACATTTTAAAATACACGCTTAAAGATGGATTACAAATATCTAACTTGGAATATAAATGGAGCCAATACGGCGCAGAAGAGAAAGAAAGTGTTTCATTATTTGAAAAAATTAAAATTGGATATAATTTGTTTACAAGAAACTCATATTAAGAAGAAAGATTCCAAATATTTGATTTGTAAAAATTTGGGTGAAGAATTTATTTCGGCTGGACCAAAAAAAAAAAAATGGAGTTGTTCTCTACATTAACCCACAATTGCTTCCTAAATTGGTATTACTGGATGATAGTGGTAGATTTGTGGGGGTCGAAATTACTCTACAGGGTACAAACATTTTGATAGTGGGTATCTATGCCCCCAATGAAGATAAAACAAGGTTTTACACAGGACTTATGGAAAAATTGTCAGAGTTTTCATATGACCATTGGTGCGTTATGGGTGATTGGAATGGGGTAATCTCACCAAAAATTGATAGGCTTTCTGAAAAAAATATCAAAGAGACACAGGGTAAATTACCGAAGATTTGCTTTGAACTGATGGAACATTTAGAATTGGTGGATACCTGGAGATATATAAATGATAATGCAAAGGAATTTACTTATTTTTCAGAAAGACACAAAACATTCTCGAGGATTGATATGATTTGGATGTCTAAAATTTTAGCGAAGGACACTTTTAAAATGGATATATTACCAAAAACTTTTTCGGATCATAACCCTGTGATATTAACTTTAAAAAAAGAAAAATCTTGGATTTAGATGGAGACTAAATGAATCTTTATTACAGAATGACAAAGTAGTACAAGAATGTAAGAAGAAATTAAAAGAGTTTTTTGAACACAATTTACATAAAGGAACAAGTGAAAATATTGTTTGGGATACAAGTAAGGCATTTATGAGGGGATATCTTATTAAATGTAACTCTGAATTAAAAAAAAGAAACAACAGAAAATGCAATTAATTTTGGAAGAAATAAAACAAAAAGAGGAAGAATTGAAAAAGAATCCAACTAAAGTTTCTATTGTAAATCAAATCAAAATGTTACAGAAGCAAGTATCAATGCTGACAGTTAGAGAAATTGAAAGAAAACTAAATTTTGCTAAACAAAGGACTTTTGAATTTGCAAATAAACCTGGGAAATGGTTAGCATATAAATTAAGAAAAGAACGTCAAAAAAATATCACTTTAAAGATACAAGAAGGAGATGAGACGTTGACAGATAATGTAAAAATTAAAAAGATTTTTCATCAATATTATTCAACATTGTACAAATGTCAGGAAATTCCATCTGAAAAAATAGAAGAGTATATATCTAAACAGAATTTGCCTAAAATTACAGACTTTCAGAGACAAGCTATTAATGGTCCTATTACGTCAAGAGAGATATCTGAAGCTATAAACAAAATTAAATTAGGAAAGGCACCAGGACCAGATGGGTTATCTGCAATGTATTATAAATGTTTGGAGGAAGAACTCTTACTACCATTACAGTCTACAATGAATCTTATTCTGCAAGAGGGAAAGATACCGGATAGTTGGAAAAATGCTAATATAACATTAATACCTAAAGAGGAGCAAGATTTAACTAAAACAAAAAATTATCGACCAATATCTCTATTGAATAATGACTATAAAATTTTTACAATGATCTTGGCAGAAAGATTGAAAATAATATTGCAACAATTTATTCAGGAAGATCAATCAGGGTTTTTACCTAAAAGACAATTACGTGACAACGTCAGGAATGTCTTGAATGTCTTGGAATATTTAGAACAACGAAATGATAAACAAGCAGCTTTGATTTTTTTAGATGCTGAAAAAGCATTTGATAATTTGAATTGGAAATTTATGTTTCAGGTTTTGGAGCAAATGGATTTTGGAGACAATTTTATAAAATGGATTAGATCGATTTATACATCTCAGAAGGCTCAGATAATTATTAATGGAGATTTAACGGATTCATGTGAAATACAAAAGGGTACAAGACAGGGATGTCCTTTATCTCCCCTTTTATTTATTCTGGTCTTAGAAGTGCTGCTTAGAGATATAAGGCAAGATAAAAGAATTTCGGGATTAAAGATAAAAAAAGAAGAATATAAATTGAGAGCATTTGCTGATGATTTGATAATTGTACTAGAAAATCCTTTGGAAGGAATTAATGTATTGATGGACAAATTAAAAGAATTTGGACCGTTAGCAGGATTTAAGATCAACAATCAAAAAACAAAGATGTTGGTGAAAAATTTAACTTTAAAGGAACAGAAAGAGTTAATGGACAAGACAGATTTTACAATAGAGAAAAAGTTGAAATATTTAGGTATCATAATGACAAATAAAAATTCAAAGTTGTTTCATAATAATTATGAAAAATTATGGACAGAGATTAAGAAAGACTTGCTAAAATGGGATAAACTACAACTGTCATTAATGGGTAGAATATCTGTGATAAAAATGAATGTATTACCGAGAATGATGTTTTTGTTTCAAACAATACCTGTAATATCCTCTGATTTACCTTTTAAACAATGGCAAAAAGATATCTCTAAATTTGTATGGCAAGGAAAAAAACCAAGAGTTAAATTTAAACTACTACAAGATGCCAAAGAAAGAGGAGGACTGGGATTACCAAATCTGAGACTTTATTTTGCTGCCTGCTGTCTAGTCTGGATAAAGGAATGGATCTTATTGAGGAATAAAAGACTATTGGATTTGGAGGGCCATAATTTGAAGTGGGGATGGCATGGATATCTATGGTATGACAAAGTAAAAGTAAATGTAGACTTTAACAATCATTTTATAAGACGTCCTCTGTTGAAAATATGGAATAGATATAAACCAAGGTTTTATTCGAAAATACCATTATGTGTCTCAAGTCAAGAAGTGTTTTATAGAAGAGAAATGGCTGGAAAAGAGAAATGGTTAACTTATCAAGAACTATTAGAAAATGTACATGGAGAATATACAATGAAAGAGAGAGAACAACTGACAAAGGAAGGATATAGTTTTCAATGGTTTGCCTATTTACAATTGTTAGAAAGATATAAAATGGACAAGAAAATGTATGGGTTTGAAATAAGTAAATCTGATTTTGAAATAGGACTGTGTACAAATGATGAAAATATAATTGCGAAAATGTATAAACTCTTATTGAAAATGGATATGGAGGAAGAACAAGTAAAAGAGTGTATGGTAAAGTGGGCAAAAAATTTTGGTCATAACATACAAATGGATCAATGGGAAAATATGTGGAAAAAAGGTTTGAAATTTACACTATGCTATAATCTTAAAGAAAATTTTTATAAAATGATGTACCGTTGGTACATGACTCCAGAAAAGTTGTCAAAAATGTATAGTAATGTTTCTAATGTTTGTTGGAAATGTAAACAACAAGAAGGATCATTTTATCATATGTGGTGGTTATGTAAAAAGGCAAAATCATTTTGGGCACAGATAGGTAGGAAGATGCAAAAAATTCTAAAGATAAATATTCAGTCAAAACCAGAATTTTTTTTATTGGGTTTTATGGATAAACAAATAGAAAAGAAATATGGAAGAATAATATTATATATGATTACGGCAGCAAGATTATTATATGCACAAAAGTGGAAAATGGAATCAACACCAACAATGGAAGAATGGCTATTGAAATTAATGGACTTAGTAGAAATGGATAAATTGACATGTTTACTTAGAGAAAAATTGACAGATACATTTCTTAAGGAATGGAAGCCTCTCTTAGACTTTTTGTTGAAAGATCAAAATAAAATGATGATACTGGGATTTGACGATTAATTAAGACAGCCTATGGAGAAAAGGGACTCTGTATGTATACATTAAGGGACAGGTTTGATGTATATTATATACTTATAGCTGATCTGCGACAAATCGGAAGTCAACTATTTTATTTTCATTTTTTGTTGATGTATTGTTATGTTTTTTTGACTTTGTTTTGTTTGTTTTTGGAAAAATTTGAATAAAAATTATTAAAAAATATATATATGACCTAGTGCAGGAACAGCCAATTTGGTACCTCCCAGTTGTTGTTGGATTCTAACTTCCATCGGCCACAGCCAGTATGTCCACTGTTGACAGGAGCTGTAGTTCAACATTGACTATCATTGGCTAGTAATCACTGTAATTACTAATAACTTTTCAGTCCAGAATGCTTCGATGGAGCCCAGATGTCTCAAGTTTCCCATTCTCCACATTTCTCTGGGCTGACCAAAATGTTACTTACCATCAATGGTTGCCAACATGACCCCTTCCTCATGAGAATGATGGGACACAATGATGGGTCATAATGTTTAAATGTGACTACTGCATACATTGGTCCAAATGTATGGAACATTTGCATACCAGCTACATATGTCTCCAAAGCTATGTTATGTTTCTATGCAAATGTTTCATGTTTAATTTTTGGGATCAACACATGCCATATGGCAAATCCTTGCTAAATGAGACAAAAGGAAAGGAAACACGAACCATATGTCCATTCTGCTTACTTTCCCCAAATCCTGCCCTAAGAGAATTCACAAGTGAACATTCAAAGAAAAGTATTAATTAAAGGTATGTCTATATTACAGATGTTAACTGGTTCAGAGGTTATTCCCTATTCCTAGGAAACCCTTGGATATCTGAGCAGGAAGCAAGAATCTCTAGCAGAAAATTCTCAGCAACTTCAATTAATTACAGGTCTCAGAACTCTTTGGAGGAAGTCTGTATGGCAGTTAAAATGGTTAAAAAAATAATATTTCTAAAACTGGTTCCAGAAGCTTTATAATATAAAGGTCTGATAATATTAGGTTATAAATGACTCAGTTGCTTGCAGCTCCATTGTAGCTGAAGGAAGTTCTCACTATCTCGAAGACAAGTTACAGAAGTGTTTAAAATAAAATCCTTTTTTGATACAGAGCAGAAGTCTATGTTTAAACATTTTTATCTCATATGATGCAAATTATCCCTATTCAGTTGACAACCTAATTTCCACTTGCACTTCTCCCAAACCTGATTGATTCCAATTAGCCATGCTTGAGAAGCAAGCATTTAAGTTTGTGTGAAGCATAGGACAAGATAAAAATTAACAATTCATAAGATTAAACACCAGAGGATATCCAGAACTCTGAAGTCTTGTTTTTTGTTTTGTTTGAAAAATATGCCTAGAAAAGCTGAACTTTGACCTGCTGGGGCTGTGGTCACCAGACAAGATGGCTGCTTAGGACTTTTCCTCTACTAGCCTCAACAAAAGTGGAAATTTTAACTGGTAAACTGGTCAGTATTGGACTCTTCAGTGCCTGGTGAGGTAGGCACTGCAAAAAACCAAGCTTTCATTTGGGATGACTTAAACTGCAACTACTATTTTAAAACAGTTCTGAGGCCTACTCCAATGAGACAGTTTTAAAATGGCTGTTAGAATACTCATGTCAGTTAGGATTGCCAGGTCTCCAGTTTTCACCTGGAGACTCCAGTTTTTGGGGGTCCTCTCCAGGTGAGTCACCTTAATCTCTGGATTCTTAGCTTTCATTTTTTCAAAAAAAATAAGTTTCTAGGTGGACTGGTTCAAGAGATATACACCAAAATGTCAGCTGTTCCCACCCCTCCACAACTGTATTAGAAGCCAGCTGCTCTAATCCCCTCCCTTTCAGTTTTTTAGTCAATCAGGGTTGTGATTAACAAGAGATTTGCTGACCTCCACACAAGAGCTAGAACCATTGCTCATCTTGAAAATAGTTTCCTTTCCTTTTTGTCTGCACATCAGAAGGTGAGTGAGTGTATAATATGTTATACTTTTTGAATTATAAGTAGTCAAACAAGTTTAAATTTTACATAGCTGTTGAAGAGGTCAATTTATTTGTCTAATTCATAGCCTGTTTTGAAAACCTTCCCAATATGAGATTTTAATGGTGTCCTCTATGTCAGGACCCTGAGAAATGTAGTCAAATGCCCTGGCAACTACATTCTCAAAGGCTTCTTGCAACTGCAACATTGCTGAGCAAGGTCACAACTGTGTCCCAAATGCAAGAGCCCCTAGAACATATTTTCAGGGCATCTGACATTCTCATGTATCCTGAAAAATATGTAATATGGTTCCTTTTAACATTCCAAGCCATAACATTCAAATTCAGTTAACATAAGCTCAGTTAACATTCCAAGCCATAAAATAACTTGTTGAGAAAATGGTGCTTGATTTGTGTAATCCACAGTCATACCAGTCAGATAAATCCCCTATCCTTTATTTATTTAAGGTAGTGGGAAGAGTGAGGTTTAAGCAGGGGTTCATTGCTGGATGTTATGTTATTGTATGTTTTCAGTTTACTTTTTTGCAGCTGTTAATATCATACCTGTAACACCTCAGATTCAAGAGCAGAGTTGTTTCCAATGCCTTGGTGGATCAAAGATCTATTTTATGGGTACAGATGCATGAAAATATTCATGGGTACAGATGCATGAAAAAGCAGAATACAGGTACTTCTACCTGACTTGAGACAATGTACGATAAATTACCTCACTTCAGGTTGTGCAGTCCTAGAAGTAGCATTAGAGGATTATTAAATCCTATAAAAAAAGACAAAATGGTTGCACAAACATTAAGCAGAGAAAGATGTTGCTTTTTTTCTCCCCCTCCCCACAAAAGGTACATAAGGCAAAGATTGTTCTGAAACTTTTAAAGACTTGTGACTTAAGGCAGGACATGTACTTCTAAACAATGAAGTGTGACTATTGCTTTAGCTGGTGGCTCTCAGCTTTCAACTCAGGATACCATGGTAGATACAAAGGAAATAGGCTTTATGTTCATTTGAGGTATATGGCAACTATGGGTGAGGAGAAAGTAGATTGAGATCTACTGGTGGATGTCTGGGTGATGTGCAATGTATCAGCAATGAACTTTGACTCTGCATTGTCTACAAATACCAACAGCAAAGAAGAAGAAGCTCCTCCCACCCCCCATATTAGGCTGCTGGAAAAGAATGCTTGCAGGCGGGGACAAACCAAGAATGTATTTTTGTGTGAAAGGCTTTGTTCTGTACTGATCACAAATTCCTATATGTATGTGCTCACAGGCACTTTGTTCCTGGATTCTTAGATGTCTGCCTGGCTGACCCACTATACCTCAACTAACTCTGATTGGTGGGTGTCGTGAACCTGCCCTTCAGCAGGGGTTATCCCTCCTGACACCCCACACTTGGTTTAGGAAACCCCCACCCAGCAGGACGCTTGCCTCAGCCTGGGTCAGATATGCTCTCTGCATCATAAGCTTCAGCCCTTCCACCTTTTGTCCCACCAAAAAGGTAAGCACAAGAGGATGTTGGTACAGGAGTTGAATAGGACCCCTGATATGATAGTACAAGTGACCAGGCAGACACACAGGAATTTAAATGAACAAAATAACTATATTAAAATACAAGATGTTAATTAGTATATTGATGTATAGTCCCTATCTTCCTTACCTGTCTTACCCCCTCTAACTAATATGTAATCCACCCTTTTCCACCCAGCTCACTCCCACAACACTTCCCTCCTACCGTTCCAAATCCCAGCAAAACTCCCAACTGTCAAAATCAACTATCTTTTTATTAAAACCTCCCTTAGAACTCTCACTCACACACACCCTACCACCTAGCAGTCTTACATCACTCATACTCCCAGGCATTCCATTAACTCCTTCAAATCTGTAACACATTTAATAACAGTTCCTAGCTAGAGGTTTTGTTACAACTGGCTTTAAGGTTCTAGCAGCTCCCATCTGCCCCAGCCAGCATAGCCAATAGCCAGGGATGATGGGAGTTGTAGTCCAGCAACATCTAGAGGTCCACAGATTATCTACCCATACCTAGGATGGTTCCTTAGATCCTAGATGCCCAAATTGTCCCAAACAGTCAGATAATGCATGTGTCTGTGTTAGGGATGGGGTTCACTAGGTGGTTCCTATCCATTTTAATTCTGACAGTCCGGTTTTTGGGTGCCAATCCACCATTTTTCCCCCATTTGTTTTTGCAATTGCCAATCCATTGGGTTTTTGAGCAAAATAAAACAAACATAATTTTAATGAAAATGCTTATGCTGTAGGTACTTGTTCCACTTTTTTTATATTGACATTTCAGTTAAGGCAAATAATCACCCATTGAGTCTGTCTTTTGCCTCAAGCTAACTGATGTGCTGCTTAAAGATGACTCCTCTCCCATTTCATGATTCTTGTTGTTTTGCAGTACTTTTGATTTTTACAGTTGAAAAATTGACCACCACTGCTTATTTTAACTTATTTTCTTTAGGGAATTACTATAGCCAGCATGAATTTTTCACATTCCACAATGTTAAACTGAAAATACCCCTCCATACCATTTTGATGCTTCCCATAAGCTTACTTCAAAACAAAACCTTACAAAAGTTCTGAGTCCTAAAATCAGAAACATTTGCTTAACAACCCTGTAACCTTTCATGGCAATACACAAAACAAAGAGAACTGAGAGGTCAAACTGTAAAAAGAGAGAAAAAACAGACCCCTGTTTGACTTTATTCTGTAGGTGTTCTCATAATCTATCGAAATTAATTAAAAAGCAGCCATGTTCACAGAATACATGTAATCCTATTACTGACAATCATCCTAGGCAGTTTAAGTTTTTAAAAATGCCTAGCTGATTTTTAATTAATTTAAGGAATTTAGAATTGAAGTCAATGATAAGCCCGGGCAAGCTCAGTAAGAACCAACTGTTAGTGTTCTAAAAGCCAGACTCACATATGCTTGGCTTGGCTAATCAGGGGGCTACACCCACACCAGACTTTGATTTCACTTGAGACACTCATGGCTTCTCCCAAAGAATCCTGGGAAATATAGTTTGTAAAGGATGCTAAGAGGAAACTCCTATTCCCCTGACAGAGCTCCAGTGGCCAGAGTGGTTTAACAGTCAGCCACTCTGACTGAAGCTCTCCTAGCAGCTCTGAGCACCCTTCACTAACTGCACTTCCCAGGATTCTTTGGGAGAAGCCATGGCTGTCTAAAGGGAAATAAAGGTCTGGTGTGGATGTGGCCAGTGACAGCTTTGGTTTAAATTGGGTGGTAGACTACATGTGCCTGCAGGAAAAGCTGAAGAACAATGATAATGTTCAGTGTTTTCCTTTTGGAAAGGAAAGGGTCTTCACCTCTGCCCAGTGCCCACTAAGGATGGAAAGTTCTCTCAGTTCTCTCAGTTTCTCATTTCCCCAATGTTAAATTAAGTTCTCTACATTTCTGCAGCAATCTGTGAATTTTTTTAAAATTATCATGAAAATTCTCCACAATTTTAGTGCAAATTTCTCAAAATAAACACATTTTTGTGGCAGATTTGACAAAGGTACACATTTTTCCAAGCAATTTCTCATCATTTCATCCCATTTTGCATGTTATTTTCACTCATGTATTCATTTTTATGGACACTTTCCCCTAATATATGCATTTTTATAAATGTTGTTTAGTTGGCGAACTGCATCCCAAAATTCCAATAAATGTGAATGGATGGCTGTGTTTCAGTTATCATATTCTTTTGGAAATTGCAAATTTGATAATGCAAACTGAAAATTCTCACCCATCCATAGTGCCCACCCACCCAATCTCCTCCCCTCTCACTACCCCTTCCTCCCTCCCCTTCCCCTTCCTGTCCTCCCTCCTTCCCTCTCCCTGCCCCTCCCTCTCCCTGCCCCTCCCTCTCCCTGCCCCTCCCTCTCCCTGCCCCTCCCTCTCCCTGCCCCTCCCTCAGGTCAGTTTTACCTATCCTAAGCATGACTGCACATCAGTCAATCCCACTGGATGTTTTAAAAGAAATGGGGGTACCACAGCATCTGATTGTCCTGATGCACAACCTATATTCTGGACAAGAGGCTACTGTAAGGACAGAATATGGAGAAAATTGGAAAGGGTGTGAGACAGGGGTGTATTTTATCACCCTATTTATTTAATCTATATACAGCACATATCAAATGGAAATTGGGATTGGACCAAGATGAAGGAGGTGTGAAAATTGGGAGAAATATCAATAATTTAAGATATGCAGATGATACCATACTATTGATTCAATCAATCCTTTATTAACGATCACAAGGATCCATACAGCATATAAAAAACATTTATAACATCTTGGTTTACAGTTCCGAATATAGTCGTATTTTAATTTAAAACTTTTATATCATATCTGGTTCTCATAATATTAAAAATTAAAATTCTATAAAGACTCTTTCCTTTTTAATATTGCTATTGTAGCAAATTTTGCTACCTTCCATGTGATTTCTTTCTTATGGTCAGACAATAAATAATCTATTCGTGAAACATCAGAATTTAAAATTTGGTTGTCTAAAAGAGGTGTAATAAGGTGCAATCTAGGTTGATCGTATATAGGGCAATATAATAAAACATGGGCATTCGTTTCAATCTCTCTTCTTTCACAGGGGCATAGGCGTTCCATATATGGAGTCTTATTATATCGACCCTCCAGTACAGCTGATGGGAGGACATCACACCTAATCCAGGTAAATGCTTTTCTGTATTTGGGTATATTAAGATTAGTCAAGTAAGGCATCGGGAGGTATGGACTGACATTATATCTATATTTTTTCGCCATTTCTCGATTTGTTTGTAAGTCAATATCCCTTATACGTTGCCTGATATTTATCCTTGCCGACTCGTATCCCATCTGTCTTATTATTTATATGGTAAAGCCGAGATGTTGAAGTTTATCTGTAATTGTAGTGTTCCATATTGACTTAAAATTATCCTCAAGAATGTGAGGTGCTAAGCCTTGGGGTTCTAAATATAATTTTAGCCAATAATTAATCCTCAATATCCAAATAATTGATTATATGGATTGTACTCCAGTTTCTAGCCGTATAAGGCTATTGGGGACACATGTGGGTAGTGCCATAATGGACCATATAAAAGAGGTTTGCAACGCTTCTATCTCTGGAAATTTGTCCCTTGTTGTCGCTTGCATACCATACGTGAGCTGTGGGATTATTTTGGCTTTAAATACTTTCAGGGCAGGGATAATTAGTTGTCCGCCATTGGTGTAATAAAAAGTTATCAAGGCTTTTGATGTTCTCTTGGCATTTAATATAGTTGATTTAATATGATGGCTATGGCTGCCTGTCGCTTGGAAGGTGAAACCTAAGTATTTAAATGAGTTCACCTGTTCAATAATGCTTCCGTTTAGTATCCATTTATGTTTCAAACGTTTTTTACTAAATACTAATACCTTGGTCTTTTGGTAATTTATTTCTAGGCCTTCAATTTGACAATATTGAGCTGTTCCGCATAGTAATTTCTTCAGTCCTATCAAGGTCCTTGATAATAGAGCAATATCATCAGCATATAAGAGGGCATTCCTGGGGATATTAGCTAGCATAGGGGAGTGTATAGCGCAATGATTTAGCTTTTTAATAATATCATTAATATATAAATTAAAAAGTAAGGATGATAAAACACATCCTTGTCTAACCCCTTTTTGCGTTTTTATCGGATTGGTTAGATGTCCCTGTATATTACATCTAACTCTTAATTTAGTATTTTTATATAAGCCTTGCAGCAAGGTTAATAGACGTCTATCAACGCCAAGATGGTATAATTTCGACCATAGTCTTGATCTTGGGATCGAATCAAATGCTGCTTTCAGATCGATATAGGCAACATAAAAAAGCCCCCTTTTCTAAGAGTGTATTTATCAATAATATGCTGCAGGACTATTATGTGGTCCATTGTTGAGCGGTTTGGATGGATTCATCACTTGGATGAAACGGATTATTTGGATCCATACCAATCGGGTTTCAGGACTGGTCACGGAACTGAAACAGCCTTGGTCGCTCTGGTTGATGATTTGAGGAGGGCATTAGATAGGGGAGAATCCACCTTTCTTGTCCTCCTCGATCTCTCAGCGGCTTTTGATACTGTCGACCACAGTATCCTTCTGCTTCGCCTGGAGGGATTGGGAATTGGAGGCACTGTATTACAGTGGTTCCATTCCTTTCTCTCCGACAGGTACCAACAGGGTAGCGTTGGGGGAGGAGGTATCAGACCCTTGGCCTCTCAATTGTGGTGTGCCACAGGGCTCTATCCTCTCTCCCATGCTATTTAACATCTATATGAAGCCGCTGGGAGCAATCATCAGGAGATTTGGGCTGCAGTGTCATCAATATGCGGATGACACTCAGCTCTATCTCTCATTTAAATCTTCACCAGAGTTGGCTGTGGAGACCTTGTCCAACTGCCTGGAATCCATGAGTGGATGGATGGGAAGGAACAAGCTGAAGTTGAACCCTGATAAAACCAAGGTACTATTTGTGGGGGACAAGAGAAGGTTGGGTGACATTGACCTGAAGTTCAATGGGGTGAGTTTACCCCTAAAGGACCAGGTCCACAGACTTGGGGTTGTGCTTGATTCCAGGCTGTCCATGGAGGCTCAGATTTCGGCAGTGAGCCAGGCAGCCTGGTACCAATTACATCTCATACGAAGGCTGCAACCCTACCTTCCTGTTCATCAGCTCCCACTGGTGGTACACGCCCTGATCACCTCTCGTTTGGACTACTGCAATGCGCTCTACGTGGGGTTACCCTTGAAAACGGTCCGGAAATTACAACTGATACAAAATGCGGCGACTCGACTACTTACGAATAGTCGCCGCTGAGATCACATCACACCAGTGTTGTTCGACCTACACTGGCTTCCAGTTGTTTTCCGAGCCCAATTCAAGGTGTTGGTATTGACCTTTAAATCCCTATACGGTTTCGGCCCAGTTTATCTCACGGAGCGCCTTCAACGCCACCAATTATGCCACCCGACAAGATCGGCCACACAGGGCCTTCTCTTAATCCCACCAACAAAAACAGCCAGATTGGCGGGTACAAGAGAGAGGGCATTCTCAGTGGCGGCCCCCACTCTTTGGAACTCCCTCCCACAAGATCTCCGGCATGCCTCTTCCCTAAATGTATTTCGGAAAGCCTTAAAGACCTGGCTTTTTCAGCAGGCCTTCGGGGTATCCAGGGAGGGTTAATCAATATAATTGTAATGCCTCCTACCCAGTTTTAATATTGTTGTTGTAGATCTATTGTTTTTATTGTATTACTGTATTTTATTAATTGTATTTTAATAATTTTGTAAGTCGCCTAGAGTGGCCATTGGCCAGATAGGCGACGAAGAAATTAAATTTATTATTATTTATTATTATTATTTCAAGTGCCCATTAACTGGCAAATGGGCCAGAGAGATCCTTATGTTATTGACACTCTTCAGGACAGCCTCCCCTCCTGGGGCCTGAGAGAGGCTTGTGTTTTGAGTTGATTCTGAGGAAAGGCTGGGAGCTGCACCATGGCTGTAGGGTGCCTCCTGTAAGCCTGATGTAAAGCAAAAGATTAGACTGTTGATGCCTTGAACCCCTCCATTTTAAGCTCAGGTTGGAATGTGTGTAAATAAACAAACCATATTTCATAAAGACACCACAGTCTCCGCTGATCTTCTTTCCAAGGAAACCAAATCCTAGGTAAGCGCAGGGACCCCTGGAAATCTCTCACCGCTAGGAGATTGGGGTGGTGCACAACAATATATTAGAGCCAAATAAAAGAACTCACTGGGGGGGAAAGGCATAATTAAATCAAATTCACTTACTGGTAGGGCTGCACCTCAATGTTCTCAACATTTCAAATTTTTGGATCAAAAATACTAATATTGGAGGGGGGGAAGAAACACATTCCCCCAAATGCTTTAGTGAGAATATCCACCTTTTTGTGGTCCAGTGTCACAGTTTCCCCTTTCTTCCTGGGTTTGTCATATGGGAAATCTCAGCCAATCAGTGATCATACAATGAATAGGAAGACACTGACATCTTGACTTGACATAGCAATCATACTTGGCCATGTAAGGATATCAGTGAGGGCAAATGAATCCAACTGAGAAAAGAACAATATATGTACATTCCCAGCCTTGCTGCTGGGGGAGGGGGAGCATTGTAGGCATAACAGAAAATGTTTCTGAACAACCGTGAGCAGATTTGGCTTAGCACTTCATCTTGCCTATTGCAGAGAAACTGGCATAGACAAGTCACATCCATCCCTCCAGTTTAACCCACGTGTCACCAGTTGACTTCTTCTAGGAGCAGCTGAAGTTGCAGTCAAATCGATGGACTTGTTCCCCTCTGCTGTTGCAAGATGACATTGGTCACTGTTGGAGGATGAACAATAAAACTGACTGGCAGGAGTCACTGGGAGCACAGGATGAGGCTGTAGCAGCTGTCAGAATGGATAGTGAGCTACAAACCCCTGGAGGCTTCTAATTACTTGGGAGATCTATTAGGGTCTCTATGTGAACTCTGTCAAAACTGCTACACATACATTACTTTAAGTGTGTAGCAGAGGGCAAGAGTGCCTTCATCATCCTTCCACTATAATAAACTTCTGAACTGTGCTTCAACTGAAAATTTGCCCTAATTTGGAGAAAGATCAGTCCTATCCTATGGCCTATTACTATTCCCAAAGGGTTTCTAGAGTATTTTGTAGGAATGGACTTTGTGTTACATGAGAAATCTATTCTTGATGAGGACACTTAATGGTGACATGTTGCTCATAAACACCTACAAAACCTCATCTACTTGTGGGACTAAGTATTTGTCTACTCTTATTGAAAGGGTCATTGTGTAGGACGATATTCTCCTCATCCACATCACTGGCATAAGAATGAGTATTTGCATAGCCAATAAAGAGCAGCTCATCAAGTCAGAGTGTCAGGTACAGAGTGTTGCAAACCTTAGTCCAGCTGGCAGAAGTAAAAATCTATATTGGGACTCTTGGGACATAAGGAGAGAACAAAATTTCTCTGAGCCACTGGTGTGTGCTGATGAATGGGGGCAGGAGGTGGTGGCAATCACTCTCACACTTTCTAATGCACCTACACATAAAAGAAGATTTTTAAGGTGGTCCTTTCTCAGATATATTTCTTCATATTTAAATCCCCCAGACTTCCCAAAAAGAATTGTGAACTAAACATGTATGATACTCTGACATGGGTGTGAGTGGGTAGGGAGGGAGAATGTATTTTTCACAGACAATAAATATCTATAGTTTTCAATAGATGTTCTCAAGCATTTTAGTATATGAAATGGTGATCAGAAATATGGTTTATGCTATTGATGGATTTTAAAGCTATTCATGGGCTTTTAAGCCTTTGCTTCTCTAATGCAGTACCATAGATATAATTACATTTGGCATCACATATCTCACCAGTGTGCACTGGCACACAGCCACTATTTGCACATATGTTGGTCTGACAGTCATTTCCTTGAGGTTTTTCTTCCTCCAGCCTGTTAACAACTACAGTAAGAATGTAGGCCAAACTTCAAGTTTCATGTGAATTTGTCAAAACCTGAAGAATTTTAAGGTTATGGAGTAGCCATATAGGGCTAACAATATTCTCTGAGTAGTGGTTGTTCTGCACATTCCTAGGTTATCACTAGATTTCTCCTAAAAGTGAACTTTTTTTGGAAGTTGCTTTCAGGAAACTCTTCAGAGGAATTTTGAGTTTAGATTTGTGAAACTCCTCTGGATGGGGTGGATATTAATCATCTCTAACACCCCTTCCAGTATTTATGCCTTCCTGGAAGAACCGTGTGAATTAGGTGAATGACTTGGTTCATCTCCATCGAGATGGATGATGTGAAAGAAAACTTGAGAAGCTACTTACACTGAGTCAGATAATTGATCAATCTAGCTGTGCATTGTTTACACTGACTGGCAGTAGCTTTCCGTGGTTTTAGATAGGAGTCTTTCCCAGCCCTACCTAGTGAAACTAAAGACTGAAACTTGGACCTTTTTTGTATGCAAAGCGGCTCACCTATTGTCATTTCCCTAATGTCATTCCCCTATGCTATCCTCTATTCACTCATGCATATAATTTTTTTCTGTCTAGACACAACCTAGAATTTGGTATGAGGACATGAGAAAATGTCTCCCTATGCCAGAGAGGTAACAGATGGACTGTCCTATACTCCAAGTCATTGTGGTTCATGAGGATCAGCTGTGACACATAGGAAATAAGATTCCCCCCATCTTATTTTGCTATTGAGAGCACTTCAGTCTTACTGCAGTGCATCATATCAAGCATTTCTGCAATGAGGTCATTGGAGGTTGCCATTAGATATAATAGTCAAAAGGTGATGTGTGGGCTGAGACTCCAGTGTTTAAAATATGTGAAGTTTCTATATTCCAAAGCCCACATCATTCATTCAGCCAGGCTAATGTGCCATCCGGTCATGATAACAGGGATGTTCTGATGCTGGCCTGAGGCAAAATCTTATGGGTGACATTGGGATAGAAAATCTGGTAATTAGGGTGAGAATATGCAACATGTCCTTTGCACTACAAATTTGAACAATGGCCTTTTAAAAAAAAAAAAGGAAATATATAAGTTCATTCATCAGATAAGCATTTTGCTATAGGCCAGAACTGATTAATATGTGAAGAAGACAGGTATTCAGCATGAACTACACTTTCAGAAGCAAATGTAGGACTAGCAAGCCTGGCTTCCGCTTCTCCCATACAAACAAATGGGAAAGTTTCTAACTAGCAATGACACCCTTCAATGCATCCCCTGCAATTATTCCATACATAATTCCTCACAGTAATTTATAGGCTGCACTGTAAAATTGCTGCTGTACTGCAAAATCAAATATTTGTTCAGACCTTAGATAATCATACATATATATGTTGGGTGACTGGACTGGCTCCAGGTTTCCCCAGTACACACACCCATGCTTCTCTTTATAATGGGGAACAGGTGGCCCCAACTCCTCTCTGTAGTCATCCTGCCCTCTGTTGTCATCTTTGGTGGATAGGCAGATCTTCCATACGCACAACTCGAAAGAATAGGAGGTGGCTGTGGTGACACAGTTACCTGCATGGATGGAAGAAGTGGCATCACAGCTTGGGGTGGGTACGAGGAAGAAGTAGTGTGGAGATGTTTCTGGGTCATTGGCAGCTGCCCAGTCATGTTGCCTGGTTTGACCAGATGCGTGTGTGGCAGGGGAAGAATCTGATTTAAAGAACAGATGGAATTGACAGGTAAAGAGAGATGTAAACCCTTCCCCTCCCTTGGCCTACCTCCTGATGGATCTAGGCACTTCTTTGTCAGCTGGGCTCACTTTCAGAGTCAGAGTCCTACTGGGAGGGGAAAAAATTGCCAATGATCATATGATAACCTTGTCTACAAATGCCACTAAACCACTTGCTCACTCAACTGTGTGGACAAAAAAAAAAAGCTTGTTTTATAAAACTGCCTGTCCAGGTCTCTGGGAGATTATTCCTACTTGCTACTAGTTGAGTGACTTTTACATGTCTCACCTATGGAACATTCCTATGGGATAACATAACCCTCTATGGCCAGCTGTGATAATCTCTCAACGCAATTTGAGGACAAAGTAATTCATATTTGCTCTGAACTGTGTACTGCTGAGAATGCAGTATGAGCAGATGGAAGCAGTTGTGATGCAAGGTTCTAGTCTGTTCCCCATGCTCTTCAACATCTATTTGAAGCCACTGGGAGAGACCATCCAAGGATTTGTGTGAGGTGTCATCCGTACACTGATAACACCCATCTATCTCTCTTTTCCACTGGAATCAGGTGAGTCTGAGAAAATGCCAAACCAGTGCCTGAAAGTGATAATTGGGGGAGATGAGGGCCAATAATCTGAAGCTGTATTCTGACAAGACTAAGACTCTGTTGGTGAGTGGTTCACAACTCAGGAAGGTGGATCAGATGAGGAGTCTGGGGGTACTCCCAGGAGCGTCACTACCGGGGTGCGGTGGGTGCAGATCGCACCCGGGTGACACCATGAGGGGAGTGACACCCAGAGCCACCCCGCCCCATGCCGTTGCCCAGCAAAGGAGCCGAGAAGCGCTCTGGGTTGGTCGGAGCAGCCAACTCCTCCTCGGAGGCACGCAGTGGGCGGGCGAGACCGGGCGCAGTGTCGGCTGGGCAAGGGAGGCACGCTGGCGTTCCCAGGCCTGCTTCTCCAGCTGGGTGCCCCTCTGGCGCACGCCCTCCCAGGGGCATGGACAGGGGTGGCTGGCCTCACATGCATGTGCACCCTCAGCACAAGATTTGGAGGCTCACCAAGGGCCCCCCAGCACCCGGTCCAGTGTGCGCCGAAAGCAGGTGCCCGCTTGCTGGCGGTGAAGCCTGGACGGGCCTTCCACCATCAGCCTGGAGTGTGTGGTGAGCGCGCATGCGTGCGACTAGCCACCCCTGTCCATGCCCCTGGGAGGGCATGTGCTGGAGGTCTGCACCCCCACACACTCCCACTAGTGATGCCTCTGGGTACTCCTGAATCAATCTTTGTCACTGGAGGCTCATTTGGCCTCAGTGGCTAGGAGTTCCTATTACCAGCTATGGCTGGGTTGCCAGCTATGTCTGTTATTGGACTGGGTAGCCTTGCTACTGTGATCCATACCCTCATAACCTCATGACTGCATTACTGCAATACACTCTACAAGGGGCTGTTCCTGAAGACACTTCAGACAGTGTAGCTGGTACAGAATGATGCTAGTTATTGAGCAGCATGCCACTTCAGAGTCATATTACAATGGTTCTCTGTGATCTACCTATGCATTTCCAGGCCCAATTTAAAATGTTGCAATTGACTATTAAAGCTTTAAATGGCTCAGAACTCGAATACTTGATGGAGGGTCTCATTCAGTATGTACCAGCCTAGCCATAAAGATCATTGGGGGGAGGGTGAAACTTCTTAGATTGCTACCACTGGATGAAGCTTGAGGGATGATGACTAGGTTGAGGGCATCCTCCCTCTTGAACTCTCTTTCTCTGAAGATCTGAAACCCATAATCTCTACACCACTTTTGTTGGATATCAAAGACATGCCTCTTTACTCAGGCATTTGGGCGTTTTTGAAGTTACTACCCATTAGGCTCAGGAAAATTTGGTCTATAAAACTGTCTATGGGATTGTTTGTTTGATGCTGTTTTAAGGTTGAAGGTAATTTTAAGGTTTTACTTTGTTCTATTATGTATTTGACAGTGATTAATGAACCGCTCTCAGAATTATTTTACAAAAAAACCCTAAACGTGGTATATAAACAAATTTTAAAATAAATAAATAAATTCCCAATAATGAAGACAAAGCGACAACACAACGTTGTTCAACACTGTGGAAGAAATTGTGTTGAGATCAGATCTGTTAGAGACACCTTTATTTTGTTCAAATTCAAACAGCTATTTGGAGAGAACATGGAATTCCGAAGTTCTCTGCCCCTTTATTATTACAGCACATATTTATACCATTTCCCAAAGCACATATAAACAATTTACAGTATGTCATTTTAGCATGTCAGCATATGTCAGCATGTCAGTCTTTCACATACAGCAGATTACATAGAGCACAGAAAATTAAACATTAATCAGAGTAAACACTTAGTTTAAAGTCAAAGGCTTACATACACACAGCTTCCACAGGCTTTCCTAACTTGTTTGCTCTCCTCTTGTTTATACTACTTGCATACAACATAAATATTTTTCTTGGAGTATCTTTTTTTCCCCTTCTCTCTTAGTACATTAAACAGAAATATTCTACCCATCATTATCTGCATTCATAATTCTGAACCAAAGCTAGGAAATCTGAAACAAAGCTGAGGCCTAGCTTTTGTTGCTTCCACAACACAATATGGAGAAAGCTGTGAACTCTGAAGCCAAACTGGAAAAGGACGTAAAGATTACTTGCTTCTGTTAATTATTAACATTATTTTTTCCAGTTAAAGATGGTCTGCTTAATTGGAGCATGAATTAGAAGACAGTGTCCTAACACTTCCTGTTATACTAGGAATGGGGGACCTGTTGCCCTCCAGACAATGTCTGACCATTGGCGATGCTGGCTGGGGCTGATGGGAGTTGGAGTTCAACATCTGGAGGGTCACAGGTTCCCCACCCCTGCTTTATGCTTACTTTTCACAACTACCTGCACACAACTGACTTTGCACAAGCACCTGATTCCCCGTTATGTTTCAATACATTTCCTTGCATTCCTTTAGTAAAGTTCAGTTTGACCAAGGCTTATACTATTCTCTCTCCCCACCCCCACCCCTTTCATGTTGAACAACTATAATCATTGTTCATTTTGAGACTGACAAAGGACAGCTGAGATGTCTTATAATTCTGAGCCTATTTACAGTGGGTGTTTCATTATGATCACTGTTTAGATAAATTGTGTCGGCTTTTCTCATCACATGCAAAGTGATTAAGCTTTGTTTGCATATCCTGCCAGCAAAAGCTATATTGGGCAAACACAGAAACAGCAAATGATGATTTAGTGCCAAGATTGTAAAAGCTATCATTTACAAGGAAGAGTGTAGCCCTGTTCACATGTTACTCCAGTGTAGGGATGGGGAGCAATTCATATGATGTATATGTTAATTCACCAAATTTGTACTTCTGAAACCAATCCACAAACTGAAACACAGCTCTCTTTTGAAATTCACACTTCTCAGAATCTTACTATGTATGGAATGCATACAAAACTACATACATTAGTGATAAGTGCACAGAAAATGAAATGTATTGAAACATGTAAAATTGCACTGAACTAGGAGTTTGCAAGAAAATTGCTTGCAAAAATGCATACACCAGGCAAAATTGCATACAAAAATGTGTATATTAGGAAAATGCATACAAAAATTGATGAAAACCTTTGTTTAAATTGCAACACATGTGAAGCCAACATTGGCAGATTTATCCATCCTATTTGTAAGGCATAGTTGTGTTTACTTTAGAGTGAAGCTGCAATTTCAGATCCATGCTGATGTAATTCTTTCTTACTCCAACAACAGCATATTGTACACGGTTGTCTGTAAAGAAAGATCAGTGCATGAGCACATAGGGGCTGATTGTGATGGGGATATCCTGCTGTGTGGGTGTCCCAATCATGTGGATTCTCTGTGTGCAAGCACTTGTTGGGAGTTCTTTACAGACAACTATGTGTAATACATGAAATAAGATCCTGTTGCAGCAAAAAGCTTGCCACATCAGGGTCCAGATCTACCCATGCTGGCTATTTATGAAAGTAAAAATGTGCACACCAAGGGGAAACCACCTGATTAAAATAGATCGACTTTCTCTGTGTTTTAACTCATAACTCAGAGACAAGTGAAAGATTTGGGGTTGGGAAGAACCCCTTGTATTTCATAAAATCATTTACTCTTACCTAGGGATGGGTGAAAATTCCACTGAATTCAGATTTAGCACCAGATTTTTCAATGGTCTGCATATTCATGGTCTTTCTGCAGCAATCCTGTTTGCTCCAAACTTCAGTGGCTTTCCTCTGACCCCAGATTTTTTACCTTCAGATATTCCCTCAAATATATTGTTTTTAGCCTACTCACAGCACAGCACAACACAGTAGTGCAGGTTTCTCTCTCTCTGCCTTCCTCCCCTCCACTCAAACAATCCAAGCTCCAAGTGGAAAGGAAGTATGCCAAGCCTATAATAGCGGAGGAGGAGGAGGAAGAGGTGAAGCCATTTTCCTTTCAAAATATTGATATTTCTTTTCAAAATATTGATTTCATTTCATTTATTGATATTTTCCTTTCAAAATATTGTTATTAATATTGACATTTTTGAGGTGGAAAAAGCCGACCAGTAAAATCAATGGATAGCGAACAAGGGATGAATAAAATTGATACTGCCTATTAGGTCAATAGAATAAATTGGAAGCAACATCAGCCAATGGATCCCATCCCTATTCTTCCTCCCTGCCAATATGGGAGCTATACTAGAGCTGGAGCATACCAAACAGATGACCATGTCAATTTTATTTATATACCAATTTCTAATTATGCTCAAGATGATTTACATTGAAGTGACAAAAAGTGTATTACAAAAAAAAATTTAGTCTGCAGATGCTTTCAGATTGTCACTGTATTCAAGTGGATTGAATCGTACACTTACAAATTCAGGCTGTGCAATTAAAGTTGATTTGGAAGTTTTGCACAACAAACTTTCCTCAAAAGATCAGACTTTCATGATAAGGAAAATGATGGGAAAATGCGCCATAAAGTGTGGGATAACATTTGCTTGACGCAACTTCATCTAACCTCCCTGCAAACAAATTAGGATGAATGCTCAATAAACAAGTCATGTAGAAGTGACCTACATCTTCATAGTTAAAGCACGTTCATAATAGGATAATCCATAAATAAAAACATAGCAATCTGTTAAATAATTCATCAAAACATACAGTTCATAATTGCTAGATCATAAAGTTTGAAAACAAATGGAAAACAAAGAAACAATCAGTGTCTACTTTAAGACTCTCTGGTTTGGAGGTCCACCATGCCTTTAGGCAACAGATTTGGTTGTTTAACTGCTCTTATTATCAAAAGTTTTTCCTTGTGAAAAAAAATGAAATGGACTGCCTTCAAGTCGATTCCGACTTATGGCGACCCTATGAATAGGGTTTTCATGGTAAGTAGTATTCAGAGGGGGTTTACCATTGCCTTCTTCTGAGGCTGAGAGACAGTGACTGGCCCAAGGTCACCCAGTGAGCTTCAGGGCTGTGTGGGGATTCGAACCCTGGTCTCCCAAGTCGTGGTCCAACACCTTAAGCACTATGCCACACACCCTGCTATAACTGGACCCTATTAAATCTAGTCCTGCCCTCTGGGGCAGTACACAGTCTGTTTTACAATATGAATATAAGCTTGTGTAACTTTCAAGCTCATGTATTTCAGTACTGAAAGCCAACTGAAATGTTTGGGAGGAGGGGTTGCATAGTACAGTCCTCTTGTGACTGTTCCACTTAAGGTAGTAGTAGAAAGTTTATTGCACAGCCATTAAGCCGCCGCAATACATAACAAACACAATACATAACAACAACACAGCAGGTAAGAGTGTTACATTTTAGAAAGTTCTATTATGACAAATCCTCACTCAGCAATACAAACTGGCACAACAGGATAACTCTAGGATAGAAACCCTTTCAGTTATGTTTTTCATCTCCAGGAATATTTTGAAGCACAGAAGTATTCTTGTATGTGATCCCCTTACCTGTACTCAGAAATGGTGCAGTCCCTAGAGGACTGTCTGTATGATGTTCCATTTCTAAATATTTCTGGAACCCACATTTCCTTAACTGAAGGCCATGTAAACTAACACTAATTGTTTTTGGCCTGCAATTTTTGTTTTTTAAATACTGACTTCAGGCTATTTAAATAATGTATCACTATAAGCAATAAGAACAATCAGTTCTATGATGCTATTACTTGAGTTGACATCTCCTTCACAGAATGACCCAAGGGACTTGGCTGACTAGGACCTTTGGGGAGACAGTTTATCATATACTATCAAAATCTGTTACAGTCGTCACCTCCTTCTAATCTACTCATGCACCTCCAATTATTTTAACATATGTTCCTCTTTTATCATGATATCTTTTTTACTGGTCAGGATTTATTTATTTTTAATCATGAGACATTCTTCACTTTCTAATTTTGTGAATGATGTGCTTCTTTATTATTTATGTGCTATAATTGCTGTACGTGGCAGAGTAATATAACAAAAAGACAGATCTCTGCCTTATGGGCTTACAGTCTAAACTTTGACAGACAGGAAAACAACAAAGGCACCCTTGCACCATATGTGTTAAATATTATGATACCACTTTAAACAGTCATTGCTTCCTCACACACCCCTCAAGAATCTTGGGAACTATAGCTTGTAAAGGGCACTGAGAGTTGTTAGGAGACCCTTATTCCCCACAGAGCTAAAATTACCAGAGTTTCTGGCGAAGAGGGATTGATTGTTAGACCATTCTGACAACTGTATCTCTGTGGGGGGAATAGGGGTCTTCTAACAACTCTCTGCCTCTTCACAAACTACCCTTCCTAGGAATATTTGGAGGAAGCCATGATTGTTTAAAGTGGTATCATAGTGCTTTAAATGTATGGTGCAGATGGAGCCCTAGAGAGGGGAGACTAGTTCAGATGTGGAAAATTTCTCTAGGATCCCTAATATGGAGGCTCCTCCACAGTCATAGTATGCAAAGGAATTTCAAGGAGAGTAAAATGTGTTTCTGCCAGTGTAGCAAAATTCCCCAGAAGGGTTCTGCTCATTCCTAATTTTGGAGTTTTGACACTTTGGTTAGATTTTAAGAGAGGATGTGAGACCAAGATTTACCTGGCATGGAAGAATCCTCATTTCAGATTTTAATCCATCATCAAGTCTCCTGTTTGCAGATACTCCACACTAAATTCCTATTTGTGGAAAGCTATTTACACAAACCCAGTCAAGGGCCCTAGATGTAGAGATGCTCATTTAAAAAGTTATTTCGGCAAACTCCTTGTTCCCTAAAAAGAAACAAAACCTATCAAATTAGTTCGAATCCCCAGATTAAATCAACAAGTGAAGCCCTTGGGAGCAGTCATCAGGAGATTTGGGGAGAGGTGTCAGCAGTATGCTGACAATACCCAGCTCTATTTCTCTGTAACATCTGAATCGGGAGAGGCCATGCAAGCCCTGGACCGGTGCCTAGACTCAGTGGTGGGCTGGATGAGGGCCAATAAACTGAGTCTGAATCCTAGCAAGATGGAAGCACTGTGGGTTGGTGGTTCCCGTGTTCGGATAATTGGTCAGTTGCCTGGTTTGGATGGGGTTGTACTCCCTCTGAAAGAGCAGGTTCATAGTCTGGGGGTGCTCCTATATCCATCTTTGTCTCCAGAGGCCCAGGGGAACTCTGTGGCTAGGAGTGCCTTTTACCAGCTTTGGCTGATAAGACATCTGCGGCCATTTCTGGACCGGGATAGCCTGACCACTGTTGTCCACACACTGGTAACCTCTAAGCTGGATTACTGTAATGCGCTCTATGTGGGGCTGCCCTTGAGATTGGTCCGGAAGCTGCAGCTAGTGCAAAATGCAGCAGCGAGACTGCTCACTGGGGCAGGGTATCTCCAACATGTCACCCTGCTGCTGAAGGAACTGCACTGGCTGCCCATTTGCTACCGGGCCAAGTTCAAGGTTCTAGTTTTAGTGTACAAAGCCCTATACAGCTTGGGACCAGGATACCTGAAAGACTGTCTTACTCCTTATATATCCAGCCGATCATTGCGCTCTGCAGGTGAGGGCCTACTGCAGATACCATCTTATCAGGAGGTTCGTTCTGTACAACATAGGAAACGGACCCTTAGTGTGGGGGTATGATGCCCTTCCCTGGCTCTCCCTGTCAGGTTCCTACCTGCTCGTGGTTACTGCCTGTCTCTAGGCACCACCAGGGACTCCACCAGTCCGGACTGTCCTTTTTTATGGTTTCTCTCCCCGCTCTAGCACAGATCTCAACAGATCCCCCTGCTAGGCAGCACCACCAGTCACATCCTATAACCAGTAGTCCCAGAGACTCGGCCTGAGTCTCCCTCAATTAGGTTACCTCTGTGACTGCGTGCTTAAGCTGTCCCAATCCCTTTGATTTACTCAGACTGTTTGTGGTGTTATTCTACCCTTCCCCGCTGCCACCATTTGTTATCCTTCAGCCTTGGTATTTACCTTACCCTCCCTTCTGGTCTGTGAAATCCCAGCCAAGGATCAGGCCTTTGGTAAACCAAATTAAGTATTTATTAAATATAACCAAGATAACAAAGATAACAAGATTTCTTCATAAGGCACATAAGCATATGGTTTTATCTAATACTAATCCGAACTCCACCCTCTCCTCACATCCACCAACTCTCCACACAATCTCCTCTCAAAACCCACCAAAACAACCCACTAACATTCACCACCTCTCATCCCCCCAGATTCCACTGTCACTCTTCCTTTTATATGCTCAGCCATTTTAAACACTCAGCCAATCATCCAGCATTCTACTGCCCATTCACTCCCCATCCTCTTTCACTCCACTTACCATGTCTCTTCTAAACAAACAGCACTTACCCTATTTACACTAATACAGGATCATCACATTTCCCCCCCCCTTAACATAACGGCAGAGTATTATTCCTGCTCCAGGATTTATACGTCGCGTTAACAATTAAAACACGTCTCTCTGGGGAAAGTGTCTTTCTTTGTTCCTCCGTCTGGTCACGTCACTGCAGTCCCAGCCACCTGCCTTGACAGTCCATCGGCCAATACATTGTCCTTGCCTTTTATGAACTGGAAGTCCACTTGATAGTCTTGTAGGGCCCAGGACCACCTCTGCAGCATAGTATTATGGTTTTTCATAGTCTGCAACCATAACAAGGCCCGATGATCCGTTGTTACTGTGACTCTTCATCCCCACACGTATGGGCACAACTTGTTCAGTCCCCACACGACCACTAGGCACTCCTTTTGGACAGACAAATAGTTTTTCTCCCTCGGCGTCAGCTTGCGACTCAGATACGCCACTGGATGTCTGGCGCCTTCGCTCTCCTGCAGCAAGACGACTCCCAGCGCGAGGTCTGACGCATCTGTAGCCACGATGAATGGTTTCTCATAGTCTGGTGCTATTAATACGGGTCCTTGGCACAAGGCTTGCTTCAGCAGATCAAAAGCCTTCTGACATTTATCCGTCCATACCACACGCTCAGAACACTTCTTCTTTGTTAATTCATGCAAGGGGGTTGCTATTTCCCCAAAATTTCTCACAAACTTCCTATAAAAACCAGCCACACCTAGAAATGCCCTTACTTGTTTTTTGGTTAAGGGGATAGGCCACGATTGCACTGCCTCTACGTTGCTCCATAAGGGGGTGACTTTCCCACTCCCCACCCCATGTCCTACACAGATTACTTCACTCACAACTTTCCCATTCACACGGCATGGCATAGATCTGATTGGGGCATGATCTCCAGTATTAATTGAATGTTTGGCTATACTGGTTCGGCCAGGTTTATTACTAAAGAGATTCCCATAGTTTTTCAAAACTTTCAGAATCTCTTCTTTTACTTCCTCCTTCACCTCTTCTGACCATTCCACTTGATCTACCCCTCCTTTGTCTTTGCTTTCCTGTACCAAATCCGGAAGTTCAGGCCCACTTCCCTCAGGGAATAAGGTAACTTGCAACACCTGTGCATCCCTGGTATGGTAAGGCTTTAACATATTTACATGAACCACTTTGCTTTTGTTTAATTGGTCTGTGGTGATTACATATGTCACTGTGTCAAGCCTTTCTCTGATGGTATATGGTCCTTCCCAGTTAGCCTGTAATTTGTCACATTTCCTGGGTATGAACGCCATAACCATATCTCCCACATCATACACACGTTCCCTGGCTGTTCTGTCATACCAGTAACGTTGCTTCTCCTGTGCTTGACTCAAATTCTTTTTCACCACCTCCATCATTGATGTTAACTTATTGTGGAATTCCAATACAAAATCTACTACAGATGTTTTGTACTCTCCCAGGGTTTCTTCCCATGATTTTTTTAATAGTTCCAAAGGTCCCCTCACTTTTCTAGTGAACATCAGTTCAAAGGGTGAGAAGCCTGTTGACTCTTGAGGGACTTCTCTGTAGGCAAATAAGAAGCATCCCAACCGTTCATCCCAGTCTTGTGGGTGATCTTGTACATAGCTTCTTATCATGCCCTTCAAAACGCCATTGAATCTCTCTGTTAGCCCATTAGTGGCGGAATGGTAAGTAGTTGTCTTTAGATGTTTTAGAGCACAACATTTCCACATACATTGCATCACTTCTCCCATGAATACACTGCCTTGATCCGTCAGCACTTCATGAGGGAAACCCAGCCTCATAAAGATTTTTAATAAAGCCTCTGCCACTACAGGGGCTTCTACAGATCTTAGTGCTTCTGCGTCTGGGTACCTGGTGGCAAAATCCACCACCACCACTAGATATTTCTTGCCATGCCTTGTGGGTTTGGAAAAAGGGCCCACCAAATCTATTCCCACTCTATAAAAGGGTTGTCCAATTATAGGAAGGGGCTTGAAGGGTGCCTTAGTCTTTACTCCACTTTTTCCCACCTTTTGGCATATACCACAAGATAGACAATGTTGTTTTACATCTTTGGAGATGTTTGACCAATAATAGTGTGCAGCCAATCTCCTCTTGGTCTTTTTAATTCCCAGATGTCCTGCACATGGGACATCGTGGGCTACCTCTAACAATCTGGTTCTGTATTTGCTAGGTACTATCAATTGCTTCACTGGTTCACATTCATCCTTTCTCTCAGCAGGCATCCACAGTCTATATAAAATCCCATTCTCACACACAACTTGATTTCTCAGTTTGTCAGTGAAAGGAATCTGTTGGGTCAGGGCTTGCTCCTTTATTTGATTCAAACTGGTATCCTTATTCAATTCTTCTTTGAAATGCTCTGTCTCTTCCCCAGAGACCAGTTGATGCAGTTTGTCTCCTTCAGCAGGCCTACCAAGGGTTGCTATGGGGACCTGAGGCTCAGAAACAGATTCTACCCTGTTTCCATCAACCCCCCTTAACATGGCTTCTTTTTCTCTGCCAAGTTGCTGTCTTGTCACCACATATATTTTCCCTTGGGCTCCCATAACATCTCTTCCCAATATCATTGGTTCTTGTTGTTGGGCATTAATGCCTACTTTATATCTGCCCTCTCTGCCTCTCCACGCCATTTTCACCAGGGCCACAGGCAAGCTTCCTGGTGGACCCCTCACTCCTTGGATATTCACCGTTTCCTGAGGTAATATTTCTTCAGATTTTATTAAATCTGGCCTCAGTAACGTCTGAGCGGCACCAGTGTCAAGAATGCCCAATAATTTGCCCCTTGTACACTCACTTCCTCTCTCAGACTTGAATCAAGGCCTGTTACTTCTGTCCAGTTTATCTGGTAGAACTGAAACTTTTTTGTGGTTAAATCTTTTGGTTCTATTTTTACTGCCCTTGCCTGAGCAGGATTACTAATGGGGTTGGCAACCTCACATTGAAAATGTAGGTGCCCCGGTCTACCACATTTGTAGCATAATTTCTCCTCTGTTTTAGGGTACACAGATCCACTGGGGTGTCCTGTGCCCTTCAGATTTTACTGGAGGACTCACTCGCTGTGGTACCACATCCCTTCTGCCAGCATTATATGGTCTGGGTTTAAAATCTCTTGATGTTTTTCCCACCCAGCCAGTTCTATTGGAGGCAAAGTGATCCGCCAACTCTGCGGCCTCCTGCACCGATGTAGGGGAGCGGTCTTTGACCAGGAGCCTTATTTCTGGTGGTAACTGATGGTATAATTGATCCAGTATCATGAGGCTTTTCACCTCTTCCACTGACTGAGCTTTTGCACTACTCATCCACTTTCCAAATATATCCATCAGCTTTGCTCCCAGTTCAACAAAAGACCTCCCTGCTTGGATCTGACAGTTTCGGAATAACTTTCTAAAATAGGTCCCAGTCTGAATCTTTTAAACACTGCTTCTTTGAATTCAGCATACGTTACTGGCCTGTCTGAGGGGAAGTACTGATACACTTCAGCCAATTCCCCTTTAATCAGATTTAATAAATTCTGCATGTATTTATCTTCAGGTAGCCCCCACATCTGAGCTGCCTTTTCAAACATTGTGAGGTAAACTTGAGGATCTTGACCAGGCTCATAGACAGCAAAGTCCTTTGGAGTAATTTTTATTTTTGCTCCATCTCTCTCTTTCCTTGTCTCCTCAGAGTGAAATTTCTCTCTATCCAATTTTAATCTTTCTGCCTGTAATTCCACATCCACTCTCATTCTCCCAGTTTCCATCCTCAATCTCTCAGTTTCCATCTTCAACTTCTTAGTTTCCAACTCCCTCTGCTTGTCTTTCTCATGTGTTTCAAAGACCCTCTGCTTGTCTTTTTCCTCAGCCTCCCATCTTAACTTCTCTCTCAAATACTCTATATAAGCGGGATTGCTTAAGTATCCTTCTGGGGTCTCTTCCCTGAAAGGTTGTTTTTGCTGGGCAGTTGCAAATCCTATAAGTGCTACCCTCAATTCATCTACCCCTTTACCCTCGTGAGGTAAATTGAATGTTATGCACTTCTCCACCAGCTCCTCTCTTTTCATTTTTATATATTCAGCCATGGTCACTCACTCTTTGCCACACACTCTTTGCCAGTCACTCTCACAAATAATCTTGTTTTGTTATTTCTGTTAGCCACACCACTGTTAGGGATTCTCTAGTATTCGTACCACCGCTACAGCCAACACCTGTAACATAGTCTCCTTTGTTCGTATCCCACCGCTACTGCCACCACATGTGACGCCCTTCCCTGGCTCTCCCTGTCAGGTTCGTACCTGCTCATGGTTACTGCCTGTCTCTAGGCACCACCAGGGACTCCACCAGTCTGGACTGTCCTTTTTTATGGTTTCTCTCCCCGCTCTAGCACAGATCTCAACAGATCCCCCTGCTAGGCAGCACCACCAGTCACATCCTATAACCAGTAGTCCCAGAGACTTGGCCTGAGTCTCCCTCAATTAGGTTACCTCTGTGACTGCGTGCTTAAGCTGTCCCAATCCCTTTGATTTATTCAGACTGTTTGTGGTGTTATTCTACCCTTCCCCGCTGCCACCATTTGTTATCCTTCAGCCTTGGTATTTACCTTACCCTCCCTTCTGGTCTGTGAAATCCCAGCCAAGGATCAGGCCTTTGGTAAACCAAATTAAGTATTTATTAAATATAACCAAGATAACAAAGATAACAAGATTTCTTCATAAGGCACATAAGCATATGGTTTTATCTAATACTAATCCGAACTCCACCCTCTCCTCACATCCACCAACTCTCCACACAATCTCCTCTCAAAACCCACCAAAACAACCCACTAACATTCACCACCTCTCATCCCCCCAGATTCCACTGTCACTCTTCCTTTTATACGCTCAGCCATTTTAAACACTCAGCCAATCATCCAGCATTCTACTGCCCATTCACTCCCCATCCTCTTTATAAAAGATTACTTAAAGACACCTAGAGCCGACTGGCGAAGCTCTCTCAGGGTGCTCGACTCTAATAATCGTCTTATTGCAGACCCAATATCTATAGACCATTTGAGGTGTTTTTCCCTGGGGCTTTGCCAGCTTGGAGGGTCATGATTAGATCCCCAATATCCGCGCTAGTGATGGGGGGCCATGCTGGAAGAAAGGCCGGATCGTCGGGGGGAGACAACAAGGCAGATGCCATGCTCCCAAAGGTAGCGGAATAGTGCGCAACCCATGTTTCCGGGAAAATGGGGGGGATTGGCACAAAGTAATTTTGTGCCAGCCCCCCCTGAATTAGCCTCCAGAATTCAGAATAATTTCCTTGACGTGAAGCCCGGCCCAGGGCCCGCCAGTTATTAGAGAAAAATGCCTGCTTTTTCTCTTTAAGTAATCTTTTATATGCCCTTTTTAATAAGAGCAGTTGGGAAATTGCTTCATCATTATTATCTCTCCTGGCGGTTCTAATTTGGGTGCATAGTTCTCTTTTCTTAATTCTACAGTCCCTATCAAACCATGATTTAGGGCCATTTGGACTGCTGCCTAGAGTTGTTGAAGTCACCAACGGTTTGAGGGCCTTAATAGTATCCTCATATACCCTGGGGATATCCTCCGCGGTGTCTAGAGCCGACTGGCGAAGCTCTCTCAGGGTGCTCGACTCTAATAATCGTCTTATTGCAGACCCAATATCTATAGACCATTTGAGGTGTTTTTGTTTATGGTCTTATCCTGGGATGACCATGATAGGGTGGCCATGTCACTTGATAGGGCCCCAAGATTATTTTCTATGCTGGGATAACTAGCACCCATTCTGGCGTTGAAATTGCCGCCGATAAGCAGGAAATTGGAAGGGTAGTCGCATAAGAGCTTGTCCAGATAAGTCTGCAATTCCAACCAGATAGGCATTGCGAGGTGAGTTTGAAGAGGAGGAAAATATACATTTACACATATGAAGGGGGGGAAATTGGGGGTATGCATTATTAAGGCCAAACAGATGTCGGGGGCCGTGGTCTGAGGTTCGGTGACATGAACGTCCAGAGTCGTGGCGATCAAGATTGCTAAGCCGCCACTTCCACGACCCATGTTTGCTGTTCTCTTTGCTGGTTTTTCCCAAGCCTTGTAGCCCTGGAGAGAAAGAGAGTTGGTGTCTAAGAGCCAAGACTCTTGGAGGCAAATTATATCAAAAGATTGTAAAAAGGCAGTGAACTCTAAATCAGCCTGCTTGTTTTTCCATCCGGTGATGTTCCATGAAAGAAAATTAGTGTAAAGTCCTGGGGATTTAGGATGTCTTATAGAAGGTGTTTTTGGTGCTGATAACAGCCCCAAGGGGATGGTCGGGGGAAGTGGTAACCCGTTTGGTTTTTGGATCTGTTATGACAAATACATATGCTGTGGTTGGTCCTGCCTCTCATATACATTCAGCATAATTTCTGGAAAGGCCTATGTGCAACTGGGACTCTGTCTCTTTCAGGTCTCCCAGTTGCATGGGTACAGCCTATGCAGGTACAGTTGCACGAGCTTTCAGAGGTGATACTGAATGTGTGTGAGTGAAGGTAACAGTCTCTAAAGGCATGCCCTGTAATATGTAAAGAGGGCTAAGTATTCAGAAATCCATGCTACAATGAATGAGTGTAGACTGACAACCAAAGCTGAAGGATAATTTGGATGCCAACCGGAGGAGGGTCACTTACTGACTAGTACTGGGCTGTGATAACATACCCAGCTAATGCAGCACAACACCTTTGGGATCAGAGAAGATCAACTAGGGATGGGAGAGACATTCGATTCAGTTAGTATTTAATTTGTACATTCAGAAACAATACACTGAAACACAGCCTGCAACACGCTTTTCTAAATTTGCATTTTTCCAGCCAAACAACATGTACAAAAATGCATATGCTAAGGTAAAGTGTGCATGAAAATGTATATATTAGAAAAAACAAAAGACAAAATGTGCTATTTTAGACAAAATTGCTTTGCAAAAACGTGTCTATTAGGCAAAATAGCATACAAATGTGTATATTACAAGAATGCACACTAAAAGTGATGGATTTTCATGAATTTTGATGAAAAGGCTGAGGACTTTTTTAATTGCAAACTGATGTGGAAATGTGGAGAACTGAAATTAAGATTGGAAAAAGGAAAAAATGAGAGGATGTGAAAATGACAGATCCACCCATCTTGCAGCAACCCAGCCTTATATTACTTACTCAGGTCAATGGGACATGTTATATCCTAGTAAGCATGCTTAAGTCTGCAGCCACAGAACTGGTGCAGACTACCTATCTGCCAGCTTACTGGTGCAAAAACCCTGCTCATTTCATATATGACAAATGTGATGGGGGATAAGTATGGATGGACATACAGGTAGCTGGTATAGTATAGCAGCTGAGCTATGAATCAAGAAGCCCCTGGCAGGGCTAGCACCAGGCATGAGGGGGCCCTCAGGCACCAACCCCCTCATGCTGCCGATGCAGGCTTGAATAGGCCTGGCTGCCCATATCTCCCATGTCATCATAGTGTCCTAGTGCACTGCTTGCAATGCCTTCGTACATGCCGATGTGACAATGTGTCAGGTGGGTGGCTGGGCCTATTTAAGCTTGGGTTGGCTACTTTGGGGGGTGTTGTCTGGGAGGGTGGAGCTCACACTCCCTGATTTGTGCCAGCATTGGGTTGTGAGGTATGATTTGTGGCACACATCAACCTCTTTCACCAGGCCGCACATCACACCCTGGGACTCACTGCTGGTGTGGATGCAGAGCTCCACCCTCCCAGTCCCGCCTATAGATTTAGGCAGGGGCCCTTCTGAGCCCCCAGGGCCCTCAGGGCCATGCCCAATCTGGCTGCCCACTGGCACTGGTCCTGGTCCTTGGTCTGAATCTTGCCTCCACTGTGAACTCACTAGGTGGCTTTAGGCAAACTACTATTCTCACATCCTCATATGTTTTATGGGAATAATAATGCTGACCTGCCTTACAGGGTTGCTTTAAGGACTATAAAACAATAAGGTAGAATATCTAAAGTGCAATATAAATGCTAAGTGTTAGCATTATTTAGATCCCAGCCGTTTTCTATATGAGAAGAGCATGATAAGAAAATTCCTACCCATAGAGATTGCTGTTATATCTTCAGGTAGTATGCTTATGTTGTACTTCTCACATGAGTAGACAATTGCCACATGCATTTTCTGTGTGTGTGTAGGTAAGCCAGAAGATATATTATTTGAGTAATTGTTTAACTGCCCTATGTATAGCTAGGAGAATTTTGGTTTTACCACCATATTTTCTCTGTTTTATTGACAAGTCCATGTCCAAATTGTCTCTTTTAAAACCTCTTAGTCATATCATTCAATAATTCCAAGGATGCTATCTGCATATAGAATTTTACTGGCTGGTTCATTCTATTCATTCAAGCCTTCACACTTCAGTCATAGCTGCTTTTCTCCCATTGACCACATTCCAAGCTATTAAGCTACCTTAAATGACTATCTTGTGAGAACAGGAACTGAATCATAAAATGCCATGTTTCTCCATGCTACTCTTTCTATATGTTCAGACATACAGGAGCATGTGCAGGGGCAGCAAAGTGGAAGCCAACAGAAGATTTTGCTGGCCTGAGTCCTGTTCAGCAGTTAGGGTGATCCAAATAAATCTGCCTTGCTCAAATTTCTGCCATCCTTGTAATGGATACATTGACAGAACAAATTTATCTATTTATTAGATTTATATCCCGACCTTCCTCCCAGTAGGAGCCCATGGAAAGACAGATAAAAACAGCAAGCAAGCAAACAACTGTTATTTCTCATTCTATTTAAGGAAACCTGTCCATGTATCCTAATATAACTTACTTCCCACATAAGCATTCTTACAACTGCAGCTAATAAATAAGGTCTGATAATGACACTGGTCAAGAACCATTACAGATAGGTTGCAACAATATGAGCATCACTGCAGCTTTGAGGGCATATGAACCCTGTCTCTTTGTTTCCACAGATATTTCAAACATACTGTCACCACATCTTTGGGGCACTTCTCTGTAGGACTGGGTATACAATTTTTTTGCGTTGGTGATCCAAATCATTAGTGCATAGGACATATTGGGTTGTATCTGTCTAAATCATATTCAGAGTAGACCCACTGAAATCAATGGACTTAATTAAGTTAGCCATAACTAATTTTACTGCATTGATTTCAGTGGGTCTACTCTTAGTATGACCTCATTGGAAACAATTCATAATTATTCTTTTTCTAGTTGAAAGAATCATTATAAAGATTGTTTTTACATCCAGTGCCACTTGGTGGGGGCCAAAAATACTATTGCCACCACACCAATGAAGACTCATGACACATATATGGAGTAATGTTATATTTATTTAAAATATAACACAATCAATTGAATCCAAATCAGCCAATCATTATATATCAAATATTTCGGGCAGGTGAGGCTCCACCTATCTGGGAGGGTATAGACCCTCCAATACAGAGGCAACTCAGTCACATCGGACTGTAACTCCCCAGTCAAGGATTTGGGATAAGTTATCCCTCCTTGCTATTGGAGTCAGGTATGTGGTTCCAACCCCCGCATCCTGGCCCCGCCGTACAAGCGTTCACCCTGATGCGCGAGCTGGTCCCACGTGGACACTCCCTAGATCCACACAGACATTATGCCCTGATGTTTCCCCAGGGAGTGCCCTTTACCAAAATGCCTCATCCTCCTTACTTTTAACCCCCATTACCGCACCTGCCCGAATTCCACGCCAGCCAATCTGGAATCACCACAATCCCCCCTGACAAGCCAAACTAATCAAACCCAAGCAGTATGGAGTAGGCAAAACCAAAGAGATTCTGAAATCAGGATCTCCAAAAAAAAATTCCTACTTAGCCCCAATATGGCGACTAGCAGAGCCCATACTTACGAGGGAGGGAGGGTGGGTGCCACAAGGCAAAAAGGTGCGATATTAGGGAGGAGCACAATATTTATAGTTGCTCCATCCCTTCACCTGATAGGGCATCAAGCCCCCACCTGACCCACTTGGAAACATTCAAGAACCTTCCCGAGTCTTCCTGGCATTGGGGTGGCGGCAAACTTAAGGCGGGAGCAGCATTATCAAACCTGCTGTTTGGGACACAACAACGGATTACACTATTTTTACAATGGGATCAGAAAAGTCATACATATTCATAGTATCAACTTTACAATATGTTTAGCATTTGTGGGCATTCATTTTCCTGAGCAATATTCCTATTTCAGTATAGGATGATTTCCCAATTATCCACAATATCTGTTATTCCTTTATTATTGATGTGTCTGTGATTTAAGAAACACTGATTGTACATTACCATTATATTCTATGGGTTATATCCAGCGAAATCCCACTCAGAGTAGATAGGCTGAAATTAATGGACCTAAATTAGTCATGCCCATTAATTTCAATAGGTTTACTCTGAGTATGACTAACACTGGATACAAGTCTATATCTTTCTACACCATTCTTCTGTTTCTGGATTGGCATTTTCACTTTTCTTCCACTTTGTCTCAAGAAGCCTCTTTGCTCCAGCTAATAAATGACTAACTAATGTTTTATGTATGCTTATTTATTTAGTTTCTCAGATGATTCAACTTGTGACATGTATTCTAGGGCATCTGCTGTAACCTTTAAACCATCTCAGTATTTTTATATAATTTAGCTAGCACACATTGGACTGTATTGGATTTTTGGGAATGCTGGGCAAAAAAGCTATTAAAAATAAATCAATACATCACACCCCATCAAATATGTAAAGATTAAGGATCTTTAGAAAGGGATCTGAAACAGCTGATATACAGTAATATTTTCTTTTTTTAAATGTTATGTAATATCATTGCAAGATATATTTCTTTATTTAAATTAACTTTTAAGAAATATATCCTCCCCCAAAAAACCTAAATAAGCATCACCTAAACAAATGTGACAAATATTATGAAAAAAGCAATTCAGCTCCTCGTGGAGAATCCATGGTAGGGTTATTACCAATGCCCGTCTGCCTAGTTGCAGCCAGGGTGGCAGGGGCTTTACCCTGGAAAAGTTACTTTTTTGAACTACAACCCCAGCCAGCATCAGCCCCAGCCAGCATGGCCACTGGATTGGGCTGATGGGAGTTGTAGTTCAAAAAAGTAACTTTTCCAAGCTCTGCTTATTCTTATGTTTTTGTTTTTCCTCTTTCCCATTAACCACAATGACTTCAAAGGGAAGGAATCGACTAAGACAGCTGTAGGATTGGCATAATTTTGAAGTGTGCTTGGGGAAGGATCGAGAGAATGCAGAGGCTTGGATCCTGACAATCCATAGTCTCTCCATCGTGGAATGCCCTATGTGGGCCCCCACTGCTCACAGAACACTGCTGGTCAATGATTGCAGTTGGTCTTTCTGCAGCCACACCAGAGGGCTTCCAGTGGGAAAGGGCCATAGCCCAGTGTGGTAGAGCAGTGGCTTTGTATGCAAAAGGTTCCTGGTTCAATCCTTGGTGTCTCCAGGTTGAACTGGTAAGAAACCCTTCTTGAAACCCTGGAAAGCTGCTGCCAGTTAGTCTCAATAGTACTGAGGTAGATGGAGCAATGGCCTGGCTTTCTATATTCCTAGTAGTGGACCTCCATCTCCACCCACAGAGAGAAAGATCCGTATGGCTCCTCAGCTGCCCTTGCAGGGGGCATAGGACCACTCCTACGTTGTTCCATTTGTTGAGATTGCTAAGTATGTCGTGCAGATGCATTTCGATTGTGTAGCAGATATATTGATCTCTGAGTTTATCTTTTATTGCCCCCAATGTGTGGTGCATAGCTATCAAGATGCCATTCTTTAAATAGAAGACTCCTGTTTGTTTTCAAAGACAGCAACATTTTTCTTTCTCCAAAACATTTATGTATTTTCAATTATATACATAGATGACAGATGATCTTGTATTTTCTTCCATATGGTGTTCTACAGCATAGATCTGTCACATCATAGTATTCAAATCATAGTATTCAAGGTAGCTCTTTCCCGTACACTAATATGACTAACATATAAAGCAACAATATAAAGAACCTAGACAACAGCTGATTGTGATACTAAATCCTTTTCACACTTATTCCAAAAATTTAGTATGATATGATATCCTGTATGAGAATGGACTTTATTGTTGGCTTCACTTTATATTAGGTCAACCAAGAACCATTATTTTATAAAGTATTGATGTTCTATGTTACTACATGTTCACACTGAGATATTATCATTCTTACCTTTCCATCACTGACATATTCCTGTCAATATCCCAGCAAGGCAATATTTCATTATATTTGGAACAACTAAGCTACCTTATTTTATTTATTTATTGCAGAATGACATTACAATCCTAATGTGGTACAGGAGGAGAGAAGCAACATACCTACCGCAACAACCCAAGCCCTGCTAATTCTTCTGGGTGGGGAGGGGGATCAGTACATTTAAGAACATAAGAGCCTGCTGGATCAGGCCAATGCCCCATCTAGTCCAGCATCCTGTTCTCACAGTGGCCAAGCAGATGCCACCATTTCACTGCAGCAGCTTCAGGCTGGTGTTGCTGAAGGACACAAGGATCAGGCTCCTTGGTGGATTCATGGGACTTCAGTTTGTGGGTTCTGGCTACAGCAAATTCCCCATTTCAGGACTTTTCACTTGCTGCTACCAGCAGGACAAAGACCAATGGTAACTTCCCACCAACTGTAATAGCCTGGAGCTCTGCCATGACAAAGACCCCACCAGCTACACTCTTCTCTGCCAGTGGACACTGGTAGAGCGATGTGCCAATGCCCCCATCTTATCAACATGAAGTGGGAGACGAAGAAGTGGAGAGTTGGAAGACAAAAAATGTGTAGGCCAAGCAGCCACCCTTGAATCCCCTAAACTAGCCTTTTGCCTTCAGGAGGGTGTGGTTCTATTGCCAATGCTGACATGAGATTCAGCTGTCATTCTGGTAAGCTTCTGTATGTGGAATGGAGTGGGGGGGGCTGTCATCTTATCCATCACAGGCAACAGAATGTCTCAGGCTGCTCCTGTTTACAACTATAATAAGACAATTCCTGTCCTCAAGCTTACAATCTAAAATAAATTACACAAAAGGAAAAAGGATAGGAAGGGAGGGATGGGGGCATGACTAAGGGTAAACAAAGCCAGTTGAGAATGAAGTAAATGCTTTCTGGAGTTGGATTGTCCATATTCTGAATGGGGCTGATGTTTCCATTCACTTTTAGAACAATACCCAAAAGCCAAAAGAAAAAAAGCCACTTCCCTTTTGGCTCTGTCCTAGTTCAAACCACTTCACTATCATCATCTTTGGTATCCTTCCAACTGAACAGCATTATTAACCCTATGGCTGAGGCAGCAGCTTACCTAATGCTATTTAAAAGGTGAACTATGAATCAGAGACTTCTCGTCACACAGCTCACCCTCTTAGCTTCTACACTGTGCCAACTCTCAATATGTAGGTTAGTTGATATTTAAAACAAATTGCATTTAAGAAGAGGGTTAGTGAAGCTAAACAGGGATATTTTTGGAGGATTCAAATTGCATGTCTTTTGTGTTGTGCAATACTTAAACCCCCTATGTATTTTGACATGTCAATATATTTCTTGTGCAGTCCGGTGTGGTGATACCACTTTAAAATTGGTGTCATTTGAAGAGCTCCCACAAATTGCAAGAAGCAGAAAATCAATGAAGGCAAATAGAAGAAAATAGAGGGGAGGCCTTTAAATAAAGGCTGAATTACGTATGTGTAGTAATGATCATCCTTTCAGCTCAAGGTTGAGAATATTGATAGGTAAGAGAATGGGAAATCCTATACATCACCTCTTTCAGTCACTTCCCCAACTGCTTATTCCTCATTCAATGTACACATATTCCCCCTTCACATCCTCTGCTACTTTGTTGCCTCTCTCTTCTAGGGATGGGTGAGAAATTCAATTCAGTTCACATTTCAAGTTCACATTTCAAGCAGAACTTATCAAATCTGCAATTTCTGAAACAATGTGAGAACTGAACCACAGCTATCCTTCAAAATTTGCATTTACTAGAATTTGGGGATGCAGTTCACCAACTAAACAATATTTACAAAAATGCATATATTAGGGGAAAGTGTGCATAAAATGAATATATGAGTGAAAATAACAGACAAAAAGGCATGATATGATGAGAAATGGCTTGCACAAAAGGAAAAAGGATAGGAAGGGAGGGATGGGGGCATGACTAAGGGTAAACAAAGCCAGTTGAGAATGAAGTAAATGCTTTCTGGAGTTGGATTGTCCATATTCTGAATGGGGCTGATGTTTCCATTCACTTTTAGAACAATACCCAAAAGCCAAAAGAAAAAAAGCCACTTCCCTTTTGGCTCTGTCCTAGTTCAAACCACTTCACTATCATCATCTTTGGTATCCTTCCAACTGAACAGCATTATTAACCCTATGGCTGAGGCAGCAGCTTACCTAATGCTATTTAAAAGGTGAACTATGAATCAGAGACTTCTCGTCACACAGCTCACCCTCTTAGCTTCTACACTGTGCCAACTCTCAATATGTAGGTTAGTTGATATTTAAAACAAATTGCATTTAAGAAGAGGGTTAGTGAAGCTAAACAGGGATATTTTTGGAGGATTCAAATTGCATGTCTTTTGTGTTGTGCAATACTTAAACCCCCTATGTATTTTGACATGTCAATATATTTCTTGTGCAGTCCGGTGTGGTGATACCACTTTAAAATTGGTGTCATTTGAAGAGCTCCCACAAATTGCAAGAAGCAGAAAATCAATGAAGGCAAATAGAAGAAAATAGAGGGGAGGCCTTTAAATAAAGGCTGAATTACGTATGTGTAGTAATGATCATCCTTTCAGCTCAAGGTTGAGAATATTGATAGGTAAGAGAATGGGAAATCCTATACATCACCTCTTTCAGTCACTTCCCCAACTGCTTATTCCTCATTCAATGTACACATATTCCCCCTTCACATCCTCTGCTACTTTGTTGCCTCTCTCTTCTAGGGATGGGTGAGAAATTCAATTCAGTTCACATTTCAAGTTCACATTTCAAGCAGAACTTATCAAATCTGCAATTTCTGAAACAATGTGAGAACTGAACCACAGCTATCCTTCAAAATTTGCATTTACTAGAATTTGGGGATGCAGTTCACCAACTAAACAATATTTACAAAAATGCATATATTAGGGGAAAGTGTGCATAAAATGAATATATGAGTGAAAATAACAGACAAAAAGGCATGATATGATGAGAAATGGCTTGCAAAAATGTGTATCTGTCAAAACTGCCTACAGAAATGTCTTTATTGGGAGAAATTTGCACCAAAATGGTGCAGAATTTTCATGAGGATATATATATATATATTTAAAGCAGATTGCTGCAGAAATGTAGAGGACTGAATTTAACATTTAAAAAGAGAGAAACTGAGAGAACCACAACTGACAGATCTTTCCATCCCCTACTCCCTTCTTTTCATTTGTTCTCTCCCACCCCTCATGACATCTACATTTAGTTTGGGATCACCATATTTGATCACCATCAAGGGCCCATCTTTGTTTCTTATCCTTTTCTGTAAAGCATCCAGTACACACATTGAACTATATCCCTAGATAAATGGATAGCTACAACTGTGAGCCATATTCGGGCATTCTACTGAGCGCTGTGCCAAAGTCTCCAACTTCTCAAAAATTTTCTTCCTCTGTGAAAGTGACTTCCCTTTTTCTGCCTCCTTCTCAGGGCACTTTAAAATTTATAATTTCAGTGAGTGTGGGTTGAGCTTACCTTAACATTGCAAAGGTGGCTGTTGGTTCTGTGTGTTTTTCTTTCCATTGAACATTTCTCCAGCAGTCTACAGCCTCCCTATCTACTTGGGCTTCCATATTTGAAAAAGCCCCATGAAATGGGGGAAGCCAGGGATTGAAACAGGGGAAGCCAGGATGGCTACCCAGTGCCTGAGACTGGTGCAGCTGCTATTTTGTTTCTAAGGGAAACCTCTTCTGGCATTTTTTTTAAAAAAAACACACAGATTTCTGCCCTTATTTCATTAAAAGTACAAAAGATTTAACTTAAGAAGAAGAAAAACAGCTGTCAGGCAAATGGCAGGCACCTTCCTCACCTCCCCATGTTTACAGGATAGCCCAGCTGAGGACATCACAGACTTTTCAGGAAATGTGGGAAGGCTGTAGGGTGGAGAGCACTGGAGAAATGATTTCTAGAGTGAAAGAAAGGAAACTGGAAAATTACCTTTGGTCACCTTCAAAGTAAGGTAAACAAACTAAATGTTACACCTACCTATGAGAATTTCACTGAAATTTTTTCTCCCCTTCCATAATTTTCAGGTGTAATTCCTTTGCTCATAAATTGATGGAGGACAGTTTAAAGAAAATATTCAGGAGATATTTTCAGCACAGCACTAATTCTGCTCCTGAGTACAGCAACATATGAGTGAGAAGTAGGACTGCACTGAGTAGCCCCTGCTGCGGCATGAAATGCAAATATCTGAAGATATGTAGTCTCCTCCCCTTTAGGGGGTCTGTGTCCTAGTCACTGAGTGAGTCTGTAGCATTCTACATGCACACTACATACCTTCAGTTCTCTTCAGGATAAATGCTCCTAACCTCTACATACATCCTAAGAACATAAGAACATAAGAAGAACCTGCTGGATCAGGCCAGTGGCCCATCTAATCCAGCATCCTGTTCTCACAGTGGCCAACCAGGTGCCTGGGGGAAGCCCGCAAGCAGGATCTGAGTGCAAAAACACTCTCCACACCTGAGGCTTCCGGCAACTGGTTTTCAGAAGCATGCTGCCTCTGATTAGGGTGGCAGAGCACAGCCATCATGGCTAGTAGCCATTGATAGCCCTGTCCTCCATGAATTTGTCTAATCTTCTTTTAAAGCCATCCAAGCTGGTGGCCATTACTGCATCTTGTGGGAGCAAATTCCATAGTTTAACTATGCGCTGAGTAAAGAAGTACTTCCTTTTGTCTGTCCTGAATCTTCCAACATTCAGCTTCTTTGAATGTCCATGAGTTCTAGTATTATGTGAGAGGGAGAAAAACTTTTCTCTATCCACTTTCTCAATGCCATGCATAATTTTATACACTTCTATCATGTCTCCTCTGACCCGCCTTTTCTCTAAACTAAAAAGCCCCAAATGCTGCAACCTTTCCTTATAAGGGAGTCACTCCATCCCCTTGATCATTCTGGTTGCCCTCTTCTGAACCTTTTCCAACTCTATAATATCCTTTTTGAGATGAGGCGACCAGAACTGTACACAGTATTCCAAATGCGGCCGCACCATAGATATATATAATGGTATTATGATATCGGCTGTTTTATTTTCAATACCTTTCCTAATTATCCCTATCACGGAATTTGCCTTTTTCACAGCTGCCGCACACTGGGTCGACATTTTCATCGTGCTGTCCACTACAACCCCGAGGTCTCTCTCCTGGTCGGTCACCACCAGTTCAGATCCCATGAGCGTATATGTGAAATTCAGATTTTTTGCTCCAATATGCATAATTTTACACTTGTTTATATTGAATTGCATTTGCCATTTTTCCACCCATTCACTCAGTTTGGAGAGGTCTTTTTGGAGCTCTTCGCAATCCCTTTTTGTTTTAACAACCCTGAACAATTTAGTGTCATCAGCAAACTTGGCCACTTGACTGCTCACTCCTAATTCTAGGTCATTAATGAACAAGTTGAAAAGTACACGTCCCAATACCGATCCTTGAGGGACTCCACTTTCTACAGCCCTCCATTGGGAGAACTGTCCATTTATTCCTACTCTCTGCTTTCTGCTTCTTAACCAATTCCTTATCCACAAGAGGACCTCTCCTCTTATTCCATAACTGCTAAGCTTGTCAAAAGCTTTTTGAAAGTCTAAGTACACTATGTCCACTGGATCACCTCTATCTATATGCTTGTTGACACTCTCAAAGAATTCTAATAGGTTACTGAGACAGGACTTCCCCTTGCAGAAGCCATGCTGGCTCTGCTTCAGCAAGGCTTGTTCTTCTATGTGCTTAGTTAATCTAGCTTTAATAATACTTTCTACCAGTTTTCCAGGGACAGAAGTTAAGCTGACTGGCCTGTAATGTCCAGGATCCCCCCTGGATCCCTTTTTGAATATTGGCATTACATTTGCCACTTTCCAGTCCTCAGGCACGGAGGAGGACCCGAGGGACAAGTTACATATTTTAGTTAGCTGATCAGCAATTTCACATTTGAGTTCTTTGAGAACTCTCGGGTGCATGCCATCTGGGCCTGGTGATTTGTCAGTTTTTATATTGTCCATTAAGCCTAGAACTGTCTCAATTCTTCAGAATCCTTTCCTGCAAATGTTAGTTCAGGTTCGAGGATCTGTCCTATATCTTCCACTGTGAAGACAGATGCAAAAAATTAATTTAGCTTCTCTGCAATCTCCTTATCGTTTTTAAGTACACCTTTGACTCCCTTATCATCCAGGGGTCCAATCGTCTCCATAGATGGTCTCCTGCTTTGAATGTATTTATATAATTTTTTGTTGTTGGTTTTTATGTTCTTAGCAATGTGCTCCTCAAATTCTTTTTTAGCATCCCTTATTGTCTTCTTGCATTTCTTTTCCCAGAGTTTGTATTCCTTTTTATTTTCTTCATTCGTACAAGACTTCCATTTTCTGAAGGAAGACTTTTTGCCTCTAAGAGCTTCCTTGACTTTGCTCATTAACCATGCTGGCATCTTCTTGGCCCCGGTGGTACCTTTCCTGATCTGCGGTATTCACTTCAGTTGAGCTTCTAATATAGTGTTTTTAAACAACTTCCAAGCATTTTTGAGTGATGTGACCCTCTGGACTTTGTTTTTCAGCTTTCTTTTTACCAATCCCCTCATTTTTGTGAAGTTTCCTCTTTTGAAGTCAAATGTGACCATGTTGGATTTTCTTGGCAATTGGCCATTTACATGTATGTTTAATTTAATAGCACTATGGTCACTGCTCCCAATTGGTTCAACAACACTGACATCTCGCACCAGGTTCCGGTCCCCACTGAGGATTAAGTCCAGGATTGCCATCCCTCTGGTCGGTTCCATGACCAACTGGTTTAGGGCATAGTCATTTAGAATATCTAGAAATTTTGATTCTTTGTCGTGACTGGAACCCATATGCGGCCAGTCTATGTCTGGGTAGTTGAAGTCACCCATTATTACCACATTTCCTAGTTTGAATGCTTCCTCAATTTCATATCTCATCTCAAGTTCTCCCTGAGCATTTTGATCAGGGGGACGATAGATCGTTCCCAGTATTAAATCCATCCTGGGGCATGATATCACCACCCACAATGATTCTGTGGAGGAGTCCACCTCTTTTGTGGTTTCAAGCTTGCTGGATTCAATGCCTTCTTTCACGTATAGAGCGACTCCGCCACCAATACGTCCTTCCCTGTCCTTCCGATATAGTTTATATCCAGGGATAACTGTATCCCACTGGTTTTCTCCATTCCACCAGGTCTCGGTTATGCTCACTATATCAATGCTCTCCTCTAAGACCAAGCACTCCAGTTCTCCCATCTTGGTTCAGAGGCTTCTAGCATTAGCTTACAGGCACTTGTAAGCAGTGTCTCTCTTCAAGTGTCTTTGGCACTTGTGGTTTGGCCTGTGGTGATTTTGCCCTTCTGAATTTATATCCTGTGCCCCTGCTCTCACAATGCCTACTTCTAGGCCTACCCCTTTTAAAATGTCATCATTTCTTTGGTCTTTATCCCAGGGGGGAGGTTTATTCTGAACCAGACCTTCCTCAGCTCCTGTCGGGTTTCCCCCCTCAGTCAGTTTAAAGGCTATTCTGCCACCTTTTTAATTTTAAGTGCCAGCTGTCTGGTTCCATTCTGGTTCAAGTGGAGCCCGTCCCTTTTGTACAGGCCCGGCTTGTCCCAAAATGTTCCCCAGTGCCTAACAAATCCAAACCCTTCCACCCGACACCATCATCTCATCCACGCATTGAGACTGCAAAGCTGTGCCTGTCTGGCTGGTCCTGCGCATGGAACCGGTAGCATTTCAGAGAAAGCCACCTTGGAGGTCCTGACTTTCAGCAGCCTACCTAGCAACCTAAATTTTGCTTCCAGGACCTCATGGCTTCATTTCCCCATGTCGTTGGTGCCAACATGCACCACGGCCACTGACTCCTCCCCAGCACTGTCTACCAAACTATCTAAACAATGGGTGATATCCACAACCTTCTCACCAGGCAGGCAAATCAGCTTGTGGTCTGCATGCCTATCACACACCCCAATATCTATGTTCCTAATGATCGAATCACCCACTGCAAGGATCCCTCCACCCCCCCCTCCTGGAAATATATCCTTGGCATGAGAGGATAGCTGCTCATCCCCCATGGAATGGGTCCCTTCTAAGGGATCATTTCCCTCTTCCTCGGCTGGATGCTCTCCATCCCTGAGACCATCATTCTCCATGATAGCAGGAGAGCTATCATCCTTGGAGTGGAGCCCATTAATAAATTAAGCAGATCTTAGCAATGGGCATTTTGCTAGCAAATTAGTAAATAAATAATAACAATATGGTTGGTCACTCAGGTCCACATGCTGACAAATACTTGGTACAGTCAAGCAGCAAGGGAAGGAGAACTACCTCCATGGTCTGCCTCCATGGCTGGAAGCAATATGCTTCTGAATCCCAGTTGCTGGAAGTTGCAGTAGCGGAGAGTATCCTTGCACTCAGGTCCTGTTGTGGGCTTCCCATAGGCATCTGACTGGCCACTGGGAGAACTGAATGCTGGACTGGATGGGTCATTGACCTGATTCACCAGGGTCTTCTTATGCTCTTATGTATAACCTAATGGCCACCTTCTGCAGCTAACTGCCCTGACTGAGGATATGCAGCCATTCTGAGAGGTATTTGTAGCAAGCAATAACATGCGATTGAGTCTCTGGTTGCAAAATCTGGAAGATTCTAGGCTATGGTGCTAGCATCCTGACTTGAAATACCCGCTCCTCCAATCATCAACCCAAGTGGCACAAGTAATCAGCATGCAATGTGCAGGGCCTTTGGTTCAAACCCCAATGACATATGACAAATACATTCCAAGCAATTCATTTACAATCTATGACCTTCAACATAATATTACTAAAACACTAACAAGGCTCAGCTTTAGCATGTAATGAGATTGCTTTGTCCAGTGTAGGCATCAAATAAGTGTAGGCATCAAATAAGTGTCTATGCTGTGTTAATGTGTATTATCCCACATTTTTCAATAGGACACTATAATGAGGGACATAAAAATTCAGTTCAAGGAACAATACTGTTACAATGTGGGCAGCAATTTCCTGGCCAAAATTTATCAGACAGGAAAGAAGACACAGACAATAGGCAACAGTTCTTTTATGGAACGTGTGGAAGTTACAATTTACCAGATGCTTAAATTTGTTCTCAGGTATTTTGGCACATTTCTTGATAAAGATTACTGTGGTTCAGAAGTAGGTAGGAGCATTTGTCAAACCATAACCAATCTCCCCCCTCTCCATTAGTAAAGTTATGAAACCCAGCTCTGGCAGCCATTTGCACTAATCTATTTATTAAGGAAAAGAGTTGCCACTCATGGCATGCTGTTTTATATCTAACTATAACTGTAAGCAGATGTGTATATTCAAGAATGCATTTTAAGCACCATTAATATCCATACAGAAAGGTTTGGCTGTCAACCTTCACAATGGTAAGTTTTATTGATATGCCCTACCCAGACAAATTTCAAATGCTCATCTGTCTTGAAGAAATAGCTTGGCATTTTATCATTTGAATGAGGTGCAGTAAGAATTCCAATTCTCCCTCACCCTCTCTCGCACACACCCATACTGGAACTGGCATATTTTCACAGACTGTGTTCTGAGTCCACTAACAGCCATGATGTTTGATGGTTCATTCTAGTTCTGTCCATGGGCCATTGCATATTAGTTCCTACAGGAACTAATGAAGAGCAAAGACTCTCAGGATGGATGGATGGCTGTGTGGAGAGACTGTGGGCTCCATATAGTAGTCCCTGCTGTGCCTTTTGTAAACCTTCTGATCTGAGAGTAGAAAGGGAACAGAGAGAGAGAGGAATTTCAGAAACATTGACAGGAACTCTTTTGCTGAAATCTGTTTAAGACAAATAGGACCTCAAAGGCTTATAACAGACCATAAGTTTACAGCCTTAACAGCAAAGTGATGGACTGTTCACAGGTGGAACAGTTTGCATCTATTTTCCCCCCAGAAACAGCTGAAGCAGCCTGCCTAAGAAATGAAAGGGACATTTGTCCTTGGCATCGGTGCTGCAGAAGGTCACTAAGCAGCTAGCTGCCAGACACAGCAGACTCTCCACAGCCATTTGCTATCAGTCACCACTTCAGCTTCAGCCCGTACTCTGAGCTTGTTATTTCAAAAAGACAAAGCAAACCGCTAACAGGTTTTCAGTTACTTAACTGCCATCTACAAGCATCATCCCTCAGACTTCCCTGAGCTTGGCACAAATGTCCAGGACAGACCAAGAATGGCAGTTAAGGCTTGCAGTGGCAACAAGAGCCTGAAGTGTGAGAAGATGAGCACACAAACTTGTCAAGGGGAGGAGTCCTGTGTATCTTGAGCAAGGCAAGAAGGAGAGAAGGCAACAAGAGGGGTGTGTATTAATTATGTATAAAAGATCCAAGCTCTGTTTGGGCTTTCAATTCACCTATGCATTTACAGTCATGTGTGAGACACCAAGGATGTAGCTAGTCCCATCCTCTCTACCACATCTACTACTTTCGATATGTTGGAAGGTGAACATCTGTAGAGGGGAGCAGAGGTACTTGAGTAAGCTCCTTCATGATTAAAAACACTGTATAGTCAAGAGTTCTATATCATTAGAGGAGCCCACATGTGTAGGCCACGCTCCCCTCAGTAGATGTTTGCTCTCCAGTGCATGGAAAGTGGTGGAGCGGAGCAATGCGAATGTGACAGAGGAAGTACAGCCAGCCAGCACATCCCTGCTGTCCCTTATGGAGCTTTATCACATGGGAGAACTGAATGCCTTAATAGGGCTTGTTGTGTCCCAGGTCCACAACCTACAATCCTTCCTGCTCCTTTAGGCCTGAAACTGGTGAACCCAAGGACGCCTACCTCAGCTTTGGCCAGTTATCTACTGCACCACAAGCCTCAGTAATGTCACTTCCTCCCTGGAAGTGGATAATGGGTTGAATGTGGTTTAGATCTGTGGGTTTATACATAGTTATTCACTAATAGGCAAACAAAAAAAACCAAACCCATGCGGCTTAAGAACATGCCTATAGCCAACATACATTTCTATCAAACTTTAAAAAACAGGGAGATTGGGCAGCTATAGTGAATGCACCAGGGGAGCAGGAGACCTAACTTCCTGTCTGAGATACTGTACTGCCCTACAAATTTGTAAAAATGCAAACACAATTTGGGTTGTTCATTCACAGTCCAATCCACTTCCTGTGTACCTTGGAAGATTTTGGTAACATGTGCCTCTGAGAATATGGCTAATGGTGGCAACACCTGCAATCAGCCCAAACAACAAAAACATAACATGCTGTGCTGATCATGCTTATTGAGTTCAGTGGGATTTACTCCCATGCAATCATGCTTAACATAAGTAAAACTGACCATTGGAGGGGGGGGAGGAGGGAGTGAGGGAAGGCTGGAATGGGCACGGGAGGAGGAAGAAGGAAGAGGGGAAGGGAGGAAGAAGGAAGAGGGGAAGGAAGGAAGAAGGGAGGAGGAAGGGAGAGGAAAGGGGAAGGAGGGGAAAAGCAGGTCTTACAATTTGCATGCTTATTGAGTTCATTGAGATTTACTCCTGTGCAATAATGGTTACAATAGGTAAAACTGACCATGGGGGAGTAGGAGATGGAGGGGGAGGGGAGGGAAGGAATAAGGGGGGAAGAGGGGAGTGGAAAGAGAGGGAGGGGAAAGAAGGAGATTGGAAGGGGAGGGGTGAGGGATGAAGGGTGAGGGAAGGAGCAAAAGGGAGGTGATGGGAGGGAAGGGCAATTTTGATCCTTTGAATACTTATTGAGTTCATGTGCAGTCATGCTTAGGATAGGTGAAACTGACCTGGGGGAGGAGAGGTCAGAAAGTGGGAGGAGAGGAGATTGGGTGGGTGAGCACTGGGCAGAGGGGAAACCCCTTTCCAAAAAGAAAACATTGCGAACAGTCTCATTATTTTTCAGTGTTTCCTCTACCTTTTTATTCTACAGCAGGCACATGTAGCCTCCCACCCAAATTTAAACTAAAGCTGTCACTGGCCACATCAACACCACACCTTTATTTTACTTTAGACAGTCATGGCTTCTCCAAAAGAATCCTGGGAAGTGTAGTTAGTGAAGGGTGCACAGAGTTGTTAGGAGAGACCCTGTTCCCCTCACAGAGCTTCAATCAGAGCAGCTGACTGTTAAACCACTCTGGCCATTGGAGCTCTCTAAGGGGAGTCTCCTCTCAGCACCCTTCACAAACTACACTTCCCAGGAATCTTTGGGGGAAGCCATGACTGTCCAAAGTGAAATAAAAGTCTGGTGTGGGTGTGGCCCCCTGATTAGCCAAGACAAGCAGTTGTGAGTCTGGCTTTTAGAACACTGACAGTTGGTTCTTACTGAGCATGCTCCAGCTTGTCATTGACTCCAATGCTAAATTTCTTAAATTTATTAAAAACCAGCCAGGCATTTTTTAAGCTTTTAAACTGCAGAAGATGGTCAGAGTATGGGGCAAGGTCAGTAACAGGAGTAAATATGGCTGATTTTTAATTAATTTCAACAAATTATGAGAACACACAAAATTCCAAAAGGGGTGTGGGGTTTTTTCTCTTTTTTTTACACTTTGAACACTCTATTCTCTCTGATTATTTTGTGTATTGCCATGAAAATTTACAGGGTTGTTAAGCAAGTGTTTATAAGTTCAGGACTATAAGTTTTGTAAGGTTTTATTCTGAAATGAGTCTATGAGAAGCATCAGAATGGCATGGGGGTATTTTCAATTTAACATTGCGAAATGCAAAAAGTCCATGCTGGCTATAGTATACAGCCACTCTCGTGGCTGTATAGTGTTTAGAATCCTGTTTGGTAGTGTAGTAAACAGTATGCATGTGGAATTTTAAATAAATAAAATGTATTATGATCACTGTATAAATTATAGATGTTGTATGTGATATACACCTAAACGTAACCTGTCTACCTATGAAACCCAGCCCACAATAAGTCCCAAACCCCACACTTTCTACCTCATAAACGTAGCCTTGTCAAACTCCAGCAACACAAGCCCAACTGTCTCTTCTTTCCTTTTTTAAACCTTTCACTCCCTCCCCCTCCCTTGCATACACCTCAGCCAATCACACTCAATATTCTATTAACCCTAAACTATCTGAACACAAGTGAACAGAAACAAACACTGTGCTTTCATCACAGGGCTCCTTTGCCTTAACCATGTTGGGTCACCAACTTTTGATTTCTACAATTCTGGGACCCAGGTGAGGCCAGGGGGATGTGACTGACAGATTGCAGTCAGGAAATATCACATATTTCCTGCTTCCTCCTGTAATTGGTAGTAACTGATACAAGGAGCTGAGCCTGTGACTGGGCTCCTGTGCAGTCTGAAGGAGCTGTGCAGGGAATTAAGGGCAAGAGCAACCCCCATAGGTGCTACTCCTAAGTATCCATGTTGCTCTGCCACTAGCCACCCCTCTTCCAAAATCTGTGGGGCTGGCTGTGATGGAAGCTTGGAAATGCACCATGAAGTCTACATGTCAAATGATGCCCATGGGGCTGAGCTCAACAACCTGGCTCCTTAGTGAACTGTGTAACCTATACGCATACTAAATAAATAAAAATGGAATTGACTTATTTTATTGTATTTAAAATCCAGCTGCCTAATAATAACAAAAAATAAAACATTTTGGCAAGGGGCCACAAACGATGTTTATGTTGGGTGGGGGGACCCTGGCAACTGACCCACAAGTAAAGACACATCCAGACCAGAATGTCTTCTTTTCTTCTATTTCTGGTCACTTGGTAATATAATAATAGTGGATAAATAATCAGGCCATTGGATTTTTGGAAACAGCTCAGAGTGACTTTTCCAGGAACAGTCCAATTTTATTACATATCCTCTGGTCTAAGGAACCCAAACCATGGCAACCTTTTAGTACCACTCTTGATAAAATGATCTGCTTTCTTGTACTAAAATGTTATTAATCTAGAGCAACATTCCACCATTTATACATACAATGAAAGTAGGTGGCAATGTCCATTTCATACCAGGGCCAGAGAATCCTTCCTTCAGGTGGACAGCATCACATCACATGTTTCAAAGTCTCCTGGCAGGTAGCATCAGCATGAGGTAACAATGGCCAAACTGTCTCCTTCAGGCAGAGAACATCAACATGAGGTAACAATGGCTAGTCTCTCATCTTCATGCTGGCAACATCAACATGTCACAATGGCCATGCTCTCCCTTTTGGGCAGGCCACATGATCACAAGATCATACTAGCTAGTCTCTCCTTCTGGGAAGCAGCATCAGCACAATGTTACCCTAGCATAGAAAAAGAAAGGAAACATTGGACATGCAAACCTACCATTGGGTTTCTTTAAAGTGGATGATGCTACAGTAAGAAGTTTATTTTCAGTTTGTTAGAGTCTTTTATCATATCTTTAAAATTTGTATTGGAGCTGAGATGCAAATATTCTTGAACAGAAAGGTGGGGAAAAGATGCATGTTTGGATACTAGTAGCAGTAATAGTAGTTGCTACTGCTGTTGATCTTCTCCTCCTCCTCCTCCTCATTTTCCAGTCTCATTCCCAAGTCTGGAGCTGGGGCTAAACTTGTGGGGGAGCTGGGAAATCCAACACATTTCAAATCCATTAACAAGATTGCTTTCCTTTAGGATGTATTCAAAGGTCTCATGTACCTGGCGTGTCAAGGCCACTTCCATTTCTGCATGTCTACAGCCCTCACCCCTTATTATGAGGCACTTAAAGAAATGAGAAGTGAAGCCACAGTAGATCAGACTGTCTCCTTTGCAGAGCATAACTCCTCTTGTCAAGTGTCTTCCTTTTTAAGGGACTGATTTTAAATGCTTTGTACGATGAAGCTTCCCGATTTCTCTCATGGAAGATCATTGCTATAATGAGCACAGGGTTAGGTAGTATTTTTATCAGAGCTATTTCCAAGTTGATTCCCTGATTTATTTCCCAATATAATTTGGTAATTGATATTTTGGGTTGCCTTCATTTTCAATATTGTTTCGTATGAAATGTCCTGCTGTGGTGTAGTTCTTCCAAATTGCCTCTTTGTGGGTTCCTCTCCTTCATTATGATAATTCGTCTTTTATGTGGCACTTATGTAGCCTAGCCCAAAGCATATTTAATCTAAAGTTAAGGACAACTGAGTTCAGTGGAGTTAAGTGGAATGTACTCTCATGGAAGTGTGCTTAAGATTGCAGCCACAGGCATCCCAAGAGCAGTGTTTTCACATTTTAATCTATGAAGTTAGCCTTTCTGACTTTCTCTACAGCATGTGACTTGACTCACTTACTTGAGTCACATATATAGAGGGTGTTTTGTTTTGTTTTGTTTTGGTCTAGTGTCACATTACTTGCCTATGAAAGCTCATGGCACAACAAATTTGTTAGTCTTTATGATGTCCTAGCATAGGGTGTTATTTCTACATTTTCATGATCCACATCATAATCTTCTGCCATCCTTAAATGCTGATTAAACATGTGGTCAGGGGGGTACCCTGAGTGCATCTCCTTCTCCCCTCTCCTCACCACCAGACCGCCATTTTTTACCACCCAAGATTGCTCCAGGTGGACCCAATACAATCCAGCTGAAACCCAGGTCAACCTGAACAGGACCAAATTAGTTTGGGATCTGGGATTTGGTCAGATCCAGTGCACAAACCTATTATTTGTTTATTTGTTTGTTTAGTATATTTGTATGCTGCTTTTCATCACCAGGTGACCTCAAAGCGGCTTCCATAGCAAGAACAAAACAATATAATAAAAACAATTCAGAACAACAACATAATAATAATAATAATAACTACCTAACAGTATCAGTAAATAACACCACAACTCTTAAAACTCTTAAATTCCTGTCTTTTAACTCCACTGAAACCATGGCCTAAAACTGGTGTTAGTGTGCAGCTCCTGTTAATATCAATGGGGCTTTCACTTAAGAACTTCTCAGTGGATGGTGAATACAGTGCCTGACACAACCAAGACCAAGTACTGCAGTCTACAAGAATTGTAGAACCACCAGAGAAGAGTAGTTGAATTATAGTGTTACATTGCCATTATTGATGCTGAAAATTACACATAGTGAGCTGGGAGATATAAATCATCAGAGAAAAAGGCCACAGCCAATGTGGTGTATTCACCAATGATTACATTTATGACACAGATGGTGAATATGTTCAATACTAAATTTAAGGCTGCCTTTCAAGATGGTTCTGAAAAATAAGCCAATACAAAAGTGCAACAGCCTTTGAACTAATGTTCTCATGTGTCATCTGTTTTAAAGGATCTGTGCTTGAATTAGTTTCTCTCTGAAGACTCCTACCAAGAGGGCCCTGTTCCTAGTGGGGGGAAACTATCACTTGGGCAAATTGTTTTTCCTAAGGCTAACTGCAGTAGGAGGTGGATTTTCATTGGGATTGTTGTGTTCAGGACTGATGTGGATCCCACGAGGCAAGGCAAGGTCAGAAGTTGCAGGAGCAAAGATAGGTCCAAGTGAATAACTTACTACAAAAAAGGTTGAAAGCAGACTCAGTCTTTTTAAGCCTCTGTCCCAGACAATGTCTCCCAGGTTCCATCCTCGTGTAGAATGCTAGAACCTTAAAGGGCAACGCTCTGGCCTTAGGACAGGCACTTCTCCATTTCCTAACCTCCCTTCTTGGTGTGTTCCCAGTGTAGACAATATTGAGGTAGATGGACCAATAGTCTGACTCCTATGTTCATATAACCACCAACACTTACACACACACACCAGCAGCAGCTTCTCTTAGTCCTGTGGCCAATGGATATAGTCAGAGCATGTTTCCTTTCAGTACTGTGGTCCCAGGGCAACTGCATTTGGGAGATTAATGTTCTTTCTGGAAAGGAGGGGGAAGAGAAACCTCCCTGCAGCTGCTCCTTCATTGGCCAATGATTGGGGCCATGTTGGTCTCCCATTGCTATTTGGTTCTTCCTTGGAGACAAAGGGTGTAACCACTTTGTGGTCCTTGTTCACCTGGTCAATGGAAGAGGTAAGTGTGTGTATCTCTTCAGATCTTCAGTTATCAATCCAGGACAAGAATAAGCTTTGGTTCACAAACTAACTGAGGGGACAGTCATATGGGGCCGTATTTTAACTGAAGAGGGCAGAGTTCAGTGGGCCATAGAGGTAAAGGCACACATTTATTTTTTGAATATTTTGGTGTCATGGGTTACTGTAAAAGGAAATAAAACGGGAAATGTTTGAGATTTTTCTTCTATTTATGATATTTCAGAATTTATAAACTACTCAACATTCAGAGAATACTCAAGTAGTGTACAGAAATAAAATAGAAAACTTAATAAAGATCCTAAAATAGTGTTGTGCTGCTCCCCAATCTCTGAGTGATGAGATATCAGGGGTCCCTGCGCTCATCCAGGGTTTGGTTTCTTTTGGGAAGAAGGTCAGCAAAGACTGTGGTGTCTTCATGACATATGGTTTATTTATTTACACACATTCCAACCTGATGGAGGGGTTCAAGGCATCAGCAGTCCAATATCCAGCTTTTCCTTCTGGGTTGCAGGAGGCATCCTAAAGCCATGGTGCAGAGGGAAAGCCTCTCTGCCTGCCTCCAGTCACCAGCCTTTCTCCAGACAATCCTAAAAACACTCAAAGCACAAACCTCTGCTAGCTGCCAGGAGGGGGGGGGAAGGCTCTCCTGTAGAGTTTAAGTGAGAAAAGAATCTTCCTGGAACATTCACCAGTTGTTGGGCACCTGAAAGACCCATTAGCAAACTGGCCACTCTATTTGTTTAACAAAAGAAGCTCATCTGACCAGCAGAGCAGAGTTTCTCACCCCAAGGCACATGATTCCAAATCAGAGGTTGGAAGGGGACCCACAGGAACCATCCATTCCAACCCCAAACTCACAACAATAGTATTATAAATGTAAACACCAACAAGAATAAAAAACCCCAAAGTAAAATGATCAATTTGAGAAGGCACTGGAGAAAATACAAGTTTTCAAACAAATGTCAAAAATAAAACAATGTTGGGGCTTGCTTCTCTTCAGAGGGAAGAGAATTCGAGAGAGCTGGTGCCACAATGCTAAAGGCACATGCTTGAGTCATGGTATGCTTTACCTTGGGTGTGTGGCAATAAGCCTTACTTTTTTTTTACAGTATACTGGCAGCATGAGAGACACTCAGCTCAGCACCTTCCCACACTGCCAGGGTAATGTAAGAACTCATGAACCAGCTACAAGGAGCCCACATGCTTCCCCTACACCAAAATTGTTTCAGATTTGAAAAGCCCAATTCTCGCATAGAACAGAAGCCCATATGGCATCTCAACATGGGACTCACAATATTTATTTAAGACATACAGGTCACATTTTTGGGTGATTTTTTTGCTATTTTTCCTGAGACGCACTTGTTGGAGGATTTTTGGAATCCTGATCTGCAAGTCAGCATTTTGGGCAATTTTCGCAAATGTTTCCTGAAGGGCACTTGGGGGGAGGGGGTAGAATCCTGACCCACAGAAAACAGTTTGAAGCCATTTTTGGCAACTTTTCCTGAGGTGTACTTTTCAAATGTTCTGGGAATCCTGACCGGAGGTCAGAGTTTTGAACTATTTTCAGCAACTTTTCCTGAGGTGCACTTTTTGCATAGCTGTGGATTAGAGTTTTGGCCTATTTTCTACAACTTTTTCTGAGGTGTGCTTTTGGTTTTTTTTGGAATCCTGACCCATGAGTCAAGATTCGGGGCAATTTTAGGTAACTTTTCTTGAGGTGCACTCTTGAGGTGTTTTTGGAACCCTGATCCACAGGTCACCTATTTCAACAATTTACAACAACTTTGGTGAGGTGCACTTTTGGGGTGTTTTTGGAATCCTCATTCATGGGTCACCATTTTGGGCAATTTAGGAAAACTTTTCCCAAGGTATACTACTTGGGTATTTTTGGAATCCAGACCTGCAGGTCATAGTATTGGGTGATTTTTGGCAACTTTCCCTGAGATGCCTTTTTTAGTATCTTTGAAATCCTGACCCACAGGTCAGAGTTTTTGCCTATTTTTACCCACTTTTCCTGAGGTGCACTCTCGGGGTGTTTTTGGAACCCTGATCCACAAGTCACCTCTTTTGATGATTTACAACTTTTCCTGAGGTGCACATTTTGGGTATTTTTGGAATCCTGACCCACAGGCCACCATTTTGTGCAATTTGGGGGAACTTTTCCTGAGCTATGCTATTTGGATGCTTTTTGGAATCCACAGAGTTTGGGGTGATTTTCAGCAACTTTTCCTGAGTTGCACTTTTTGGGTGTTTTGCGAAACCTGACCTGTGAGTCAGCATTTTGAGTGATTTTCTGATCGTTTTCTTGAGGTGCATTTAGAGTCCTGACCTGTGGGAGATTTTGGAAGATTTTCAACAACTTTTCCTGAGGTGCACCATTTGGTTATTTTTGGAATCCAGACCTACAAGTCATCATTTTGGGTGATTTTCGGCAACTTTTCCTGAGGTGCAATTTTGGGGTATTTTTGGAAAACTGTAGGTCTGTGCTATGTGTTTGGCTGGGGCCCAAGATGCAAACCAAATTGGGCCTCTTTGGAGTCATTTGAGCCTCAGCCGAGTTGGGTTCAAATAACCACAGATTGCTATGGATCAGGTTGGATGATCCAGAGCAATCCATGGCTGTCAAGGGTTGGGGTGTAGGACAGGAAGAAGAGGCAGGCGCAGTGGGAAAACAAGGCCAAGATGTACCTCAAACCCCTGGCTGTGTCTTCCCAAAGAAGGCAGCCCTAGCTTCCTGCCTGCCTGCCCCTTTACCCCCTGCAGGATCAGTCCCTCAGAGATTCTGCATGGTAAGGGGGATGCAGTGCAAGTGGCTTTCCTAAGGAAAGTCGCTTACTCAGCATTGAAAAAAAATGGAAATGGACTGCCTTCAAGTTGATCCCCACCTATGGCGACCCTATGAATAGGCTTTTCATGGTAAATGGTATTCAGGGGTGGTTTTACCATTGCCTTCCTCTGAGGCTGAGAGGCAGTGACTGGCCCAAGGTCACCCAGTGAGCTTCGTGGCTGTGTGGGGATTCGATCCCTGGTCTCCCAGGTAGTAGTCCAACACCTTAACCACTATGCTACACTGGCTCTCTGCTCAGCATTAGCAGTGCAGAATTGCTCCCGACTGATCAGCAGGTCAGAGGAAGGTTGGATTCTGCATAGAGCAGGTGGTGCTCTGCAAATTGCTTTTCTTTAGAGTCTCTCCCTCTGCTGATCATCTGTTCAGTGGAGGGGGCAATTCTGCAGGGTGTTGCAATGCTTCCTTCCTCCGATCAATACCTCAGTGGAGGCATTGACTGGAGGGAGGGATTGACCCCCATCTCCATCATGGGGAAGAGGAGGAAATGCAACCCCCCAAAAAATTGATCTCAGGGAAAGGTGCGGAAAAGGGCCCAAGAACTTGAACCTCAGGTCAGGACTTGAAAAACACAAAAAAGTGCACCTCCAAAAAAAGATGTCCCAAAAGCCCCCAAAACGTGACCAAGGTTTTCTGACCAAGGTCAGGATTTCAAAAATATCAAAATAAGTGCACATGAAAATATGCTGCAAAACGTCTAGAAATATTGATTGCTCATCAGGGTACTGAAACAATGTATTCAAATCTGTGTGTACATAAGCTTGCGTCCATATTTTTATTTCCCTGGCTGGATTGTTGCAGATGGTATACATTTTGGTGTATACAAACCTAGAATGTCAGGGAGCATATGCTTGTTTTGTATATTATATAGTGGGTATTTTAAGTGAGGAGAATTCAAATACATAATCCCCCATCTGTACTCCACAATTGTTCAATGTAGCAACACAGATTACACTAGGGTTGCCAGGTCCATGGCCTGAGACTGATCCTGTCTCTTTAGGAGAAGAGAAGGTCAGCCAAGTGCAGGTCTTCTTGCAACTCTGTAAGGAGAAAAACCACAAGGTGGAATTCTCCTTTCCCTCTCCCCAACTTTTAAAGATACAGAAGACCTCTTGGAGGCTAGGCCTGGTAACCAAGAGGTCTTCTGTATCTTTAAAAATTGTGCAGGGGGAAGAGAGAATTCCACCTTGTGGTTTTTCCCATTACAGAGTTGCAAGACCATCTGCACTTGGCTGACTTTCTCTTCTCCTAAAGATACAGGATCAGTCACAGGCCAAGAACCTGGCAACCCTAGACAACACATAACACCTCCACTTGCCTTTTGGTGAGTTTAGCAAGAGGCTCACTGAGAGGCCTCAGGCTACCATGTGAAATGGTACTTCGCTTTTGTGAATTTAAACACCCTGACAGACAGAAAACTCATTGTTCATTAGCAGCCAAAGACTCTATAGACATTTATGTTTCAGAAATTTGAAGACAGTGTGCTACAGCAGCCATTAGTGTGACAGTATGTAGTGTTGTCTACTATGATTTCCAATTAAACAGGTTTGATGAGGTTTTACTAACATCTGTAAAACCAGTTAGCCCAGAAACATCATGTAGCTTATCCACCAACATGCCTACCAGAGAAATGCCTACCCAACAAAAACTCAATTGCTTCCCACACCAAAATACAAAAACCATCACTTGGCAGGTCACAAATATATCGCTCAGTGGGTGCATAGGCCTTTGAGGCTGCATAGGCCTTTCATGTTCAAGGCTAAGCTCAAGGTTCTAGTTTTGGTGTATAAAATCCTATGCAGCTTGGGACCAGGTTACCTGGAAGACCATCTTATTCCATATATATCCAGTCGATCACTGCACTCTCCAGGTGAAAGACTCCTGCAGATACCATCTTATCAGGAGGTCCATTCCGCACATCATAGCAAATGGACCTTTTGTATAGTGGCTCCTACTCTGTAGATTTCCTTCCCTTTAAATATTAGACAGGCACCATCTCTGTTATCTTTTCAGCACCTACTGAAGACTTTCCCCTTTCAACAAGCCTTTTAAGTTGAGACCTATTCCAGTCTGCATCTGTGTTGGAATTGCTTTTTAATATATGTTTTAAATGTTTTTAAAGCTTTTAAAAAATATATTTTTAAAGATGTTTTGTTTTAATACGTTTTTAATGGTGGTTGTGTTTTAATATATTTTGAAGTCTGTTTTTATGATGTTTTGAAGTGGTTCTGGTGCTTTTGTTTGCAGCCCTGGGCTCCTACTGGGAGAAAGGACGGGATATACATTAAATAAATGTAAGGATGTTTTAAATAAGAACATTTATGTCTATTTAAGTGTCTAATTCTTACAAAAAATAAGAGGTAAAGTATATGCTATTATATTGAAAAGTTATTATTTGCTCTTTGATTGTGTCATAAAATGCATGTGTATTTATGTGGAATGTTTCACCAAGTTTTCAGGCAACTAAGAAAAATGTGCAGGCTATTTTAAAGCAAAAATAAAGTAAAGTAAAACAAAGAATGAATCCAGTCTTTGAAGACTGGGAACACTTTATGTAAAAAGTTTCTGCAGTTAATTTGCAAATAATGCTTTTTAACACACTCAAATGAACACCATATTGGCAATGAACACTGTGAGCCATCAAACATTTAAAAGCAAAATATCAGTTTTTAGAGCTTGGCCTCTCATTTACAGAGTGAAACAAGCAGATGGTCTCTCAGTGTGTGCCTTATGAAGATTACACAACCTTACATTCCTGAAACATAAAATGGTCATTCATGGTTCCTTGATAAGTACAGCAAGGTACGTTGCTTTAAAATGTAGGGGGAAAGCAGGTAAAGGTGGCTTTAGGATTTACGGAATAGTTGAGTGTTGAAGTAGAAAATCCTAGGTGCTGAAGTATGTGTGTGCATGGTGGGGGGAATTATTACAATACTTTAGAAAGAATTCAGAATCCCAAACCCTTAAAGCCATACCTCATTAAGCCTTCTGTCTTAATTTATGGGCCTTAATCATCATAGTCTTCAAAATAAACAGATTCGTAATAATTGGCATTATCAGCCGTTGTACAACTAGTTTCAAGTTAATAAAAGAGAGCTTTACCAGCTAATTAAATCTGAATGTCATTATTCTGACAATATAGCCTTGCTTTTCACTGAGACAATCACGCATGTTCAAAGAGAGCCAGAGGGCTTAGTGCTACATCCAGCATTAACAAAATAGCCCCTTATGATGGTAAGCTACCAAAGGCAAGAATTTTATGTTATTTTTTTTTTTGGTCTAATGTATAAAGGACTTATATCAATGACTGTCTTTGGAAGTGAAGATTAGACCTCATAAAATGCCATGGCAAATCCAGTTTTTAAAGGATTGGAACAGGTTCTGGTGTATCACTTTATCTAGTCAAATTTATATGATTAAAAATAAAAACTAGACAAAGGAACCCTTCCTCCACCACTATAAGTGTGAGAAGATGTGGCTTCCTCCTCTCTCATTTTCATGACAGCATCTGAAAACAACAGAGTAATCACACTTCTAATACCTTGCCAACATACAGGTTTATTGTAAGGTTGGAATTTGTGTGGTGCACCAGAGATGAAAGAAGGGTAAAAGAGAGAGAGAGAAGAGTCTGTGGTGTCCCTGTAGACAGTGAAAGCTGCAGTCATGAGAAATGTTAGTAGTTCCTTTTAAAGGGCCTTCTTTTAAAGGGACACACCACACATACTGCCCCTTGCCTCTGGCAAAATTGGTTGCTATTCAGGTTTGTTAGACTAAGGGCTCCTCCAGACAACAGCATTCCTATCCAACATCTCTTCCTCCCACCCCATGCTCCACTAGTGCTTCAACAGCAGTCAAATTATAGTTTTCTGTTGCAAATTTCCCCCAGCTGGTGCTTCCATTGTCATCCTGAGCGCTTTATAGACTGAGGTTATGTAAGAGTCAATGAGCACCTGTTTGCTAGTGCTTGTGAAGCTTTTCTCTCCTTCTATATGTGCTGGGTGGGGTGCTGGGTGGGAGGTGGAGCTGTGTTAAAACATTTACAAAAGATTTAGTTTTGCTATAAGAGGATGAGCACTGCTTTTATTGTACTACTCCTGTTGGAATTCTCACCTGCCATTATGTAATGGGGTGGAACACTCAAAATCAGAAAGGAGGCTCTTTTCATCATAGTATTGTCCCACTTTTGGTTAGCTCTCTCTCTCTCTCCCCCCCCTCAGCTTTTATTTTCTTTTTAGAATTGGATCTAAAGTTGCATATGCTTCTAATCTACAGTGCTCTATTTTAAAGAATAACACAACAGCAGGTGGGTGACTCTGTCAGAGCATGTTTATTCCTTCCCATGGCTAAGCTACCCATGTATCCATTTATTGTGCAAACACAAAATTACAGCACAGGCTTTTTACCCCCCATTCTGTTATTGTGCAAGCCCCATTGAACACAGTAGGACTTACTTCTAAGTAAAAAAAAGTATTGCAGTGCACATTGAAAAATGACATGAAATGGAAATAAAGGGAATGTATTTTATCAGCATGCACAATTATTGTTTATGCCACGTTATAAATGTGATAATTCTGTTTGCTATTGTAAAGGGGCTGGCTGTTTTGCTTTGCTTTATTATTACATATTAATTAAGAAATGAACTTATTTTCTTTTGTTCAATTCACCATATTTAAAAATAAGGTAGATGTTTTTTAACTTGATTTTTATTAAATTTTATTGAAGCCTAGGGGATATTTTGTTCAGCCTACTCTGTTTGCTATTATTTGTCTTGTTTATTTTTTGTAGTTCATTTTTATATGCAATGTTTATACTAAATGCTGATACTAAAGAGGATGTTCTGTTCAATTGTATTTTATAGACTATGTAGTTTTTGTTGTTGTATTTGCTGTTTAAGATGTTTAATATGTTGTACACCACTTAAAGTTTCATTTAAATATAAGTGGTATATACATTGTCTAAACAAATAGATAAATAATAATGTTAGCAAACCTGCTTTAAGCAAAGATGATTCGTACCATTGGCACACACTGATATATAATCCCATGCAGTGTTTAAAATGGGGTGGTGTGAAGTGAAGTAACATCAGTGGCTACCCCACTTCTTTCCAGCCACTCCAGCTGAAAACCCACATCTTCTAAAAAAAAAAGTGTCCCACTTTTGTTCAAAGGACATAACTGAATCTGAGAGCACTTCCAGACAGTTGCAGTTTTGTGGGTGGGATTCAGTTGCATACTGGCAAATTTAGATTGTGCAGTTTTAAAGTGGATTTGACACTCTTGTGCAACAATCCCACTTTCAAACAAAACCTTGCCTTTTTGCGGTAAAGAAACTGCCAGAAAAATGGACTGTATAGTGTGAGATAACAATTGTTTGGTATGATGTCATATACCTGCACACAAACCAACAAAAATAATTAAACAGGCAACGTTATAGAACTGCCCCACAAACTTTGTGCAAGATGAATGCTCAATGAACAGGTCATTCGGAAGTAGGAATGTGCTAGAAGCCCACCCAATTCAGATTTGGTACCAGATTTTCCATTCATTTGTTCCTTCTTGTTGTTATGGATCAATTTTTTATGTAGCAATTTTCTGCAGCTATTTTCAGAAATGGATTTTTTAAATAAAATCTGCCTCTAAATATCAATATTAAGAACAATAATTTTATTGATATTTCTTTTCATTTATCAATATTTCCTTTAAAAAACTTGATACTGATATCAAGATTTTTTGCGATGGAAAAAATAGATTGGTAAAAGCAGCAGCTAGTAGACAAAGAACAAACTCAAATCGATACCGGCCTTTTAGGTCGAGAGAATGCTTTCAAACTAGCACCAGCCAATGAATTCCATTCCTATCTGGAAGTGACCTGCTTAATCTGAGGCTCCATCTGTACTATACCTTTAAAGCAGTATTGTCCTCCCAACCAGAGCAGCAGACTTGGGACTCGAAGGCTGGGTTTTACACAAAGCTTTATTCCAGATATCAGTACAGGAACACACTGTCAGGCATTCTAGGCATAATTCAGGAGCAGATTTGACAAACCTCAGAAGCAGGCTGGTCATCTCTGATAAACAGGATTGGCATTTCTCAGGAAACTAGGCATATGGAAGCAACATGAGAGTACATATCCTAGGATACAAACTGAGCCATGTGGAGGCAATGACAGATTGTTGTCACAACAACTTAATCTCTCCCACCTATCCTAAATATAAGAGAGGTGGTGGGCAGATTACTTACCCAAGCATTCTCTAGTACTTTCCTGCCTTTGCTGTTAGGCAAGAGATTTTTCTAGAAGCAGAAAGCATTTTCTGAAGCTATATTTTTCTAATTTCTGTGACCCTGGTGACTTTGACAGACTATTTTCACTTTCCTCTTTCTGGAAGACTCCAGGCTGTTCATTAAGTTTTATCTGTTCAACAGCTAGGTCTAGGCTGGGTGCCAGTGGAAATTTCTTTCTCCCTATCATAGACACCCAGGAGAGGGGCACCAATTGACTCATCAGACTCAGAGCTGCCATAGATTTCTGGAAACATTTCCCCCATGTTTTCCCAAGCTCTGTCTGTGACATTTGTAACCTACTCTTCATCCTCCCAATCTTGGCAAAGGTTCTCCTTGGGGCCCATAACAAGTATCATGTTTCTGGGAGGTCCCTGGGAAGAAGGATTGATTGTTAAACCACTCTGAGATTGTAGCTCTGTGAAGGGAATAAGGGGTCTCTTAACAACTCTCAATATTCTTACCAAACTGCAGTACCCAGAATTCTTTGAGAGAAGCCATTACAGTTTAAAATGATATCATAGTGCTTTAAATGTATTGTGCAGGTGGGACCTGAAATGAAACCATTCCACTTTGAGCACTGGAAGATTTCGGTTGTTTATAACAAGAGTAAATCAGGGTGTAGAAGCAGTGAGTCAGCCATATTTGTACTGGTCTGTCATCACAATAGATAATGCAAGAGCACATGGAACGAGCTGAGACTTGGAAGCCACCTTTGCAGAAATCCATCTCAGAGCCCAAATGGGTCACCTCAGGAAGAGGAAAATGGGAGGGAGAAGTTTATTTATTTATTTATTTATTTATTGTGCTTTTAGACCGCCCTTTAGCAACAAGCTCTCAGGGCGGTGTACAACAGAATAAAACCACATTAAAATACAGGTGAGAGTGGATACAATACAACTATAAAAACATTTTAAAAACAAAATGAAGACTAAAATTAAAATAAAATTGCAATTACAGTAGATTTAAAATTAAAATTAAATTAAATGAAAATTAAAATTAAAATGCCTGGGCAAAGAGGTAGGTCTTTACCTGGCGCCGAAAAGATAACAAAGAAGGCGCCAGGCATATCTCGTCAGGGAGGGTGTTCCATAATTCGGGGGCCACCACTGAGAAGGCCCTGGATCTAGTTATTGCTCTCTGGGCCTCCCTATGAGTTGGGACCCGGAGAAGGGCCTTCGATGTCGAGCGTAGCGAACGGGTAGGTACATAGCGGGAGAGGCGTTTCACCAGGTATTGTGGTCCAATGCCGTTAAGGGCTTTATAGGTAAGAACCAACACTTTGAATTTGGCCCAGAAACATATTGGTAGCCAGTGCAGTTGGGCCAGGACAGGTGTTATATGGTCAGATTTTTTAGTCCAAGTAAGAACTCTGGCTGCAGCATTCTGCACCAGCTGAAGTTTCCGAACCATCTTCAAAGGTAACCCTATGTAGAGTGCATTACAGTAATCCAATCTAGAGGTTACCAGAGCATGAATAACTGTGACGAGGTTCTCCCTGTCCAGATAGGGTCGTAGTTGGGCTACCAGCCGAAGCTGGTAGAACGCATTCCGTGCCACCGAGGCTACCTGAGCCTCCAGTGACAGGAGCGGATCTAATAAGACCCCCAAACTACGGACCTGCTCCTTTAGGGGGAGTGTAACCCCATCTAGGGTAGGTTGGACATCAACTATCTGGGCAGAGAGCCCACCCACTAACAGCATCTCAGTCTTGTCAGGATTGAGTCTCAGTTTATTAGCTCTCATCCAGTCCATTATCGCGGCCAGGCAGCGGTTTAATTCTGCCATAACCTTCTGGGAAGAGGTGTGTGATGTTCCTGTATGTAAATATTGCTGTAAATATGGTAAGTGCAGGTTTATTAAAGTATATATGGTAAGTGGACTGAGTGAGGGGGAATACATGGACTAGAATGCTGGAGAATGTTGTATGATGATTGGCTGAGTGTTTGAGTGGCTGAAGGTATAAATGAGAGGATGACAGTTGAGAGAGGGTTGTTGTTTTGGGTTGTGAGGAGTTGATGGAGTTGTGGGTTGTATTGCATTAGGCTGGTATTGAGGCAGATTATATACTAGAAACATAAAGAGTAACGCAATATATGAAACCATATGCTTGTTAAATATACCTTAAGTAATCTTGTTATTTCCTGGTGTTTATAAATAAATATTTTCTTGGTTTACCAAAAGCCTGATCCTTGGCTGGAGCTTTCACAGACCAGAAGGGTGAGCAGGGTATTTACCAAGGTGGAGAAACAGTAGCAAATGGTGGCAGCGGTGAAAAGATAGTGTAACACCATCAAGTATCCAGAGCAACCCAGGGCTGTATGCTTTATAGACACAAAGATACAGGGGGGTTTTGGCCTGCAAGTGCACCCAGACACAAAGTAACAATAAGCCAGAAGGAGACTAAGGCAAAGTCTCAAGGCAATATTGTGAAATAGGGAGTGGCTGGTGGTGCTGCCTAACAGTGGGATCTTGCAAAATCTGTGCTAGAGCTGGTGAGAGAACAAATAAAAACCAGGATCCTGACTGGTGGTGACCAGAGCTGGGGCACACAAGGTGGGACCTGACATGTGGTGGCAGCAGGAGGGATCCTGACAGGGGGCTCTTTTCCCTCTCTTTCTCCCTGGTACTGAGGGAGGCTTTTTATGGGAGGAGAGAGACAGACAGACAGACAGAAGAAAGCAATAATTTTTTTCTCTTTCAGATATGGAAATCTGTTAACAGAAGTACCTCATTCATGAGAAACTCCAGGTGGGGAATTTAAACAAATCTCCAGCTTTTATTTCACAGCTTTTGCTTGGCATAAATGCAGAACTTTTGAGGGTCTTGAGCAAGATCACTCTCAATGCTCTTCCCAATCCTGGAAGAGGTGGGGCATCCAAACTGAGAATTCTCTCACACTGCTTCTGACTTTCATAAATTCTCCATACAAAGTAAGAATGGTGGTACTGATGGGGTCGTGGGCTAGTATTCATTATTTATTTATGTCCCATCTTTCCTTTGAGGTGCTCAAGGCAGGAAACATGGTCCACCATCCCCCAAACACATTTTTCCTCACAACAACACTGTCAAGTTGATTAGGCTAAGATTTAGTGACTGGCACAAAGTGACCCAGTGAGTTTCATGGTCAAGTGGAGATTTGAACCCAGATCACCTGAGTCCACTAGTTAAACCACAACATCACACTTGCTAACCATGCCGACCATTACAAAGCAGCTATACTACAGAGCAATATAAATCTCCTTTGCCACAAGGTCACCTCATGTAGATGGCTTGTGAAAAACACCAAAGGGTCCTGGGGAACAACAAATCCTCATTTCCTGCCACCCCTTGCCTCTTCAATGCAATGAATTATTCTGCCTTTTTAGTCAACTTTCTAAAATGTCTCTGCTAAGGACCTTCTATTTTCTTGCCTGCAACAGTAAATAGCAAAGCATTATCAGCATTCTTGCTTGGGGCGTTCTGTATTAAGCTGACATTGCTCACATTTGTTCCCTGGGAGAATTTCATCCCAGAAATGCTACAGCCTGCACCAATGACTAATTATGAGGTTCTCAACCATTTTCATAGCCTAGGCCTCATGCTGTTGAGCTTTTGCTGACACACCTTTAATATGCTTCTGGCTCCCACTAGTTTCAGTGGGAGAGGAGAGAGTGATGCCCCAAATAATGCAAACAGAATGTACATGACAAATGGTGATGTGGACAAAGGTTAGATTTGAGTGGGGGTGTTTGGAATATGAACTTTCTCAATCCAAAATGCCTCATCTCATTGCAAGTTGGGATCTGGTCCCATCCAATTAAGGGATTATCCATACAGCAAGCCAATTCCTTTTACAAGGAACACTGCTGTCACCCCCACTGAGAAGAGTAAGAGTGTCACAGATGGCAGGAAAGCCTTGCTAGAGGTCAGAGAGGTGAGGAGACCTCTGTTCTCCCCACAGAACCACAATATCCTGAAAAGAGGGATTGATTATTAAACCACTCTGGAAACTGTAGCTCTGAGAGGGGAGTAGGGATCTCTGTACAACTGTCAGCACCCTTAACAATCTACCGTTCCCAAGATTATTTAGCAGAAGCTATGACTATTTAAAGTAGCATAATAATGCTTTAAATTAGGGTTGCCAGGTCAGAAGCATCCCAAACCCTGAGATTTCAGGGGTGGGTCCTAGTGATGACGAAGAGGCAGGCACTAGTTATGTCATCATTAAGCATGATACATTAAGCATCAACCACAATTGCTTGGAGCATACCACTAAAACAATTCTCTGAAGGCAAATTAAAATAAAAATCTTTGCTAAATAAGGGTGTTCCCTGGTGCAGCTGAAGTGATGGGATCACTTCTTCTCACCTGCTTAAGGAGTCTGTGTAGGGAACAGTTCATCTAGCCTACTTGCTTCCAGGAAGAAGGATTTAAGTGCCCTCAGGGCTAGGCAGAGCTTTGAAGATTACTTTTAAAAAGTAATAAATTACAGTTACAATTACTTGGCCAAAAAAGTAGTAATTATAGTTACAATTACAATTGCTCTGAAAGTAACTGATTACTTTACTTTTTCTCAAAAGTAATCACTACAATTACATTTCAGTTACTTTTTTAAAAAAATGCCTACAAGGTGCTGGCCTTGGCTGCTTCACATCTAAGTAGCCTAAAACAATATTAAAACTGAACACACACACACAGGGGGTAGTAGAAGGGTTCGAATCCCCACATAGCCATGAAGCTCACTGTGTGACCTTGGGCCAGTCACTGCCTCCCATGAAAACCCTATTCATAGGGTCACCATAAGTCGGAATCAACTTGAAGGCAGTACATTTATTTTTTTTATTTTGAAGAAGATGATTATGATAATGCAGCATTTCAAATTAATTCTGTATGACAAGCATTCCATGCCAAGCTTGGAAAACCAAGGAGGAGGTATAAAATGTAGGCAAAAATACTTTTGACAAAATGCCATTTATCCTTTATATCTATATCTATAATTAACAATACAGCTGAATGATGTATGTAAAGTATTTTTTCTCTTTCCCTTTTTTATTAGTATTTTAGTACTACTGCTAAAGTTCTGATGAAAGAATAAAGCATTCATTAGCCACATTCAAATGGTTAGAACACATCACATAAATTCCACTGAAGTTGGAGTTTTTGCCATAGAAAAGGCAAAAAATACATACGCTATGATAGCCCAATAGACAATCAGAACTAATATAAAACCCTATTGCTTCTCATTTGCAAATGTTGCAAGATCTAAGGTAACTCTAGATCATGTGAGTTCAGGTGATGCATGTTATGTAAATTTGTATAGATATTAGCAGAGATTGTCAACAGTCTGAGATGTGTGTGTGCCAGTGTGTGCGTTTACCTAAGTGGCAGGCTTTTACCCTGCACTGAGATCACTGAGACTTAAGACTTAGTAAAATAAGAAAAGCTATTTTATTTATAGAAATACATAGTAGATAGGAAAGGCATACCTAGTTCTAACTAACTTGGAGGCGCAACACTCAGGTTTGGGAGTTGCCCTCCTGGCTTAGGAGGGAGAGAGCAGAGACAAAGGTGTCTCCTCTCTCTTGGATTACTTTATTGCTTAACTACATTCTGTGTTTGCCTCTGTAATTCTCACTTTTTTTTACCCACTGTTTGAATGTCTTTTGGGAATGCCTACTGATTATTTGTTATCATTTTGGGCTGATTACCTTCAGCTATTATCTCACCAAAGTTGCATACACATGACAGATTTAAAGCACATTTCCACCACCACCCCAAAAAAGAATCCTGAGAACTGTAGTTTGTTACGGGTGCTGGGAATTGCAGCTCTGTGAGGAGTAAACTACAGTCCCCAAGATTCTTGGGGAAAAGCCATGTGCTTACATGTATGGTGTCTACTGGGAGACTCTTACGGATTGATTCTATACTCCCAGAAGTAAATCCTATTTACTGCTATGGGAATTACTTCCAAGTAAGTATGCTTCGAATTGCAGCTTTTAGGTCATGCTTAATAGCCACCTTGTGTCAAACTGAACAGTTTCCAATCAGATTTAAATACTAACCACTTAAACTGGTCAGAGTGTCATTCCCTCTATTTCTGAAGCTCAGGCTGGAAGTGTTGTTGCTTATGTAGCCATGGTATCACCATCCATACCACACATAATAAGGAGTATTAGTGGGCAAGAGGGAACCCCAAGTGTTGCAGAATACAAAAAAGTGAGAGAGAAAACAGAAAGGGGATGACTCCCAAAACAGCCCAAATGAGTACTGAGCATGCTCTGTTATGAAATGCTCAGTGGCTGTGTGAGTGAGTGAGTGAGTGTGTGTGTGAGAGAGAGACAGATGTCTCAGCTAACAGAAAATTATAGAATAGTAGAGTTGGAAGGAACCTTTAAGGTCATTGAGTCCACACCCCTGCTCAATGCAGGAATCCAAGTTAAAGCACACCTGACAGGCCAATTCCCCCCACAGAACTCCAGTCACAGAATTGTCTGAGAAGAGGGGCTGACTGTTAAACCACTCTGGACATTGGAGCTCTGTCGGGAGAATAGGAGTCTCCTAATAACGCTCAGCACCCGTCACAAACTACACTTGCCAGGATTCTTTGGGGGAAGTCATGACTGTTTAAAGTGGCATAAATGTCTGGCGTGGGTGTGGCCAGAAGGTCATCCAGCAAGTTCATGGCTGTGGTAAGATATGAACTCAGAACATCCCAGCTGCACCCAGCATGGAACTACACTTTCGGCAGCAAATACCAGAAAATCAACTAAATGTGTGCTGTCAATGTGCAAAGCATTTGCTGGGGTGCATTTGGGTAGGTGAAGCAGGAGATAGATGGAAGGGGCTGTTTTCCATGCCTGCCACTTTACCAATGCAATGCCCCATGTTTTTCCTTATTGACCTCCATCAGCTAGGGAAAAGTGGCCAGGGAAGGGGTTGCAGATAAAAAGTTTCAGCAGCAAATTACCCCCTCTCATCACTTCTCCCTAACAAAATACCCCACATATCAGTAGCAGACACCAGCAGGGAAGTTCTTTTTTGAGTTGTAATTCAGCTCTCATTCTGTTAATTCCCAAACTACACCAGTTGTCATTTTGACATACATGCATAGGGAGAAAGACAGTGTAAAGGGTGTGCACAAGGGGGAGGGGTTGACAAAGGATTTAGGACTTAAAGATTTAATATTCCATGAGTAGAAAAAACACCCTATGCAAATGTCTATATTATTGCAGAAAAGTTCAGTTCTACATATGTTTGCCATCTTTTCCTCAAGCACAACTGTTTTTGAGATAACAGTCTTATTCTCTGTTGCCCTTCACCAAAAAGCCATGTTAGTTGTCCAGTATGTGAAATGACTGCAAGCAGGTGCAGCCCAAGACATTTTGCTACTTGAAGCAGAAGAGCAAATGGTGCCCTGCCCCCAAGTCAAGGTCATAGTACCACAGCTTGAAAAGTTATGATGGCATTTGAGGCAGAAAATCTCACAAGTACCTCTTCCTGACAGTAAATATACAACAACCAAAAATTAAAATAGCTAATAATTTGTTTCATGGTGCCCCAAATTAGTTGCTTGGGGTAGTAATCTCTTGCTGCCTAGTGAGAGTCGCTCTATGAGAGGCACATAACTGAAGCAAAACACACAAACAGAAGTATGAGACTGCACCTACCTCCTAGTCTCTTGCCAGTTCCCAATTTTCACCCTCTCTGGAGGGGTGCAAGGACAAGCGGAGGGGATGCAAAGAGGGTGCAAGGACGACTTCCGGGAAGGGTGACTTCGCTTGTGCCTGCTTTTGAGACGGGCTCCCGCCTCAGAAGAAGCTTTTTCAGATATAAATCAGTCAGAACATTTTTTTTTTGACTGATGAAATTTCTCCCGGGCAGGGAGAAACGTAGAGATCAACCTCAAAAGCCTGTTTTTGTTGGGAGGACTGGATTTCATTAATTTATGAGAAAAGGTCCAGCCAGCAATGCCGGACGGACTTCCGAACAAGCTCTATCTGATTAATGCGACACGTTTATCTTTTCTTCAAAGAGAAAATGGACTAACAGGCAAGCACCCTTCTTTCTATCTTTTTTTTTTACTTGGTTTAAATTGTTGCAGCAAAAAGAGATTTGTCAAATGAATCAGCTTTAAAGAACTTCTGGGTGAGCTATAACTCTTCTCTGTTATTCACGAAAGTAACAGCTTATCTCTGCTTCTATTGCAAAAAGCTGTCCTGGAAGTGCATTCTAAAGATATAAACAGAAGAGGGATTTCTATTCCGAGGAGAAAAAAATAAAAAATATGAACTTTGGAACATTATATTGTCTGGGACTACTCTCTTTTTGGTCTATTTTATTTTGACGAATCTGCTTCTTCACGACGCCACTAACTGTTTTGATGCTGGGAACTAAATTTGTTTTGTATTCTTGAACATAGAGAGATAAGGCAGGCTGCTCTGTTTATACTGTGATGTCATCAAGCCTGGAATATTAACCCAATTCTTGCTGAAATAAGAAGTGGTTCTTCTTTATTTTTGTTTTGTTTTGTTTTCGTGGTTTTAAAAATGGCAATCAAGAAAGTGGCTGAGAATCTGGAAGTAATTATGTTTCAGAAAATAATGGATGAGATTGAGATAACGAAACAAACCCTGCGACAGGGCAGTAAGGAGCTGAAAATGGAACTGAGCAAAATGACGCAGGAGCTTAAAGAAATAGGGGATCCTGTGAGAGAGGAGAATGAGATCAGAGATGAGAAAAGAAAAAATAAAGGGAAGATACAAGCCCTGGAGATTGGAACAAATGTGGAATTGGAAAAAGATCTGGAGTTTATGGATATTAGAAATAAAATCTACTGTTTGGAATTTAACGTTATCTCTGAAGAAATTAATGAAGATATTAGAGATAAAGTTATCAATGGCTTGGATAATTTTCTGGACTGGAATGACGTGATGGAGCTTGATATAGAGAAAATCTATGGAATTAACTGCAGCCATGTGACAATGGAAAAACTCTCAAGAGATGAGCCAGTGCATTTTGTAAAAAAGAAGAACAGAGATATGACTTTACAACAATATTTCAGCAACTTATTCAGAATCGATGGCAAGAAAATATTTGGGATAGAGGAAATTCCCATCAGACTCTTATTATATGACTATGGCTATGACAGCAAGATTATTATGGAATACTGATAATGGAAGATTGGACACTGAAATTACTGGACTTAACAGGACTATTGAAGATGGAAGATGGAATTAATAGGGATAATGGAATAATGGCTATTGAAATTATTGGACCTAACAGATTTTGATGAGATGGATTAATCGATATGTTTATTTGGACTATGGTTATGACAATAAGATTATTATTATTATTAACGAGATGGGTTAATCGACATGTTTATTTGGAGAAAAATTGATAGATATATTTCTTAAAGAATTGAAACCTCTCTTTGACTTTTTGTGGAAAGAATAAAGTAATGTTTATGAGATTTGATGATTAATTAAGATAACTACTGGAGGAAAGTGATTTTATAATATAATTTAAGAGACAGGATTGTTATATATTGTAGACCTATAACTGATCTGCGACAAATGGGAAGTCAACATTTTATTTTTTTGTTTAATCATTTTTGTTTTGTTTTGTTTTTTGTCTTTGAATGTTTTATGATTTTGTTTTGTTTGTTTTATGAAAATTTGAATAAAAATTATTGTAAAAAAAAACAAAGAGGGTGCAAGGACAAGCGGAGGAGATGCAAAGAGGGTGCAAGGACAAGCGGAGGAGATGCAAAGAGGGTGCAAGGACAAGCAGAGGGGATGCAAAGAGGGTGCAAGGCAAGCGGAGGGGATGCAAAGAGGGTGCAAGGCAAGCGGAGGGGATGCAAAGAGGGTGCAAGGACAAGCGGAGGGGATGCAAAGAGGGTGCAAGGACAAGCGGAGGGGATGCAAAGAGGGTGCAAGGACAAGCAGAGGGGATGCAAAGAGGGTGCAAGGACAAGCGGAGGGGATGCAAGGACAAGCGGAGGGGATGCAAGGACAAGCGGAGGGGATGCAAGGACAAGTGGAGGGGATGCAAGGACAAGCAGGGGGTGCCAGAAAGAGCAGAGGGGGTGGGCAAGCAGGCTGAGGGAGGCAGGATGAGCGGGGGGGCAGGGAGAGTAGGCTGGAAAGGGTAACACATACACTCACCTCCACAGCTCTTCACTTCCATTCTGCTGCTTCTACCTTCTACTCCTCCTTGCCCTCCAGCTCTGTCTGACTCTCCACTTCCTCCCTTGTGTCTCCATAGAGGAAAGAGCTAAACAGTGCAGAAGCCCAGTTTGAGGCACATATCTTTCCTCCACCATTCCACCAATCACTGCAGCAGATTATTTCCCCTGCTTCCCCCCCAGTAATGTCCAAATGTAACGCAAAAAAGTTACATTTGCAGCTCAAAAGTAATGAAATTACCACTCGTTCTGTTACATACAAAATGTAACAAAGTTACCCACTCGTTATGCAATATTGTAACAAATTACAACTAACTCGTCATTTCTAATGAGTTACATCCAAGCTCTGGGGCTACGGTTGCCAGGTTCAGGGCCTGAGACTGATCCTGTATCTTTAGGAGAAGAGAAAGTCAGCCAAGTGCAGATGTTCTTGCAACTCTGTAATGGGAAAAACCACAAGGTGGAATTCTCTCTTCCCGCTGCACAACTTTTAAAGATGCAGAAGACCTCTTGGTTGCCAGGCCCAGCCTCCAAGAGGTCTTCTGTATCTTTAAAAGTTGGGGAGGGGGAAAGGAGAATTCCACCTTGTGGTTTTTCTCCTTATTTATTTATTTATTGAATTTTTATACCGCCCCACTAGCATAGCTCTCTGGGCGGTGTACAACAAATATAATAAATACAATAGAATCACATGAAACAGTACAAAAAATATAAATGCAAATCCATAATCTAAAACCAGTTAAAACATATTTAAGAAAAGCTAAAATGCCTGATAGAATAGGAAGGTTTTAACTTGGCGCCGAAAGGATAGCAATGTCGGCGCCAAGCGCACTTCTTCGGAAAGACTATTCTCTTCTCCTAAAGATACATTATCAGTCTCAGGCCATGGACCGGGCAACCCTACTCAGGCCAAACATAATCACCGGAAGGTCATGGTAGGAAGAAGGGAGACTATTGTAGAGATGTTAGATGGGAACACTCATGAGTAAAGATGGATGCCCCTGAAGGCTGCAATTCTAAGCACACTAACTAAAGGCCTAAGAGCCATAGGACTCAACAGGACTTACTTCTCAGTAGATATGGTTAGGATAGCACTGTTGGTAAGGCTTAACTAAAGATCCTCTGCAAAAACATCAATATAAAAGCAGGGTTAGTAACCCCATGCCTGGAATGCCCTAATTGCCTTTTAATGTGGCAGCTCCAAACTTCTTTACAAACTTGATGCATCATCTCAGAGAGAGGTTTAAAAAATGAGTAAGAATTAAGAAGATTCTCTACTTTTTCCTGCCTGCCCTGTAGGCTGCTATAAACTCAGTTTGACAGCAACCCTGAAATCTATACTGGTTGCTAATTTTGTACTAGGTCAAGTTCAAGGTGTGCTTTTAATCTTATGAGTGCCACATAGTACTTGTGCTGCTCTTGTAAGAAATCAATCCTTTAGTGTGGCAGCACTTAAGCTTTGGAACTCCCTGCCTATTGACATTAGGCAGGTGCCTCCATTGTACTCTTTTTGGCACCTGCTAAAAAAAATTTTTTTAAGGCAAACCTACCCAGGCATGTTGAAGCTATTGTGTGTTTTTTTCTGTTTTTTAACTCATTAGCACATCACTAAATTCTTCCAAGCTATGCAGGAAGTGGATTGGACTGTGAAATACCAAGCCAAATGGTATTTGCATTTTACCAAATTTGTACAGCAATACAATATATCGGAGAGGGGGTCAGGTCTCCTGCTTCCCTGCTGCATTTACTATAGCTGCCCAATATCCCTGCATTTTACAGTTTGATAGAAATATCTGTTGGCTAAAGGTACATTCATGAATTGCAAAGGGTTTTTTTGCCTATTAGTGAATTTTTCTGCTTTTTAACCATGAGGTAATAATGGGATCCTGTGCAAGTTTGCTGAGAATGGATTGATCACTTGCATGCTTACTGAGTACAACCATGATAAGGATAGGTGAAACTGACCATGGAGGGAGGAGCAAGGGGAAGGGGAGGAGGAAGAGCTGAGGGGAGGGGAGCAGGTGGAAGGGGGAGGATGGCAGGTTTGATCATGTGCATGCAGTGGGATCTACTCCTGTGCAATCATGCTTAGGATAGGTGAAACTGACCATGGGGGATAAGGAGGAGGGGGAGAGAGACAGAGGGCTAGAGTGTACAAGGGAGGACGAAGGAAGAGTGGGAGGGAAGGATGAAGGGAAAAGGAGGGGAGAGGAAAAGAGGCGGGGAGGAGGGGAGGGGACAGGGGGGAGGGGAGGGGACAGGGGGGAGGGGAGGGGACAGGGAAGGCAGGTCTGATTGTTTGCACATTTGTTGAGTTCAATGGGATTTACTCCTGTACAATCATGATTAAGATAGGTGAAACAGACCTGGGGGAGGAGGGAGGTGGCGGAATGGGGAGGGAAAGGGAGAAAGGGAAGGGGAGGGGAGGGGGGAGGATGGGGGAGGAGACTGGACAAGTGAGCACTGGGTAGAGGGAAAACCCCTTTCCTTTTCAAAAGGAAAACACTGTGAACAGTATAATTGTTTTTCTTGTTTCCCCCTCCTTTTTATTCTATTGCAGACACATGTAGTCTCCCACCCAAATTTAAACTAAAGCTGTCCCTGGCTAAATCCACACCAGACATTTATTTCACTTTAAACAGTCTTAGGTTTACCCCAAAGACCCCCAGGAAATATAGTTTGTGAAGGGTACTGAGAGGAGATGCCCTATTCACAGAGCTACAGTCAGCAGAAGAGGGGCTGACTTTTAAACCACTCTGGTCACTGGAGCTATGTCAGGGCAATAGGAGTTTCCTAACAGCACCCTTTACAAACAATACTTCCCAGGATTCTTTGGGGGAAGCCATGACTGTTTACAGTGGAATAAATGTCAGGCAAGGATGTGGCCACCTGATCAGCCAAGCCAAACAGCTGTTGGTCTGGCTTTTAGAACACTGACGATTTTTTTTTACTGAACATGTCTCTGAACATAGACTCCAATGTTAATTTCCTTAAGTTATTTGAAGATCAGCCATGCATTTTTTAAACTTTTAAATTGCAGAAGATGAAGGTTAGAATATGGGGCAAGGTCAGTAATAGGATTACGTGTATCCTGTGAACATGGCTGATGTTTAATTAGTTTCAACAAATTATGAGGCCACTGACAGGAAAAAGTCCAACAGCGGTGTGGATTTTTTTCTCTTGTTTCACAATTTGAACTCTGGATTCTGTCTGAGTGCTTTGTTTATCACCATGACAACTTAGAAGTTTTTTAAGTAAGTGTTTCTGAGTTCAGGAATATAAGTCTTCTAAGATTTTATTTTGTAATGAGCTTATGGGAAGCAGCAGAATGGCATGAGGATATTTTCCACTTAACATGGCGGAATGTAAAAAATGCCTGTTGGCTATAGTGTACAGCCACTCTTGTGACTGTATAATATAAGCATGACTGTCAAAGATGTTTATTATTTACACAACCTATACAGAAATTTATAATGCAATCCTATGCATGTTTATTCAGCAGCAGGTCCCAGAGTATTCCACGGGGCTTGCTCAATCAGGGAAGCATGCACAGGACTACAACCTCAAGTGATAAGGAACTTCACTTACTCAATCCAAAATTCAGAATCATGCCACTTTAAGCTGTTTTGCCACTGTTTTATACCTGTTTGATGGTTATTGGATTTTAAAGGGATTTATTTCTTGTTGTGACCTGCCTTTTTTTCCATTCGGCAACCCTACCTCACAGAGTTGTTGGAAAGACTACATACATACACACACTGGATATGTACAAAAATAAAATCAGCATTTGTTTCCTACATAATAAAAGCAGTGACATCTACCTAAGTACACCTGCCTAATTGCTTTAAAGATAGGTTTGGAGGGGGAGAGAAAGATTTACAACACAAATACAATCCTTTCCTATGTTCACTCAAAGGTCCCATAGATTTACAGCAAAGTCCTAACCAAGTTTACTCAAAAGTAAGTCCTATTGAATTCAAAGGGGTTTACTCCTGGTATGTGGGATTAACATTACAGCTTTACTGCTAGACAAGTGAATATAGGATTAAAGTTTCATATTGGGAAGGTTTTCAAAACAGTCTATGACTTAGACAAATAAAGTGCCTTCTTCAACAACCCAGGAAAATGTAAACTGGTTTGACTCCTCATAATTAGAAAAATATTACACATTGTAATGGCATCATAAGATGCATGTACATTTCTTTTAAATTTCTGTTCAAAAATTATTTGAAAGGTAAAATGTATAATATACTATTTTTGCAAGTAATTTAAAAAACCCTGCATTTACACTTTTACTATAATCATAACTGAAATTGTTTACAGTAAACAATTGCCTACCAAGTTCCTGCTGTGATTTTTTGTTCTACATCTCCTGTACACAGAAAAGGCCTTTTGCTACTGCTGTAAGCTATAAACTTATTCAATTTATGAGATTTTCAAACAAGCAGGAAAACAACAGTTTTCTGACCTTATAATGGGTTCTAGCTATTGCCTGGTGGTCAACAAATACCTTGTCAATCACAACTCTGACATCACTTATTGACAACAAACTTGAAAGGGTGGGGTTAGAGCAGCAAGCTATGAGCTCATTTAATGGAAGTTGTGGAAGGAGGGCAGCGGCTGACATTTGAGTGTATATATCTTGAATTAGTCCACCTAAAACTTAATTTTTTTTTTAAAAAAAACAAAAGCTGAGAGTCTGGAGATTCAGGTGACTCACACGAAAACCTGGAGAGGATCCCAAAAATAAAGAATCTCTAGACAAAAAATGGATACCTGGCAACACTATTTTAAATATATAGCGCAGATGGGCCAAAGGTGTGATATGCCTCTTCATTCCAGTAATACAACAGTGTACTTTGGTTTCCCTTTTGTAAAAGAGGGACAGGCCTCTGGTACCTGCACCATTTTTCTGTTTTTGAAATGTGAGGGATACAGTCCTGGAAACTTTCAAAGACCAGTTTATAAGTTAAACTTTTCCTGACAGTGAACAATGCAGTGTTCTAATAATAGCAGTTTCTAAGGTTCTTGATCTCTGGGATTTATTTTGTTACACAAGGTGTGTGTTTTTCTCCCCTAGCTGAACCTAACTATTTTGAAAGGTTTCTCTCACCTATAAGTCTTTTAAATGGCTCCTGTAGTTCCTGGAGTTTCAGACTCTTTCATCTTTCAAAATGGAGGTTAACATTGCACTGGAAAGCTACAACAAAAGTTCAATATCATATGCCTCGGGTGAAATCTCCAGGTAATTAGAAAAACAGTTCAAAGCCATTGGTAAGTTAGCAATAACTCCTGAGAGGCATTAATGCAAACCCTTTTGTTTTCCTGAGAAGTTGACAGAATGCTTTGAATCTGTTTTTCAAAATTTAATCTTCCTAAATACCTTGGAAGAGAATGCCAAATTTGTCCTCATAAATAAATAAATAAATAAATTGTCCTTTATTTTCCAGCAGCAGTCAAGATGACCATTACTTCTCAATGGAGTAAATAATTACCTTGCTTCCTTTCATGATAGAGCTCAAAAATTTGGAATATTGTATTAATGGAGAAGCTCAACCATAAAGTCAGGACCAGAGAGGCATACCCAAAGGCAGTTTCTTGGAACTGTGGCTGCAACCCACTTAAAATAGACCACTGCATTATGACATATGATTCACTTTTGAATAATTACATAGTATTTAGAATCTACTTAATGTGAATAGTTTGAACATTCTTTGTTAAAGGGAACAAAAACTATGCATTGGCCATCTTCATAGTCTGCTAAACCATTATTTCATGTTTTCTCCTTCCCCTTCTCCCAAATGGGTGCGAGGAGTTTAGAATCTTTTCTTCTGCTTGTGATAAGCTACAGCTTGCCATGTGGCCCAGACTCCTGACTATGGCTAATCTTAACTATGGTTAGTTAACAAGCCAGCCTCTGTAGCAATGGGTTGAAGTTGACTAGTTTGAAACTAACCATAGTTAATGTTTGTCATAGTCTGTCAGACCGGATAACATGGCAAACCACGGTTAAGCTAAAAAGGAAATGAAAGCATCTGAGCTCCTTCTGCCAGCTTCTTGGAAGGAATAAAGGTGGAAGTGTAGAAGCCCAAGGTGCGCTGTGGCTCACCTCTGTTCATATATGTAGTGCTAAAGTATAGTTTAGTGTGGTGTGCAAGCATGGCCATTGTTCAGTTATTGTTTATGCATATTATTGTTCACTTACGTTACTCATAATAAATAGAATATATGCCAAATAAAACTGTGTAGTGATACCAGTTTATTCAGGAACCTTAGTCACAGAATATCTCCTTATTCAGTGAACTTGTGAAGGGCAAGAGAAGTAGTATCTCAATCACTGGTCCCACCCATGACCATCTACAGCAGGAGTGCAGAACCTCTGGCTGAAGGGCTGAATGCAGTTCTCCAGGCATTTCTATCCAGCCCTTGAGACTCTCTCTAACCCTTCCTCATGCCACATCCCTACTCCTGAAGCCACACTGCCCCTGCTTCATACCCTCCTTGAGTGCTTTTGCCTGACTGGAATGTGTCCATGAACCATGACAATGCCTCTTGCTTCCCTGGATAGAGAGAAGTGTGTGTGTTCACAGAACCCTCTGGCTTTCGTGTGATTCAAATGTAGCATACTGCACTGTAGTTATTAAGTACTAGTCCTCTTAAACATAGAGGATTTTCACAGGGCAAGGTTGAAAGGGGTTAGGAGAGTTGATTTGTGTGTTGTTGTTTTGAAGGGTTTGCTGACCCTACTTTTTGTTGCTAATAAAATTGTCTCAACACTTTCAATAAAAATAAATACATCACAGAATTAACCAAATATTTCTCTTATATCACCACAAGGCATTGAGGCTCTGTTGTTGGTTTTTCCTGCCCCCTAACTTGCTTCACCACCTTCTTAGCTTCTATTCATTTAACCTCAGTTCACTAGTGAAAATAACAAGAAACCATTTTATTTGATTTATATTATGTATTATTTGACTTATATCCCGCCCTTCCTCCCAGCAGGAGCCCAGGGCAGCAATAGCCATAGGGATACTATAATATACAAGGCAAATATATATACACACGCAGATGGATCACTTGATGACTACAGCTTCAGATGATGACATACATGTGTGAATGGACCAACCCAGATACAGCACCACAGGGAGAACATTTATAGATCAGTCCATCAAAAGAATTTATGTATTCAAGTGTTCAGTGATAGAAAATCCTATTTAGATGTTATATGAACACAAGGGAGTGGTGTCCTTAGGACCAGGATCATGCATTCATTATAAAGCCTGAAAACTGATTGTTATAAAAGCCAGAGCCTGAAAAAGCACCTCTACTCAGTTATGACTGCATTGAGGTTAGTTGCATGCAATGGAGCTCCGCATGTTAACAGAATATCTGATAGCAGTTCAGGTATTGAATATAATATGCAGAGAATCAGGTGACTTGATGTACAAGGATATAAGAGATATGCCAGAGCTTGGAAAAGTTACTTTTTTGAACTACAACTCCCATCAGACCCAGCCAGCATGGCCACTGAATTGGGCTGATGGGAGTTGTAGTTCAAAAAAGTAACTTTTCCAAGCTCTGAGATATGCAAGCAAACACATTTCATCATCAAGCCTGGGAGGAAAGAGCCATAACTCTGGGGCAGAACATGTTTGCTTGCAGGAGGCCCCAGGTTCAATCCCTGGCATCTCCAAGTAGATCTGGGAATGTTCCCTGCCCCAAACCCGAGAGATACACTGCCACTCAGTGCAGGAAATACTAAGCTGGATGGCAACTTCCTGCATCCCTGTATTCTATTGGCCCGCTGACAATCTCCACTCCTTTCCTATGCCTGCACTGTAGTAGAGCTGAAGGAAAAGGTCAAAGAAAAGGACCGGGCAAAGCACATGTGGGGGCAGACATAGCTCCACATGCAATCTCTCTTTTTAAAATGAAGAAGAATAATTAGCATTTATATTGTGCTTTACAGGGTGTTCAAACCTTAGAACATATATCATTATAGACCTCAATATCACCATTAGTTTTCCTAGGGTTCAGCATTCATTGTGTACATTGCAGTTTGGGGCTGAATATGGAATTGTTCATGATCTCCCACACCCATTACCATTTTTATTATTCTCATGTGGCAGTCAAAGGGCTGTGGGTAAGATAACAGTGGCTGTTCTAACCTACTGAGTTTCTAGTACAGACAGTACCTGAAGTGTGGACTTTAAGACTCACAGCTCCCCCTCGTAGGATCCCGAAGTGGCAGTACTAGCAGTATGTTATTATACAGCCACAAGAGTGGCTGTATACTATAGCCAGCATGGATTTTTCACATTCTGCAATGTTAAATTGAAAATACACCCCATGTCACTCTGATGCTTCCCATAATCTCATTTCAAAACAAAACCTTACAAAACTTATACTCCTGAACTCATAAACACTTGCTTAACAACCCTGTAAATTTTCATGGTGATACACAAAACAGTCAGAGAGAATAGAGAGTTCAAAGTCTAAAAAGAGAGAAAAAAACCTGAGAGCCCTTTTGGATTTTTCCCCTCAGAGTTCCCATAATCTGTTGAAATTCATTAAAAAATCAGCCATGTTCACAGAGTACCTGCAATCCTATTACTGACTTTGTCCATACTCTGACCTTCATCTTCTGCAGTTTAAAAGTTAAAATACCTGGCTGATTTTTAATTAATTTAATAAATTTTGGCTTGAACCCAGTGATAGTGTCGGGCATGCTCAATAAGAACCAGCTGTCACTGTTCTAAAAGATAGACTCACAGCTGCTTGACTTGGCTAATCAGGGGGCCACACCCACACCAGACTGATTTCACTTGAGACAGTCATGGCTTCCCCAAAAGAATCCTGGGAAGTGTAGTTTGTGAAGGGTGCTGAGAGGAGACTCCTATTCCACTGACAGAGCTTCAGTGGCCAGACTAGTTTAACAGTGAGCCACTCTGATTGAAGGTCTGTGAGGGGAACTGGGCATCTCCTAGCAACTTTCAGCACCTTTCACTAACTACACTTCCCAGGGTTTTTTTGAGAGAACCCATGACTGTCCAAAGTGAAATAAAGCCCCGGTGTGGATGTGGCCAGGGATAGCTTTGGTTTAAATTTGGGTGGGAGGCTACATATGTCTGCTGTAGAATAAAAAGGTGGGGGGAAAGCTGAAAAGCAATGATACTGTTCACAATGTTTTCCTTTTGGAAAGGAAAGGGGCTTCCCCTCTGCCCAGTGCCCACCCACCCAATCTCCCCTCTCTCTCCTCCAACACTTCCTGCCCCTCCCCCCAGGTCAGTGTTGGACTACAACCTGGGAGACCAGGGTTCAAATCCCCACACAGCTATGAAGCTCCCTGGGTGACCTTGGGCCAATCACTGCCTCTCAGCCTCAGAGGAAGGCAATGGTAAAACCACCTCTGAATACTGTTTACCATGAAACCCCTATTCATAGGGTCGCCATAAGTTGGGATAGACTTGAAAGCAGTCCATTTCCATTTTCAGACATGATTGCACAGAAATAAATCAACTCAAACAGTATGCAAATGATCAAACCCACCGTCCCTTCTCCTTCCTCCTAACCCCTCTTTCTTGCCCCTCCCCTCCCCTTCCTTTGCCCCTCCCTCCCTATCCCCATCCCCTTCCAATCCCCTCCTTCCCCTTCTCCCTCCTCCCCCTCCCCTTCCTCCTCCCCATGGTCAGTTTTAGCTATCTTAAGCATGATTGCATGGGAGTAAATACCATTCAACTAGATAAGCAGGCAAATGATCATACCTGCCCTCCCCTCCCCCTTCCTTTGCCCCCTCCAATCCTCTCCTTACCCTTCCCCCTCCTCCTCCCTCATGGTCAGTTTTACCTATCCTAACCCTGATTAGATAGGAGTAAATCCCATTTAACTCAATAAGCATGCACATGATCAGACCTCCCTTTCCCTTTCCCCTCTCTCCTTTCCTTCCCCTCCCCTCCTTCCCTTCCCCTCTCCCTTCCTCCTCCTCCTCCTTCCCTCTTCCTTCCTCCTCCTTCTCCTTCCCTCTTCCTTCTTCCTCCTTCCCTACCCACTTCATCCCCCCTCTCTCCTCCTCCTCCACCATCATCAGTTTCTCCTATCTAAGCATGATTGAAGGGGAGTAAATCCCACTGAACTCAATAAGCATGCAAATGATCAATCCATTCTCAGCAAATTTCCATAGGATCCCATTTCTTACCTCCCAGATTAAAAAGCAAAGAAATTCACTAATAGGCAAAAAAACTTGTGGTTTAAGAACATACCTATAGCCTACAGATATTTCTTTCAAACTTTAAAAAGCAGGGAAATTGGGCAGCTATAGTGAATGCTCCAGGGGAGCAAGAGACCTGAACTCCTGTCTGAGATATTGGACTGCCCTACAAATTTGTCAAAATGCAAACACCATTTGGGTTGGTCTTTCACAGTCTAATCCACTTCCTGTGTAGCTTGGAAGAATTTGGTAACATGTGCCTCTGAGCATATGGTGAGTGGTGGCAACACCTGCAATCAGCCCAAATAATACAAAGAAGACATGCTGTGCTGATCTTGTTTTAGCAGGGAGGAAGCAACATTATTAATTCAGTTGATATAGTTCAGATGGTCACTTTAAATATGTCTGATTTCCTTTGCAATTTTAGTGAAGTTTCCTATAGGAAATCATTTTCTTGTGTTTCTGTTTCTGTGAATATGTGTACAGCAACACCTTTGCAAAATTTACACTAAAAAACTCCAAACATAATAGTGAAATAATGGCACTAACTATTCTGCGGAATAGTCTCCAGTGGACCTCAGGAGTGTCTCAATTTGCACAAGATAAAACAGTGCAAGGTGAAATATATTCTAGCAAAATTCTAGGTGTTCTGTATGTTTTTAATTGACCATGCCCACCTTGCCTTAAATAAAGTGGTTTAAACATAGCAACAGCTAGAGTCATTGCTGAAGTAGCAAGGTATTGTAATCAGTCTGATTTTATATCAAACTGCAGTTTCAGATTCAACTGTTAATGCACACAAAATAGAAATGGGATATAACCTCCAATCTGAAGCACAAAAGGCTGTCTTCACCATCATATGCCATTGACCAATAAAAAGGCTTTTAAATTAATAAACATAAATTTGACACAATTTCTAGGATGAAAAATGAGGGAAATCTAATTTTCTAGATTACATTCTCTGTAGAAATATTAGTAATACAGGAAAGAAGCAAAGTAAGAAGAACACCAACAAACATACAAAAATATAATTCTCCAGCTTTGGAGATGGCAGGTGTTGCCATCACTCACCATATGCTCAGAGGCACGTTACCAAATTCTTCCAAGGTACACAGCAAGTGGATTGGACTGTGAAAGACCAACCCAAATGATGTTTGTATTTTGACAAATTTGTAGGGCAGTACAATATCTCAGAGAGGAGTTCAGGTCTCCTGCTCCCCTGGTGCATTCACTATAGCTGCCCAATTTCCCTGCTTTTTAAAGTTTGATAGAAATATCTGTGAGCTATAGGAACGTCCTTAAACCGTAAGGTTTTTTTGCCTATTAGTGAATATTCCTCCAAATTGCCTTGATCCTGCAGCTGCCATTTTTGTGCATTACCTTTTGGAAATGCACTCTGTGGCAGTTTCTACAAATTGTTTTGTCTTTGCAAAAGGAATTATACTCTTCCATAACATAACCATCACCATTGACATGTAGACAAGTGGATATGGAGCTACAAAAGTACAGCTGAGTTCCATAAACATAGGGAAATTAAAACATTTGCCCAATATTAAAAAAAGAAAGGCAAATTCCACAATAGGAGGAAAAAATGGAAATGGGTATGTACAGTTTAAGTGGTTGCACTCCCGTGCACTCATTTCAACTATTTGCATGCAAAAGTAATAGTACATTAGCATAACTTCTCTGCAAGTTGGTGAAATGGCTTCAGCAATGTCAAACTCTTACACAGCACATTTCCATATCTAGCCATTACAAAATTAACATTTTGGAAAGACTCTGGAGGTAGAGAGGGGGAGAGATTTAGAAAAGAAATGGTACAAAGTAGAGCTGGGCTGAAATCTTCCCCCCTTTCCCAAAAATATCCCTCCATGAAAACAGGGATTATTTTCTGCTGCTTTCTTGGGATGGGGGAAGAGGAATTTCTCTAAATGTTTCACAAGGTAGTTGCAATTTACCTTACTGGATTTGCCAGGAAGTGTGGTCATCGGAAAGGCATGGAGAGAATCTCATGCCACTTTCTGCTGATCACTTTTCTTCAGATGTCTTGTCAGTGACATGATATAAGAAGATGTACCATTGTGTAGTTGGTGGAAAACTGCAGTAAGAGCCTTGTACCACTCTGAGTGATGTGGGACTTTTTAAAAAAGTTAACAAAGCAAAATCCTATAAGATTAAGTAACATAAATTGCTGCCCTGGGCTCCTGCCGGGAGGAAGGGTGGGATATAAATCAAATAATAAATAAATAAATAATAAATGGAAATCACCTTCCAAGATTTTCAGAGAAATTTCTCTACTCACCCTCTTCCCCCAGTGATATTTCAGGAGAGTCATTTCATCCCCACCCACTGAAAGATGTGATCAAAACCAACATTTTTTTTTTTTGGCACAGCTAGTATGAAGGCATAAGACTCATGTCTTAGGGCATCCGGATGAACAGGAAGGTAGGACTCTTCCATCTTAGAAGCAGAGCTTGGAAAAGTTACTTTTTTGAACTACTTCTCCCATCAGCCCAGTCCAGTGGCAATGCTGGCTAGGGCTGATGGGAGTTGTAGTTCAAAAAAGTAACTTTTCCAAGCTCTGCTTAGAAGTTATACAAAAGAAGGAATTTCAGCAGTTGCAGCTTTTTTCACCCCTTCATGATAGCACTGCCTTAATGCTCTCTTCTTCTTGCATCTAGGACTGGATACAGAGCCTCCCTTTTCATGGAAGTCTTGTCTCCCATGAAGGTGGAGTGGGAAAATCCAAGAACCTGGGGTGGGGGCATCATATTCATTCAGAGGAGTGCTTCTTCACCTACAATTAGACAAGGTTCTTCACCCTCTTAAAAAAAAGCCCTCATTTTAAACTGCCCTATGAGTCTGGTCTCCAGGCCTGCCTGCCCAGCTGCTACACACTTTGAGAACAGCTGGATGAATGTGCCCCTCCTGATAACAACACAACATCATCATAGTAACGTCATCTCCAAGGAGAGTCATACGCATATAGTCATTTTCCAAGCATGCATCAGCCAGGCAGACTTGAAGATAAGTCTCGTAGCACTTTACAAGAGATTTTAAAAAGAATAAAATATAATAAAAGGAAAGGAAGCATCAACCACCTAATTTAATTGTATGTTAAAGAATAGAGAAAGCTGCCTTGTAACATGACAAACCTTTGGTCCTTCTGTCTCAGTACTGTATACACTGACCTGCAGTGGCTCTCTAGGGAAGCCTTTCCCAACCAGTGTGCCTCCAGATGTTGTTGGACCACAACTCCCATCAGCCTCAGCCATTGGCAATGCTGGCTGAGGCTGATGGGAGTTGTGGTCCAACAGCATCTGGAGGCACACTGGTTGGAAAAGGCTGCTCTAGGGTTTCAGACAGGGAGCCTTTCTCAGCCCTACCTGGAGGTGATGGGGAATGAACCCAAGATCATCTGCATGTAAAGCAGACTCTCCGCCACTAGGAATGGAGGAGCAAATCGATTCAGTTCACATTTAAAGGTTAACCTACCACATTCACACTTTCCCAAACCGAAACACAGCCTTCTTTCAAAGATTTGCACTTCTCTTCAGTTTGCAGTGCAGCTCTCTCCTTCAATATACAAAAATACATACACCGGGGTGAAGTGTATATTAAAACATGCATATTAGTGAAAATAGTATACAAAAATATGTTACACAGGGGAAAATTGATTTGCAAAAATATGCATATTAGGCAAACATGTGGATATTAGGACAAATTCACACTGAAATGCTGATGGATTTTCATGAGGACTGTGAGGTGGAAATGTGGAGAACTGAATTTAAGAGTAGAAATATGAGACAGAAGAGAAACCAGAACTGTTAGATTCCCCCATCTGCCACTGGGGGATAGCCCTTCCCCAAATGTTTCCCCTCCACCTCCTCAGAGAAAGGATTCACCCTATCCAAATCTTTGAAGCCTCCCGATGAATGTACTGAAAGTATTTAATGGAGAATATTGATCGAGCACAACCCTCTTTGATTAAGTGGTGGAGACTGTAAATTCCAATCACCACCATTTAAGATGCTTTGCATTGCAACCCTGTACACATTTCCTTAGAAATGAGCCCTTAGTCCCTTTGATTTCAATGAAAGAGTGCTCATTCACACCGCTACATTTTAAGTGACCACCACCCTGCTTTTTGATGCTGCAAATGCTGGAACATTCTCAACTTGCTCTGGCTCCATTGATGAATCAATAACTTCTGGCCTGATGGGGTCACAATTCCAATCCTCTGCCCTGCCCTAAGTGACTATGGAGGGCAGCTTTTGCAGCCATGCAGTGAAGGGAGGTGGAGCAGTTTCAGTGCACACATGCAGACACACACAGTGCTGACATCAGAGGAGGACGGGATGTTGCGGATGCTGAAATCCATCCCACCCCTTTCTTGGCCTCTTTGGATTTTAACACCCACTCTCTTACTCTATGTTCAGTGCAAATTAGCTAGGCACCTTAAAAAAATTGCCAGCAGATTGGCTCATCAGGTCATTTTTTCCAGTTACTCTGTGTTGGCATGGGGTGGTGAGTTACCTGACAATTGTAGCTTGTTGAATATGTTGATTTGGTCACATTTGGTCAGTACCCTTTGGCATCTTTAATGGCATAATCATGAGACTTGCCTTTGGGGCTGGCAGGGTAAGATTCACCTTTGAGGCTAACCTTTATCACCCACTCAGAATGGGTGAACCGGGAAGACCTCTACTCACCTGAAAGAATGTGACTGAAAGGGAGGGGTGGAGCTAAGCCTACCCTCTCTTTTTGCAAGGGCTTGCCAGTTCACACAGTTACACTTAGCAGTTAGTGTCCCAGACAGTTGTGACTTCTTCCTATCAGTTTTTGTGTAAATTTAATCAAGCCTTCATTCAACCCGCTTCTGGTGTCTCATCTCTTTATTTTACTGTTTTGCCCCAGTTATATGTGCTACTTCTTAGAGGCAATTTGCATGAGCAAGTATAAACATCCCCCCCATGGTCACACCAAATTAGACATTATCTGGAAAGACCAGCGTTGCCTCTCCTGTGTCTTTGAAGCTGCTTGATGTGCAGAAACCATGGATGGAAGGCAAGCATTGCCACCTGCTAACGTCAGCAGAGGAAGCTGTTGTTAAAGACACAGTGAGCAAAGGCTGGTTGTATACAGCGGACCATCTTAGATGTTTCTTCTTTCACATGGCGTCTCCATGTGAAGGATTTTACAGCACTTGAGCTGGTCCTCGGAATGCTTGTGAGGGTGGGAATAGAGGAGAAAATCTTGACCTTTGAACAATTTCGTGGGCGACTCACACACCCGTGCCTATTTTACTGTTTGTGAAGCAAATCCAGTGCCCCAGGTGAATCTACCAGTTACAAGAAATATGACACTGGCACATGGAATTATTTTTCTAACCTGAAATTCTAAACCCAGAAACTCTATCGGAATTCATGATGCTGCAGCTTACCTGGAGAAGGACTGAAGAACAAAAGAGCTTCCTCCTTTCAGTTTCCCTGCACAAAGCATGCAAAACAGTCTAGTGCTACATTGACTATCATGGGCTGCCTTTAACAATGGCAGTTTTCTTTTGAAGGGCAGCCAGAATATTTGCTGGTTCTTTTTGTCTTTCAAACAGAACACAACGTTTCCTGGCCTTAAAATAGCAGCTGCTGTACTGGCTGCCCCTATTGTGACTGCATTTGAAGGAGCTACTCGTGCCTCTACTTCTAATTTTTCAAGCAAAAGCAAGGGCCTTTTCTAGTCACATTTCGTTTTCAGATGAAAGGATTTGAAGAAGTGAAGGGGACATTATAGGCTTGCAGTTTCTTGTTTCTCTGCACTTTTTGCTGCACTCTCTCTCTCTCTCTCTTGCTGTGCTTACCAAACAACCTAGTCCCCCCGCCATTTAGCATAGATGCACACTACTGTTTTTCCCACTGCATGGTGATTATGGGCTGCAGTGGCCACCAGCAGGGCAGCTCAGACAGGGTAGTGTTGCTCACCTGCGTTCCCAATGCTGAGCATTGCGGCCGGTTCCTCAAGGGGAGGGGAAGGGGAGGTGTGGGGAGCTCAGCACAGTGGTGGAACGTGTCTGAGGTTCCTGCTGCCACAACTGCACCACCCTGAAGTGCCTGTGCATTGCCCTTCTCCCTCTCAGGAACCGGCAGCGATGCTCAGTATTAGGAAGACAAGTGAGCAATGCCACCCTGCCTGTGCTAACTCCGCAACCGCTGCCAAAAGGCTAGTTCACACTTGGCCTCGTCACTGGGTCATGCAACACAAGCAGCCATTCCCCAATAAGGCAGAGCCAATTCTGAGTTTGCCACTGAACAGCAACAGCTGATGAAGTAGGTTGCTAATAAAAGCTGTTGATGAAGGGAGAGTCAAGGGAAGGGGAGAATCTCAGCCAGCACTGTTCAAGCACATGGTTTCTGACTGACTAGTACCCCCTGGCACAGGTGCTGGTTGCTGACATCCAAAGTCCTCATGCATACATAGTGCTGACTGAGGTACCCCATGCCTTCCCAGCCATTACACATATGAGCACAAATTGGACTCTTTCTGTGTTCCTCCACAGTGGTAGCTAAAGATTCCTACTGATGCATCACTTCAGCAGCCACCACTGTCATCACAGGTATTTAAGGAGCTGCAAGTAATCAAGAGTCTCTGTCAAAGTACCTACTGTCAAGAACAGCAAGCGGACCAGAGTCTTGTTGGTGAAGTAGGTGCCACATTACCAGGGTAAAAAACAACCCTGCAAGGTAGAACACTGCCACCATTCCTTTCGTCCATCCAACTCAGCCCAGGAGGCTTCTCAAGCTGTATTCTGGACAATGTGGTAGTAATGGGTGACTTCAACTACCCGGACATAGACTGGCCGCATATGTGTTCCAGTCATGACAAAGAAGCAAAGTTTCTAGATATTCTAAATGACTATTCCCTAGACCAGTTGGTTATGGAACCGACCAGAGGGACGGCAACCCTGGACTTAATCCTCAGTGGGGACCGGGACCTGGTGCGAGATGTAAGTGTTGTTGAACCGATTGGGAGCAGTGACCACAGTGCTATTAAATTAAACATACATGTAACTGGCCAATTGCCAAGAAAATCCAACACGGTCACATTTGACTTCAAAAGAGGAAACTTCACAAAAATGAGGGGATTGGTAAAAAGAAAGCTGAAAAACAAAGTCCAGAGGGTCACATCACTCGAAAATGCTTGGAAGTTGTTTAAAAACACTATATTAGAAGCTCAACTGGAGTGCATACCGCAGATCAGAAAAGGTACCGCCAGGGCCAAGAAGATGCCAGCATGGTTAACGAGCAAAGTCAAGGACGCTCTTGGAGGCAAAAAGTCTTCCTTCAGAAAATGGAAGTCTTGTCCGAATGAAGAAAATAAAAAAGAACACAAACTCTGGGAAAATAAATGCAAGAAGACAATAAGGGATGCTAAAAAACAATTTGAGGAGCACATTGCTAAGAACATAAAAGCCAACAACAAAAAATTCTATAAATACATTCAAAGCAGGAGACCATCTAGGGAGACAATTGGACCCTTGGATGATAAGGGAGTCAAAGGTGTCCTAAAGAACGATAAGGAGATTGCAGAGAAGCTAAATGAATTCTTTGCATCTGTCTTCACAGTGGAAGATATAGGGCAGATCCCTGAACCTGAACTAACATTTGCAGGAAGGGATTCTGAGGAACTGAGACAAATAGTGGTAATGAGAGAGGAAGTTCTAGGCTTAATGGACAATATAAAAACTGACAAATCACCGGGCCCGGATGGCATCCACCCGAGAGTTCTCAAAGAACTCAAATGTGAAATTGCTGATCTGCTAACTAAAATATGTAACTTGTCCCTCGGGTCCTCCTCCGTGCCTGAGGACTGGAAAGTGGCAAATGTAACGCCAATATTCAAAAAGGGATCCAGAGGGGATCCCGGAAATTACAGGCCAGTTAGCTTCATTTCTGTCCCTGGAAAACTGGTAGAAAGTATTATTAAAGCTAGATTAACTAAGCACATAGAAGAACAAGCCTTGCTGAAGCAGAGCTAGCATGGCTTCTGCAAGGGAAAGTCTTGTCTCAGTAACCTATTAGAATTCTTTGAGAGTGTCAACAAGCATATAGATAGAGGTGATCCAGTGGACATAGTGTACTTAGACTTTCAAAAAGCGTTTGACAAGGTACCTCAACAAAGACTTCTGAGGAAGCTTAGCAGTCATGGAATAAGAGGAGAGGTCCTCTTGTGGATAAGGAATTGGTTAAGAAGCAGAAAGCAGAGAGTAGGAATAAATGGACAGTTCTCCCAATGGAGGGCTGTAGAAAGTGGAGTCCCTCAAGGATCGGTATTGGGACGTGTACTTTTCAACTTGTTCATTAATGACCTAGAATTAGGAGTGAGCAGTGAAGTGGCCAAGTTTGCTGACGACACTAAATTGTTCAGGGTTGTTAAAACAAAAAGGGATTGTGAAGAGCTCCAAAAAGATCTCTTCAAACTGAGTGAATGGGCGGAAAAATGACAAATGCAATTCAATATAAACAAGTGTAAAATTATGCATATTGGAGCAAAAAATCTTAATTTCACATATACGCTCATGGGGTCTGAACTGGCGGTGACCGACCAGGAGAGAGACCTCGGGGTTGTAGTGGACAGCACGATGAAAATGTCGACCCAGTGTGCGGCAGCTGTGAAAAAGGCAAATTCCATGCTAGCGATAATTAGGAAAGGTATTGAAAATAAAACTGCCAATATCATAATGCCGTTGTATAAATCTATGGTGCGGTCGCATTTGGAATACTGTGTACAGTTCTGGTCGCCTCATCTCAAAAAGGATATTATAGAGTTGGAAAAGGTTCAGAAGAGGGCAACCAGAATGATCAAGGGGATGGAGCGACTCCCTTACGAGGAAAGGTTGCAGCATTTGGGGCTTTTTAGTTTAGAGAAAAGGTGGTTCAGAGGAGACATGATAGAAGTGTATAAAATTATGCATGGCATTAAGAAAGTGGATAGAGAAAAGTTCTTCTCCCTCTCTCATAATACTAGAACTCATGGACATTCAAAGAAACTGAATGTTGGAAGATTCAGGACAGACAAAAGGAAGTACTTCTTTACTCAGCGCATAGTTAAACTATGGAATTTGCTCCCACAAGATGCAGTAATGGCCACCAGCTTGGACGGCTTTAAAAGAAGATTAGACAAATTCATGGAGGACAGGGCTATCAATGGCTACTAGCCGTGATGGCTGTGCTGTGCCACCCTAGTCAGAGGCAGCATGCTTCTGAAAACCAGTTGCCGGAAGCCTCAGAAGGGGAGAGTGTTCTTGCACTCGGGTCCTGCTTGCAGGCTTCCCCCAGGCACCTGGTTGGCCACTGTGAGAACAGGATGCTGGACTAGATGGGCCACTGGCCTGATCCAGCAGGCTCTTCTTATGTTCTTATCCTTGAGCTAAAAATCAGGCTTTCTGTCCCTTGAGCTCTAAGCCCCAAAATTACTCAGTAGCAGTTTGACCAATTGGTTAGGAATAGGCTTAGTATCAAACTCTCATCCAAGGAAAAAACACCAAAATATAGGAAGCAGATTTATTAATAATTATTTTAAAATAGCAGCGTAAAAGAAGAATCTGTTTAACCAGTGAAAAATATAATTTTACTATTAAGAGTACAGAAGTACATTTAGGGAATTATAAAACATTATAAAATATAAATTATAATTATAAAAAAGTAACCTGCCTAACTCTAATGTCTCCTTGATCCATGCCCATCATGGCTCGTGATGAGCTGTAAAGAGAGATTGGGCGAAGGGATCAAGGCGGTGGTAAATGCATCCTTGAATGAGGGTGTATTGCCATTAGCCCTCAAGGAGGCAGTTATAAAGCCCATCTTGAAAAAGCCCTCCTTGGATCCCCAAGATCTAAACAACTTTCGCCCAATTTCAAATTTACCATTCTTGGGCAAGGTCATTGAACGAGTGGTGGCCAATCAGCTGTCAGCGCACTTGAATGAAACGGATTATTTAGATCCATACCAATCGGGTTTCAGGACTGGAGATGGAACTGAAACGGCCTTGGTCGCCCTGGTGGATGATATGAGGATGGCACTAGATAGGGGAGAATTCACCTTTCTGGTCCTCCTTGATCTCTCAGCGGCTTTCGATACCGTCGACCACGGTATCTTACTGGATCGTCTGGAGGGATTGGGAATAGGAGGCACAGTATTAAACTGGTTCCGTTCCTTTCTCTCCGATAAACACCAGCAGGTGACATTGGGAGATGAGGTTTCAGACCCTTGGCCCCTCAACTGTGGTGTGCCACAGGGTTCTATCCTCTCTCCCATGCTATTTAACATTTATGTAAAGCCGCTGGGAGCTATCATCAGGAGGTTTGGGCTGCAGTGCCACCAATATGCGGATGACACTCAGCTCTACCTCTCATTTAAGTCCTCACCAGAGTTGGCTGTGGAGACCATGTCCAAGTGCCTGGACTCCGTGAGTGGATGGATGGGAAGGAACAGGCTAAAGCTGAATCCTGATAAAACGGAGGTACTGCTCGTGGGAGACAAAGGAGGGTTGGGAAATATTGACCTGGTGTTTAATGGGGTAAAACTGCCCCTGAAGGACCAGGTCCACAGCCTCGGGGTGATTCTTGATTCCGGGCTGACCATGGAGGCTCAGGTTTCATCAGTATGCCGGGCAGCTTGGGGTCAACTACGTCTCATCCGGAGGCTGCAACCCTACCTTCCTGTCCACCAGCTCCCACTCGTAGTACATGCGCTGGTCACCTCTCGTTTAGACTATTGCAATGCGCTCTACATGGGGTTACCCTTGAAAACAGTCCGGAAATTACAACTGGTACAAAACACGGCGGCCCGTTTACTTACGAATAGCCGCCATTATGATCATATTACCCCAGTGTTATACAATCTTCACTGGCTTCCAGTTGTATTCCGGGCTCAATTCAAGGTGTTGGTATTAACCTTTAAACCCCTATACGGTTCCGGCCCAGTATACCTAAAGGAGCGCCTCCAACGTCATAAAGTATGCCACCCTACAAGATCTGCCACTCAGGGCCTTCTCTCAGTTCCGCCGACTAAGGTAGTTAGGTTGGTGAGGACTCGGGAGAGGGCTTTTTCTGTGGCGGCCCCCACAATTTGGAACTCCCTCCCAATAGATCTTCGACATGCCCCTTCCCTAGACATATTTCGCCGGGGCCTGAAAACGTGGCTTTTTCATCAGGCCTTTACGATTCTTGAGACTTCCAAGATGAATTAGTTCTGGAACTGTAATACGAACAATCTACTAAATACTGTAATTCTTACTGTACTGTACTGGCTATATTGTTATTGTATTTTATTACGTTTTATTGTACGCCGCCTAGAGTGGCCATTGGCTAGATAGGCGGCCTATAAATTAAAGTTTATTATTATTATTATTATTAATACAAACCAAATAGTGCAATTGATCCCATAGAAAACAGCAAGTAGTACAGGGATATCTGCAGGTGTCAGGATCCAACATGTGAGACTTATAACAGAGGACTACTTTTATAGGAAAAGGCCTAGTAACTGCAAACCAACTCTCCTAGCCAATCAGAGGGCAAGCTGGCTGTATCTTCCCAGAACTGGAGAACACATGAGAGCTCACTAGAGAGGCATCCAGTCCACTTAGCAGAATCACCATAATGGCCTTGAAGTATAGCTTGTATCAGAAAACAGATACAAGGATGAGCTCATGTTTAATTAGTGGGGAAGAAACATTTTTCACATAGGCCAACTGTCTACCCAGGAGTCTGAGCAAAGGAACAATTTTCTGAATCAAAGAAACCTTTTCTTGACACCTGCATGTTATATACAAATTGAAAAATGTGTTTATTACATTTACACTTTACCTTTTTAGGTTATAGCAAAGGAATCTTAGGTGTATACCTAAAACATGTAATGTGTGAAATGTGAAGTAGTCCTCAATCTCACAGCTGAATGTATGAATAGATTTGAGGGTAAAGTAGTGTGGAACATAGGGAATTGCCTTACATGAGGACAGATTGTAGCTGTGTTTAGGTATCTGCCTGAGCACATGGAGGGAGGGGTATGCATGCAAGCTTTGCTCCCAATGTCCCCAGGCACACAAGTTGCTCTTCAAACTTTCACATGTGTAGTGCCACCATCTGAAAAGGATGTTTAAATACAGTCTGTTGAATGTGCTTAGAAAATCTCCCTGCAATTAGGAACCCTGATAAGATGTGATCAGGTACTTTGATAACCTTCTTGTATGTAGGAAACCTGTCTTATCAAGGTTCCTAATCATGGGGAGAACTTTGAAGTGCGCACAAAAACTGTGCTTAAATAAATGCCCCCTTCCAGACCTTGGTACTAAAGGTGCTAAGGTCAGAAGAGCTGCCTGTCCAGCCAGGGATGTTGGGGATCGAGTTTGTGAGTGTGCCCCTGCTCCCATCCACATTTTAAGATGGAATGTGTTCAGCATGTTTGAGCATGGCTTATTTGTCTACCTAGATAAGCATTGTCTACTCTTACTGGGAGCAACTGTTCAGGGTCTTGAAGGAAAGATCGTTCCAATCAACACCAGCTACATGATTGTTGTTGTTTTTTTAAAAAAACTGAAGATGCCAGAAATTGAACTTGGACCCTTTTGCATGACAAAGCAAGTATTCTACTACTGAACCATGTCCTTCTTCCCAATCTGAAGAAATATTAATAACCTTATTATTATTCCTTCTCAGATAAACTAGGAGTTCTAAACAACTAAGAGACAAGACCTTAGGCGAAGCTATTTACAGCTTCTAGTTATTTTGGTGCTTAATAATAATAATTCACACATGCAAGTCACCGACTGACATTGCAGTCAGCAAGTGATGACTTATTGAATATCCCCATGTGCACAAATCCAGACACCAATCATACTCACATTGCACTCGTGCATGCGTGCGAGCACCCTTTCTGCATCCCAATCCTATGAATGATTCATACATGTTTTTGAAGCCTCCAGATATTTGTATCTGTGTTCTAGATGATATTCTTTGTTTGAAACTTATAACATGGCACCTCATAGTCTTCTGTGTTATATTTGCAATGTTCTCCATGCTTCTCTATAACATCCAGGTTAAAATGCCTGCAGAAGTTCCTATTGAAGGGATACTCAAGCTCCTGATGGAGGAACAGTATGTGCATTTCTCTTTGGGTGGAGCACACATGAAAGATTAAATTCTGATGATGTAGACAAGGGTGGGGAACAAGAACCATGATTATGTGTTTCCTCCACATTCCATAGCACTCTAACTTCACAAGCTACTCCTGGTGCCAAACAGAAATCATGTGACAGTAGCCTTGCTGTGCAGACAGGGCTGCGTTGTTCTCCTGACTTCCCAACACTGCATGTTGCTGCCAGTTACCGAGAGGGGAAGAGCCAAGTCAACAGGAGGTTTGGCACAGTATGGCGCAGTGACATGGCCTATCCAACACTCCTGATGCTGCTCCTGCACCATGCCACACTTCCCATTGCCTTGCTTCTCCCCCTCTCAGTAACCGTCAGTGATGCATGGTGTTGGGAAGTCAGGAGAGCAAAGCAGCCCCCATCTGTTCTGCCCCGCTGCCCACTACCATTGAAAAGGAAGCATACAGACTGCTGAAGGCATTGGCTTTTGTATTGTATTAGGATTAAGCATCTGTGGGATTGGCAGATGGTGGGATGGGGAGAATTATGCCCCCAAAGAACACTTGTTTAGCTCAAGTTGGCATCAGAGACAAGGTAACAAAAAATCAAAGCCAAAAGAGCATTCTGAAAGGCCTTCCCCCCCCCCCAGGTTATCCCTCTTTCATTCGTTTGTATTATGTGACCACTCTGGGAAAATGTAGCCTGACCACATAGCAAACATACAAACAGAAAAGAGTGAAAACTTTGCTCTTGGTATCGCTTTGTGAATCATTTCCCTTTATAATGCTCGACAAGGAAGGGAGAGAATTAAAGCTTTTGGGCAAGCCAAGAAAACAGTGCCCAGGTTCTAAAGAGCCATGCACAATTAGGAATGTTCAATGACTTCAGTCTTTACAAATTTCAATATGCAGCTCCCAGACAAAAGTGTGGATTGAAATTTAGTTATCTGCCAGCTTTGGAATGTTCTGACACAGTTCTCTGCTTTATAAAAAGTTTAAAAAATATATTTCAAATATCTATTTTGAGAGAAAACACATTTAAAACACACATATATTTAAAAGCATGTTTTCTTGCAGATAAAAAAAGATTCATAGATTAATGCAGAAGTGGGCAGAATAAGTACATACATATGAAAATGACATGGGTTGAAAACAAACAGATTCATCCATCCCTTTGCACAATGTCAGACTCATAAGTCCTTTATAGGTGAAACTGAAAAAGGGTATTTATTGAAGCACATTTTGTATGCACTTAGAAACTCTCCCTATGATTAGGAACCCTGATAAGACAGGTCTCCTACACAAAGGGAAATTATCAGAGTTCCTGATCACAACTTACCAGAGTTCCCAATTGCACAGAGATTTTCTAAGCACATTCAACAGAATGTGAATAGTTTCAGTTGATGAGCTCCACCCCCCAGCATCTGTGAATACAGTGTGACTGTCTGTAGGGAGGAAGCCTTCATGTGTAAGGCAAGAATAGAGAAGAGTCTTTGAGCAACTTCCTTCCAGTGGCAGCCTCCTGTGCTTAATTAAATGCCCCAAAGAGTATGGTACCTTCCTGAGTAACATTCTATGAGTGTCAGGAGCTGCTATTGACAGGACACTTGAAAATTCCCACTTATGAGTAGAGTAGTACTTTGTGAATGCACAAGGTCCTTTTTTATTCCCATGACCAAAGGCTTTATATTTTTGGTAGTTATTTTTGCCTATATGTTTCGGTGGCTTTTACACTGTCTGCAGCACATATACTTTTGATAGCATATTTGCATCTCTACATTGTTGTGCAAGGAACTCTCAAGCCCTGAGCTGCCTGCTGTGCCTTTCCCTTCCTATCTCTCCTGCACTTATAAGGGAATCCATCATTTTCAGACCTCTGCCCATAAAGTATTAGCTGGAATAAGTTTAGATGAGAGGTCCAAATCCAATGCAAACCAGAAGAAGGATAAAGTGGATGTTAATCTGTGTGGGATCTAATTCCTGTGAGCTGTTCAAATTGCAGGACAAATGAAGGTCAGGAAAAAGGTAGGCACTGAAAGAATTTCATTGCTGCAAATAAATTAAGCAATTGGTTTTTCTTCTTCTTCTTAAATGCAGCATTCTCCAGAAATGTTACTTGGGTCACATTTAGACATAATGTTTAGCAATGTTTAAGAGATGTGACAAATGGATTCTCAAACGTTTTGCCAACCATTTTATATCTCAACTAAGTCAATGTTTCTGTGCTCCCGGAAGAAATGTTTGGATTCCTTGGACACTAGTAGGGGCTCCCCAATGAGAAAATCAGTAATGGCAGTCAGACAATCTTTTCTGAAACACAGCTTGCCCACAGCTCCCTTGTGAAATGTTATCTTGAAATTCTCCACCCAAACTGTGGACAAAGAAATATGGGGGGGGGAGTTAGGTAGAACATGTCATGAACTCGCGTCCCCAAGAGCCATGAGGTACATGCTTCAGACCCAATTCCCTCACCTTGGGCAGTTGATCTGGAACCCAATCACCACATTCCCCTTGCCAGTGCTGTGCAAACCAACACCAACCCTGCAAGGTAGAAGACAGGCTGCCGCCACCCCTTCACTAAGAGCCAAACAAACACTCCTTGTCCAGTAACTTCTGGTAAAACCAAAATACACTCCTGCTTAACTTCTTGGTAGTCTGTGGTCAGTGGTCAAGGTGCTGGATTCAGAACCCACTTATCTCACTCAATGAATACACCAGGTTAATAAGAAGTAGCTTTATTAAAAATATAAGTGCACATTTAATATAGACATAGCAGCAAAACAATTCCTCAAAACCACACCCAACCAGGGGTTTAGGTATAACATAGAAGAGTTCAACACACAACAGAAAATAATAAACTATTTAGCCTGTTCTACTAACTGAAGAGGTAGTTGGTGGTAAATCTCATCTCTCCTCAGAGAGAATAGCATCAGGTTGGTAAGAAGCAGTGGAACCCCATACAGGTATCCCCAGAACGCCCCAGGGGAACATCCAGTAGAATGTCCAGGGGGAACAACAACTATGGGTCACAACCCCTATACTTAAGGAAAAAGGCACACAACGGTTCAGGATGAATTAACCAATCAGGAGCTTTCTGATGCAATCCTATTCCCGAAGCTTCCTCACTTTTTTGCACCTTGCAGGCCCCCCTCCCATGGCCTTGAGTACCAGGCTCCCAGCAGATTAGCTGAGATAAACAGGTGTTTCTGTTCAGGCCTCCCAACTGCTTGCAGCTGGAAACAAAACTTAAAATTTTCCTCTCACATAGGCCTGTCTCCTTCCAAGATGTAAGTCCCGCAATTCCCTGTATCTGAGCCATGTTACAAGAAAACCAGGTTACAAATTTATAGGTTCATGACACGCCCTCTTTTCAGGAAGATGACATCAGAACTCGAACAGTTCTGCTTCATCGCTGACACCAGACAAAGGAAAAAAACACAAAATAACCATAAACATTACAACATTGAAAACATTACAATAAAAGGGAAATATTCCATAAATGCTCCAAGCAGGTGCACTACTTCCAGACTTATGCCTTACTAAAACAGGTTCCAAAAAATAAGCAAAAAGGAAAAGCAAAAAGCAAACAATACCTAAGAAGAAAAAAGGACCCCTAAAAATACCCCAAATAATAAAACATCAAAGAAAAAGACTTTATTTCAAAAATAAGAAGATAACCATAAAAATGGGCAGTGTAAAAGCTGGTCCAATATCCAAAACAAGGTCATAAGCCATAAAATCAGACCAAAATCCCCAAAACCATGTTAAAATCTCAAAACTGTAAAATCAGCATTGAAACAAGCCATAAGTCATCAGAACCAAAAAATTAATCATCTGGGACGGGAGCACGAGATAATGCATCGGCAACCACGTTATCTCGTCCCTTTATGTGGGTGATTGAGAAATCGAAATATTGCAGAGTTAAGCTCCATGGCAAGAGTTTCTGGTTGGAATTTTTCATCTTAGCCAACCAACACAAAGGTGAATGGTCAGTCTGTAAGTGAAAATGGCATCCCCACAGGTAAGGGCGTAACTTGTCAAGAGCCCAAATTAAAGCAAGACACTCTTTTTCAATTGTAGCCAGATTTTGTTCTCTCTGAATCAGCTTTTTAATGAGATATGCAATGGGGTGCAAATCTCCATCAGCATCTCTTTGAAGCAAAGCAGCTCTGAGACCATAATTCGAAGAATCTGTCTGGACTACAAAAGGAATAGAAAAATCAGAAGCTTTCAAAATTGGATGTTGCACCAACAAAGTTTTTAAGGCATCAAAGGCCTACTGACACTTGTCAGTCCAATTTACACGCATAGGCTGGGACTTTTTTCACAGATCAGTTAAAGGTATAGCAATGCTGCTAAAATGAGGTGCAAATTTTCTGTAGTAACCTGCCAACCCCAAAAAATATTGAACCTGTTTCTTAGTGTGAGGAACAGGCCAATTCTGTATTGCTTCAATCTTAGCCTCCAGGGGCTTCACACAATTCTGCCCCACCCTGTGGCCAAGATAAACGACCTCCCCCAGACCAAATTGACATTTCTGAGCCTTGATGATTAGTCCAGCATCCTGAAGTCTCTGAAAAACAGTGCTCAAGTGATTAACATATGAGTCCCAATCCGAACTAAAGATGGCGATATCATCCAGGTAAGCACAAGCAAATTCTCCCAACCCATTTAACACAGAGTTAATGAGTCTCATGAATGAACTAGGCCCATTCCTAAATCCAAAAGGAAGTACTTTAAACTGGAACAGTCCCATGTGGGTAACAAAAGCAGACTTCAATGCAGCATCTTCATCCAGAGGTACTTGCCAATACCCCTTGGTTAAGTCCAAAGTAGTGATGTACTTAGCCGCTCCCAGTCTCTCTATTAAGTGATCCATTCTAGGCAGAGGATACGGATCCACTTGAGTGATCTGGTTTAATTTTCTGTAATCAACACAAAAACGGACCTCGTTAGCCTCCTTCTTCGACACAAGAACAATAGGAGAAGACCAAGGACTGGTGGATGGTTCAATGACTCCCATCTCCAGCATAGCCTGGATCTCCCTTTTCACAACCTCAGCATGTGGTCCAGTAACTTGATATGGTGGAGACTGGATAGGTGGATGGTCTCCAGTAATAACAGAATGAGTGGCTAACTTGGTTTTCCCAGGTTTACTAGAAAACATAGCTTGAAATTCAGTCAGAACTTGGAACAATTGAATACGCTGTTCATAAGACAGGTCTCAGGTAGGGAAGCCTCTGCAATTCCCCCTTCCTGTTGACTTTCAGTGACCAAGTCCAAAAAATCCTCTGTATTCTCCTGCACATTAGTACAAGCTAAAACAATTTGTTTTCTTGAAAAATATTGTTTCATCATGTTGACATGATAAACCTTGCGTTTTCTAGTTGAGTCAGGGTAGGCCAACAAATAATTAGTGTCATTCAGTTGAGCTTTGACAACAAGTGGGCCCTGCCAGGCAATAGATAGCTTATGGTCAACTTGGGCCTTCAGCACCAAGACTTCTGTGCCCACAGCAAACTGTCTTGCCTTAGTATGAACATCATAATGGGCCTTCTGTTGCTGTTGAGCCTCACCCAAATTTTCATGAGCAACTGCCAAAACATCCCTCAAAATATTCTGCAGTTTTTGCATGTAAGTAACAACGGGAACAGGGACAGAGTCCAGCTTCCCTTCCCATTCAGTTCTCAACAATGACAAAGGTCCAACCAAATCTCTTCCAAAAACTAGTTGGTTAGGACTATAACCCAGACTAGCAGAAGGTGTAGCTCTATATGTGAACATCAAAAAAGGCAAAGCCACATCCCAATCAGTAGGGTGCTCCAGAACATATGCTTTCAGCATTCTATTGATGGATAAATTAACTCTTTCACATAACACGTTGGTCTGGTGGGCAGCAGCCACCGAAGTGAGTTGTTCAATTCCAGCAACCTCCCACAGTTTCTGAGTTAACTTAGCAACAAATCCAGGTCCTTGATTGGACAAAATAGTCTTAGGGCATCCCCAATGTGAAAATAGTTCCAAAAGGGCTTTTGCAATACTAGGTGCGGTGATAGAAGATAGGGGGATCACTTCCGCAAAGCATGTTGCATAATGAATGCACGTCAGAATAAATTTTCTGCCTATTTTACAAGAGGTAAAGGGCCCCAGGATATCAACCCCAATCTTAGCAAAAGGTTCTGCCACAATTTGAGACACTTGCAGAGGTGCTTTAGGATGGTCTCTAGGATACCCAATTCACTGACATGTGTCACAGGATCTGGTGTACTCCTTAACAGCCAAATCTATCAAAGTTTCCCTTACAGAAACAATATCAGAACCAAAACATACCCATCCTTCAAAATTCACACATTCAGATTTTGCATAGAGTTCTCCAACCAAACAATGCTTACAAAAATGCATACATTGGGGAAAATGTGCATAAAAATGAATATATTAGTGAAAAGTAACATAAATATGTATTGTATTAGGAAAAATGTTTGCTAAAATGATTGCTTTTGTCAAAACTGTAGACAAAATGTGTTTATTAGGAGAAATTAGCACTGAAATGCGGAATAATTGTCATGAAGTTTTTCTAAAAATGCAAATAGATGCAGATATGTGGAGAACTGAATTTGTGATTGGAAAAATGAGAAACTGAAAGAACTGAAATTATCAGATCCTTCATTCCCTACCTGGAAATATGCTCCATTATGATTATGTTGATGTGTTGTTTTACTGATGTATTGGGGGGAGTAAGGAATGGTCTCAGAGCAAGCTAGGAGTGTAACAATCACTTCTGGAGGCCACAAAAAAAATTTTTAAAGAGAGAGTGCGGTCTTATCCACCACTAGAAGTAAGTCCCTCACCCCTGGAATTGGTAGGTATTTTTTAACTCTGTTGAAGGCTATGTGGGCTTTCTCACCTCTTTTAAGACATACCTCCCAACCCTCCACTGAATATGTTGAAAGTGTTCCTTGTAGACCTTTTGGCACAGCACTAGTTCTCTCTGACATCACTTCCTGAGTCAGGTCTGAGGGCAGAGCCATATAGATTCTCCAAACAATATCTACTGAGAAGTAAGTCCTATTGAGTTCTGTGGTGCTTAGTCCCTTAGTAAGTGTGTTTAGAATTGCAGCCTTCGGGGACATCCATCTTTACTCCTGAGTGTTCCCATCTAACATCTCCACAACACTAGACTCCATTCTTCCTCCAATGACCTTCTGTTGACTGGCCTGGCCTGAGGGCGCTTAAACCTTCTTGCCAGAAGAAAGTAGGCTAGATTAAAGGTTCCCTACCCAGGCTCCATCTTTTAGCTAAGATTTCTGTCTTAATTTCAAATCAGAGACACGTTTTTGTTTGAATTGTAGTTTCCAAGCAACTGTGGTTGATGCTTAATGTATCATGCTTAATGTATCATGCTTAATGATAGCACTAGGGTTGGCCCATGACATCACTAAGGCCCACCACTATGACATCGCTAGGGCCCACTCTCAAATCTCAGGGTTTGGGATGCTTCACCTGGCAACCCTAATCTTCAAGGTCCTCAGAGTGGAGCCCAGTAGTTTCTGGAAGGTCTGGGAATAGAGCCCAGTGCAAATATGTGGTTTGAGTAAACTAAATGATTTTTTTCTTTTCCCAACGGTAGTAAGACAAACTTCTGTTATATTGGGGGCTGGCTATTTAATTATTTTGCTTTTTATTTTACTCTGACTAAGAAATCTGATTTGTTTAATCTATTATGTTTAAAAATAAGTCTGTTTTATCATATTTACTTATTTATTATTTGGTTTATATCCTGCCCTTCCTCCCAGCAAGAGCCCATGTTTGTTTTTCCTTTAAACATAGGGAATATTCTGTTTAGTCTATAATGTATATTATGATTTTTTTTTCTTGTATTTCTTGTACTTCCTTGCCTTGCACTGGCAGAGCAAGGAAGATTTTGGAGGGGAAAACAATATGAGTCTGCTTGTGGCTGTATGTTAAGAAAAAATTATAAAAATGAAAATTTCCATCTTCTAAACTTAATCTAAATACAGGTTATCATTTCTATGCATCCTAGACCTCTGAACACATTGATGAACAGCCAGTGTGATTGACAGGGAGAGGGAAATTACTTTCCACATCCTTTTTTGACAATTGGTTTTAAAGCAAAATTTTAAACAAAAACAGCCAGATCTCTTTTTCTGCTCTATTGACAGTCTTAGTGGCTTGCTGGTGCTGGCTGATGGTACTGATTTCTTGACTAGGCAAAACCAGACTTCACTAAAAGCTACTGCCTGCAAATTGTAGGGATTGACATTACATACTGCAGGATTGCCAGATGTGTGGGAATTGACTAGAGAAGGGTGAGCTCTTCTCAGCTTGCCTCAGATTGACCCAGAAATGATCCAAAGTCTTTCCCCTCAACCTCAGAAAGAACTGTGATCACTTCCTGAGACTTGGTGGCCTCAGGAAGAGACAGTACATGCTTTCTATGGAAAATATGGAGATTTGCCTCCCTTTCTCCCTCCCCTCTGTCACGAATATGTGGAAAATAATACACATAAATTCTCTCATGAGGACTTTTTTCTAATAAAAAATCACAAACTGATGCAGAAATGTGGCAAATGGAAATTATTATTATTATTATTAACAACAACAATAAAAATTTGTATTCTGCCCTTCCTTCCAGAAGGAGCCTAGGGCAGCAAACAAAAACACTACAAACATATTTAAAACATTTAAAAAACAAAACATGTTTAAAAACATCTTTAAAAATAAATCTTTAAGTCAGTGGTTCCCAACATGGGGGTCAGCACCCCCAAGGGGGTTGGGAGTTCATCCCAGGGGGTTGCAAAGAGCCAAGAGAGGAATTGTTTATTAATTTTAAATTAATTTTAATTAATTTTAATTAATTTTAAATTAATTAATGGCTGGCCTGTGCACCACCAATTTGTGAGACTGCACTGCATGTGCACAGTCACCTCTACCTTCCCTTCCTTCCCCTAAGTCAGTTCCTGTCACACAGAGAGCTGTATAGCATAGCACATAAGCAAACAAGTATGTGTAATGTAAATGCATCAAGAGCCAGCTGGGCTTATTTAAGCTCCAGTACCTCTCTTTTCCTCTCCTGTGTAAGTGGCAGTGAGGGAAGATTGATTGAGCTGATTGGCTCTGGCTCTAGAGACAGAGGGACCCTGGGAGGGGTCCACCTGCCAAAAAAGATATGGGATGGAGCCCCGGAGCATCCTCACCATGAATACACACCTGGGCACTCATTAAAAATTCACTGTATAGTTAATTTATAGTACAACGTAGACATTTCTGCCTAGAAGTAAGTCTCTTCATATTTAATGGGGCTTACTCCAAGGTAAATAAATTTGCAGTAAGTAGACCAGATTAAGATTCTGTTGAAGCTTTGAAGCTTATAATACCTTTTTTGTGGAGGTACATGGGGCTTAACACAAAGATGCATCATTCCGGTTAAAGGAAGTAAACATTTATGTCTATAATACAAGGATATATGCTACAATCCTAACCAGGTCTACTCAGAGGTAAGTCCTATAGAATTCAATGGCGTTTACTTCTAAGTAAGTAGGGTTAGGACTGCAATCAATCTCCTTTTGCAGCCCTTTTAATTCTGCTTCCTACATCATCACAACAGCCATATGAGGTAGGCTAGGCTGAGATTTAGTGTTGACCCAAGGCAGTAAGTGAGCAAAAAATGGTGGGTAGAGTAAGTTTTAAAATGTGAAACTGCATGTGCTCAGTGTATTTTTGTTGCTATTTATCAAGAGTTTGAGTGTATTTTTATACAGTTGTATGTGTTCATTTTAAATATTTTTTTATTTTAAAATATGTTAAGTTGCTCAAATTTTATTGTGGTTTCTCTTGAGCTCTTTGCATGGTTTAGAGTTGACATTGGGGTAGAGCAGGGCTCTTGTGACTTTAACAGCTTTATTGGAGGCAGGCAGAAATTAAAAGAAATTAAATTAAGGCTTTTCTAGTATGGAAATTATTTATTTATTTATTTATTTAATTAATTACATTTCTAGACCGCCCTATAGCAGAAAGCTCTCAGGGCGGTGTACAACAAATAAAATCACAATTAAAATATGAGCAAGTGTGGAAAAAAAATATATATAGTACAATTATAAAACATTAATAAAATTGCCATTGAGATTTAAATTAAGATCATATTAAGTTTAAAATGTTAAATTAAAATATTTAAAAATTTACAAAATTTAAAAAGCCTGGGCAAAAAGGTAAGTTTTTACCTGGCGCCGAAAAGATAACAGAGAAGGCGCCAGGCGTATCTCGTCTGGGAGGGCATTCCATAGTTCGGGGGCCACCACCGAGAAGGCCCTAGATCTAGTTGTTGATCTCCGGGCCTCTTTATGGGTTGGAACCCGGAGAAGGGCCTTCGACGTCGAGCGTAGTGAACGGGTAGGTACATAGCGAGAGAGGCGGAAAACATCTATTGACATTCTGTCTATTGGACATATGATTATCATCATCATATGGAGCTTCCTGAGCTAAGTGCTGAAGAGTAGCCATTGCTGTATACAGGTGGAAGACTTAAAACCAGAGTTTTAAACCAAATGTCCTGGCTTTAACCAGGCTTTGTTATTTTTATCTTTTCCCTTTCATCTCCTTCAAAATTTGTTAAAACTTGTTTATATTGTTGTAGCCTCTCTGGGACCTTCTCGTGAAGAGCAGGTAATAAATATCAGCATCATAGTTCTTATTGTGATAAATAAAAAATATGTAATGCTTTATTGTGTATTTTTTCAATTATCAGAGACTAAAATTACAAAATTTCGCATGTGGGAGTCATGAAAACTTTTGAGGTTACGAACGGAGTCCCATACTCATAAAGGTTGGAAACCACTGCTTTCAGTAACCCTTAAAAACAAAACAAAAAACAAAACAATTCCAACACAGATGTAGACTGGGATAAGGTATCTTTTTAAAAGGCATATAGAAAGAGGAAGGTCTTCATTAGAGAAGTCAACAGAGATGGTGCCTGTCTAATATTTAAGGGGAATAAATTCCAAAGGGTAGATGCCACAACACTAAAGGTCCATTTCCTATGTTGTGCAGAACAGATCTCCTCATGAGATGGTACCTGCAGGAGGCCCTCACCGGAAGAACAGAGATCGACTGGGTATAGAAAGGGCAAGATGATATTTCAGGGTTAGAGAATGAGAAACTGAAATTGACAGATTTGTCCACCCATAAAATTAATGAACCTAAATTAATCATATTTATTAACTTCAATGGGTCTACTTTGAGTGGGACTAGCATTGAATACCCCTAGTCTCAAGGGCTACCATGCCTTTCCTCCGTCAGCACATCAGGATGAAGAGCTGAGTGGAAAAGGACAGATATTTATCATTCCCACTTGCTGCTTATACTCTTCCTGTCACTGTCATTGGCACCACGGGGAGGGGGGAAGATCCCCCTCCTCTCCTCACTTATCAGTGTGTGTTGAGCTGGGGTACAATCTAGAGGCCTGCAAATATCATTTCTCCTTTGGCACAGCCTTTTACAAACCCCCAAACCAAAATCAGCTCCCCACAACGCAAGTTTCATATATGTGTTATGAATAATCATTTTAAAGATTTTAAAGTAAATGCTAATGTAAGCCCCATGATGTATATGTACTAAGAAGAGACAAGCACACAAAGTTCAGGTGTAAAGATGAACTTTGAAGGTTGGAGATGTTCCAGATGATTCATATATTCCTGGAATCACACATTAATTGTTTCTTCTCTGTTAAGTTCAAACTTATCTTGACTCCATAATGATTTGGTGGTATTAGCTATGTCCAAGTATTGCTCATATAACACTCTATTCCCTTTCATTTTTCTTCCTTTTGCCCTTCTTGCAGAAGATATGTGAAGCAGTGATGAGCTCTGAATAGCTCCCTTCAGATCTTATTCTAATGACACATGGTCAAGGATAGTGCCCAGAATAGCTAACTTTACCTTGAACTTCCCTAGTGTCAGCAGGAGACCACCCTTTATCCATTAATATTCTAAAACAGCTACTTGAGGTGGGGTTGGCGGGTTATATTTCAGCAGAAGAGGTATTTCAGGAAAAGGCAGAGAGCTTGATGAAGCAAGCTACACACAAGACTGCTTTCTTTTAACAGGGTGAAAAAGCCAGTGGAGGAGCTCATCTACTCGGGGGTTTACAGTGTGTCTGATGCTACTCATATCCCCTTTCAATTTGCATGGTTCACATGACATTGCTGGCAAACAGAAGCTATCACAAAGTTTACCCCCAGTAAATCTATACTAACCCAATCCTCTGATAATATGAAAAGGAAAGCAAAAAACATATTCAGTCCATATCTCTAGTGCTTGCAGAGGCTGCACTCCGATGCATTTAGGTGAGTGTGTCAATCATTCCCTCTCCACGCCCACTCCCTCCTCCTCCCTTCTTTCATTTCATTTCCTGAGGGCTGAAGAGCAATTTCCGGCTGCTCTCTCAATTTTTATGTTGCTGCAAATGTTGCCTTTATTTTCTTTTCATCCTGACTTGTGTGCGAAAGTGTAACACTGCTCAAAGATTTGTATGTCAGCTGTATTGTACCAGTGAAAATACAAATAACTGCACTTCTAGGTTCTTGGTTTTTTAAAAAATGAAACTAACTGTTAGAACAAACTGAGCATACTTGGTTGCCAGGTAACCAGAGGGAGTGGAAATGTTAAATTAGAGGGTGTGGTCATTAGAAAACTGTGTGTTTGATCCTCCCCTCAGGCTGGCATCAAGCCCTTAGTGTGGACGGTGCAAATAGAAAATGGAGGTAAAAACAGCATCTTTAGCACAAGGTAATGCTGTCATGTGGATAAGCCCTAGGTGACATTTCAGAAGGAGAAAGAGAGATTTTAGGGGGAGACAGGTAAGATTCAGCAAGTTCTGAAGTCCTGCTGTTGGATACATTCAAAGTTAAAATGTGAGAAACTAGTGTATTTTCCAAAGTCTGTTCTTATTGTTTTCTGTGCCTTGTAAGCACTTTAACAAAGATTGCATTGTAGCACAGGCAGGCAGCCTTTGTGTCTCCCTTTGATTTGTTCCAAGCTGTGTATATAGATTCACAGTGGTTCCTATAATAATCTAACCATGTGGGAGCTGCTTCCCTGTGGTGCTCACTCACATGGCTATGATAATGTGCCAGCATGTTCCAACTGGGAGGAACAGTATGTGGCTGTGCAACATGCTGACACATTATCATAGTCTTGTAAGTGAACACCTCAGGGAAGCAGCTCCCACATGGCTGGGTAAGCATGCATACCCAATCAGCATCCTGCTGTTAGGGAAAATTCTAACTGGATGGTAAAAACCAATGTGACTGGCATGCTTATATTATTTACCCACAAATTGAGGTTGCATAGTTTAGCACCACTGGGAAACCATTCCCACATAGGTCAGTGTGTGATTGAAGGAGTCCAGTGTCAGGTGTTGGGTGCTGAAGGGCTTGAAGAAGCCCTTATCCTGAAGCTGAGGTCTAGTTCTTTGAGATGGTGGGTGGGCCCCTTTCATGTGCAGAAGAAAATAGACAAACATCAGCCCTGCTGATTAGCAAGCAATATAAACTCTGGTGTTTGTCCAGACTTGAAATAAATACAAGGAGATGTTCTGTCCTTTTCAAGGCTGCTTTCAGACTTATTGTTTTAATTGAATGGATTAAAAGGTAGCGCTTCTGTCCCAATTTCTAAAATTCCTTTCACACTGCAGTACCTGTTGTGTTAAGGAACAGTAGCTTGGTCTAAGATATATAGATATATATATAGATATAGATATATATAGATATATAGATATATATCTATATCTATATCTATAAATATATAGATAGATAGATAGATAGATAGATACATACATACATACATACATACACACACACACACACACACACACACACACACACACATAAGTGGTACAATTTTCATCAAGCAAAAAAAAATCGCACTTAAAGGGCGGGAACACACTGCAGGCTGGGGATGCCTGTCACATGAGCAGCTGCAGCTAGCAAAAAGCTCCTCTGATTTTCTGGGTTCCCAAGTTCGCGAACGGATTATTTCTGGTACTATTTATCCCAAAAATTAGGATTTTTGCTAAACTTCCACTATATTCCACTAGGATACCAGAAATATAATAATAATAATAAATTTTATTTGTGAGTCGCCTATCTGGACGAGTTAACGGCCACTCTAGGCGATGTACAATAACATAATAAATACAACATATAAATCAAACAATAATTAATAATTAATCTAAAACCAATTGTCCAGTTTATAACATCATAAAAACTAGTCCACCCCAGAAGTCTTATAGGCCTGCCTGAATAGCCAGGTCTTCAGGGCCCGGCGGAAAGCCGTCAGGGAGGGGGCATGTCAAAGGTCGAGAGGAAGGGAATTCCAGAGGGTGGGGGCCACAATCGAAAATGCCCTCTCTCTGGTCCATACCAATCTAGCTGTTTCGATTGGAGGGACCGAGAGAAGGTCCTGTGAGGCTGATCTTGTCAGGCGGCATAATTGGTGATGCTGGAGGCGCTCCGTCAGGTAAACTGGGCCAGAACCGTATAGGGCTTTAAAGGTCAACACCAACACCTTGAATTGGGCTCGGTAAACAACTGGTAACCAGTGTAGATCTCTTAACACTGGGGTGATATGTTCACGGCGACGGCTGTTCTTAATCAAGCGCATCGCCACATTCTGTATCAGCTGTAATTTCCGGACTGTCTTCAAGGGTAGCCCCATGTAGAGCGCATTACAGTAGTCTAAGCAAGAGGAGACCAGGGCATGTATTACCCGTGGGAGCAGATTTACAGGAAGGTAGGGTTGCAGCCTCCGTATCAGATGTAATTGATACCAAGCCGCCCGGCTCACTGCCGAAACCTGAGCCTCCATGGACAGCTGGGAGACAAGAATGACCCCAAGGCTGAGGACCTGGTCTTTCAGGGGCAATTTTACCCCATCAAACACCAGGTCTATATCTCCCAACCTTCCCTTATCCCCCACAAGCAGCACCTTGGTCTTATCGGGATTTAGTTTCAGCCTATTCCTTCTCATCCATTCACTTACGGAATCCAGGCACTTGGACATGATCTCCACAGCCAACTCTGGTGAGGACTTAAACGAGAGATAGAGCTGAGTGTCATCTGCATACTGGTGACACTGCAGCCCAAAACTCCTGATGATGGCTCCCAGCAGCTTTACATAGATGTTGAATAGCATGGGGGAGAGAATAGATCCCTGTGGCACTCCACAATTGAGAGACCAAGGGTCTGAAACCTCATCCCCCAATGCCACCCGTTGATGTCTATCTGAGAGATAGGAACGGAGCCACTGTAAAATAGTGCCCCCTATTCCCAGTCCTCCCAGGCGATCTAAAAGGATACCGTGGTCAACGGTATCAGAAGCCGCTGAGAGATCCAGGAGGACGAGGAAGGTATATTCCCCTCTATCCAACGCCCTCCTCAGATCATCCACCAGAGCAACCAAGGCTGTTTCAGTTCCATGTCCAGTCCTGAAGCCTGATTGGAATGGATCTAGATAATCTGCTTCATCCAAGTATGATTGTAACTGTTTGGCCACCACACATTCAATCACCTTGCCCAAGAATGGCAAATTTGAGACTGGGCGAAAGTTATTTAACTCTTGGGGATCCAAGGAGGACTTTTTCAAGATGTGTTTAATTATTGCCTCCTTGAGGGCTGTCGGCATTGCACCCTCTTCCAAGGATGCATTTACTACTGCCCTGATCCCTTCGCTCAGCCTCTCTTTACAGCTCATAATGAGCCATGAGGGGCAAGGGGCAAGCAAAAAAGTGGTTGGTTTCACAGTGACAAGCACCTTGTCCACTTCCTCAGAAGGAAGAGGCTGAAACCGATCCCATCAGACCGGAATGCAACTAGCCGCCTCTGGCTCACTTCCTGTATCCACGGCATGTGGAATCATGCTCTTCAGGCATTCGATTTTATCGGCAAAGTGTTTAGCAAATATGTCACAGGAGGCTTTAGATTGTTCCATGGGTTCCTGAGCAACTGGACCGACCAGGCTACGGCCCACTTGGAACAGCCTCCTGGGACAACACTCTGCAGATGCAATAGAGGCAGCAAAGAATTCTCTCTTTGTTGCCTTTGTTGCCACCTGATTGCCGCTCTAACCCGTGTCCGATCGTCTTCAGAGTAGGATTTCCGCCACCGGCACTCTAGTCGTCTCACCTCCTGTCTCAGGTTCCACAACCGTGGCATATACCAGGGTGCTACCTGAGCTCTGTTCAGGGGGAGAGGATGTTTTGGAGCCACCCGGTCTACTGCCCTAGTGAGCTCCATAGTCCACTCCATCACCAGGGCTCCAAATCTCCCAGTGCAGTCAGGAATCCTTCAGGATCCATCAGGCGTCTGGGGCGGACCATCCTAATAGGTCCTTGTCCCCTGTGGAGGGTGTGCGGCATTGAGAGGTCCATATTCACCAGAAAGTGAACTGACCATGACACGGGGTTAGACAAAATAGCCCCCATTTTCAGAGCACTTTCCTCCCCTCCCGAGACAAATACAAGGTCAAGAGCATGACCGGCTACATGGGTGGGCTCTATAGTACTAACATGCAGTTCCCAGGAAGTCATGGTTTCCATGAAATCCCAAGGGGCTCCAATGAGGATGGTCTCGGCATGCACGTTGAAGTCCCCCAAAACTAATAGGTTGGGGGCCAACACCCGTACAGCCGAGACCACCTCAAGCACCTCAGTCAGGGAGTCTGCTGTGCAGCAGGGTGGGTGGTACACGAGCAGAATCCCTAAACTGCCCTGTGGGCCCAACCTCCCCCTCCCTGCCTACTGATCCTTGGCTGCTGTGCATAACAGAAACCGGCTGGGCACATGGCCTCAAGCGTGGGAGCTGAGGCCTCATCCAGCCAGGTCTCTGTAATACACACCAGGTCTCATCCAGGATCACATCGTGGATGAGCGTTGTCTTCTGCACTACAGACCTGGTGTTACACAACAGCAGTCGAAGATCGGATGGAGTCCTGCATCTCCCAGTTTCCTTCTGGTGATGAACAGGCCTGGAGCAAGGGATGGATATTACACATCTATCCCTTGTTCCCCTAAACTGGCATGGCCTGCCACCGCCCCTCCAGGATCTGCCGCCTAGCCTTTTTATATCATGGCTCCCCACCCTCCTCACAGTGCCCCCCTCCGGTCTACACATGTCCCCGTCCCCATCTGCCAATCAGGCAGGCCCCCACCCCCAAATTAAGTATAAAAATTGTCCGTATCTCTCTGGCTTCACGAGGCGGGATCAACTCGCCTGTGGCCGATGGATCTCTTGCCTCATTGCCACTCCCGGTTGTCACAACAGCTCTCTCCTGTCGCTCCCGCACTACTCCTAGTTGTCCTCTCAGCACACCCACTGGATCCTTCTCCTCAGCGAGGCTGACTGCCTCGACGTCCTCCTCCCTTCTCAAGTCCACTTCTTCCGGCACGATCAATGGAAGGCGCGCCGCGCCATGTCGATGTCACAGCAGCCCCTCCCTCCGCCACGGACGGGGCCTCTGGAAGGCAAAACAGGCAGTGCAAACGGCGCCGCTAAAGCTGGTCTGCGGCTTGGGCTTGGGCCCCCCGCTCCCTCGCTCAAACAGAGGACGACCCAAGGCCGTCCGGGAACGCTGCCCTTCTCCAAATCACCCATGTAATGGTGGTCGCGGCGGGAAGCTCAGGCCGCAGCAGCAGCGGAAGAAACACTGGTGGGGCGCCGCCAAGAAGGCACGACCGGAGGCACGACCAGAGGGAACCCGCACAGGGTTAGTGTATACTCTAGGCGACCTTCTCGCCAAGTCTCAGTAACAGGCCCCCACAGATGGTAACAGGCCACACTCATCCCCCGGCTTCAATTTCTGCGTCCCCTAGTTCTTACAACTAGCTTGTATGTCATGTGAAATATCAAATATAATGTGCAAATTATCAGGTAAGAAATCGTCAGAATAATGGAATAAAGTGCAGTGTGAAAGCAGTCCAACTCAGCAGGAAAGAACCCCCTGCCTATTACACTTCAGCTTGATCTGGACTGCAGCTTCCAACGGCACAGATTCTGAGATGGAGAGCACAATCTAAGTCTGTTTGGTACTTTGTATGTCAGGACATAGCATTAATATTATCATTATTATCAGTGTTGTTTGGATAAAAAATGAGGTGACGGTACTAATAAAAGTTCAATGGGTGCAAACGTAAAATGGTTGCTGTGGACAGTAAAAAAACAAAAAAATGGTGACAGTACACCATACCTGTGAGTACCATCACAAAAAAGCACTCATCATCATCATCATTCCCATCGCCTGCTACTTTATCTTTTTAATCTGAGTCTGGCACTTTCTGACTACAAAGCAGGTACACTATCACTGAACCACAGTCTCTCCCCAGACAGATCCTGTCCTTGGCCTGAGGAGCTTTTAACTTGCTCCACACTTGCTTACAAAATCAGTAAGCTGGCCACAGATGGAAGTGTTGCCAAGCAGCAATCCATTGTGGTTTATGACAGAGGAAGGGGGTCACCAGCACTTTCTAAATAGCATTACTACAAACTAACTATAGATGATTTCCACAGGAGTTGGGGAGAGGGTGCAAACAGAGCAGTGCTTTTTATTTTTTGGGGGGGATTCTAGAGTTTAGAAATAAAGACTGAAGACTAAGCTTTTCAGTGTGTTACATGGGATTCTTTAGTAGTCTGATGAGCAGATTTTAAGTTTATGCATAATTCCAGATTCCCCTGGGTCTCACCCAGGTTTATTGCTCCCCGCTTCACTTTTACACATGGCTCATAACTATGAATTTCATCTTGCATAGGTTAGGGATAATAGATTTAGTTTCCCTACAAAACTGTAAAACAGAAATATATGCTTGTGATTGTTGTCATGTTTAAGTTGTGAGTCATAAGCCTCCAAAGACAAATTACTTCCAGAGCAATTTCTGGAACAGCAAATACAGAAAGCAGCTCATTGTAATTCTTCTTTATTGAAGAGAAGAAAGCACCACAACTGAGCTAAGGAGACATAATACTCTTTTAACTTAAGAGACAGAGGACAAGGTATATTTGAATTAGGTTTGCATCTCAATTGCATATTCACTAACAGGCAAAAAAAACACCTTGTGGTTTGAGAATGTACATATACCCAACAGAAGTTCTATCAAACTTTAAAAAGCAGGGAAATTGGGCAGCTATAGTGAATGCACCAGGGGAGCAGGAGACCAGACCTCCTCTCTGAGATATTGTACTGACCTACAAATTTGTCAAAATGCAAACAGCATTTGGGTTGGTCTTTCACAGTCAAATCCACTTCCTGTGTAGCTTGGAAGAATTTGGTAACATGCCTCTGAGCATATGGGGAGTGATGGCAACATCGGCAATCAGCCCAAATAAAAACTAGATATGTGCTGTGCTGATCTTGTTTTAGCAGGGAGGAAGCAACAATATTATGACAGTTTGTGTCATTCAAATATTCACATTAAATATGTTTGATTTACTTTGCAATTTTAGTGACGTTTCCAATAGTGAGTTATTTATTTTGCTTCAGTTTCTGTGAATATGTGAAGTACAGCAACACTTTGCATAATTTACACTAAAAACCTCCAAAAATAATTATGGAATAATGACACTGACTGTTATGCAGACTGTCTCAGTTTGCACAAGATAAAACAGTGGCAGGTGAAATTTATTCTAGAAGAATTCTATGTGTGTTCTATACCAACCATGACAACCCTTCCATAAATGGAGTGGTTTAACCATAGCAGACTAAGCCCATGCACCTTGGGCAGGCCAAATTTGTTTTTTGAACAGCTAGAGTCATTGCTTAAGTAGTAATATATTGTAATCAGTCTAATTTTGTGTCAAAGCTGCAGTTTCAGATTCAGCTGTTAATGTACCCAAAATAGAAATAGAACATAACCTCCAGTTTGAAATACAAAAGGCTGACTTCACCATCATAAGATAATGACAAATTAACAGGCTCTGAAATTAATAAAAATAAAATGGCCACCACTCGCCCAGAGCTTGGAAGTAACTCGCTATTTTTAACGAGTTACTTGTAATTTGTTACAATTTTAAATGAGTGGGTAATTCCATTACATTTGGCAAGTAACGGAATGACTAGTAATTTCCCTACTTTTCAGCTGCAACTTTAATGTTTCCACGTTAGGTTGGATGTTACTTGGGGGCGGGAACAAGGGGAAGTCAGCTCCTGGCTGTGATTGGTTAACACAAGACATGTGCCTCACACTGATTGGACCTCTGCGCAGACTGTCTCTTCCCTCGTGATCTGTGTTAGGAGGCACGAGGGAAGAGGTGAATAGGCAGGGCCTGCTAGCGTCTGAGAGGAAAAAATGGACGCCGGAGGAAAAAGCCAGGGCAAGGACAACGGAGGAGAAGGCAGCAGCAGTATGGCGAAGAGCTGTGGAGGTGAGTGATGATGATTTGTGTGTGTGTGTGTGTGTGTGTGCCCCCCACGGCCCCTTCTGCCCCCCCGTGGCATTTTTGCCCCCCTGCCCCCCACAGCCCCTTCTGCCCCCCCACTGCCTCTCTTTGCCTCGTTGCCACCCTCTCCATCAATCACAAGGCACTTCTGAAACTTCGGCCTACTCAGAGCTTGGAAAAGTTACTTTTTTGAACTACAACTCCCATCAGCCCTAGGCAACATGGCCACTGGATTAGGCTGATGGGAGCTGTAGTTCAAAAAAGTAACTTTTCCAAGCTCTGGCCTACTTCTCTTCCTTCCCCCCCTTTTGAACTCTCCCCCATGTTCCCATGCATACTGTGCTGTATTTATCCAGACAGAGCACTCCTGCCTTTTAAAATGCCGGCTAGCTTTTTATTGTATATTTATTTGAACTCCATCCTTCTTTTTATTTGTATTTTTGTCCTGTTCAATCACAAGACTGAATTGTATGTGGGACAAAAACTGTCTCAGTAGTAGTAGTAATAATAATAATAATAATAATAATAATAAAATCATTAGGTGTATAATAAATGGCTTAAGGCTGATTTTTTTGTTCTTGGCAGAGATGAGGTGAGAAGTAGGGTCCTTGCAGCTCCTCCTCTCAGTCCCCCAGCTCTCAAACTCATTTTCTGTGAGAAAGAGAGAGATTCCCAGTCCCAGATAGAGATAGACTGTTGACAATCTCTGCTAATATCTATACAAATGTACATAACATGCATCACCTGAACTCACATGATCTAGAGTTACCTTAGATCTTGCAAGATTTGCAAATGAGAAGCAATAGGGTTTTATATTAGTTCTGATTGTCTATTGGGCTATCATAAGTTATATGTTTTTTTCATTTTCTATGGCAAAAACTCCAACTTCAGTGGAATTTATGTGATGTGTTCTAATCATTTGAATTTGGGTAATGAATGCTTTATTCTTTCATCAGAACTTTAGCAGTAGTACTAAAATACTAATAAAAAAGAAAAGGGAAAGAAAAAATACTTTACATACATCATTCAGCTGTATTGCTAATTATAGAAATAGATATAAAAGATAAACGGCATTTTGTCAAAAGTATTTTTGTCTACATTTTATACCTCATCCTTGGTTTTCCAAGCTTGGCATGGAATGCTTCTCATACAGAATTAATTTGAAATGCTGCATATTTATTATCATAATCATCATATTCAAAATAAAAAATATATGTACCGCCTTCAAGTTGATTCCAACTTATGGTGAGGCTGAGAGGCAGTGACTGGCCCAAGGTCACCCAGTGAGCTTCATGGCTATGTGGGGATTTGAACCCTAGTCTCATTTTGTTCTCACAACAACTCTGTGAGATAGTAGGTTAGACTGGCCCAGGCAGGGTTATTCAGTGAGCAAAAATGATGCAAATAGGATCTCTTTTAATTGTGCTATCGACCTGCTTACTTCCACTCTGACTGGGGGATCTTGCAGCATGGGGAAGAAATGGGGGCACATCACAGCTGAAGTTCACCCATATAGGAGCATTATCTCTTGTTTATTACAGAGACGCCTGTTGCAGGTTTTGCTGCTGAGAGCAGCAGTCAGTTAGTGCGGCCACTTGAGTCACAGCTTGTTGATCCTGAGGAGGCAAAACTAGAAAGTGAGGTTCAGAAAGGAGGCCCTGTGCATGAGGAGGAGGAGGGCATGAAGCAGTGCCAGTTGCCCACAGCCACATCTGCAGAACAGCAAGTACCATGGTTTGGCTTTGAGAAAGCTTGTACATTTGTGAGCCAGAGTGGGGAAAACGTTGTTGTACGATGCAATTACTGCCTTCCAAGGATCAAAAATCTGAGATCAGCTGTTTCCTCCTCCTCCAATGTGAAGAAACATTTTGAGGTAAGCCTTTGTCATGCTGGTCCTCAAAGAGTGTTCATTGTCTATTTATGTTTAAATTGTGAAGTTCCTCTTCCATTTTTTCTTGGATTCATGCTTTGTTCTTCTTCCTCAGAGGGCACACCCTGAGAAGCTGAGAGCAATTGAAGAAGCAATAAAGGCAAGGAGACGTGGCCTTCCTGAACCAATGCATGACACCCCTCCTCCCAAAATGCTGAAGCAGCAGCAGACAACCCTTGAGAGGTGGGGATCTGGCAGGGAGCCTGTCACCCAGAGCAATCTCGACAGGAGAATCATTGATTTCATTGTAGAGGAGACATTACCACTTCAGACTGTGGACAAACCATCATTCATTAATCTGGTTCGCATTGGACTCCCCAAAGATCTCACCATCATATGTGCCAAGACTCTGAGAGACAGAATTGAGAAGAGAGCATGCCACATGAGAGAAACTCTTGCAGACCGAATGGGTGCTGTGGCATATATAGCAACCACTGCAGATTGTTGGACCAATGGCAAGAAGAGTTACTTTGGGGTAACAGCCCACTGGATCAACCCAACTACCCTGAAACGTGAGGTCAGGGCCTTGGCTTGTAAGCGTCTGAAGGGGCGCCATACATACGATGTCCTTTCAAAAGCACTGCATGATGTACATGTGCAGTACAGGATCCACAACAAAGTTATGTGCACTACTACAGACAATGGCTCCAACTTTGTGAAAGCGTTCAGAGTTTTCATGGCCAAAGAACCAGTGGAAGCTGCAGGCACCAGTGACGATGATGGTGATAATCAGGAGGAGGAGGAGGCTGAGGTGGAGTTTGTGCCTATCTGTGAGATCCTGGACACGGGACCTGAGGCAGATGAAGAAGCTGCAGACTCAGGAGAGGATTTTGTTTTACCACCACACCAGAGATGTGCTAGCCACACCCTCAACCTTGTGGCAACACAAGACATAGAGGCCATGCTTTCTGACTCCTCCAAAAGTAGTCTTCTTGGTCCTTTCAAGAAACAGTTTCGTTCCTTGATGGGAAAGTGCAGCAAGTTGTGGTCCAAGCAGAACCAGTCAGCCCAGATTGCTGAGTATATCCGTGCCCAATATGGTGTGTATCTGAAGGTACCAAATAAGACCAGGTGGAATTCCACCTTTGATGCGTTGAAGCAACTACATGAGCTCCTGTCAACTGTGCCACTAAAAATGCATGCCATAATGGACTGCTGCTCCTTGTCCAGGATCACAGCTGCTGAGATTGAAGTGGTACAGGAATACACAGAGATTATGGAGCCACTAGCCCAGTCCCTAGATATCCTGCAACGGGAGAACGGCATGTACATGGGGTATTTGCTACCAACGCTCTGCAATCTGGACCGCAAGTTAGAAGGACTGGAAAACAAACCTGAGAGGTACACATACTGTTTTCAGCTGCTGAGAGGTGTGCGCGAAGCCCTAAGAAAGCGGTTTGCAGCTATCTGGGAGGACAAGAGGCTTCTTCTGGCAGCCTGCCTACACCCTCGCTTCAAACTAGATTGGCTGGAATCGTGTCAGGCCGCCACCCATACCAACAAGTAAGAACATTAGGAAAGCCCTTTGGGTGGATTACTCCAAGGGAAATGTTGTCTCAAGGGAGGCATCAGAGGGCTTAAGGTGGTAGGCAGGGGCTGGTCCTTTTCTTCCTGGGGCTCCTCATCACAACCTTGGGTTCCTGCAGGTAATCCTTAAGGGTCTGCTGTGCTGCCCCATGAGTGTGGTGACTTGGTCACCTTCCTACCTTCCATGTCATCATCCACAGGCTCAGGCTGGACCCTGAACCAGGGGACATGACAAGCATCAGGAAATGAAGAGCAGATGATGGTTTCCTAACATATATGTGTTAACATATCCTCTCTCTTTCTTAGATACACAATGGAAGCCTTGTTGAAAGCTGAAATAAAGATGGGTGTACTTAATCAGGACAGTGATCAGTCTTCAGATAAAGACCAGGAAGGAGATGACTTAGAAGATGACTTCTTGAACTTTCTGCCCCAGGGCAAGAAGTCAGCAGTGGACACTGCTGAGGAGGAACTGGTGAGGTACCTGAGGTCTCCCAGCAGGGAAGTGTCATCACTCCATGGCTTTCCACGTGTGCTGCGGTGTTTTTTGCAGCACAACACAGGCATGCCTTCAAGCGCCGCAGTAGAACGCCTGTTCAGTACTGGTGGCAACGTAATGACTGTAAAAAGACATTCCTTGTCTGACATGCTCTTTGAGCATCTTGTTCTTTTGAGACATAACAGAAACATATTATAAAAGCATTTCAAGTGTAAAATTTGATTTCAAGAGTTGGGGTATCTTCATTGCTTGGGGGGATGTGAGATTCTGTTATGCCATTATGTTAATCTTATGGATGCAATTTTTTATTCTACTACCCCCTGTGTGTGTGTGTGTTTATTTTTAATATTGTTTTAGGCTTCTTAGATGTGCAGCAGCCAAGGCCAGCACCTTGTAGGAGTTTTTTTTTAAAGTAACTGAAATGTAATTGTAGTGATTACTTTTGAGAAAAAGTAAAGTAATCAGTTACTTTCGGAGCAATTGCAATTGTAACGGTAATTACTACTTTTTTGGGCCAAGTAATTGTAACTGTAATTTATTACTTTTTAAAAGTAATCTTCCAAGCTCTGCATTCGCCATATGTACAGAGGCACGTTACCAAATTCTTCCAAGCTACACAGTAAATGGATTGGACTGTGAAAGACCAACCCAAATTGTGTTTGCATTTTGACAAATTTGTAGGGCAGTACAATATTCCAGAGAGAAAGTCAGGTCTCCTGCTCCCCTGGTACATTCACTATCGCTGCCCAATTTCCCCGCTTTTAAAGGTTTTATAGAAATATCTGTCCACCATAGGTAAGTTCTTAAACCACTTTTTTTTGTCTATTAGTGAATTTCTCTGCTTTTTAATCTGGCAGGTAAGAAATGGGATCCTGTGCAAGTTTGATACAAATTGAGTGATCATTTGTTTGCTTATTGAGTTCAATGGTATTTACTCTCCTGCAATCATGCTTAGGATAAGGGAAACTCACCATAGGGGAGGAGGAGGGAGGGCAGGGGGAAGGGGAGAGAGTGGAGGAGGGGGAGGGAAGCAAGCAAGAGGGCAGAGGGGGAGGAGAAGGGCAGGTTTGATCATTGCTTGCTTATTGAGTTTGATGAGATTTACTCCTGGGCAATCATGCAAGGAGGAGGGAGGAGAGGGGAGGGAGGGGAGGAGGGAGGGGAGGAAGGATAGGGGTAGGGGTAGAGAGGAAGGTGAAGGGGAGAGGGAGAGAAGGAGGGGGAGGGAGAGGAGGAGATTGAGTAGGTAGACACTGGGCAGAAGGAAAGTTCCTTTTCTTTCTAAAAAGAAAACATTGTTAACAGTATAATTATTTTATGCGGTTTCCCCATGTTTTTATTCTACAGCAGACACATGCCGTCTCCCACCCAAATTTAAACCAAAGCTGTCCCTGGCCACATCCATATCAGACTGTTATTCCATTTTAAATAGTCATGGCATCCCCCCAAAGAATCCTGGGAAGTGTAGTTTGTGAAGGGTGCTGAGAGTTGCTAGAAGATGCCCTATTCCCTTCACAGAGCTACAGTCCCCAGAAGAGGGGCTTACTGTTAAACAACTTTGGCCACTGGAGGTTTGTCCGGGGAATAGGAGTCTTCTAACAGCTCTCAGCACCATTCACAAACTACACTTCCCATGATTCTTTTGGAGAAGCCATGACTGTTTAAAGTGAAATAAATGTCTGATGTGGGTGTGGCCACTTGATTAGTCAAGCCAAAAAGCTGCTAGTCTGGCTTTTAGAACACTGACAGTTGCTTCTTACTGAGCATGCCTGTGTGATCATAGATTCCAATGTTAATTTTCTTAAATTAATTAAAAATCTGCCATGCATTTTTTTAACTTTTAAACTGCAGATGATGAAGGTCAGAATATGGGGCAACATCAGTAATAGGATTACATGTACTCTGTGAATATATGAATATTCACTTTACCTAATTTAAAGAACTGGTATATTATCTACCTAGTAAACCACCCGGAGCCCTCAGATGTTTTGGACTACAGCTCCCATTATATCTCCCCCAATGGGCTTACAATCTAAATATAGATCCAGGGAAACTATTGAAGGGGACGGGAATGGGGGAGAAGTAAATATGAGAATAATACGCAATATTTTCAATTACCTATAAACTTTGGGAACCAGTTTCAGGCATAAGGGTGTTATGGGTTGTCCCTATGTATTTAACGTTGATTTCTCCCTTAAGAGTCCTTAAAATATATGCATTAATGCTAAGGAATATCATATGTTCAGATGTGTGAATCTTCTCAGAAGCCTCAAGTTTAAAATATTTTTTTTCTTTCTACTTCCCCTCCCAGTATGAATATTTGGGGAAGACAGCTGTCATGCTTTTCTGTAAATAAGTTGCGAAGATAGTCTGCCAGCCACAGCTGCCTTATATGGACATTTCGGAGAGCTAGTAACACATGCCAGCCTGTTAAGCAGTTACTAGCTTATCAGCTGCCATCTGAGATGGAAGCCAGAGATGGAACTCAGATAACTGTAACACCAGATTATAGCCTTGAGCACTCTTATAAAAGGAGGATATTTTGTGCAGAAATTACCAGTGCTTTTCAAGCCTGGTCGAAGACATAGCAGCAGCTATCTACAATCTGAGGTCTGACTGCCACATTTTGGTGAGATAAATGTTCCATTTACCTTCTGGATAAGAATTATAGATATTGATAAAGGTAACAAAATAGAAGCCTGAAGATATATTACAATGTAATTTGTTTGATTCTTACTTATTGGCTAAGGCCAACTATATATGCATTCATGTAAAATGTTTAAGAAGTGGTAAGATGTTTAAATACTGTATTATTATAAAGATACTTCATTGCTGAACTCCCATTTATTTTCCTGATAAGTGTCAAGCTCCCAGAATTCTTGGGGTCTCCTACCATTTAACCTGCCTGTTCAGACAACTGCTGTTGGAAACATGCAAGCTTAGGTGAGCTAACCTCTGACATATAAGGAATTTGAATAGCCAGTGGGCAAATGGGAGAAAGTAAGAATCCTCAATGCTGTGCATTCACAAGAAAGAGATTGTCTTGCTGATTTCAAGGGGCAGCAAAGGAGAAAGTCCTTTCAGAGTACAAGAAATCTTTGGATGCCTGAGAGTGGTGGAGCTGAATGAACAAAGGTTACAAGAAGGGATGATTTTGGACAAAGAAGTAGATAGATGGGAACAAGGCTATGGAGGGTTTCAAGGCTACTTCCAACTCTTTCATTCTTTGTGGCTACATTGATTACCAGTTGTGCACTTGTAGCATGGCATTTTAGCTTTGGTTGCACAATTGCTTCAGTTGCATAGTTTCCGTGTTTCTCTTCTAGTGAACAGACAAATATGGGACTTACATCCATCCTGCTGCCAATGACAGCCATGCAGCTGAAAGTTGAACTAACCATAACATAGGATACCATACCATGCCCATATTTATTATTTCTTTTTTATTGAATATATTTCTATCCCACCCATCTACCCCACAATGGGACTCTCAGGGCAGCTCGCAATACAATCATACACAGTAAATAAAAGTACTATTTTAAAACATTAAAACAAATAAAATATATAAGATACAGTTAACAATTCAAAGGGAGTGATATTAAAATGGGGACTAAAGAGATAAAACTGAAAAGGGGGGGAAATCAAATCAGTTTCAGGCTATACCTTCAGTCCCTGAATATTGCCTAAATAACTTGTCTGTTAAGGGTGTGGGCCTTAACATCACAATTTCCTGGCATTCTGGAACTTGAATGAACATGGAAAGTCATTAAGACAATAAGTTAAACCAAAATATTCTTCCATAAGGGAATTGAATAGCCCCTTGCTCTTGTCAACACCAGATACATTGTGCTCATTAGATGCACCAGATATTTTGGGCTCATTTGGGAGAAAGGGCAGGATATAAATTTAATAAGTAATAAATAAAATAAGTAAAATATTTTTGTTACTTCAGAGAAAGCATGGCCTTTCCCACCTTTTTTCTTTTCTTTTTCTTTTCCCCAATTGATCCTCTCAACAGATTCTAACTTCAGTTGAGACTGCATTTTTCTTCCCCTCTTTTTAACTTTATTCCCATTTGAGGTCACAATTGTATTAAAACACATAGGTGTGTTGTTATTGTTTTTTAAAAATGCAAAGGTTTGTACGACTAGTTCACTGGAATTTATTGCAAGTTAATTCTCCTTATGTACTAGGGAAACATATTGTTGAGTTCACATTTTCTAATGGCTTCTTATTTACTTCCATATTCAATTTAGTTCTCCTCTCCCTTTCATTACCTGAATTTTCGCTTGTTAATGAATTGTACAGTCCATGTTGTCATTCTGCAGGAAAGTGGTTAACTCCTCTGGGGGGAAGGGTATTATCTTGAATAAGGCAGGGACATGGGGCCAAATAGGGTTTGGTTAAGGGCCAGTACAACATTGCCACTGACATCTACCTATCTACCTACCTGCCTATCCAGTGGAGGCTGGCCCACTAGGTGTTCTGGGGCACAGCATTCCCAATGAGAATGTTAAGCAATTTAAAAGAAAGGTCTCCCCAAAGTCTCAAAATTACACTCTAATTCCTGTATAATTTTATAATTTATTGAATTTACAGAGGCTTGTGAAGCCATTTCTGTCAATCTCCTCTTCTCTAGCTGATCAGTTTCCTGTTTTCTGGCCAATTAGCTATCGGCACCACTCTGCCAATCCTAATCCAAAATATAGCTATGTCAAAGAGTATAGCAAATTAGGGAAGAGTTTAGTAAATCAGGGATGAGTCAATACTACCTCAAGAACAGCCATATGTGGCCTATATCAGAATCTTATCTTAGTTCTGAGCATGCTCAGAGCTGTTATCCTGAAAGCCAGATCTCCTCATTGGTAACAAGAAAAGCAAGAGGACGTGTTTCCTAGTTTGAGGAGTTTTCTGTTTTGTTTAATTTAGTATTTGTGTGTGTGTGTGTGTGTGTGTGTCAGTGAGTGAGAGAGAGAGAGAGAGAGACAGAGACAGAGAGAGAGAATGCAGCGAGCAATGAGTCTCTATAATAAATAACTATTTTTATTTCATAATTTTGCATTTGTTTTTGTGAATTGAGGGACTGGGATGAGAAATAGTGGATGGCTTGTGTATGTGTTGCAACAAACTCTGTATTAATAATTTTCCTGAGTTCACTCATTACAAGCTGGATGGAACAGGGCTGGTTGATCTGAGCCACTTGCAATTTCTGATTATTTTCTAGAGTGTTTTCAGAAAAGATGTGTGTATCTGCTTCCAACAAACCCTGCCCCTAGCTTAAGTTCAGAGTATTTTCCATGCATTAGAATGAAGAAATATGCTGGTGCTATTATTTCAAGCTTACTTTTTTGTGAGTTTTTTCAGTTATCTCTAAACTGAAAATTTGGGCTCTGTGCCTGTCTCTATATGACTCCACTTCCTTCCCCAAACCTGGAAGATATTCTCCTTAATCTCAGATGTAGCAGAGGTTGATTATGGTTAGTCTATTGTGATGTACTATGCACATGAGCAGAGACTATTACTTCACATTTTCAGGACTGGGCCATGCATTGAAAATTCATTCTGCATTACTCTGATGTGCCCTGGTTCAAATGAAACAATTATTTTGTGTATTGGTTGGAATACTTCATTGTTTTAATTTAGAGAAAATACTTCCTTCTTTTAATTTAGAGAAATAAAGTATTTTGAATAATGAAAAGCTAAATTGATTTCCTGGGGGCAGAATAACTGCATACAACTGGAAGCAAGTATTCCTCACATTTTAAAAGTTTGTGTGTGTGTGTTTAGTTTTTTGGCAGTGGATGTGTAATGATATATATATATCATTCATGTAATAAGTACATGAATTCAGAGACTTTTGTCATGTGGTGTGGCTTAATTTCTAAATAAGAGATGTGGAGTCAATCGTGTATGAAAATCATACATGGCCCTCCACGTTATATCCTCCAGGTTTGGGGAAGGAAGTGGAGTCATATCCAGACAGGCATAGATCCTAAACTTTTCATTCTAGAAATAACTGACAAAACTCACAAAAAAGCATGCTAGTAATAATAGCACTAGCATTTTCCTCTATTCCTCTGCATTGAAAAAAAATCTAAACTTAAGTTAGGGAAGAGGTTTGTTGGAAACAGATATGCATACCTTTTCTGAAAACACTCTAGAAAATATTCTGGAATTGCAAGTGGCTCATATCAACTTTCCCTGCTCCACCCAGCTTTTAATGAGTTAATGCAGGAAAATGGTTATTACAGAGTTTGCTGCAACACATACACAAGCCATCCACTATTTCTCCTCCCAATCCCCAACTCACAAAACTAAATGCAAAAGTATTACATAAAAATAGATATTTATTATAGAAAGAGACTCTAGTGTTTGTTTTCTTGCACTCTCTCCCCCCTCCTTCTCTAGCAATGTCAAACACAAAAAAACAAGTACTAATCTAAACAACAACAATAAAGCTCCTCAAAGTAGGCAACACTCCCTGATGCTGCTCTTGTTACTAATGAGGAGATCTGGCCTTCAGGGAAACAGCTCTGAGCATGCTCAGAACCAATGTATGATTCTGATATAGGCTAAGCATACCACATATGGGTGTTCTTGAGGCAGTCCTGACTCATCCCTGATTTGCTATTCTAGCTGTGATGGATAAGCATCATAACAACATATGGAGTGGGAGTCTTCCTAGTAGGGCCGACAAGCAGGCAGGCCTAGGAGGGATCTGTTTGCTATAGCTATACTTTGGATTAGGATTGGCTGAGTGGTACTGATAGGCCAGACAACAGGACATTGACAGAAATGTCTTCATAAACATCTGCAAGAAATTATAAAATCTCTATGGGATGGGAAAGAGTGTGTAGCTGCCAGGCTGTGAGTGTTAAAAATTGCTTGACATTTTCATTGGAGGGCTGTGCCATAGTGGACCAGACTCCACTGAATAAGCTTGAGGTCTGGTTTGTTGTCTGGCTCCTTCAGTGGCAAATGAATGGATGAATCAACCGACCTTGTTCATGAAACAGTGGGAAAGTACAGAAGAGAAATTATCCCTTTTCTTAATATGGGATGCCATTGCTCTCCTCTGAAGTCTACTTGAATCAGAGACCTGCCCCCTTCTTACCCAATTATCCAGATTCTCACTGACCTCACAATTCCCTGTCAACATAGGTTATTTCCTCACCTGAAGAATCAGAGCTGGTCCTATGCATCCCCAGGGCATTGGGCCACTCAAAAATGACATGGATTTGGGGCTCATTTTTCCAGGTCAGGGAATGGATATTATACTTTTGTCAGCAATGCCAGAAATTGATTTTCTTTTCCAAATTTGCAGAGCTTTTGTTGTTGTTGTTGTTGTTGTTTTGAAGTAACAAATCTTCCAAGATTTGGAGGACTCATAATTGTAACAAGGTTCTGAAGCTTTTGCAACCTAGAACAGAGTGAGGAGATGATGAGAAACTGGGGCTGCAGTGTTTTTATGCTCTATATTGCTGCATTGAACATGGGGCACCTGACACCTCCAGGCTTAACATGAATTTGCTGTCATGAACCACTTGTGGAGAGTGCAGAAAGAAGTTGGACACACTGAGAATATCTTGTCAACAAACCCTCCAAAATTTGCAGATGGCCTTGTTCTGAACATGGCCACAAAAGAAAAGGCAAACCATTTCACTGGAAACATTTATACTGGTCCTGATGAAGATTTTTATTTATTTAGTGACATGTTTACAGTAAGGTGTCTCAGATCAGCTTACCCAATAAAAATTAAACTAGCAAAGACATTAGAACCAGATGTAAAAACAATAAACAAAAACTCAAATACTCATCCAAAAATATATTTCAACGAACAAGTCCTACCGATCCCATGAGGAATGGTATGTAATGAGGGAAATGCTTTGAAAATAATCCAGCCATAACTGGGGAGGGATGATCCCCTTTGACTCTGAGTCTTCATGGATAGTTATAACCATAATACAGAAACCACTAAGAAATCCAACTTACATGTACAAATATTTAATTATTTTCTGTATCATTTGCTCTCCCTCTCTAACGCTACAACTCTATCTAATTCTATATCTCTAATTAACAAAATGACTAACTAATGCTATAATTTTGTAACTAGCACAATAACTGTCTAACTTCCCACAAAGACCTGCTCTTACTAAAGACAGCTTGGCAGTTATCCAACAGGAGCACATGTCACAATGGAGCACTTGTCACTGTTTCTTTAGCAACCTTGCTCTACAGTGGCCACAGTTCCTCTTAACATTGGTTTTTACAGGTTCCAATGAATCAAGCTGTTTAATTGTGTTTAGTGTTATTTACTTAGAGGCCGCCGCTCATCCAGTGAATTCCAGAGCTGTGCCCTACCATAAAAATACACCTTAAGAAAATATTCTTCAAGCAAAAATAAGGTTGAGAGGCTACAATGATACAAAACTATTGAAGCAGAACAGAGGCCACACAATCCCTGGGCAAATAAAAACAACTTGGTGCCAGAAAGATTGTAGCATAGTTGTTAGATATTAATATGTGTTTTGCTGCCTGAGCATTTTCAGCTTTCTCAGTTACTAAAACACTGGAGCTAAATATCTCCAGTGGCATCGTCTTGTTTTGGCATCTGCTCCTAAAGGAGGAATAAAACAATAAAAACCTGTTTGGCACACCAAAAATCCAAGTTGACACTTTTGGAACCGGACTATCAGAGACACATGTGAATAGTAAATGTCTGTTCTCCAAGTTGTGACTGGTAAGTAAGCCTCGTTCCATACATGCATATCATGTATTTAGATTTTTACCACAGGTTACAAAACTACAGCTATAGGATTTTCTGTTGGCTCAGTGCTGCAGTTCATCTCTTGTGAGATTGACAGCTTCTTTATTTTCAGCACCTTCTTTATTTTAAGCAATGTCCCTTTCTTAAAAAAAAAAGGAATACTGAAGAGGTGGATGGTATCAAACACAGTCTTCTAGAAAAGCTGGTCCCTAAACCTAATTACTTTTTTATCATAGTGCCAGGATTGTTCCAAAACACTTACCATTAGTTTTACTTTCATTTTTTGTCTGTCATTTAGACAAACCAATTATGTGCCATCAAAAGTCAATTCAGTTTCTAATTTACTTAATGACTAACGCTTACCAAGTGAACAATAACTACATCAATTGTATTAACTGTTGCTTTTGAGCCTTTACAAACTAATGGGATCTAATCAATGAACAATTAGAATACCTCCATTTCAATTATACTTCCCAGTGGAATTTCACACCATGTATGCTCTTAGTAAATTCAGGCCCCCCTCCCCATCCATTATTTGTTCCTACTTTTGTAATAAAAAGGTCAGAAGGAGCTACAATTCAAAGAAATAAGAAATGTGAGCTGGCTAAGGAATGTCTCGCACAATAGCTGCTTTTCCAAATTGTCCCATTTACTTAGAAGTTAACTGCCTGCCCGTCTTAAGGTAGAAACCCACTCACTGTTCTGCCAGTTCCAGTGCGTCTCTACTTTTCTCTTCTGAAAACCAGGACACACAATGCTACTCAAATGCTGCCCCTTTTTCCTGTAAAACCTGGTGGGAGCCACTTGAGTGTGTGTTGTTTTTTTAAATAACTTCTAAGAGATTTTGTAACTGATTGGCAGATAAAACCGTACCCCCTCTGGGTGTAGCTAATGAAAATGCTTTAATCTGGCGACTAGTGTGTTTACAGCTTTAGTATCTTCTAGAAGGGTCATGCCCAAGTACCCTCTTTAGTAGAGGTACACTCAGGGGTATAGAGATGGGGGAGGGGCAAATAAGGACATTGCCCCCCCAAATGATAATTGTGTCCCCAATGAAATTTTCCTTCAGTCCCCAAAGTTCTAGCATTGCAGTAACTTTAAAAAACTTCTAACAGTTGAGCTTCTAGAAATACAGTTTAGGCATCCAAAGAAAGGGTCAGGGCAAAGCTACCAAGGGAATGCAAACAGAGTAAATATAAGAAACAAAAGTGTAAATGAAGTGAACACAAGTCTTGATGGATGAAAAGTAATGTTTATAGGTATTAATTTAATTTTTAAAGTGAAACTTCTCTTAATTGCTTTCCTGGCATGGCAAAGGAAACCAGGGTAGTTAGTTTCAGCACACAGCTACCTCAGGAAAACTGAACTCACAGTTCATGAGCTTGCTAAATCATTGTACCGGTACAAGGATTGTACTCTTTGTATGCACCAGGACTCACCACTGGTGCATCTACAGCTGTGTGTGAAAATTCATTCTCAACTCTGACACGTGTTGACACCATAGAAGTGTTCAGTTGTTCATCAGGGAAAAACAAACTTCATAGACTGGATGACCTTCATTCTGTACAACATAGAAAACAGAACTTTAGTGTAGTGGCACCTACCCTTTGGAATTATCTCCCCTTAAATATTAGAAAGGCGCCATCTCTGTTATCTTTTTGACACCTGTTGAAGACCTTCCTCTTTCAACAAGCCTTTTAAGTTGAGACCTTATCCCAGTCTGCATCTGTGTTGGAATTGCTTTTTAAGATGTTTTTAAAGTTTCTTTTTAAAAAATAGATGTTTTAAAATGTTTTTGTTTTAAGATGTTTTTAGTGATTGTTTTGTTTTATATATTTTTAAGTCTGTTTTTATGATGTGTTAAAGTGTTTTTAGTGCCTTTGTTTCCTGCCCTGGGCTCCTACTGGGAGAAAGGCCAGGAAATAAATAAATAAATAGAATCAGAATAGTAGAATTGAAAGGACCTCTAAGGCCATTGAGTCCAACCTCCTGCCCAATTCAGGAATTCAAATTAAAGCATACTTGACAGGTGGCTGTCCAGCTACCTCTTGAATGCCTCCAGTTTTGGAGAGCCCACCACCTCCCACTGGTTCCATTGTCGTATGGCTCTAACAGTTTGGAAGTTTTTCCTGATGTTCAGCCTAAATCTGGCTTCCTGTAAATTGAACCCATTATTCCATGTCCTGCACTCTGGGACAATCAATAAGAGATTCTGGCCTTTCTCTGTGTGACAACCTCTCAAGTACTTGAAAAGTGCTATCATATCTCCCCTCGGTCTTCTCTTCTCAAGGATAAACATGCCCAGTCCTTTCATTCTCTCCTCATAGGGCTTTATTTCCAATCCCCTGATCATCCTTCTTTCCTTCCCCTGAACCTGTTCTAGTTTGCCTGCATCCTTCTTAAAGTGTGGTGTCCAGAAATGGATGCAGTACTCACAATGAGGCCTAACCAGTGCTGAATACAGAGGAACTAGCACTTCATACAATTTGGGAATTATACTTTTGTTAATGCAGCCTAAAATAGCATTTGCCTTTTTTGCAGCTACATTGCCATGTTGGCTCATGACCACAAGCTGAATATGATATGTTGATCACAACAACAATTCCAAGATCCTTCTTGCATATAGAATTGCTGAGCCAAGTTTCCCCATCTTATAACTGTGCCTTTGGCTTTTTTTCCCCTAGGTGCAGAACTTTGCACTGATCTCTGTTAAATGCTATTCTGTTGTTTTCACCCCAATGCTGTAGGCTATCAAGATCAATTTGAATTTTGTTTCTGTCTTCCAAGATATTAGCTATCCCACCCAATTTTGTATTATCTGCAGATTTGATAAGCATTCCCTGCACCTCCTCATCTAAGTCATTAATAAAAATGTTGAAGATCACTGGGCGTAGAACCGAGCCTTGCAGTACCCTGCTCACTACTATTCCACAATTTGAGAAGGACTCTTTTGATAAGCACTCTTTGAGTATGATTCTGTAGCCAACTCTGGTTTCACCTGAGAGTTGTGCCATCCAGCCCACATTGAGCTAGCTTGCTAATCAAAATATCATGGGGCACTTTGTCAAAAAGTTTGCTGAAGTTGAAATAGATTATGTCCACAGCATTCCCACAGTCTACCAGGAAAGTTAGCTGATCAAAAAAAGAGGTAAAATTAGTCTGGCAGGATTTGTTCTTGATAAATCCATGCTGGCTTTTAGTAATCACTGCATTGTTTTCAAGGTGCTTAATGACTGACTACTTTATAACCTGCTCCAGAATTTTCCCAGGGATTTATATCAGGCTGAGTGGTCTGTAGTTCTCAGTTTCCTCCTTTTTACCCTTTTTGAAGATAGGAACAGCATTAGCCATCCTCCAGTCATCTGGCACTTCACCCATCCTCCATGATTTCACAAAGATAATAGTGGTTCCAAGAGTTCTTCAGCCATCACCTTCAATACTATAGGATGCAGTTCACTGTGCGTCACAAATTTGAACTCGTTCAAAGTTATTAGGTATTCCTTGACCATTTGTCTATCAGTCTCAAGTTGAAATCCTGCCCCTTCAACATCACATTTGCCTGGAGGGTCATAGACCCTCTCTTGGAAGAACACTGAACACTTCAGCCTTTTCTTTGTCATCTGTTAACATTTTGCCATTCTCATGTAGTAGCTCTACTGCCATTTTTTTCTCTGTCTTTTACTATGGATGTACCTGAAGAAAGCTTTTTGTTGCTTTCAGCATCTCTCGCTAACCTCAGCTCATTCTCCACTTAAGTCTTCAATTCCATGCTACCTGTCCATATTCTTCCACTGTGGCCTGGTCTTCCTTGTACTTCCTGTATGTGTCCTTGTTTGTTTTCAAGTAATCTCCAAGTTTTGTGAAGCCATATTGTCTTCTTCTGCTGTCTTCAGGCAGCAAATTTAGTAATCTTGGCTTTTGAAAGTATTTCGTATTTGAAGCAATTTCAAATGAACAGTTCCTCTGCAAGTTTACAGAGAAATCATGGCACATTAGACTTTATTAATATTTCTGATCATTATGGTAGGATGACTTGCACAATATGCATTTACTTCCTAATCACTGTTATTTAGTTTACATAACTATTTTGCATGTGGAAAATATCATATTTTAATTTGATTTGTTGTAAACATCACAAATCATAGTTCCAAATTAAAATGTATAAACTGGGTTTTTAAAATAATTTCCTAAGAAAACTCCCCCGCCCTAAAACCTCTTTTGGAGTGACTGATGCCCCAACCCTTCTGCCCCTCCTAATTTTTGTCTCTGTCCACCCAATGAAAATTGTCTCACTATACTCTTGGGTACACTTCTAGAAAGAAGAAGGCTTTTTTTCTGTGGTGGCATATTGACTTCAGAATGTCCTTAAGGAGGCTCATCTGGTGAGGACATGGTAAGGTTTTTTGAATTTATTTGTACCAGATGAAGATCTTTCTATTTTGCTCAGGCATTTTAACTTATAGATGATTCTTGCAAATGTGTTCTATTCCATTTTTTTTTTTAGCTTTTTGAGTTTTTGTGTTGTCTTATTTATTTATTTATTTATTAAATTTCTATACTGCCCCACTAGCATAGCTCTCTGGGCGGTGAACAACAAAGCAATACAAGTATATACAATAAAATCCAATAAAACATATAACAAAGTACAGAGAATGAAAGATCTAAAAACAATTACAACACACTTTAAAACTAAATTAAGTTAAATTAAAAGCCCTAGAAAAGAGGAAGGTTTTAACCTGGTGCCGAAAAGACAGCAGCGTCAGCACCAGGCACACCTCATCGAAGACACTGTTCCACAGTTCGGGGGCCACCACAGAGAAGGCCCTAGTTCTTGTTACCACCCTCCGAGCCTCTCTGTGGGTCGGAGCTCGGAGGAGGGCCTTCGATGTGGAACGTAGTGTATGGGCAGGCTCATATTGGGAGAGGCATTCCGACAGGTATTGTGGTCCCGCGCCGTATAAGGCTTTATAGGTCAAAACCAGCACTTTGAATCTGGCCCGGAAGCAAATTGGAAGCCAGTGCAAGCGGCCAGAACAGATGTTATGTGTTCGGACCGCTTGGTCCTTGTTATCAATCTGGCTGCTGTGTTTTGCACGAGCTGTAGCTTCCGAACTGTCTTCAGAGGGAGCCCTACATAGAGCGCATTGCAGTAATCCAATCGCGAGGTTATCAGAGCATGTACCACTGATGTGAGGTCATCCCCGCTCAGATAGGGACGTAGCTGGGCTACCAACTGAAGATGGTAGAATGCATTCCGTGCCACCGAGGCTACTTGAGCCTCCAGTGACAGGGAAGGATCTAAAAGAACTCCCAGACTATGAACCTGCTCCTTTAGGGGGAGTGTAACCCCATCCATGACAGGGTATATATCCACCGTCTGATCAGAGAAACCCCGCACCAACAGCATCTCAGTCTTGTCTGGATTGAGTCTCAGTTTGTTAGCTCTCATCCAGTCCATTATCGAGGTCAGGCAATGGTTCAGCACATTGACAGCCTCACCTGAGGAAGATGAAAAGGAGAAGTAGAGTTGCGTGTCATCAGCATACTGATGACAACGCACTCCAAAACTCCTGATGACTGCACCCAACGGCTTCATGTAGATGTTGAAAAGCATGGGAGACAAGACCGACCCTTGCAGGACTCCACATTGGAGAACCCACGGTGTTGAGCAATGTTCCCCAAGCACTACCTTCTGGAGACGACCCGCCAAGTAGGAGCGGAACAACTGCCAAGCAGTACCACCAACTCCCAGCTCCGCGAGCCTCTCCAGAAGGATACCATGGTTGATGGTATCAAAAGCCGCTGAGAGATCAAGGAGAATCAACAGAGTTACACTCACTCTGCCCCTCTCCCGACATAGGTCATCATACAGGGCGACCAAGGCTGTCTTGGTGCCGAAACCAGGCCTGAAACCCGATTGAAATGGATCTAGATAATCGGTTTCATCCAACAGCGCCTGGAGCTGGCCAGCAACCACTCGTTCCAAGATCTTGCCCAGGAATGGAACATGCACTACTGGTCTGTAGCTGTTGAAATTATCTGGGTCCAAGGAAGGTTTTTTCAGAAGTGGTCTCACTGCCGCCTCTTTCAGAGGGCCAGGGACCACTCCCTCTCGTAAAGAGGCATTTATCACCTCCCTGGCCCAACTAGATGTTCCAACCCTGCTAGTTTTTATTAGCCAAGAGGGGCAAGGATCCAGTATCAAAGTGGTTGCACGTAACTGTCCAAGCACCTTGTCCACGTCCTCGAGCTGAACGAACTGAAACTCATCCAATAAAACATGACAAGACTGTGCTCCAGACACCTCATTAGGATCAACTGCTATAAACTGGGAATCTAAGTCCCGACGGATGCATGAGATCTTGTTTTGGAAGTGTCCAGCAAATTCATCGCAGCGGGCCACCGATGACTCTGACATGTCCTGAGGGCCAGAATGAAGTAGCCCTCGGACAACTCTAAAAAGCTCCGCTGGGCGGCAAAGAGATGACTTAATAGTGGCTGCGAAATGTTGTTTTTTTGCCGCCCTCACCGCCTTTGAATACAGTTTGGTGGAAGCACTTACCAACTCATAGTTGCATCCATCAGGAGTTCGCCTCCACTTCCGCTCAAGCCGTCTCCTATCTTGTTTCATCGTTCTCAGCTCCGGAGTATACCATGGAGCTGTATGAACTCTACACAGGAGAGGGCGCACAGGAGCAATCGTGTCAACAGCCCTGGTCATCTCCGCGTTCCACAGTTCGACCAGGGCTTCGACAGGAGCGCCAGTCTTATCAGCCGGAAAAGCCCCCAGAGCCCTTTGAAAACCTTCAGGATCAATTAGTCTCCGGGGGCGGACCAGTTTAGTAGGTCCCCCACCCTTGCAGAGGGGAAAAGCCACTGAAAGTCTGAACTTCAGCAAGTGGTGATCTGTCCATGACAAAGGGAGAGATGTAAAACTCCCTACATCCAGATCACCATCCCCATGTCCAGTAGCAAAAATAAGATCTAGTGTATGCCCTCTTGTATTTTATTATGCTTGTTTGTTGGTTTAATGTTGTACGAATTAATTTTATTCACTACCCTGAAATCCGTTGATGAAGGAAGGTTAAGAAATAAATAAATAACTGAACTTGTCAGGTGCCCATTGTGGCAAACTATCAGAGCTGCACTTTGGAACATCCTGTAGGTTTTTGACAATGAAGTATCTTTAGGTGCTGGTCTGGTCCTATCTACACAGACTGACCTTAGGTCCTTTTAGACAGAAAGGGCTATTAAAGGGCCCTGGGCTATTAAAGGCTGTTAAAGAGGGGAGGCTTGAGCAACAATGTATCTGGTGTATTCTTCAGCTTTTATGTTTGGGTAACTCACTCAGCCCTGACTCCCAGCTCCTGGAACCCCTCTGACAACTGCCTAGAGCTCAAGCATGACAGAAGCATCAAGAAAAAAAGAAATTAAAATTTCACTGTTGTTTAAATCTAAACCCTCATTGGATCAGTTGTTATATAATCCAACTAAACATATATAGGGAATGCCTCCCCATTTTGCATTATGTCCTTTTCCATTCTCTAGCTCTTTTTCAGGAGTTACATGTTGTATGTTATACTTGAGACTATGAGATGGCTGATGGTTTTTTCTCACTCTCTATAATCTAGGTGGTTTGAGAGCAACAACACGCGGTGAAACACAGAATCCTGAGTTTTTTTAGTGCCCGTAGGCACCAACCTAATATCTGATTAGCTTGAATGCAAACTGTCGGGAGACTGTAGCTACTTGTTGCAAATTTGCATTGACCACTGAAATATGAATTCTATACTCAGGCATCTGATAATAATCAGGGGGGAAAGATTTATAGCAGACAGCATACCACATCATTTTTGTTTCTCTTGAGTTTGTTACCTATCCTAGCAAGAAGGTTACTTTCTCATTATTATATTTGCCAAAGGCATTTTTTATTCTTATTATATTAAAAAATGGTGTACACATAATGGTGTATCAAATTTAAATATAGATATGTATGCATACCTATTAAAATTCTCTCTCTCTCTCTCTCTCTCTCTCTCTCTCTCTCTCTCACTCTGTACAACTAGACTCATTATTAACTTTTTGTCAACCCTTGAGGGCTGAATGAAGGATATCCCCTCCCCCAGCTTTAGGAAAGAAGAAAATGGTGACATTTTCGGGGCAGGAGCTTACTACTAAAAAGAGAGGTGGCAGCCTTCTCCCCCATTTCTTGCTTAAAATAAAGTTTTCCCATTGCCTCAAGCAGCATGGAGTTGCTGCTGTCAATGGATACATAAGCCACCGTGTTTTCCTAGTAGGAACAACTCTGTGTCATGTTGTAGCATTATTGGAGAAGCACTATTGCCGGGATGTGGGGAGTGTGGCAGCCACCACTGACAAATCAAGGCCAACTTCTTTTCCCCACAGTGCCACACTCAGAATGACACTACATCATAGTGTAGCATAGTTCTGACTAAGGCATTCTGAGGGAACATGGCAGCTTCCGTGGTTGTTTCATTACACTTGAAGCAGCAAGAAAAAAATGTTTTTAAGCTAGGAAGAGTGGGAAAATAGATTGCTGCCACCTTTGCCAGTAAACCCTTGCCTCTTGAAAACAACTCCACAGCCTTCTGGCCTTGTCGCTCTTCTGGTGCCAGATCTTCATGGAAACAGCACTACTGGTGTTCTGACACCGGAAGTGAAATGCAAATGGAAGTAGGGTTGCCAGGTGTTTGGTTTTTGCCCAGAGACTCTGGATTTTTGGGGTGCTCTCTGGGTCTCTGGGTGAGCCAGTTTAATATCCAGACTCTCCATTTTCATTTTAAAGAAAAAATAAGTTTCTAGGTGGTCTGGTTCCCAAGAGATACACCAAAACGTCAGCCACCCCCCCATGCAACTTCAGTTGAATGAGCTTATAGCTGTCTGCTCTAATGCTGCCCTTTCAGGTTTGTAGCCAATACGTGAAGCCAGAGTTGTGATTGACAAGGCAGTAACTAGAGCCCATTGCAACTCAGAAAAAATGTTTTTTCCTGCTGTTCTGAAAATTTCATAAATTAAGTAAGTATATAGCTTTCAATATTTTTCTCTCTTGTGTGCAGGAGTCAAACAAGTTTAAATTTTCCTGGGCTTTTGAAGAGGGATGTGTTTTGATAATCTTCCCAATATGAAGCTTTAATCCAGTACTTGCTGTTCTGGGAGTAAAGATGCAATGCTAATCTCGCATACCCAGAGTAAACCCCATTGAATTCAATAGGGCTTACTTTCGAGTAGCCATGGCTAGGATTTTGCTGTAAATTGATGGGACTTTTGAGTGAACATAGCAAAGAATTGTGTTTGTGTTGTAAATCTTTCTCTCCCCCTCCAATCCTGTTTTTTTAGGCAAGGCTTACATAGGTATCACTGCTTTTATTATGTAGGAAACTAATAATGATTTTATTTTTTTTAAAAAAATGTTCTGCAATGACCAACTGGTTTTGACAATAAACTGTCATATGGGGTCTATGTATTTTTTTCATCTCCTGTGTGTGTGTGTGTGTGTGTGTGTGTGTGTGTGTGTGTGTGGAGTCTTTCCAACAACACTGTGAGGTAGGGTTGCAGACTGGAAACCAAGGCAGATCACAATAAGAAATAAATCCCTTTAAAATCCAATAACCATGAAAACAAGTATAAACAGTTGCAAAATAGCTTAAAGTGGCATGAGTTTGAATTTTGGGTTGGGTGAATGAAGTTCCTTATCACTTAAGGTTGCAGTTCTCTGCACGCTTCCCTCTTTGAGTAAGCTCCACTGAATACATTGGGACTTGCTTCTGAGTAAACAAACATAGGATTGCACTAGAAATATATTTACAGGTTGTGTAAATAATAAACATATTTGATAGTCATGCTTATATAAATATTTCTTCATGCTATGTCCCGATAAGTATCTGATTTCATACTATGATTGTACAGTATTACAGTGTGCCCTTCTTCATTGGAGTGTTCATGGTTCCCCTCTGTTTTCAACCTGAGGGGCAGATTAGGCTGAGAGATGGGGAGTAGCCCATGGTCACCCAGTAAACTTTATTGTTCATTTCAATTTTTAAAAATTAATTAAAAGGATTTACATGCAGGCAAAGTTTATTAAGTAGATCCACACAATATGTTTAAAACACATCCAACCTGCATTTTAAGGACATGACTTCTCCTAAAGAATTCTGGAAGTGTAGTTTCCCCCTCACACTTATAGTTCCACCCACCTTTAACAAACTATATGATTCTGTGGTGTGATTCATATGCTTCAAATATGTGTTGAATGTGCTTTAAATGAATGGTATGGATCTGCACTAGTTATGATGTGCATTCATTAGTGAATTGAAAAGAACAATTCTAAGCAATTTTTTTAAACAGGGGAAGGGTTGTAGCTCAGTGGTAGGGCATATGCTTTGCATGCCAAGGTCGAAAATTCAAATTCTGGAAAAGACTATTGCCTGGACTCCCAGAGAGCCAATGCTAGTCCATGTCATCAGTACTCAGCTAGATGGCACCAAATGGCCTGAGTAGGTATAAGGCAGATTCCTTTGTTCCTAAAAATGGAAAGAGTCCCAAGGGCCAGAGTGACTCTAACATTTATTTATGTATTTTAATTACAACATTTATATACCACTTTATTGTAGAAGAAATCAAAGCAGTTTATGGAAAGAATTAAAACAATAAAATTATTGGCAAAAACAGTTAAAGACAGTTATTTTAAAACATTCAAAATAATAAAACCAACAATGAGTTAAACATAGTTAAAAACATAATAGCTTCCACATGCCTGGGTGTCAGGATGCAGGATTGGGGTCCTGGCACTTCAGAGGATGAGGAGGGGGAGGAGATCATTTTCCCAGAGTTGTGTGAAGAAGAACCAGAGGAAGGGGAAGGAATCCCAGAGTTAGTGTTGCCCAGCAGTAAAGACCTTGAAACTCTAGCCGACACAGACTCTTCCCAGGAACTTCCCACGCTCACCCCCCTTCCCAGGCCAGAGCAGTTAGAAACGGAAGGAGGGGGAATTCAACTCCCTCCTCAGCCAGAGAAAAGCCCGCCTGATGGGCATGGCGTCCACCCCCCTCTTTCCCCAATACCAGAGGTAGAATCCTCAGAAGGGGAGGGGGCAGCGCTTCCCCCTTCACCACGAACCCGGAGAAAACAAAAAAGAGCAAGGGGGAGAGAGAGGAGGGGTGTGGAAGAGAGCACCTTGAGGCGGAGTGAGAGAATTCACGCCAGAAAGCCCCCTTTATAAGAGTCAGGGGGAGCAGGGATTCCTTGTTCTGTCAACTCTCTTGCATGTCGCTGGACACGTGTTATTGTGTTGCTTCATGAGAAGGCGTAGTTTCTGTTTGGATATTACTTTAATAAAGACTGAATTGCTTTCACCAACTGGTCTGGTTCCTGAGTCCAGTCCTGGACACGACACTGGGGAGGCTTGCCTAAACAAAATTGTTTTAGCGGATGCCAAAAAGTGTACAATGAAGGCACCTGCTAATGTCAATAGGCAGGGAGTTCCAAACCATAGGTGCTGCCACACTAAAGGACGGATTTCATACAAGAGCAGAACAAGTACTACGTGGAATCAGTAAGATGGCAAGCATACCTTGAACTTGGCCTGCTAGCAAATGAGCAGCCAATGCAGATTTCAGAGCAGAGGTATTATGTGCTGCCAGGGTCTCACTCATGTCAGCAATCGTGCTACAACATTCTGCAGCCCCCGGGTCAGGGTGTGCTGCATTGGGATTTCTGTGACCTTGGCTAACTGGCTGCCAGGGTATTTTTTAGTTTTGGTTAGGAATCCTGACTGTTTGCGGGATGCTGAGTTTTCTGTCTTATCATTGGAATCTTGTTATGGTTGGTATGGTATTGCATTTAAGAAATCATCACTGTCTTTTGTTTTTGTTTTTCTATTTGCATTTCATTTACCTTTATACACTCCTTTTATCCATAGAAGCAACAACAGTGGTTCCATGTGCTCCTCTCAAACCCCTTAAACCCATTGATACTAATCTTTTTATATTTTTGTTTAATTGTATTTTTGTTTTTTCTTTATGTCATATATGTTTTGTGATTTTATTATTACAATGTATATATGTTATCCTATGCTGTTTACCGCCCTGAGAGCTACTTGCTATGGGCGGTATATAAATGCAACAAAAAAAATTGATGATGCACCCTGTTGTTTGTATTACAGTTTGTTTCTTGTCCAATAGTGGTAAAAGAGAATTCACATACTAGGCAGTGTGGCTGCAATTGCTGTTGTTCCCAATCTACTGCCTGTGAAGGTAGACCAAACCATGTGTGCTTTCTCTCTGTCAATTAGGACCACAATACCTGATGGAATGCCTCTCCCGACATGAACCCACCCATACACTACACTCAACATCCAAGGCCCTTCTCCGGGTGCCTACTCCAAGGGAAGCTCGGAGGATGGCAACAAGGGAGAAGGCCTTCTCAATGGTGTCCCCCAAATTATGGAATGACCTTTCTGAAGAGGTGTGCCTGGCACCAACACTGTTATCTTTTTTGTGGCGCCAGGTCAAGATTTTCCTCTTCTCCCAGGCATTTTAGCATGTGTTTTTAAATTGTTTTTTTTAAAAAAATTGTGTTTTTAAATTGTTTTATGTGTTTTAAAATTTGTATATTTGTTTTTAATGTTTTTAATTGCTGCCCAGAGAGCTTCGGCTGTGGGGCAGTGTATAAATGTAATAAATAAATAAATATTCACTGGAATTGGCTTGACTGTCAAACTGACTTTATTACATCCCACAGGGTAGGCAGGAAAAACGTAGAGAACCTTCTTAACTCTTACTCATTTCTCAGACCTCTTTCTGAAGGGTCAAATCTGTAAAGAAATTTGGATAAGCTATGTTAAAATGTAGGGACAGAGCATTCCAGGCAGGGAGTTGCCAACCCTACTTGGATATGGTTATCTTTGCAAAGGATCCCTGGTCAAGCAACACAATTGTGAACAACACAATTCCAACCATATCTACTGAGATGTAAGTCCTATTGATTTCTATGGGGCTTAGTCCCTTAGTGTATTTAGAATTGCAGCCTTCGGGGGCATCCATCTTTACTCCTGAGTGCTCCATCTAACATCTCCACAACACTAGGCTCCTTTCTTCCTACAATAGCCTTATGGTGACTGGTCTGGCCTGAGGGCACTTAAACCCCTTTTGCCAGAAGCAAGCTGGTTAGATTAAATGTTGCCTACCGAGGCTCCATCTTTTAGCTAAGATTTCTATCTTAATTTCCAATCAGAGAAATGTTTTTGTTTGAATTGTATGTGCCAAGCAACTGTGGTTGATGCTTAATGTATCATGCTTAATGACATCACCCAGGTCCTTCCCTGTGACATCACTTGGGCCCACCCAGTGATATCACTCAGTCCCCCTTAACATCACTCAGGCACATGCCTGTGATATCACTACCCCCCCCAAATCTCAGGATTTGTGATTCTTCTGACCTGGCAACCCTAAATGGAAGGTAGTCAGAGGGCTGTAGAAAGAACCCTGTAGAGATGGAAAGGCTCAACTACAGCCACTGATCAATACTGGCAAAGCTTATATTAAAGCAAAGGTCCTCATCCAGTGGTCCACAGGCCCCTAGGAGGTCCATGGATGGGCTTCAGGGGGTCCATGAACTGGATGCAAAAATTAATCAATTTCTAATTCAATTTCCAATGCAAAAATTGTTTATTTAGTTAGCTTTCATCAGATTCTCAAAGTGGTCCATGACCCAAAAAAGGTTAAGAATCACTGTTTTAAAGTGTTAAAAATAGAGCTGTCAATCACTTAGTCTGAAAAGGAAGGTAAGCCCTGAACATATCTTAGGAATGTGTTTACCCAGTCTAAAGAAATCTGTCCACTCTTGTGGGGAGTGAAGGGTTCCACAACAGTGGAGAAGGGAAACTGGCTGACCCTTAGTGAGGGATGTGATAGAATTCTGCCCAATTTGGATGTCATACTGAATTTTCCATTCATTTGCTTATTCTCAATTATTGAGGATTGGATCTTCAATTGTATGGCTATTTTTGAAATCTGACTTTTTAAAAAAAATCCTTCAAAATATCAATATTTCCTTTAAAAATAGTGATATTGAAATTGATATTTTTTGCGAGTGAACCCCCCCCCACACACAGAGATTGTTAAAAGCAGCAGATTCCCAATAAATAGTGGATAGTTGAATTGATGCCAGCCTGTTGACTGAATGCTTTTGAACCATCACCGGCCAATTGATCCAATTCCTAATGTCACCATTTTTTCCAGGTTTATCTTCCCAATAACCAGCATTGTCTGAAGCATCCTGACTATGTGCACTGCTAGTCAATCAGACTGTCTCTTTGCACTGCTGAAAATGTTTATCCATTTAAGCTGAGAAATTTGGACTCTGCTTTATTGTATTTGGACCACAAAGCTATCCAAAACGTGTTCTGGGATACTTTGGGATTAATATAAATTTCCTACCAATTCAGCCCAAAACACAACTTCAAATGGAATGTATGTATTAATTCACACCTCTTAGAATCTTCTGTCTGCATTCTATTTTTACCGGTTTTTCAATCACTAGACTGCCTACTGCTATAATGCCATATGATTTGCTGCTGCTGACTGATACTATGAGGAGTGATATGATTTCAGATCCTTTCCTTGCGGGCTAAAATTGAACAATCCTACTCCCTGCAGTATAAGCAGAAATTAAACCATAGCCATCCCTAGACCCTGCCTGCATGTTATAGCTCCCATGTCACCCTGTGGATCTGATTAACAGTAGACTCAGGCACTCAAAAGAAGTACTTCTTCACAGCACATATAATTGCTACTGTAACTCCCATGAATGGCTTGGTTTAGCCCAACAGGGCAAAGTTCCTCAGTGGAGAGGCAGAAGGAGGAAAATGAAAACTTGTTCTGTTGGAGACATGAATAATATTTCTAAGCTCTTATCACCTTGTATGTAAGGTAAATTGAAGTTATGCATATGCATATTTAATTAGCAAGGGTAATGTAGAATCAGCTCATGTATATTTGGTATGATTTTATGATTGCATGGCTACTGTCCAAACTGAAATGTTTTCCATTTGCTGTGGTTTGACCTGTCATTTTGGTACTAAAGCTGCTTGCAAAGAAGCATCTCTGAAGTATCCAGCATCTTGGTGGATTAAGTAAAAGTTTGGACTGACTGACTACAACATTTATAAGAAAACATTTTCTCAGTTTCTCTTGTACTCAGAGATATTACATTTATCATGTGCTAAATCACCAGTTACTTATGCATTTAGCTCTTTGTTGGCAATTGTGGTATTGTCCTCTATTATAAAGCCACGAGAGTGGCTGTATACTATAGCCAGCGTGGATTTTTCACATTCAGCAATGTTAAATTGAAAATACCCCCATGCCATTCTGATGCTTCCCATAAGCTCACTACAAAACAAAACCTTACAAAACTTATAGTCCCAAACTCAGAAACGCTTGCTTAACAACCCTCTCAATTTTCATGGCAATACAGAAAACAGTCAGAGAGAACAGAGAGTTCAAAGTCTAAAAAGAGAGAGAGAAAAACCAGAGCCCTTTTGGACTTTTCAGCCATGTTTACAGAGTACCTGGATTCTTAATACTGACCTTGCCCCATACTCTGACCTTCATCTTCTGCAGTTTAAAAGTAAAAAAAATAAATAACCCTGGCTGATTTTTAATTAATGTAAGAAATTTTGGCTGGAAGCCAATGATAAGGACGGGCATGCTCAGTAAGAACCAGCTGTCAGTGTTCTCAAAGCCTCACAGCTGCTGGGCTTGGCTAATCAGGGGGCCACACCCATATCAGACTGATTTCATGTGAGACAGTTATGGCTTCCCTCAGAGAATCCTGGGAAGTGTAGTTTGTGAAGGGTGCTGAGAGGAGACTCCTATTTCACTGACAGAGCTCCAGTGGCCAGAATGGTTTAACAGTCAGCCACTCTGATTGAAGGTCTGTGAGGGGAACAGGGCATCTCCTAGCAACTCTCAGCACCCTTCACTAACTACACTTCCCAGGATTCTTTGAGAGAAGCCATCACTGTCCAAAGTGAAATAAAGGCCTGGTGTGGATGTGGCCAGAGAATTTCACCTTGTGGTTTTTCCCAATACAGTGTTGCAAGAAAACTTCTCTTAAAGATACATAAACTTCTCTTAAAGATACTTCTCTTAAAGATACATAATCATACTCAGGCCCTGAACCTGGCAACCCTAGATCAAAACCACCCTCACTTTTCCCTCCTATCCCCTCACTCTTGCCCCTTCCTTCCCCCTTCCTTTGCCTCTCCCTCCCCATCCCCTTCCAATTCCCTCCTCCCCGTCCCCCTCCTCCCCCTCCCCTTCCTCCTCCCCATGGTCAGTTTTACCTATCTTAAGCATGATTGCATGGAAGTAAATATAATTGAACTCTATAAGCATGCAAATGATCAAATCTGCCATCCCCTCCCTCTTCCTTTGTCCCCTCCAATAAGCTCCTTCCCCTTCCCCCCTCCTCCCCATGGTCAGTTTTCCTATTTTAACCATGACTGCATAAGAGTAAATCCCTTTCAACTCAATAAGCATGAAAATGATCAGACCTGCTTTCCCCTCCTTCCCCTCTCCTCTCCTTTCCTCCTCCCCTCCCCTCTTCCTTTTCCCTCTTCCTTTTCCCTCCTCCCCTGCCCACTCCAGCCCTCCCCCTGCCCCCGGTCAGTTTTACCTATCCTAAGCATGATTGCACAGGAGTGAATCGCACTGAACTCAATAAACATGCAAATGATCAAACCTGTCCTTGTCCTCCCCTCCCCCTCCTGCCTGCTCCCATCCCAGTCCTCCCCCTACCTTTCCTCACCTCCCTCCTCCTCTTCTTCCTTCTCCCCTCCCCATCCCCTGTGGTCAGTTTCACCTATCCTAAGCATGATTGCAGGGGAGTAAATCCCACTGAACTCAATAAGCATGCAAATGATCAATCCATTCTCAGCAAGCTTGCACAGGATCCCATTTCTTACCTCCCAGATTAAAAAGCAGGGAAATTCATTAATAGGCAAAAAACCTTGTGGTTTAAGAATGTACCTATAGCCCACAGATATTTCTATCAAACTTTAAAAAGCAGGGAAATTGGGCAGCTATAGTGAATTGAGGCTCTTTAACAGCAGGCTCTTCTTATGTTCTTATGTTCTTATGTTCTTATGAATGCACCCGGGGAGCAGGAGACCTGACCTTCTCTCTGAGATATTGTACTGCCCTACAAAGTTGTCAAAATGCAAACATTTTGGGTTGGTCTTTCACAGTCCAATCCACTTACTGTGTAGCTTGGAAGAATTTAGTAACATGTGCCTCTGAGCATATGGTGAATAGCTGCCCAAATTCCCTGCTTTTTAAAGTCTGATAGAAATATCTATTGGCTATGGGTACATTCTTAAACCGCAAGGGTTTTTTTTGCCTATTACTGTTTCAAATTCTTCATTTGCATTTAGCCATAAGCTATCGCACAGCTGGAGAATACACGTTTAAAATCATAAAACATGCAGTCATGTCGGACATGTAGTCATTTGGGCTTTTATGTAATTTGCTCTCAGTTTTTTTGCGGCCAAGGCAAAGTTAGCCACTGCGATTGTAACCTGGATGTATTTGTCAGCCAAGACCTCCACCACCAAATCGCCAGAGAAAATCTCCCCTCTAGAATTAATAAGTGGGGCCAGGAGTTTCATTCTAGGGTTCTTATACAAGGGGCAGAAAAGCAAGTAATGGACTATATCCTTGGGTTCCTTACAACCGAAAACGCTCTTTGGACGGGATTCCCGAATATCTGCCTTATTATGTATCATTATGATTCCAACTATTATTTCACTTTATTTGCATGTTTTAGTCTGCCTATGCCTCATAGGACCCACAGAGACAAAAATTAAATGCTATCACAAGATGTGGTCATGGCTATTAGCATAGGAGCCTTTTAGAAAGGAATGGATAATTTCATGGAGCTTAGCCATGATAATGAAATGAAACCTCCATGTTCAGAGGCAGCATATATATATCACTGCTGCAAAGGCATAACAATCCAATGAAAGTAATTGGTTAAAAATGTTAACGATAATATATGTTCAGGGTGCTGGTTTTGACATGTAAAGCCCTATACAGCTTGAGACCGGGATACCTGAAAGATCCTCTCACCCCTTATATACCTTCTTATCAGAATTTCCGTTGCACACAATATAGGAATTGGGCCTTTGGTGTTGTGACACCTACCCTTTGGAATTAATTACCCTTAAATATTGAAAGGGTGCCATCTCTGTTGTCTTTTCGGCACCTGCTATAGACATTCCTCTTCCAATAAGTCTTTTAAGTAGAGATCTTTCCCTGTTTGCATCTTTATTGAAGTGGGGTTGCGGGGCATGATTTATGGCCTGAGCTAAGGGGTTGACATGCACCTCAAATCAGCCCCATGATCTGATCCTAGCATGGATAATAGAGCGGGAGCTCTATCCTCCTAAGAGCCCTTCTGAGCCCCAGGGACCCTTGGGCCAATGCCTTACCTCTCCTCCTGCTGGCACCGGGACTGTTTGTACCTAGCATGATTAAGGCTGTGCTAAATAGTTCATAATTTCAATATTTACTTCAGAAATAATACATTTGTCACTACTCAGAGATTTTTTGAGGTATTAAGTGTAATATTTGCAAGATTTGAAATGAACTACATATGCTGGTTAGAAGGAAAAAACTTTACTTCACAGTGTGTTGCTGCATAACCAAAAACTCTACTTTTGTTTTCCTACTGGTCCCACCCCCAACTGATTCCCCCATACAATTACTTCTAATTCACTTGAGTTCCTACTCACATTACATCTCCCTTTTTTATTTTTTAAGAAAAAGATAGAACCTACTGTCTATATCGAATAGGTTTTCTGATCACTCTGCCTCTTGATGTAGTAACAGGTAACTCAGAGTCCAAAATCTTCTCTGGTATATCACTGGCACTTTGTGCTACAACTGTTCCACTTTTGTTGTCTTGAGACTCTGATAGGTCTACCTCTGATGGAGGTGCAGTTGCAGTCTCAGTAGTCTCATCCATTTTTGGTTCACAACTTGGAGTGCTTTGAAGATCTCTTCTGTTCCGTCTGTAGACAGCTAAATCATCAGTCTGAACCAAATATGATCTTGGAGTCATGTTTTGTCCAGTCACTCTCGCTGGTTTCCACACTTCATCTTGCCAAACATTAACAGAATCACCAACCTGCAAAGGTTGTAAAGGCTTTGAACCTTTGTCAAAGTAAAGCTTCTGTTTTTCTTGTCTTCTCTTCAGATGTGTCTGTATGTCACCTTTTACCTGCTGAGGTGGTAACAACGGTGCTGAGGTAGGCAACCTGGTTCTTAAACGTCTCCCCATTAAAAGTTGTGCAGGTGAGGCTGTATCTACTGTAGGCGTATTTCTGTAATCCAATAAACTAAGATAAGGATCTGTGTTATTCAGACTAGATTTCTTAAGAATCCTCTTTACTGTTTGGACCACTGTTTCTGCCATTCCATTTGATTGATGAAATAGTGGACTGGATGATGTGTGAACAAAGTCCCAATCTTTGGCAAACATTTTTTTTTTACAATAGTTTTTATTCAAGTTTTCATAAAACAAACAAAACAAAATAAAAAACATAACACAATAAGAATAAAAATAAAAATAAAAAATTTGACTTCCGATTTGTCACAGATCAGCTATAAATATATAATATATATCAAACCTGTCCTTTAATACATACAAAATCACTGTTCTCCATAGTCTATCTTAATTAATCGTCAAATCCCATTATCATCATTTCATTTTTATCTTTCAACAAAAAGTCTAAGAGAGGCTTCCATTCCTTAACAAATGTATCTGTCGATTTTTCTCTAAGTAAACATGTCAATTTATCCATCTCTACTAAGTCCATTAATTTCAATAGCCATTCTTCCGTTGTTGGTTTTGATTCCATTTTCCACGTTTGTGCATATAATAATCTTGCTGCCGTAATCATATATAATATTATTCTTCCATATTTCTTTTCTATTTGTTTATCCATAAAACCCAATAAAAAAAATTCTGGTTTTCACTGAATATTTATCTTTAGGATTTTTTGCATCATCCTACCTATCTGTGCCCAAAATAATTTTGCCTGTTTACACAACCACCACATATGATGAAATGATCCTTCTTGTTGTTTACATTTCCAACAAGCATTAGAAACATTACTATACATTTTTCACAACGTTTCTGGAGTCATGTACCAATGATACATCATTATATAGAAATTTTCTTTAAGATTATAGCATAATGTAAATCTCAAGCCTTTTTTCCACATATTTTCCCATTGATCCATTTGTATATTATAACCAAAAATTTTTGTTTGGCAAACATTTTAAAGTCTCTAGAGCAAAACTGAGGGCCATTATCACTGACAACCTATTCAGGTATACCATGTCTTGCAAATATAGATTTGCAGTGTAAAATTATGGATCTACTTGTAGTGTCTTCAAGCAAACATATTTCCACATATTTTGAATAATAATCAACCAAAAGAAGATAGTCCTTTCTTTGAAATTCAAACAAGTCCATTCCTAGCTTCTGCCAAGGTCTTCTTGGAATTTCATGAGGTAACATTGGTTCTTTTTGGTTTTTATTTCTGAAGGTGTGACATGTGGTACATGACAGTACCAATTCTTCAATTTGGGCACACATACTTGACCAATATACAGCTTCTTGTGCCCGCTTTTTACATAATTCAACACCCAGATGACTCTCATGTATAATATTCAATATCTCTTTCCTCAAATCTCGTGGTACTACAATTCTGTCACTTTTAAAAATGAGTCCATCATGAACACTTAATTCCTCTCTGTAATTCCAATAAACACATATACACTCTGGAACTTTTACTCTTCTATGTGGCCACCCCTGCAAAATGGCATTTTTCAGGATTTGCAAAATGCTATCATTTTCAGTAGCCACCTGAAATTCTTTCAGTTTTGATTTGGAGATTGGTAAATAAGAGAACATGAGGTTAACAGCAACCTCAGCTTCTTCAGAACTTATTCCTTCACCCTGTTCAAGATATGCCCTGGACAGGGTATCAGCAATTATTAATTATTTGCCTGGTCTATAGTGCACTTGTAATTGATATTTCTGCAGTGTTAACTGCCATCTTTGGATTCTTGGAGGTGCATTATGCAAAGGTTTTCTGAAAATTGCCTCCAATGGTTTGTGGTCCATTTCCATTCACTTTTTTGCCATAGAGAAATGGATGGAATCTTGTGCATCCAAACACTATCGCCAACATTTCCTTTTCTATTTGAGCATAGTTCTGTTGGGTCATAGTCATTGCTTTAGAAGCATATGCAACAGGTGCACCTCTTTGCAACAGTACAGCACCTAAGCCTGTAGAACTAGCATCCACTGACAGAGTTACAGGTTCTTTCACATTATAATATTTCAAAACAGGAGTTTTTCTTAATAGTTCTTTCAACTGTATGAATGCTGTTTCATGAACTGACATCCAGCAAAATTCAACATCTTGGGCCAACAGGTGTTTTAAAGGGGTTGTTACTGTTGACAAATTTGGGATAAACTTTGCTAGGTAAGTCACCATTCCTAGAAATCTATAAAGATCAGCTTTGTTACTTGGGCTGGGCATTTCAGTGATGGCCTCTATTTTAGATGAATCAGGTTTTATTCCTTCTTTGGTTAAGATGTGTCCTAGATATTTTATTCAATCATGGCAAATTTGCATTTCACTTTGTTCAATTTCAGATTCCTATCTCGGCACCTGTCCAGAACTCTCTTCAGTCTCTCATTATGTTCCTGTTTGGTCTTCCCCCACACCAGGATATCATCTATGTAGCATGTGACCCCATCAATACCCTCAAATGTCTGTTGGATCATCCTCTGATAGACCTCAGGAGCTGAAGAGATACTAAATGGCATTCTTGTAAATTGGTAACTGCCAAAAGGTGTATTAAATGTACACAGCCTGGAACTGTTGTCATCTAGCTGAATTTGCCAGAATCCACTACTGGCATCAAGAACAGTAAACAATTCTGCTTCTGCTAGCTTACTGGTAATTTCTTCTACAGTAGGCAATTGAAAATGTTCTCTTAAAATTGCTCTGTTCATATCTCTTGGATCTAAACATATTCTTGTCTGGTCCTGGCCAGGCTTGTCTACAACTACAATTGAATTCACCCACTCTGTAGGTTCTTCTACCTTAACTATGACTTTTAATTGCTCCATAGGAGTCAGTTCCATTTGGACTTTATCCCTTAGTGCCACTGGAACCTTCCGAGGTGCATGAATTACAGGTGGAACCTGTGGGTTGATTTTGATGGCATATTTCTCTGGTAAGCAACCTAAGCCTTCAAATACATCTTTGTATTCAACTGCAACATCCCATTGATCTACTGGAGCTCTTTTCATTAAATTAACTCCTTGCACCAAATTTAAATTAGTCACAGCCCGGAGACTGAGTACAGCTTGTGCATCAAAGTCTACTATGTGAAATTCCAACTCAGCTCTTTGATCTTTATATTTGCAATCCAAGTTACATTTACCAGACACATGTAGTCTTTCTCCAGAGTAGGTTATTAATATGGCATTGGAATGCTGAAGTGGTTCAGCTTGCAAGGCTTTGTATGTTTTTAAAGACATTGCATTAGCCTGTGCTCCTGTGTCAATCTTAAAGGTCACATACTTGTGATCATTTATGAGAAGATCCACACACCATTCATCTTCCAGAGCTGTAGAATTCAATGTGCCAATGAAGAAATCATGAGCATTTTAGTTGTATCTGCTACTGAGAACATTTTTTTGCCTTGAAGTTTTTTATCTCTAGTTTTACACATTTTAGCAAAATGATTAAGTTTGCCACATCTTCTGCATTCCTTCCCATATGCAGGACAAGCATTTATTTCATGATGACTGATACCACACTTGTAGCAGGCCTTTGCTGCTTCTATAGGCCTCTGTGGCATTTCCTTTTCTTGGGGGCTGGTAGTAGTGCCAGGGCTCCATTTGCTCTGAGACTGGCTTACTTTTGGCTTTTCAAAGGCATCCATTTGTTTTTCTGTTGCCCCAAAATCTTTCATCTGTTTTGCAGTCACTTCTTCTGCCCTGCATATATTCACTGCACACTCAAGGATTAAATCACTCTCTCTCAGTAACGTGGCTCTCAATCTGTCTTTCTGAATGCCACACACTATGTGATCCTTAATAAGAGAATCACACAGCTCCCCAAATTCACAGGTCTGAGCCAAAAGCTTCAAATCAGTCACATATTAGTCTATCCTTTCTCCTTCACTCTGTATTCTAGTGAAGAACCTGTGCCTTTCATAAGTAACATTTCTTCTGGGCACACAATATGCTTCAAATTTGTTCATCTCTTGCTTCTTCACCTGCCACATGCAGAAATAATGCTGACTGGAGGATCTCATCTTTCTTATCTGCTCCACTTGCAATGCAGTACAATTCAAACCCTTGCTTCCATCTTCTCCAGTTCTCTGCTGCATTTCCTTCAAACACTAACGTTCCTGGAGGCTTTAGCTGGTCCATTTTTCACTGCCTTATGTTTTTAGATAGTCTTCTGACACCATGTAATATTTGCAAGATTTGAAATGAACCACAAATGCTGGTTAGAAGGAACAAACTTTACTTCACAGTGTGTTGCTGCATAACCAAAAACTCTACTTTCGTTTTCCTACTGGTCCCACCCCAACTGATTCCCCCATACAATTACTTCTAATTCACTTGAGTTCCTACTCACATTACATTAAGTGGTATATAACTGCTTTTAAATAAATAAATAAAATCTGAGAATATTGACAAGAACATTCACCTTACTGGACGTTCATACCAGGAGTGGATCCTGACTAACTTAATTGAACTTTGTTGCTACTGAAATCAATGGGAATTGTTAAACCGTGACTAATTTGTACCATTGATTTCAATGGGGCCCAAGTTCAACTAACTTTTTTTTAAAATCATGGGTGCTGTATTCTCCTGAGACAATCTGCTGAGGGGCATATCCTGGCTGTGGGTGAGGCTAAAGTTCCCTTTTTCTTCCCCTCCCTTCTTTCTCTTTGTCCTGTCCAGTGACCTGCTGAGAATAAGGGCTGTAACACAATTGGGCCGCAGATTGCCACCCCTGGTTTCAATGCTCTTAAGTTTAGTTCCCATGGCTGCTTCTTTGCCTTTGTGTTATTTTCTTTCTTATTCTTTGCCCTTACTGTCCATGTCTTTGTGTATACATGCTGCCATCTAATCCAATTGAAGCAGCGATCCAAACCATTTTATTTAGGAACATCCATGACACAATTACATCAGGTATTGTGACATCACTGACAAAATCACAGTACTACAGCCAATCAGTTTAAATAGCTGTATGGGCAATGCGGTTGATGATAGCAAGAGCAAAGAAGAAAGGAGGCACTGAGAGCAGCACCAAAGCAACATGAATGGGTTTGCAATGAGTGCAGAATTTTTTCTCCTAACATGAGAGATGCTTTTTGTCGTTCATGAAAATGAACCTGAAATTAGTAAGTAAATTTGGTCCCATTCTAAACTGGATTAACATCCCTCTTCCATGTCATTGATGCCTAGTGTTAAATGTGAGGAAACTCCCCACCCAATGGCCCCTGTTCATGCAGAATAATGTAAAACCTTACAGACTGGGGATGGAAAAACTCTTAATGAGGATGCCAATTATCATGGCAAATACAAATATATAGTCCAGCTCTAAATTAAACTACAGCCTTTTTGTCTTGAATGTTGTGTTCTTTCCCCTTCAAACTGGGCTTAGCACCCTTCAGCATGGCTGATTATAGGAACACAGAAAACCAAACATGTAAGACTTTTGAGGAACAACTGCACCACATAAATTCATTTCTGGAGAACAGAAAAGTATTGCTCTATCTAGACTTTTCTTCCTGTTATCTATCATTAAATCTCTCTTTTCTTTTAATTACAATATATACCTTTGCTATTGAATAAAAGGTGGGCTAAACACAGAAAAGTAACAATTTCCCTTTCAGCTGCATAATTTTAAAGTGCATCCAGTTTCCCACTGTGCTTTGACATTTTAATTTCGTTTCTGTTTCCCCAATCTGCCTGCAACAAGACTTTTGATGAAGGGGTATGCATTCATATGGATGCATCTGTAGAAATATTTGTTAGACTAATTATTGTAGCAGGCATGTTACTAAAGAGGATATTCACCTCTCCCAAGCTTGATTCATGCAGTCAATTTTGTATCCAGGTAATGATTCCAGAAGATGTATGTGTGCACAGAATGGGCACCTTCACATATTGACCTGGTTAGGGAATGTTGTTCCATGGCAGACAGATGATTTCAGCTTTGTGCAGCACCTCTGTATGAAATCAGAGTCATGAGTTTAATTGGGATACCTTGGGATATTTTTTATTTAAGAAAGCACTCTGAATCAGAGAGGTGTGCCACTCTCGGACTGACTTCACACAAAACACAAGGGTAGGTTAAGTGATACCCCTTACCTGGCCCTATATGGTAAAGTCTGCCCTTGTTGGAAAATTACTGCAGCTATCATAAAATTTGGCAGGCTTCATCCCCGCAGAAGGGGTGGTCATGGCTGCAAATAGCACCCATTTCTGGCAGATTTTTTTTAAAAGGTTATAGACTTTTCATTTTTTAAAGAAAGAAAGAAAGAAAATCAAAATTGAAAGGTGCCCTGCACAGCACAACATATCTGCCTATGATTTGCTAGGCTTAATCTACTATGGAGGAGATTCTATGCCTGAAAATTTCATCCACTTCTGCCGAAAGAGAGAAAAAAAGTTATAGCTGTTTTTATTCTTCATAATAGTGATGGGGGGGGACGACAGAAATTCATTTTTTAACAAAGCTGATTTGGACTCAAACCATGAGGTGAATCACAGATCAAGTTGCAACAGTTCAAGCTGGTTTCTGAATCAACAGATACGTGTCAAAACTCTGGCTAGTACACACTCCTAGTTTCTGCACACTCTCCCCTAATTAGGTGTGAGGTGAATGTTCCATATACAGTATAGGCCCAGTTTTACAACTATGGGCCTATGCTCGGATTATACATTTCTCACGCTTCTACATCTATGGGCCTATGGTCAGATTATCCATCTCTCACAATGTTTCACATCTCACAATGCTTCACATCTCAATCACAGAATGACTTTTGACCAGGTAAACCATCTTAATGTCTCATATGAATTGGGAAAACTACTCAAGAGTAATTCCCATAATTATATTAGCTTAAAAACATGTGGTTGTGATTCTGGAAATTTCAACAGCTGTATTTGTGGCAAGACCCAGGTTTATCCTCCATATTAATATGTCAACAGAGGCATTTGAGGAACATTATGTTGAGGAACATTATGTCATCTTCTAACCGACCAGCGGAACTTTATAAAGTTGTTCGGGGACTTTTACACTCTGGTCCTCAGAACGCAATAACACCATCCACAGCCCGCTGTAATGAGTTTGCGAGACACTTCCAAGATAAGATCACGAACATCCGCCAGGACCTTGACTCCAACAGTGTAGCAGTTGAACCTAATGAGGTGTCCGGAGCACAGTCCTGTCTTGTTTTATTGGATGAATTTCAGTTGGTACAGCTCGAGGATGTGGACAAGGTGCTTGGACAGGTGCGGGCAACCACTTCTGCTCTGGATCCTTGCCCCTCGTGGCTAATAAAAGCTAGCAGGAATGGAACAGCCGGATGGGCCAAGGAGGTGATCAATGCCTCTTTACGAGAGGGAGTGGTACCACCCTGCCTGAAACAGGCGGTGGTGAGACCGCTCCTAAAAAAACCCTCCTTGGACCCTGAAAACCTTGACAACTATAGACCAGTAGCAAATGTTCCATTCCTGGGCAAGGTTCTAGAGCGTGTGGTCGCTAGCCAGCTCCAGGCGCTCTTGGATGAAACTGATTATCTGGACCCATTTAAATTGGGCTTTCGGCCGGGGTTTGGTACAGAAACAGCCTTGGTCGCCCTGTATGATGACCTCTGTTGGGAGAAAGACAGAGGGAGTGTAACTCTGTTGGTTCTCCTTGATCTCTCAGTGGCTTTTGATACCATCGACCATGGTATCCTTCTGGGGCGACTTGCAGATTTAGGAGTTGGAGGCACTGCTTGGCAGTGGCTGTGCTCCTACCTCGAGAATCGTCTCCAGAAGTTGATGCTTGGGGAGCATTACTCGAGTTCCTGGGTACTCCAATATGGGGTCCCGCAGGGTTCAGTTCCCCCATGCTCTTTAATATCTATATGAAGCTGCTGGGTGGGGTCATTAGGAGATTTGGAGTGCATTTCCAGCAATATGCTGATGATACGCAGCTCTACTTCTCCTTTTCATCTTTTTCAGGTGAGGCTGTTAATGTACTAAACCGCTGCCTAGCCGCAATAATGGACTGGATGAGAGCTAATAAACTGAGACTCAATCCTGACAAGACTGAGATGCTGTTGGTGGAGGGGCTCTCTGCCCAGATGGTTGATGTCCGACCTGCCCTAGATGGGGTTACACTCCCCCTAAAGGAGCAGGTCTGTAGTTTGGGGGTCTTATTAGATCCGCTTCTGTCACTGGAGGCCCAGGTAGCCTCGGTGGCACGGAATGCGTTCTACCAGCTTCGGCTGGTAGCCCAACTACGACCCTATCTGGACAGGGAGAACCTCGCCACAGTTATCCATGCTCTGGTAACCTCTAGATTGGACTACTGTAATGCACTCTACATAGGGCTACCTTTGAAGATGGTTCAGAAACTTCAGCTGGTGCAGAATGCTGCGGCCAGAGTTCTTACTTGGTCTAAAAAATCTGACCATATAACACCTGTCCTGGCCCAGCTGCACTGGCTACCAATATGTTTCCAGGCCAGATTCAAAGTGTTGGTTCTTACCTATAAAGCCCTTAATGGCATTGGACTGCAATACCTGACGGAACGCCTCTCCCGCTATGTACCTACCCGGTCGCTGCGCTTGACGTCGAAGGCCCTTCTCCGGGTTCCAACACATAGGGAGGCCCGGAGAGCAATAACTAGAGCTAGGGCCTTCTCAGTGGTGGCCCCCGAATTATGGAACGCCCTCCCTGACGAGATACGCCTGGCACCTTCCTTATTATCTTTTCGGTGCCAGGTAAAGACCTACCTCTTTGCCCCGGCATTTTAAATTTTAAATTTAATCTATTTTAATTTTTTGTCTTAATTTTGTTTTTAAATATGTTTTCATATTGTATTGTACCCACACCTGTATTTTAATCTGTTTTTATCTTGTTGTACACCGCCCTGAGAGCTTGTCGCCAAAGGGCGGTCTAAAAGTGCAATAAATAATAATAAAATAATAATAATAATATGTGGAGGCAAATTTGGAATGTTAGAGAATCTACTCTCTAATTAACTAGCTGTAATCTACTGTGGTTCCCCTGTACCCCAGTGGTAGAGTAGTTTCCTTCCATGTAGAAGGTCCCATATTCAGTCCCAAAATCTTCAGATAGGATGAGGAAAAACTGTCTGGGATCCTAGAAAGCTGCTGCAATTCACTGTAGGTAAAACTGAGTTAGATTGGTCTGATTCAGTATAAGTCAGCTTTCTGTGCTCATATACCATCTCCACTCCCTTCTCTGCCACCATTAGTGAAAGATTGAAAACATACTGTGGTTTTTTTTAAAAAAAAAGGTTTAAAAACATACTAAAAAACAATTGCAACACAGACACAGTGTTAAGGTGCACATTCAGTTCTTGCAAGACAAGTAGAAAATTCACCATAGAATGTGCAAAACAGATACCTGCAGCAGCACATGGCAGTAGCACATGGTGTTGGTTACTAATAGTAGGCAAGTTGTCTTCTAGACAAGCTTCTCTGCCATTACTATGCTGGACACTGAGAAATCACTCGCAGCTTTGGAAGAGCACCAGGGTTTCTTTGACCATGGTTTGAAGACCCCTGATGTATATGAAATTATAGCTCTATTTCTCATGATTCCAGCTGTGAAATTGCGGATGCTCATATATTTTCTGGCAATATTTGGAGAACTAGATCTCCTCAAGTTGATTGAATCTGAATCCAGACTATTTATCCAGATACCATCTATCTGACCAGGTATCCTCTTCCACAGTCCTCAGGGTTCGAATGCGTTTTTTTGAAGTTGGGTGCTCGGGACAAAATAGGGATTCTGGTGGTGTACCGCCCACCCCGCTGCCCAACTGTCTCCCTTCCTGAGCTAACTGGGGTAATCTCGGGGTTGGTACTGGAGTTTACCAGGCTTGTGGTACTGTGCGACTTCAATATTAACGCCGATGTTGCCCTTTCTGGAGTGGCTCAGGAGTTCATGGCCTCCATGACAACCATGGGTTTGTCCCAAATAATATCTGGCCCCACTCACACTGCTGGTCATACTCTGGACCTTGTCTTCTGTGCTAGATGAGATGTTTGTGATCTTGGTGTGGAGGAACTATCATTTGTTCCGTTGTCATGGACAGATCACTACCTGGTTAGTTTTCGACTCACTGCGACTCAGAACCTCCGCAGGGGTGGGGGACCAATTAGAATGGTCCGCCCCAGGAGACTGATGGATCCGGATGGTTTTCTGATGGCTCTTGGGGATTTTCCGGTCACCTCGGTAGGTGATTCTGTCGAAGCCTTGGTTGACCTTTGGAATGAGGAAATGACCAGGGTGGTGGACACAATCGCCCCTAAGTGCCTCCTTTCATGGATTGGAACCAAATCTGCTCCCTGGTTTACTGGGGAACTGGTGATGATGAAACGCGAAAGACAGAGACTAGAGCGATGCTGGCGGAAAACTCTGAGCGAATCTGATCGAACAAGGGCTAGAGCCTATTTAAAGACCTATTCCATAGCAGTGAGGACCCAGAAGAAATCCTTCTTCTCCGCCTCTATTGCATCCGCTGGGTCTCGCCCGGCGGAACTGTTCCAAGTTGTCAAGGGTCTTTTAAACTCTGACCCTCACGAATATGTTGACCACTCTATAGCCCGCTGTTATGAGTTTGCATGTTATTTTGCAAACAAAGTAGCTCAAATTCGTTCTGACTTAGACGCCAAGATTAATACAGTCTCTATGGATGTAACTTCGGCTCCTGCTTGCTTAATTAGAATGGATTCTTGTCAGCTTGTTCAACCCGAGGATGTGGACAGAATCTTTGGAGAAGTACGCCCTACCACATGCATATTAGATCATTGCCCTTCCTGGCTTATAAAAACTGCCAGAGAGGGACTGGTTAAGTGGGTCATGGAAGTGATTAATGCCTCTTTGGGACAGGGCAGAATACCGTCCTGTCTAAAGGAGGCAGTAATAAGACCTTTGTTGAAAAAACCTTCCTTGGACCCCCTGTTATTAGGTAATTACCGCCCAGTATCCAATATTCCTTTCCTTGGCAAGATAATAGAGTGGGTGGTGGCTGCTCAGCTCCAGGGATTTATGGATGACACGGATTATCTAGATCCAGCTCAATCTGGTTTCAGGCCAGGTTGTGGAACTGAGATGGCCTTGGTCGCCTTGGTGGATGACCTTCGCAGGGAGCTGGACAGGGGGAGTGTGTCCCTGTTGGTTTTACTGGATCTCTCAGCTGCTTTCGATACCATCAACCATGGTATCCTTCTGGGCCACCTCGCTGGGATGGGACTTGGAGGCATGGTAATATGGTGGCTCTGGTCCTTCCTAGAGGAACGAACCCAGAAGGTGGTTATGGGGGATTCCTGTTCGACCACTTGGCCATTGACCTATGGGGTCCCACAGGGTTCAGTTCTGTCCCCCATGTTATTTAATATCTACATGAAACCGCTGGGAGAGGTTATCCGGAGTTTTGGGGTTCGGTGCCACCAATATGTAGATGACACCCAACTCTATCTCTCCTTTCCACCTGATGAAACCAAGGAAGCCGTCCAGGTTCTCAACTGATGCCTGGTATCAGTGATGGACTGGATGGGAGCGAATAAGCTGAGATTAAATCCTGACAAGACAGAGGTGCTCCTCGTCAGTTGGAAGGCAGATCAGGGAATAGGGATTCAACTTGTGCTGGATGGGGTTACACTCCCCCTGAAATCACAGGTTCGCAGTTTGGGGGTGCTCCTGGACTCGGCTCTGACCCTGGAGGCACAGGTCTCTGCTGTGTCTGGGAGTGCTTTTGCTCAATTAAGATTGGTGCACCAACTGCGCCCGTTCCTTGATCAGTCAGACTTGACCACGGTGACACATGACTTAGTTACATCCCGATTAGACTACTGTAACACGCTCTACGTGGGGCTGCCCTTGAAGACTGCTCGGAAACTGAAATTGGTACAAAGAGCTGCAGCCAGGATGCTAACTGGGGCGGGATATAGAGAACATACAACCCCTCTGCTGTATCAGCTCCACTGGTTGCCCATTTGTTTCCGGGCATAATTCAAGGTGCTGATTTTGACCTATAAAGCCTTATATGGCTTAGGTCCAGGCTATCTGTCAGAGCACCTCTCCCTCTATGAACCTGCTTGGACTCTAAGATCGTCCAGCGAGACCCTTCTCATTACCCCTTCTTTTCTGCAAGTTCATCTTTATTTAATTTATTTTTAAATTGTTTAAAATGAATATTATGTTTATTAATCATTTCTGGTTTTTAATGTAAGCCGCCCTGAGTTCCTCGGAAAAAGGGCGGGGTATAAACTTTTTAAATAAATAAATAAAATAAATATTTTAAGTAATGATGGACAACAAGTGCCATGACATGGTGCAGGAGGACAGGAGATGCTTATTACTGATGTTTATTGAAATGAATGGGGCTTACTTCCAAATAAACAATGTTAAGATTGTGCTTTCACAATCTTCCTCCATTACATGTTATACTGAAACAACCTGCAAGCAAAAATAATCAACACTAAGCACTAAGGCAATACCATCACTCTGCTCAAAAACCTCTTCCCCCCCTTTAAAAAGAATTTTGTCATGAACATCCAGCCTGTTGAAGGCTTCTGTGAAGCTTAAACGTTTACACAGAGCATTGCGAACATTGGTTGGTTCTAATAAGGCTTTTGTTGCTGTTGCTGTTGTTGTTTATATATTTAACAGTTACTTCTTTTTTGATATTAGTATAACTACAAGGGCTCTTATTTAAACATTAAGTGTACTGCTGCAATGGACTTAACAAGCAATGTTTGGCATCTAGAGCAAGGGGAAAAGTCTAATGCACAGTAACGTTTTTATAACTAAATGTGCCTTCACTGTTTGCCTGTAAAATAAGTAACACTGTTTCAGTTAACTACCACTGAAAGCAGGTAACACATACACAGGACACAAACAGTAATTACTTCTGATTGTCATAGGCAACCCCCCTAATTACAAACCAAAATATGTTCTCTTTTTAAATTATCACTGCATTTTCAAACAAACAAACACAAAAATATGTGCCGGTACAAAAATCACTGTTTAGACTAAAGCCACTTAATTCACCATCAGTATTAATTTCTACCCATTAATCAATTGACCAGTGGCATTTTTTCCACATATACATTCTCAGACTGTTTTTAGAATGGCTCTAACAACTACGCCCTATCAAGACAGCCTCCCCCTGCAGCCTCTCATGTGTCTTCTTCAGCAGATGCATCTGGTGGGGCAGTGCTACATCATGCCCTCCTCACTGCCACTTACTGGAACGGTGCTGGGGCAGAGCACTGGCAAGGGTGGGGCTGCATGGGTGCACTAGTGAATATCAAATTGACTCCGCCAGTGTGCCCTCATGGCCCTGAACTTGCTACTGACCTGCTCCATCTCAGCACCATCCCAATAAGAGACACTACTGTTGGGAGGGCAGTGGCATGGCACCATCTCACCATGCCAGTAGCTCCAGTTCTTCACAGTCTTTGATGAACTTCTTCACACTATTGCATGATATCCTGCCTGTACTATCATTATCCTATGAGATTGATTACTATGAGATATTGTGATGGCAGCTAGCTTCAGTCCACTGTTTACATACAGTAACACGATAGACCTCCCAAAGGCAAGCATAGGTTTCTGTAAGTACTCCACCATAGATGGAAATCTTGGATGGAAGTCTTTACTATTACTCAGATTGACTTGGGAGCAACTGAAGATACTATGATAACCATGCCAATACAGGTATGTGTAAAATCAAGTTTTAATGGGTTGAAAATGTCTTAAGTTCATGGAGAAAATTAAAGTGGAATTGCCTTTTTTAGGGACAGAATACCTCTGAGTACCAGATGCTGAGGACATACAAAAGGGGATAGACCTCACCACCATGCCCTACCTGAGACACCTGCAGTTGGAAACAGAATGTTGGACTCTGTGGGTCTGGGGCTGATTTAGTAAGGCAATTATTTTATGTCCACCATGGCTTCAGAAGAGGAGTGATAAAGCAGCCTTCACCAATCTGATGTCCTCCAGATATTTTGGTCACCAGCTCACATCAGTACCAGCCAGGATGGACCATTAATATTAGGCAGGCACATTTGCTGTACTGTTTTCAACCCCTGCTAAAAACTGTTCTCTTTAGGCAAGCCTATCCAGCCATGTAATTTTGTTATGTGTATTGTTTTTTAAACTGTTGGTTTTATCTATATTTTCATATTTTTATTGTGTCTTGTATATTTTATGTAAACTGCTTAGAGGCTTCCTTTTGTGCTAATTAAAAATAATTTTGAAAACATCAGTTGTCCAGGGAACTGGAGTCCAAAACCTCTGGAAGGCACCAGGCTGGGGTAGTCTGGATTAAAGAATAGGGGTTTCTAATCTATATCTGGTCATTCAGGGCTCTCTGTAGGCCAAAGTAATGGACCATTTAATCTTCCAACTCAAATAACAAAAGGAAGGAATATATTGGTGCATGCCTTTTTTTCCCCAGGCAGAGTTGAAGAGGATGGTGGCATGAATGTAATATAACACTGAAAATTGTAGCACTTCTTCCTTCCTTCCTTCCTTCCTTCCTTCCTTCCTTCCTTCCTTCCTTTCTTTCTTTCTTTCTTTCTTTCTTTCTTTCTTTCTTTCTTTCTTTGTCTTTCATCCCGAGGAGCTGCTGTAGGAGATTCCTAGAAGAGATTCAGAGTGGTGAGACTGGAAGACCTGAGCGAGGAAAGAGACTAGAAATACCACATAGAAAGTGTCTCTAAAATAGATCATCTGGAGAAGATCATGGTGTTCAGAACATCAGTCTTCCACACTTACACACTGTTTATCAGGCAGCAGCTCTACAGCCAGGGAGTGACTCAGGCCTTTGTTCCAGCACAGAATTGTGTAGCAGGAGACAAATCTGAGAGGCTGTGATTGCTCACCTGTGAATAATTAATTCAACTCTATCCCTTCCTATATTGGTTTAGGCAGTGACATAATTTAAATTGTGTATTTTAACTGAATATGTTTAGCTTTTGCTTTCCCCTTCTCCTGTCCATTTTAAATAAATCCTATTTTTGTTTTCTCATGCTATTAAGTTGAATACCAGTATTCCCATATATGTTTTCTTGCAACATGGGACAGAGTTGCCTGAGGAATGCAATTATTGCAAATTCTGATACCAACTGGCCTGCTCTGTACCTCCTGAACTAATGTGCAGATTGGAACTTAGTTGTTCTCCAGTTTTCGCACTTCGTAATTTTTTTACAGAATTCTCCACTCAAAAAGTAACAGAAGACATTCTTAAAACATATCATTTGAGAAAAAATGTGTTTTAAATACATATTGAAATATGCTTCCATGCAAATTTTCATATAGATTTATTTTATTTAAAAATGCAGATAAATGTGGAATTGAGATGGAATGGACTTATTGGTGAACATGTGTGAAAGTGACAAGGACAAACACTAGACTGAGCTGCCTGTCCCTAAAGTGGGTCTGAGGGGCTAGAGGCATTGTATGTTGTATTGGAGGCCGGGTGTTATCCTTCCTCATCCATCCTGCTACAGTTATGAAGCCCAGGTCCCATGGTTCCTCTGTCAGCAAGGGATGGCTCATTGGGAAAGTGTGGTTTTAGTAACTTATCAAGTTCTATCAGCGTAAGAGTCAGAAAGCACATGAAGAGATAGGAACATTTAAGGAATGAGCATAACTTTGGGGGATCATTCCTCAGATTTTTGGCAATCTTAACCTGCCCATGCTGTCCATCCCCTTTTGACCCTCCACCCTTTTTCAGTCAACCACTGTTCACATTCCCCTGCCCTCTCTATTGGGTGGGGTCACAGTGTGCTTTGGGAAGGGTGTACATCACTTTCCCTTCATCTGTATTTCCAAGGAAGGGGGCAGACTGGGGGAAAGCAAACAACAACAAAAATGTAGGCTGCATCCGAAGCTACGTTTGATCTATTTGGGAGCTCTAACTCCTGACCCCAGGTAAGATTAGCTTATCACTGCTGTATCTATGTGCCACTGCCTGTCAAATAGCTTAGCAAAGATAAACATAATCCACAAAATATTGCTCAGGCAACTTAAAAAACTATCTGGAATGGCACAAACCACACACCTCTCTGTGGCAGTTTACCTGTTATGTTTGTAGGACAATGAATAGGTAAGAACAAGCTGAAAAGCAGACCACACTGTTCAGTGTGCATCTTTATTGTTTTAAAGTAAGTAGGGAATAATTTTCCCCACTTCCACAGGTAAATGCTTTACTACTACATCTGCTAAGATATATGTGCAATGCTATCTTTAACTAAAATATCACCTCCTAGGTATTGTAAATACATATTAAATATGATTCATCTGTCATCCAGTATAAAAATGAACCTGTGATGGGCATTAATGAAGAATGTTTGGATATTGAAATGTTACCCATGGTGAAATATCCCACTGGAATTACAGAAGGTATATGTTGGCGCTGAACAGAGAAAAACTCTATGTGCACATGAAGGCACAAGTTCCAATATTTAGCATGTGATACAGGACCCCACAGGCATGCACTCATTAAAAAAAATTCTAAAATTGCATCGCTTTTCATATGATGCACTAGTGACGCTTCTCTTCACAGGGTGGAGAAGTGAGTGCACTCCTTTGCTCTCCACCATGAAGAGTGTGCTTCATTCTGATGCACAACTATTCTGTGCAATTCTTTCCCCTTAAAAATGAAGTGGGGAGATTGAATGTATTGGGCAACTCTGCATTCCAGGCTTCATTATTGAGTGTCTGCTTCATACATGATATTTGTAGTGGAGGAGAAAGTAGTCGTTCACTTCTCTGTCACATGAAGAGAAGGGCATTTGAGAACAACCTACAAACTGGTTGCCAAATAGTTTCGCCTGCAATGAATTTTTAGCAAATCATTTGAGGATTTTCAAGGGAGGTACAAATATATAGATATAGATAGATATGTAGAGTGAAATTCCTTGGGGGCATGGGGGTCTATTACACACCCTTAGGTTGCCACTGGATTCCTTCTAGAACAAAATTCAATATGAACTTGAAGGTTCCTGCTCAACTAAAAGTTGTGAGGAATTTTGAGAGAAGTGTAAAAAGTTTTGATAAGACCTGCAAAGCATTTCCAATTTTTGTCTGTTTACCTTTTGGTTTTGCATATTTTACCCAAGGTTCAAAAACATTTCAGAAAATTCAGGATATAGTGAAATATGCATAGAAACTCTGATCCAGCTGTAGTCATGTTTTTATAGCTGTGCTATAGTTACAGTCTAGGAAGTGATAGGCATACAGATGCCTGTCTTTGGATTTAATCATTAAGAGCACAAACATTTTTGTTTGTTGTAGCTCACTCAAAACACCTTGTGGGGTGAGTGAGATGTGTCCCAGCACTATTATGACTGTAGTGTTTATACACTAAGTCATGGGGTGGGTCAGGGTACCTTTCTCTCGGGAGAGGAAATTTTATTTGAAATGTATTGTTGTTCCTTTACTGTATGTTGCTGAACTATGTTTTGTTGAAATATGACTTGTATTTTAATATGTATTTTGTATTTTCCTTTTTCACGTGTTCAGTTGTGGTAGCCTATGGCTCTGAACAATAAAGATTCATTTCATTTCAAAAAAACTTTTAGAGGTCTGAGACTGAGTGAGACAAATACAAGTTCAAAGTAAAGATGAACATTTCTAAGCTTTGCTCTCAAACAGTTCCAAAGCCCCAAAGGGCTTACAATCTGAAGTTTGATAGCGGGATGGAAACAGAGGGAGGAAGAGCAAGAATAACCTATAAAACTACAGATCCACTAACTTTTCCATATAGTTTTTCTCCTCCCAACCTTGTGACAAAAGACACATTCTGGAGAACAAATTCCAGAGTACAAAACAGAGCCCACTATTGCTTTGGCTAAAAATAGCTTCAACAAATGGCAGCAGTAAGAAGGTCTTGTCTTCATTTGAGACTCCATTACTGAAGGACATATAAAACATTCAGTGTTAAAAGCTTGTGAGCTCAAGTACCAGCTCTGGTCAGATGGCTCGCTTCTTAGTTTTCTGAAAGAAACAAATATTGGATTGTTGCAACAATGTCTTGCAATGCTATAGCTACCCTTTGGAAAAGGAGCTATAGGAATGATAAGTAGCCTGCCCATTCATTGCCCTTGCTTTGTTCCACCAGCAACAAGATTTACTGTGTATTTGTATACACACACAGTTCCAGAAGGAGCTATCAAAGCATAGTCTGGACTGTTTACCAGAGCCAGAGTGGTTCAGCGGATAGTTCATCAAGCTTGGACCAAGGGAAACCTGGGTTCAAATTCCTCTGCAGCCATGATGGTTACTAGGTGACCTTGGGCCAATCATTCTCTCACCCTAATCTACTGCACAAGGATGTTGTGATGATAAAATGGGGGTGGTGTCATATATATACCACCCTGAGATCATTGGAGGAAGGACAGGATATAAATGCCATTAATCAGGGTGAGCCTCAGCCTCATCACCAATACATATCTCACAAAACTCACAAGCAATCTGGAAACTTAGCTCCAAGGTGTATTGATGATGGTCCCGGTCAGTGCTGGGGAACTTTTTTTTTTTAGCCTGAAGGCCACATTCTATTATCAGCAACCTTCCAGGGACCACATGCCAGTGGTGGGTGGGGCCAGAGGCAAAAACAATGAACAGAACAAATGTCAATTTTATCTTTATGTAGTAGACTAGTTTCTACAACAGATGGGGAACCTCAGGCCCAGGGGCCATATGTGGCCTTCCAGTCCTCTCTGTCTGGATCTTGAGACTCTCCCCAGGCTGTACACCCTCCTCAGACCACAACCAGCTGTGCTTTGCACTCTCCTTGAGTGTTTTTGTCTGGCTGGAATGAGATGTGATAATGCTTCTTTCTTGCCTCAATGAAGGCTAGAGAGGGATGTGTGAGTGTGAAGAAACTAGCACACTGTACAAAGGAAACATTTACATTTATTGCTGTGCTCACTTGTGCCTCTGGCCCCATGCTTTGCTGGCATGTGGCCCTTGGAAGGTTGCTCAGAATGTGGCCCTTGGGCTGAAAAAAGATTCCCCATCCTTGTTCTGCACACACTGCCACACTCCTTTCTATCCTCCATCCAGGCAAGCAAGAAGCATCTTCAGAGCTCAAGGCAGCATTTCAGCCAGGCAAAAGCATTCAAGAGGGGGTGCAAGGCAGAGCTGGTGAGGTATGTGGGCTGGAGAGAGAGGGTGTGGCTGAGGAGGGAATGTGGCCTGGAGAGAGTCCTAAGGGCAAGATAGAGAGGCTTGTCAAGCCACATTTGGCCCCGGGCCCGAGGACCCCATTCCTGGTCCTAGGGACACAGAAATAAGAGAGAGTGCTGTCCTGATGTCCCAACTGACAGAAACAAAATGGAAGGCTAGAGCAATTTTACATGCTCGCAAAGTGGCTCAGGGCCTTGAGTACAGGTAGCCACCTTTTATGAAGACTATACTTTATGTTGTTCTTTATAATGAACATCTGGCAACTGCACCCAACTGTAATTTGTCCTTCCCTGATTATATGTGTTTTGCACTACAGCAGGGGTGGCCAACCTTGGCTATCCTTTGAAGAGTGAGGGCTCTGTTCTCCAGGGCAGGGATCCAGGGGACTGTTTTGGCACAGAACCTGCCAACTTGGCCTCTTTATGAATGTTAGTTGGTTCTATAACAGAAGAGACTAAGGTGAGCTGAGGCTGATGGGAGTTGTCATCCAAAACACATAGAGGGGACCAGGTTGGAGAAAGCTGGGTGTAGGCTACTCAGACGGAAATTTAACATTTAAATGTGAAATATCTCTACTCTCCCACAATTTTAAATCACTGGTTTCTTTTCTTTATGAGTGAAACTGTGGGATTTCTCCCCTTTCCTCTACACCTGGATGAACATGTCATAGACAGACCCACCAAGCGCCAGATGAAATGTGTTATATGGGCTGCGTGTGGCCCCAGGGTAGCCAGCTGGCCATCTCAGCTCTCCAGGAAATGCAACATTACTCTGCAAGCAGATCATTAAACCACTGGAAATTACATGAACAGAGGACTTAAATACCAACTGTCTCACAATTACTAATCACTTTCCCTAAACAAATTACAAATCATTATCATGTATTATCTTCCATTACCAACTCCTACTCCAGTTCCACTTGTCAGTTTCCGTAATAATAATTTTAGAAAAATATCTAATAATGAACATGATTTTGTTTGACTATTTTAGTTGCCTGAATACACAACTGCATCCTCAAAGGCAATTATTAGCATAGCTGACTTCTGTTCTTCAATTTAATTCAGGCTTCAAATAAAGCCCTGGTTCAGCATTCTCAGGAAATCACTTCATATCTCTATTTCGGCACATGCTTAATCCAATTATTGTTCCTTTTGTTCCTTAGTCACATTTAGTGCCTTCTTGTCGATCGTCTCTCATAATACCTTTGTGAGACTTAGCCCTGTGACAATTTGCTTGCCATGGTGGTTCGTGTAAATATTTATGCAGAACCAGCCGAATGGTTTAAATAATTCATTTAACAATGCTGGATCGTTTCTTTTGGTTGGTCCCAGCATATTCACAAAACTGGCACCGCCAGATTATGATTTGCTTGCAGTCTGAACTTGTAAACATCCGGAGAGAAGCAGCAATAAAAGGAATGTCTCAGAAGTAGCATGAAAGAGCAATATGATCCCTCAGGATATAATTAGCCACGATTGGAGAACAGAGAAAAATTGGGGATAATGAAATGGAGTTTTTCAATGCTGAAATTTTCACCACCTGCAGCTGTTAAAGTATCCCACCTACTAGTATAATTCACACCTTACCCCATTGTTAAAATAACCTAATGCATTCCCCTCCCTCACTTTGACTGGAGGCATATTTTTGAAGTATGATTATTATCTTTTTTCCTTCTCTATAATTTATACAATAAGCATATAGGTAGCCACATATGTTATGGAGGTGGAATTTCTGTGATAAATGACAAGGAACTATCTGATCAGTGTTGTAGATCTAAATCAGATGAAGAGAAGTCCTATGTGATTTATCTGTTGCAAGGCTGTGGAGCGTTGCAGACTGCAGGTGCAGGGGGATTGAATGTTAGAATTCTCCCTCATACACAAAAAAACACACCCTTGCATCCTGGATATAAATGTAATGAATAACTTATCTCCCACCATTGATGAGTAGACCATAAGCCCAATGGGCCATCTGGACACTTAGATCAAGGATAGAGAGGGAGGCACATCACCTGATATCTGATCCTTTTAACTAGAGATACAAGGGATTGAATTTGAGACCTTCTGTATGCAAAACACGTGTTCCACCACTGACCTACGGTCCTTCTCCCAAAGAAGAGAGGTAAAGATCCATTGTTAACCCTGGGCTTGGAAGATCTAGTCATGAACAACTAGGCATAAGCAGCAACTGGGCTGGTTCCATGTGTCACTAAATTCAGGCATTTCCTTGGGTCCCAAGTCCAACAAAGACTCCACTGCCTCAATAGCACCACCATTTTACACAGAGCATCCAGCAAGGTCAGAGGCAACATCAGATTTTTTTTTTGTCTTGCCTAATCTACCTATTTCAATGTAAAGGGATATATTCAAGTCACCTTGCCCAAAACAAAGCCCATATAAGTATTGTAATGTGGATTTGCATGCACATCTGCTTTCTGCATTCACATCTCTGGCTTCCATTTTTAGGTCCTGCTTGCTGCATCAAGGTGTTTATTTTCTACTGGTCAAGGTTACACATAGTTGTTCTGTCTCCAAGAGTGATGTGGGGTAGAAAATGTCAACACAACAAATAATATTTAAAATAGAGCCTTAATACAATGTTCTTTTTGAAATAAAATTTAAAGACTTGTATGATATCCTTTTTTCCCTTTTACTTCTTGGCAAGCATCTGTGTTAAGACTTCACCAGTAAATCTAAACTACCTGTTGCTTCTGTACAGGCAGTGACATTCTGATTCTTTAAAAACCTTTTTGGTTTGTTTCACTCTGTGATTTCTACTTTTTATACATCATATATCATCCCTGGCTTATTCAGAGTAATCCTCTAGGCACACAGACAAGATTGTTAAAGTGACAGATTAGTTTGGCATAACCATGCCCTAGTCAGATGAAATGTCTTTTAAAAAAATTTCAAATATAGAGTATCTGCTGGGATAATATTTGAGATATAGTTTTTGCCCATTCCATTCCCCCTACTTTCCCATTACTTATACAGAGTAATGACTTCCACATTTTAGTGGGCAATTATGTTAAAAGTGTAAATCACAACTTAATAGCGTTCATTGTTCCTATGCAATAAAAATGCCTTAACTAGATTTCACAGTGTTTTAAGAAGGAAATTTCTCTGTTGGCATATTTCATTTCAAGCTAGTCTAGCTCTTGTGGCAACGACAACAAAAAACTTTTCTATATAATACAATGCACTATAAATCTTCAATGACAAACTAATTATATTAAATAAAACACTGTGTATGGAGGTTGTTCAACTGTTCTTTTCTCTCCCAACTACTCCATAAATTCTAAGCTTCCAGAATATGGCCTAATAAAGAATGCAAAAATCACAAGAAATCTACAGCAATTATTAAAATTGCCTGGACCCCACCCACCAACTTGATTGAAAATAACAGATTGTAATTAAGATTAGCCATGTTTTACAGATCCTGTTGAGGAAATGACTGAAGAAACAACTCAAGGGAAGCAGTTAAGTGTGGTGACATAATATATTCAGAATTTCCTTAGTTAATAGCATGCTACAAATAATGTCACTGTCTGTGAGTGACTATAGATGACCTTTTACCACAGACAGGCGGTAATTTACTGCATTGTGCATAAAACCACTTGGAAAGCTGGTTGTCTGTAAAAATCTGCCAGGTTGTGAAGGAAATAACATTCACATCTCTCTCTTTTTCTATTGATGTATATTTATTCATATATTAACATATACATACAAAAAATAGCATTTAACATATAAATAAACATTCACATGGTTGATGTCCGACCTGCCCTAGATGGGGTTACACTCCCCCTAAAGGAGCAGGTCCGTAGTTTGGGGGTCTTATTAGATCTGCTCCTGTCACTGGAGGCTCAAGTAGCCTCGGTGGCATGGAATGCGTTCTACCAGCTTCGGCTGGTAGCCCAACTACGACCCTATCTGGATAGGGAGAACCTTGCCACAGTTATCCATGCTCTGGTAACCTCTAGATTGGACTACTGTAATGCACTCTACGTAGGGTTACCTCTGAAGACGGTTCGTAAACTTCAGCTAGTGCAGAATGCTGTGGCCAGAGTTCTTACTGGGACAAAAAAAATTGATCATATAACACCTGTCCTGGCCCAGCTGCACTGGCTACCAATATGTTTCTGGGCCAGATTCAAAGTGTTGGTTCTTACCTATAAAGCCCTTAACGGCATCGGACCGCAATACCTGGCGGAACGCCTCTCCCGCTATGTACCTACCCGGTCGCTGCGCTCGACGTCGAAGGCCCTTCTCCGTGTCCCAATGCATAGGGAGGCACGGAGAATGATAACTAGAGCTAGGGCCTTCTCAGTGGTGGCCCCCGAACTATAGAACGCCCTCCCTGACGAGATACGCCTGGCGCCTTCTTTGTTATCTTTTCGGCGCCAGGTAAAGACCTACCTCTTCACCCAGGCATTTTAAAAATTTTAAAAATTTTAAAATTTGAATTTAAAATTGAAAATTTTTAATTATGTTTTATTGTGTATTGTATCCACTTGTATTTTAACCTGTTTTATTATGCTGTACACCGCCCTGGGAGCTTATTGCTATAGAGCGGTCTAAAAATGTAATAAAATAAATAAATAAATAAATAAATAACTGATAGCCAGTGAAAATACTTTAAAAACATGAAAAAAGATGAAGGAACACACATACACACACGGTTAAGGCCAATGTAAGTTGAGTTGTTAATGTGCATAACAAGTGCCCATTATATACATTCATTAGGCCTCATAGAAAATGTGCACATATTCTCTCCATGAACAGGAACTTGTGCACATTTCCCAGTCAATATACACAATCTCCAACAGGCCGTGGGGAATATACATATCTCAACTGCATTTTGTACTTTCTCCAGGCATTATTCATACTCTCCAATAGATCTTGGGGAATGTGCATATCCCAAATATATATTTATACATTTGCTGGCCATTATGCATAATCCCCAATATGCTTTGGCAGATGGGAGTATATTGTGAATGCAATGGAGCTTCCTTTTTCTTTCCTGTCCCCCTCTGGAGCAAAGTTTGGGGTACATGGAGGGGGAGGACAGGAAACAGAAGTCCCATTGTGCCAGCAGAACCTGGTTGATGCAGTATTGGATACAATCCTTAATCTTTATCTGTAGTGCCACTTCTTCCCACTGCTTGGCTGATCAGTGGGAAGGTATGTTGTGCGCCATGTAAGATTAGGCAATGGACCAGAAGGAGCCCTAGGAACACAGATTGCACACTTCTGAAAGAAAGACAGAAAAATGAGTCATATTTCTTGGAGACTGCATACTGATTGAAGAATGTGCATATGGCCCAGAGAATGTACAAAGTGCAGTCGAGATATGATCATTTTTCAAGACCTGTTGGAGAATATGGATAATGGCCAAAGAATGTAGTAAAGGTATGCACATTGCCCAAGGCCTCTTGGATATTATGTTTATTTACTGGGAAATGTGCACTATATCCTCTTCATGGACACATTATGTGCACATTCTCCAAGAGACCTGATGAATGTGCACAATGGAAGGTAGTTATACTAATTAACTGGTCAACATCTAACATATACATATACATAGCTAAGCAGATAGGAGTAGCCAGTTAGGTTATTCCACAATTTACTAAATGGTTTGGTTTCTGTTTAAGCTCCTCAGATGTTTTCAGGAAAAATCCTCCCAATTTACACTGAATTTTGATTTAGACAAAATTTTGTTGCAACTCTGCTTGGAACTATATGACTTCCAAAGGGATAGCCAAGTTAGTTTAAATATGGCAAAGCAACAGTAATAACATGGGGCATCTTAAAGACTGAAAGATTTATTGTGATATAAGCTTTTGTGGGCTAGAGCTCACTTTATCAAAGGCAACAGATAACACTGAGTGGCTCTTCTTGATCATGAGAATAGCCACAATATTAAAGACAAATTTTATATTCAAACTTACCATTCTTGGGCAAGGTCATTGAGAGAATGGTGGCAAATCAGTTGCAGGCACACTTGGATGAAACGGATTATCTTGATCCATACCAATCGGGTTTCAGGACTGGACATGGAACTGAAACAGCCTTGGTCGCTCTGGTTGGTGATATGAGGAGGTCATTGGATAGGGGAGAATTCACCTTCCTTGCCCTCCTGGATCTCTCAGCGGCTTTTGATATCGTAGACCACGGTATCCTTTTAGATCGCCTGGAGAGTTTGGGATTGGGAGGCACTGTCTTACAGTGGTTCCACTCCTTTCTCTCTGATAGGCGCCAACAGGTAGCATTGGGTGAGGAGGTTTCAGACCCTTGGCCTCTCAATTGTGGTGTGCCGCAGGGCTCTATCCTCTCTCCCATGCTATTTAACATCTATGTAAAGCCATTGGGAGAGATCATCAGGAGATTTGGGCTGCAGTGTCACCAATATGCGGATGACACTCAGCTCTATCTCTCATTTAAATCTTCACCGGAGAGGGCTGTGGAGACCATGTCCAAGTGCCTGGAATCCATGAGTGGATGGATGGGCAGGAACAGGTTGAAGTTGAACCCTGATAAGACTGAGGTACTACTTGTGGGAGACAAGGGAGGGTTAGGAGATGTTGATCTGATGTTTGATGGGGTGAAGTTGCCCCTACAGGACCAGGTCCGCAGCCTCGGAGTTGTTCTTGATTCCAGGCTGTCCATGGAGGCTCAGATTTCGGCTGTGAGCCGGGCAGCTTGGTATCAATTGCATCTTATACGTAGGCTGCAACCCTACCTCCCTGTTCAAAAGCTCTCGCTTGTGGTACACACCCTGCTCACCTTTCGATTAGACTACTGTAATGCGCTTTACGTGGGGTTACCCTTGAAAACGACCCGGAAATTACAACTTATACAGAATGCAGCGGCGCGCTTACTTACCAACAGCCGCCGCCGGGACCACATCACGCCAGTATTATTTGATCTACACTGGCTGCCGGTTGTCTTCCAGGCCCGATTCAAGGTGTTGGTATTAACCTTTAAAACCCTGTACGGTTATGGCCCTGCTTACCTGAAAGAGCGCCTCCACCACCACCAATTATGCCGCCCAACTAGATCAGCCACACAAGGCCTTCTCTCAATCCCTCCAACCAAAACAGTTAGGTTGGTGGGTACTAGGGAGAGAGCCTTTTCTGTGGTGGCCCCCACTTTCTGGAACTCCCTCCCATGTGTTCTCCGACATGCCCCTTCCCTTGACGTATTCCGCAAGGCCCTGAAGACATGGCTATTCCAGCAGGCCTATGAGGTCCTTGGGATGGGTAAATCCCCATGATTTGTCATCTGTCGTATGCTACTAATATAACTGTTTTTATATATATCGATGGCTGTCCAATATTTTATCTATTGTTATTATGTGATTGCATTTGAAATTTTTGTATTTTATCTCATTTTAATGTACGTCGCCTAGAGTGGCTAATTGCCAGATAGGCGACAAACAAATTAAATATTATTATTATTATTATTATTATTATTATTATTATTATTATTATTATTATTGTTATTATTATTATTATATGAGAATGTTACACCTCTTGGCGAATGAGGAGAGGGAGATATTTTGAGCAAAAACAAGATCCTGTGATGAGAAAAAGCTTGTTAGGGTGGAATGAAGGATTTGTGGTAAAAACCTGGATCACTTTCACTTTGTGCTATAACTGAAAGGCAACAGCACTTGTTAAAACATTTCTGTCCCAACTACAAACAGAAGAGTCCTGCTGAATTTCTGTTGTTACAGTGGCCAACCAGATGCTTATGGGAAGTCCACAAGCAAGCCATGAGTCGCAATAGCACTGTCTTGCTCAGATTGCTAGTGACTAGTATTAAGACCCTGGACACCTTTGATTCTGGAGGTAATACATAGCCATTCACTAGTAACAGTTTCAATGTCAGGATGGTTTACTTATTATTATTTATTAAACTTGTATCCTGCCCTTCCTCCCAGTATGAGCCCAGGGCAGCAAAAACAAAACCCACTAAAAACACTATAAAGCATCATAAAAAGAGACATTGAAATATATTAAAACAAAACATCTTTATAAAAACATATTAAAACAAAACATTTTAAAAAACATATTTTTTAAAAAAAACTTTAAAAACATTTAAAAAAGCAATTCCAACACAGACACAGACTGGGATAAGGTCTCTACTTAAAAGGCTTGTTGGAAGAGGAAGGTCTTCAGTACGCACCGAAAACATAACAGAGATGGCATCTGTCTAACATTTAAAGGGAAGGAATTCCAAAGGTTAGGTGCCACTACACTAAAGGACCACTTCCTATCTTGTGCAGAATGGACCTCATGATAAGATGGTATCTGCAGGAGGCCCTCACCCTTAGAGCATAGTGATCGACTGGGTGTATAAAGGGTAAGTCGATCTTTCAGCTATCCTGGTCCCAAGCTGTATAGGGCTTTGTACATAAAAACTAGAACCTTGAACTTACAGACTGGGATGAGGTCTCTACTTAAAAGGCTTGTTGAAAGAGGATGGTCTTCAGTAGGTGCCAAAAAGATCTTAGAACTGTCTAAGATTTAAGGGGATGGAATTCCAAGGATAGGTGCCACTACCCTGAATGTCTGCTTCCTATGTTTTGAGGAACGGATCTCCTCATAAGATGGTGTGTGCAGGAGGCCCTCAACTGCAGACCGTATTCATCAACTGAGTAAATAAGAGGTAAGACACTCTTTCAGGTAGCATGGTCCCAAGGTGTATAGGGCTTTGTACACCAAAATCAGAACTTTGAATTTAGCCCTGTAGGTAATAGGTAGCCAGTGTAACTCTTTCAGCAGCAGGGTGACACGTTGGTGATATCTTGCCCCAGTGAGCAGTCTCACCACCACATTTTGCACCAGCTGCATCTTCTGGACCAACCTTAAGGGAAGCCCCACATAGAAAGCACTACAGTAATCCAACATGGAGGTTAGCAGTACATGGACAACAGTGGTCAGGCTATCCCAGTCCAGAAATGGCTGCAGCTGTCATGCCATCCAAAGCTGGTAAAAGGCACTCTTGCCACTGAAGTCACATGGGCCTCTAGCGACCAAGATGGATCCTGGAGCACCCCCAGACTATGAACCTTCTCTTTCAGAGGGAGTACGACCCCATCCAAAGCAAGCAACTGGCCAATTATCTGCACTAGGGAACCACCAACCCACAGTCTTGATAGGATTCAGAATCAGTAGACTGGCCCTCATCCAGCCCACCACCAAATCCAGGCACCAATCCAGGGCTTGCATGGCCTCTCCCAATTCAGATGTTACAGAGAAATAGAGCTGGGTATCATCCACTGATACCTCACTTCAAATCTCCAAATGACCCCTCCCAGTGGTTCATATAGATGTTAAACAGTATCAGGTACAAGCTGGTACCCTCCAGCACCCCATAGCATAACTGCCAGGGGGAAGTTTACAACAAACAATATTCAAATATATAAATTTATTTATTTATTTATTATATTTGTATACCGCCCCATAGCCAAAGCTCTCTGGGCGGTTTACAATTAAAAACATTAAAAACAAATATACAAATTTAAAAACACATTGTTGTTTGCATGTAGTATGTGTTTGTTTATTCTTGCTTAGCCAAAGGGTGAATGGCATTCCAGGGAAAGGACATGGAGCAACTTCCTTGGAATGACAATGTTTCCTGCCTTCGAGCACTAGGAGGAACATCTGGAGGTGTTCTAGTGTCCATTCAGAAATATATTTTAGATGACCAACGGTCCTATCTCTCCCTTACCCGGGTAATCCAACTATATTTTTAAGGCAACAAACTGATAATATGCTTTAACCCCCATAGGAGGAAGACAGATAGGAGAAGAGGGGTTGCCAGCCTGCACTGTGACAGAGAGTATCAAGAGAATGTCCTAGAGTGAAACTGAGCAGGAAGGAACTGAGGAGGAGGGCTGCCAATCCCATCAGGAGGGTAAGTCCCCTAATTTGAATCTATCCACCCAGTGAAGTGGGACTGACAACCCATCCATGGATCCCCTCCTCCACTGCAGGAAAAACACCATATGGCCTCTTTCTTACTTATTTATTTATTTCTTAAATGTAAAACATTCAATAATTAAAATGAGAATCCAAGAATTACAAATTAGTAAAATAACATATGCAGAGCTAAATGCCTGCTGAAACAAGTAAGTGCTTGATACTTGCTGGAAAGCAAGAAGCGAAGGACCAGGAGAGTGTCCCCTGTGGCCCTGAACAGTTTAGGTGAAGTGATTGAAAAGGATCTGTCTCTAGTGCTTTCCCAAGGCACTTGTGACAATGGAGGAAAAGAGAAGATCTCAATTGCTGATCTCAGAGTGTGGGAACATTCAAAGGGGTGGAGGCTGATACTGGCAAGGCTGGCCCTTCTTCCTGTGAATGCACAGGGTCGAGGGCTCTTGCTTTCACCCTTTACCCTTTACAATGGCAGATTAATAAACAGAGACCTCACATAAGGATTCATGGGTCTTGGGAGGAACCAGAAATTTGCTAATTGGCAGTCAGACTTCAGGCATCAGAATATCCTTCTAATATATGCTATTTAATCACATATTACACACTACAACTATTAAAATACATTCTAAGTGTTCCTAGCCATCATAGCAGAAACAGAAAATAAGAACACAAATCAGCAAGGAAGAGGTTGGTGTATATACTCATTTAACATCAAAGTATAAGACCTTGAAGATACAATCTTACTTAGTTAGGATACAACAGATGAAAGGACTGAGTTAGACTCAAACTCTTGTTACAGAGCCAAAGTTACAAAGTACATGGAAATACATGTCAAAACAGATCACACCTATCAAATGACATAGATGGAATCATTATTCCTGCAGACCTTCTTTGACCCACCTCCAGCTGGAGATGGGTGCTGAGCTTAAAGTAGCTTGGCTTTTTATTATACAGGCACAAGAGTGGCTGTATACTATAGTCAGCATGGATTTTTCTCATTGGGTAGCTCCTTGGTCGGTTCTGGCTTGACAATTGTTAACATGGCCTTTGGATTGGACCATTAACTAAGCTAGTTCCATATCGCTTGTGATCAGCCAAGCTAACATCAGACCACCATTCATGTCTGGTGGCCTGTCTGGAGTCTTGATTACACAGCCACGAGAGTAACTGTATACTACAGTGTCGTATCCAGGTTGAGGCTCAGGAACCAGACCAGTTGATGAAAGCAAATCAGTTTTTATTAAAGTAATATCCAGACAAAGACTACACTGTCTCATGAACTTTAACTACTAAACATAACCTGCGACATAGAAGAGAGTTGACAGAACAAGGAACCACTACTCCCCCTGTCCCTTAAGAAGGGGGCAAACGGGTGCAAATTCTCTCACTCCGCCTCAAAGTGCCCTCATCCACACCCCGCCTCTCCCCCTTCTTTTGCCACCTCTTTTGCTGTCTCCTTGTACGTGGTGAAGGGGGTGCCACTGCCCCCTCCCCTTCTGAGAAATCTGACTCAGGTATGGGGGAAAGCGAGGGGGCAATGCTTAAACCATCTGGCTGTTTCTCCTTGCTTTTTCCTGGATCAGGAGGGGGTTGGATTCCTCCTTGCCCTCCCTCCTTCTCCAACTCCTCCAAGTTCGGAGGGGGAGGAGGTGTGGGAAGCTCACGGTAAGAATCTGTGTCTGTTGGACATTCAAGGTCCTCGCTCCCAGACAGTTCTATCTCTGAGATTCCCTCCCCCTCTTCTGCTTCTCCTTCACACGACTCTGTCCAAACGACCCCCTCCCTCTCCTCATCGTCTGAAACTTCAGGGCCCCAATCCTGCATCCTGACATACAGTCAGCATGGATATTTTGCATTCCCCAATGTTAAAATGAAAATACCCCCCTGCCATTCTGATGCTTCCCATAAGCTCATTTCAAAAAAAACCTTACAAAACTTATAGTCCTAAACTCCAAAACGCTTGCTTACAATCCTCTAATTTTTTATGGTGATACACAAAACAGTCAGAGAGAATTGAGAGTTCAAAGTGTAAAAAGAAAGAAAACAAACCAGACCACTTTTGGACTTTTTTCTCTCAGAGTTTTCATAATTGTTGAAATTAATTAAAAATCAGTCATATTCACAGAGTACCTGTAATCCTATTACTGACCTTGTCCCATATTCTGGTCTCCATCTTCTGCAGTTTAAAAGTATTAAAAATGCCTGGTTGATTTTAATTTAAGAAATTTATCATTAAACTCAGTGATAATGTCAGGCATGCTCAGTAAGAACCAACTGTCAGTGTTCTAAAACTTAGACTCACAGCTGCTTGGCTTGCCTAATCAGGCATTCACACCAACACCAGACCTTGATTTCACATGAGACAGTCATGGCTTTCCCCACAGAATCCTGGGAAATGTAGTTTGTGAAGGGTGCTGAGAGGAGACCCCCATTCCCCTGATAGAGCTCCAGTGGCCAGACTGGTTTAACAGTCAGCCATTCTGATTGAAGGTCTGTGAGGGGAACAGGGCATATCCTAGCAACTTTCAGCACCCTTCATTAACTACACTTCCCAGGATTCATTGGGAGAATCCATGACTGTCTAATATGAAATAAAGATTTGGTATGGATGTGGCCAAGGACAGCTTTGGTTTAAATTTGGGTGGGAGGCTACATGGGCCTGCTGTAGAATAAAAAGGTGGGGAAAACCCTGAAAAAGAATGATACTGTTCACAATGTTTCCCTTTTGGAAAGGAAAGGGGCTTCCCCTCTGCCCAGTGCCCACCCATTCAATCTCCTCCCCTCCCTGCCTCTCCCCCAGGCCAGTTTCACCTATCCTAAGCATGATTGCACAGGAGTAAATCCTACTGAACTCAAAAAGCATGCAAATGATCAAACCTGCCCTCCCCTCCTCCTTGCCCCTATCCCCTCCCTTTTGCCTCTTCCTTCCTACTTCCTTCCCCCCTTCCTTCCCCTCCCCATCCCCTTCCAACCCCTCCTTATCCCTCCCCTTCCTGCACAAGCCAGCCCCTTTCTTGTCTGCAACTGCCAGCTGGGGGGCAACTGGCTCCTTGGGACTATGCAGCTTGCCCACGGTTGCACAGGTGGTAGGGCATGTAACCCCTGAGCCACTCATTGTGGGGGTGATCTTTAGCTGGCCCTTTACACCCAGGATACACAAGCGGGGATTTGAACTCACACTTAAGAACATACCTATAGCCAACAAATATTTATATCCAGCTTTCAAAAGCAGTGAATTTGGCAGCTATAGTGAATGCATCAGGGGAGCAGGAGACCTGACCTCCTCTCTGAGATATTGAGATATTGTACTGCCATACAAATTTGTCAAAATGCAAACACAATTTGGGTTGGTCTTTCACAGTCCAATCCACTTCTTGTGTAGCTTGGAAGAATTTGGTAACATGTGCCTCTGAGCATATGGTGAGTGGTGGCAACATTTGTGATCAGCCCAAATAACAGAAACAAGACATGTGCTAGGCTCATCTTGTTTTAGCAGGGAGGAAGCAACAGTATTAAAACAGTTGATCTAGTTCAGATAGTCACTTTAAATATGTTTGATTTACTTTGCAATTTTAGTGAAGTTTCCTATAGGAAATCATTTTCTTTTGCTTCTGTTTCTGTGAATATGTGAAGTACAGCAACACTTTGCAAAACTAAAAATAAGCTCCAAAAACAATTGTGGAATAATGGAACTGACTGTTCTGCAGAATAGTTTCCAATGGACATGAAGAGTTTGTACCAGATAAAACAGTGGGAGGTGAAATATATTCTAGCAAAATTCTAGGTGTGCTCTATGTTTTTAATTGACCATGCCCACCTTTCCTTAAGTAGAGTAGTTTAAGCATAGTAGGCTGAAAACATGCATCTTGGGCAGGCCAAGTTTGTTTTTTCCAACAGCTAGTCATTGCTGAAGTAGCAACACATTGTAATCAGTCTGATTTTACATCAAAGTGCAGGTTCAGATTCAACTATTAATGTGCTCAAAATAGAAATAGAGCATAACCAGTTTGAAACAAAAAGGCTGTCTTCACCATCCTATGACATTGACCAATAACAAAGCTTTGCTTAGTAAAAATAAATTTGACAGATTTCTAGGATGAATGAGAGAAATATAATTTTTTAGGTTAGATTCTCTGTAGAAACAGTTTGTTGTTGTTGTTATGTGCCTTCAAGCCGATTACGACTTATGGCGACCCTATGAATCAGTGACCTCCAAGAGCATCTGTCATGAGCCACTCTGTTCAGATCTTGTAAAATTAGGTCTGTGGCTTCCTTTATGGAATCAATCCATCTCTTGTTTGGCTTTCCTCTTTTTCTATTCCCTTCTGTTTTTCCCCAGCATTATCGTCTTTTCTAGTGAATCATGTCTTCTCATGATGTGTCCAAAGTATGATAGCCTCAGTTTCATCATTTTAGCTTCTAGTGACAGTTCTGATTTGATCTGTTCTAACAAGAACACCAACAAACATACAAAATGTAATTCTCCATCTTTAGAGATGCCAGGTATTGCCACCACTCACCATATGCTCAGAGGCACATGTTACCAAATTCTTCCAAGCTACACAGGAAGTGGATTGGACTGTGAAAGAACAATCTAAATTGTGTTTGGATTTTGACCAAATGTGTAGGTCAGTACAGTATCTCAGAGAGGAGGTCAGGTCTCCTGCTCCCCTGGTGCATTCACTATAGCTGCCCAATTTCCCTGCTTCTTAAAGTTTGATAGAAATATTTGTTGGCTATATGTATGCTCTTAAACCGCAAGGTTTTTTGCCTATTAGTGATATACTTTCTAACCTGAGAGGGACCATTTTCCTATGGCCTTATTAGCTGCCATCTCTCCATGCCATCTCTCCGTGCTCCCTGCTAAAGTCAGCATCTGTGACCAGCTAACCCTTTTTGTCAACAACTAACGTGTGCTTCCCTGGTAGTCCTAGTGGCAATGTCTCTCTCAGACCTACCAATGTAAGGAACACCTTTAATTGTGTTGGCAGCTGTTTAAAATGTTATCAATGTTGATGATTCTGTCTGAGCATTTGGCTGTCTTCCCAGACTTCTTATTTCTCTGCACTCTATCACTAAACTCTGCTTTACACAAGAAGGGAGGCAGAGAAACCCTTTTAGAAGAACTTTTTTTGCAATCTAGCAATATGCATACTATAAAATAAGCAGACTATATAAGAAATTACAGCAATAATAAGCACATTTTATGCCTACACGGGGCCAGGCCCATTACAAGGCAATCCTTCAGCTATCTAAGTTTCAAACTATTTAGGACTTTAAAAACTAGGACCAACACTTTGAATTGAGCTGAGATATAGACAACCATCCATGGAACAGGTGTGATGTGCTCCATACAGCATATGCCAATCAATAATTTAGCTGATGCGTTTTGCACCAATTTCTGGATGCGTTTCTTTTTTTTTTTTTACAATAATTTTTATTCAAATTTTCATAAAACATACAAAACAAAATCATAAAACATTCAAAGACAAAAAACAAAACAAAACAAAAATGATTAAACAAAAAAATAAAATGTTGACTTCCCATTTGTCGCAGATCAAATCAGTTATAGGTCTACAATATATAACAATCCTGTCTCTTAAATCATATTATAAAATCACTTTCCTCCAGTAGTTATCTTAATTAATCATCAAATCTCATAAACATTACTTTATTCTTTCCACAAAAAGTCAAAGAGAGGTTTCAATTCTTTAAGAAATATATCTATCAATTTTTCTCCAAATAAACATGTCGATTAATCCATCTCGTTAATAATTATAATAATCTTATTGTCATAACCATGGTCCAAATAAACATATCGATTAATCCATCTCATCAAAATCTGTTAGGTCCAATAATTTCAATAGCCATTATTCCATTATCCCTATTACTTCCATCTTCCATCTTCAATAGTCCTGTTAAGTCCAGTAATTTCAGTGTCCAATCTTCCATTATCAGTATTCCATAATAATCTTGCTGTCATAGCCATAGTCATATAATAAGAGTCTGATGGGAATTTCCTCTATCCCAAATATTTTCTTGCCATCAATTCTGAATAAGTTGCTGAAATATTGTTGTAAAGTCATATCTCTGTTCTTCGTTTTTACAAAATGCACTGGCTCATCTCTTGAGAGTTTTTCCATTGTCACATGGCTGCAGTTAATTCCATAGATTTTCTCTATATCAAGCTCCATCACGTCATTCCAGTCCAGAAGATTATCCAAGCCATTGATAACTTTATCTCTAATATCTTCATTAATTTCTTCAGAGATAACGTTAAATTCCAAACAGTAGATTTTATTTCTAATATCCATAAACTCCAGATCTTTTTCCAATTCCACATTTGTTCCAATCTCCAGGGCTTGTATCTTCCCTTTATTTTTTCTTTTCTCATCTCTGATCTCATTCTCCTCTCTCACAGGATTCCCTATTTCTTTAAGCTCCTGCGTCATTTTGCTCAGTTCCATTTTCAGCTCCTTACTGCCCTGTCGCAGGGTTTGTTTCGTTATCTCAATCTCATCCATTATTTTCTGAAACATAATTACTTCCAGATTCTCAGCCACTTTCTTGATTGCCATTTTTTAAAACCACGAAAACAAAGCAAAACAAAAATAAAGAAGAACCACTTCTTATTTCAGCAACAATTGGGTTAATATTCCAGGCTTGATGACATCACAGTATAAACAGAGCAGCCTGCCTTATCTCTCTATGTTCAAGAATACAAAACAAATTTAGTTCCCAGCTTCAAAACAGTTAGCGGCGTCGTGAAGAAGCAGATTCGTCAAAATAAAATAGACCAAAAAGACAATAGTCCCAGACAATATAATGTTCCTCGGAATAGAAATCCCTCTTCTGTGTATATCTTTAGAATGCACTTCCAGGACAGCTTTTTGCAATAGAAACAGAGATAAGCTGTTAATTTCGTGAATAACAGAGAAGAGTTATAGCTCACCCAGAAGCTCTTTAAAGCTGATTAAATTGACAAATCTCTTTTTGCTGCAACAATTTAAACCAAGTAAAAAAAATAATAGAAAGAAGGGTGCTTGCCTGTTAGTCCGTTTTCTCTTTGAAGAAAAGATAAACGTATCGCATTAAACAGATAGAGCTTGTTCGGAAGTCCGTCCGGCATTGCTGGCTGGACCTTTTCTCATAAATTAATGAAATCCAGTCCTCCCAACAAAAACAGGCTTTTGAGGTTGATCTCTACGTTTCTCCCTGCCCGGGAGAAATTTCATCAGTCAAAAAAAAAAATGTTCTGACTGATTTATATCTGAATAAGCTTCTTTTGAGGCGGGAGCCCGTCTCAAAAGCAGGCACAAGCGAAGTCACCCTTCCCGGAAGTCAATTTCTGGATGCGTTTCAAAGGCAGCTTGGATCTGACTTAACTTAGATCCATTAATTTCAGTGGATCTACTCTTAACTTAGTTGGATACAACCCTGTATTTCTGATCAATTCACTGAATGATTTTTTTATATAAACAAATGCTAATATGCATTAATTATACACCCCAATGGGATACTCTTTGGCTCACCTTATCAAGTGCTATTTTTTTGTAATCATCATCATCATCTACTGCTGCTGCTACTGCTACTACTCTAAAAGGACCACAACAGATGCTATTTTGTACTATATAATCTTAAATATATCCCAGGGCAAGCTTCATAACATTGCTGATGGGGGCTTGTATCCAAAGTGACGTGAAGTCACTTGTTCTGTTAGAACAAGGATTTACTCTTGTGCAATGGAACTTCCCTTCCCCCTCCCCCACGCACCCCCTCAATCTGTTTGGGGTTTCCCCCTCAATACTCTAGAGCAGATTTGGGGAGGGCACAGAGAGTCTGTGTCACAAGCATAAATCCTTCTTCTAAATGAATGAATACATTGGATATAGCCCCAGATTGCTTGCTCCACATCAAAATCCACCTCCCCATGACTAGTCCAACTGAGGGGCAGCACTCTGTGGGCCACACAACCTTCCCTACACCCCTAAGGTAGCCCATTACCCTCAGGTGCAGCAGTGGAGGATGCTGTTCCATCGCCAGTGCAAAAGAAAAGGTCAGTACTGTTGACTTTTATACATGGAATGTGGGGCATCTTGTCTTTTGCCTCAAGCAAGATGTCTTGGCCTGGCCCTGGTTCAATAAAAATAAAATCTGGAACTGCCCCTGAAAAGCAGAACATGATTAGTTTTATAATTTCCATATTTTTCTGAAGTCACAGTTTAGCTTCTAGACACAAACAGACGCCAGGCTGAAGGCATGGGAGGGAAGTATTTGATTCCTCACCCCTTGCTAACTACTGTCTCCAGAAACAGTGTCTTTGATAAGTATTGCCAAAATGCAAGAATGGTATTAGGCTGTTCCAACTGATGCTTTCGCTGGGCAACTGCCAGGCAAGTTGTATGAGTATTACAACATGATTGGGAAGGAAATTACACAGTTGCTCTGGCAATCTATACCAAGTGTGTTAAATTATTTCAAGATGTATTCTTTTTTGTTGTCAGAAGCAGCTTGCCTGCTAGCTTCCTGGCAATAGTGTTGCTGCTGTTTACCGGGAGGGAGAGGGGCAAGGTGTGGGGAGGTTGACCCAGTGCAAGTGCTCTGCCAGAGCCAGTCTGATGCTCCACTAGTGCATCTGCACAGCTTCTGACCTCTGTGCCACTTTACCCCTCTCCCTCCCAGTAAGTGGCAGTGATCCTGCTGCCAGAAAACTAGTATTGTGGCTCCACCCTACCTGGTAAGCTGCTTCTGTTTGTTACCTTTGCTAGTGTAGTTTGCAAATCTGCAACTAATGGTATACCTTTAAGATCCTTCTCGAAGTGAGATGTGAGATTAGCCACAACTTCTCCCACCCACTTTCTCTCCAGATCTATCCACCTCCTGAAAATAACATGACCAGATACACTGCACAACAGGCAAAGGAATGGTAGATGAGAGGACTGGGGAAGAGGAAGGAGAAAGTGTAACCACGGCCACCTTGCCTCTCACTTCAGTAGGAATTGTTAGGGTATACTATAAATGTCTTGGTTTCAATGTGCCTCTCTAGGCACCAGTGACCAGGCATAATTTATTTATTACATTTATATCCCACCTTTCCTCCAAGGAGCTCAAGATGGCATACACAGTTCTCCTCCTCTCCATTTTATCCTCACAGCAACCCTGTGAGGTAGGTTAGGCTGAGAGATTGTGACTGGGCCATGGTCACACATTGAGCTTCATAGCTGAGTGGGGATTTGAACCCTGATCTCCCAGGTCCTAGTCCAACACCCTAACCGCTACACCACACTGGCTCTCATAACTAGGCATAAGATAGTGAATAGCAAGTTCTGGAGTGCTCTTTAACATTTTTATTAACGACTTGGATGAGGAGGTACAAAGTATGCTTATCAAATTTGCGGATGATACAAAATTGGGGGGCATAGCTAATACCGTGGAAGACAGAAATAAAATTCAAAGGGACCTTGATAGGCTGGAGCATTGGGCTGAAAACAACAGAATGAAATTCAACAGGGATAAATGCAAAGTTCTACACTTAGGAAAAAGAAACCAAATGCACAGTTATAAGATGGGGGGTGCTTGGCTCAGCAGTATGACATGTGAGAAGGATCTTGGAATTGTCTTTGATCACAAGCTGAATATGAGCCAACAGTGTGATGTGGCTGCAAAAAAGGCAAATGCTATATTAGGCTGCATTAACAGAAGTATAGTTTCCAAATCGTGTGAAGTACTAGTTCCCCTCTATTCAACACTAGTTAGGCCTCATCTTGAATACTGCTTCCAGTTCTGGTCTCCGCACTTCAAGAAGGATACAGACAAACTGGAACTGGTTCAGAGGAGGGCAACAAGGATGATCAGGGGACTGAAAACAAAGCCCTATGAGGAGAGACTGAAAGAACTGGGCTTGTTTAGCCTGGAGAAGAGAAGACTGAGGGGAGGTATGATAGCACTCTTCAAGTACATGAAAGGTTGTCACATAGAGGAGGGCCAGGATCTCTTCTCGATCGTCCCAGAGTGCAGGACACGGAATAATGGGCTCAAGTTGCAGGAAGCCAGATTTCGACTGGACTCAGGAAAAACTTCCTAACTGTTAGAGCCATACGACAATGGAATCAATTACCTAGAGAGGTAGTGGGCTCTCCGACACTGGAGGCATTCAAGAGGCAGCTGGACAGCAATCTGTCAGGAATGCTTTGATTTGGATTCCTGCATTGAGCAGGGGGTTGGACTTGATGGCCTTATAGGCCCCTTCCAACTCTACTATTCTATGATTCTATGAGAAGCAGAGGCTGCTGGTGGCAACTATTTCATTAGATCATAGAGGTGAGTTTTGTCAATGACAAACAAAAGGTAAAAGCAGCAGGTTTTACTAGGAAGGAAAGAATTGCACAGGGTTGGTTTTTTTGAAAAGCAAAAATGCCTCCTGATCTCAGCTCAGAATAAATTCCAGTGCACTTTTTGTCTTCAATGAATTTTCTCTGAATAGCAAGCTGAAAAACATATGTTCTAGGAGCAAGGGTCAAAGCCATTGCCTGCTTTAATAATTAGTCTTGGCTTTTTGCCGTGGTGAGTAGGGTTTAATCAGTAGCTTGACAGACATTTTGAGAACAAGTTAATGTGATGGTCATTTTCCTGATTGGATTGACAATGGTGCATGTTGCCATGCAAGACTAGGGAAATTCAAACTGGATGACCTGCTCCCAACTGTTCTCCTAGCCCTTCATATATATATCTTGTCACATGCAAAATGACACATTTGCCAGTGGTTCATGGAAATGGAACAGACAATAAGATGGATTGGCTGCTGTTGCTCTGTTCCCTGGGAAAATACAGGCTCTGTTTTGGGAACTGGAGAGGATAATACAATTCCATTCTCTCTTATTTATTTATTGTTTAGATTTATATACCACCCTTTCTTCCAGTAGGAGCCCACGATGCCTTGACTGGGCTCTTGTTTTGGTGGGTTTCTGACTGGAACAGCACAAAATCTGCCAGCTTTGGGGAGGTGCTTGAAAATTGTGGGTGGGAGTTGTTGCAATGCCATACCTCCCAAATACAACACCATCCCTGAAAGACGCACAAGAGCATGGCCCATGAAGCTCCATGGATTGTGTTGGGAGTTTACTCTTTTTTATCATAAGGTTGTTAGGAGAATAAAATGGTCTGCCCCCGGAGACTAATGAATCCTGAGGGTTTTCAAAGGGCTCTAGGGAGTTTTCCGACTGATAAAACTGACGATCCTGTCGAAACCCTGGTCAATCTGTGGAACACGGAAATGACTCGGGCAGTTGACGCAATCGCCCCGATGCGCCCTCTCCTATGCAGAGCTCAATTGGCTCCTTGGTTTACCTCGGAGCTAAGAGTGATGAAGCAAGAATGGAGACGGCTTGAGTGCAAATGGAGGCGAACTCCCGACGATTGTAATCATGCACTTGTGAGGGCCTCTACCAAGCTCTATATGAAGGCGGTGAGGGCAGCAAAGAAACAGTACTTTGCTGCCTCTATTCAGTCATCTGTTAATCGCCCAGCGGAACTTTATAAAGTTGTCCAGGGACTTTTACATTCTGGTTCCCAGGACGCAATAATACCATCAATAGCCCGTTGTAATGAGTTTGCGAGACACTTTCAGGACAAGATCATGAACATTCGCCGGGACCTTGACTCCAGTATTGTAACAGTTGAACCTAACGAGGTGTCCAGAGCACAGTCTTGTTCTGTTTTATTGGATGAGTTTCAGTTGGTACAGCTCGAGGATGTGGACAAGGTCCTTGGACAGGTGCGGGCGACCACTTCTACCCTGGATCCTTGCCCTTCATGGCTAATAAAAGCTAGCAGGAATGGGACAGCCGGATGGGCCAAGGAGGTGATCAATGCCTCTTTACGAGAGGGAGTGGTCCCACTCCACCTGAAACAGGCGGTGGTGAGACCGCTCCTAAAAAAACCATCCTTGGACCCTGATAATCTTGACAACTATAGGCCGGTAGCAAATGTCCCATTCCTGGGCAAGGTTCTAGAGCGTGTGGTCGCTCGCCAACTCCAGGCTCTCTTGGATGGAACTGATTATCTGGATCCATTTCAATCGGGCTTTCGGCCGGGGTTTGGTACAGAAACAGCCTTGGTCGCCCTGTATGATGACCTCTGTCGGGAGAAAGACAGAGGGAGTGTAACTCTGTTGGTTCTCCTTGATCTCTCAGCGGCTTTTGATACCATCGACCATGGTATTGTTTTGGAGCGACTCTCGGATTTGGGAGTTGGAGGCACTGCCTGGCAGTGGCTGTGCTCCTATCTCGAGGGTCGTCTCCAGAAGGTGGTGCTTGGGGAGCATTGCTCGAGTCCCTGGGTACTCCAGTATGGGGTCCCGCAGGGCTCAGTTCTGTCCCCCATGCTCTTTAATATCTATATGAAGCCGTTGGGTGAGGTCATTAGGAGATTTGGAGTGCGTTTCCAGCAATATGCTGATGATACGCAACTCTACTTCTCCTTTTCATCTTCTTCAGGTGAGGCTGTTGATGTATTAAAGCGCTGCCTGGCCTCGATAATGGACTGGATGAGAGCCAATAAACTGAAGCTCAATCCTGACAAGACTGAGATGCTGCTGGTTGGGGGGCTGTCTACCCAGATGGTTGATGTTCGACCTGCCCTAGATGGGGTTACACTCCCCGTAAAGGTGCAGGTCCATAGTTTGGGGATTTTATTAGATCCGCTCCTGTCACCTGAGGCTCAGGTAGCCTCGGTGGCACGGAATGCGTTCTACCAGCTTCGGCTGGTAGCCCAACTACGACCCTATCTGGACAGGGAGAATCTCACCTCAGTTATCCATGCTCTGGTAACCTCTAGATTGGACTACTGTAATGCACTCTACATAGGGCTACCTTTGAAGACGGTTCGGAAACTTCAGCTAGTGCAGAATGCTGCGGCCAGAGTTCTTACTGGGACAAAGAAATTTGACCATATAACACCTATTCTGGCCCAACTGCACTGGCTACCAATATGTTTCCAGGCCAGATTCAAAGTGTTGGTTCTTACCTATAAAGCCTTAAACAGCATCGGACCGCAATACCTGGTGGAACGCCTCTCCCGCTATGTGCCTACCCGTTCGCTTTGTTCGACCTCGAAGGCTCTTCTCCGGGTCCTGACTCATAGGGAGGCCCGGAGAACGACAACTAGATCTAGAGCCTTCTCAGTGGTGGCCCCCGAATTATGGAATGCCCTCCCTGATGAGATACGCCTGGCGCCTTCTCTGCTATCTTTTCGGCGCCAGGTAAAAACCTACCTCTTTGCCCAGGCATTTTAAATGATATTTTAAGCTTAAACTTTGTAATTGAAATTCTTATTTTAATCTTTTAATCTTGTGCTTAAAATGTTTTATAACTGTATAATGAAATTCACACTTGCTCATATTTTAAATGTGTTTTATCGTGTTGTGCACCGCCCTGAGAGCTCAATGCTAAAGGGCGGTCTAAAAATGTAATTAAATAAATAAATAAATAAAATGGGCTAATCTTATCTATGCCACTATCAGCTCCTTGGAGGAAGAGTCAGATACAAATGAGAAATAAAAGTAGTGGTGAATGCAGAATCAACTCAGCACCTGATAGGAATTTTGGCTTTACAATATAGCTCTTAGGAATAGTGCGGGAGCTTTGGTGGATATATCTCTGCTCTGAGGACAAACAATGTTGTTACATTGTTAAAGCTAAGCAGGTCAGAGCCCAGTCTGTTCATTGATGGAGGCTCCTCACATATATCCTGAAGGGATATAAGTTTAATAAATATACCAGCAGGTTTATCTCTTGAGGTGAATAAGGGTAGAGACATCTTTACTGTTCTGCTGGTTCCAGTGTGTCTTCATGTCTCTTTTCTGAAAACAGGGGCACATGATGTTGGTCAAACCCCACATTTTTTTACTGTAAAACCTGGTGGGATCAGCTCATGTGAGTTTTTTAATTTTCAACCTCAAACAGATTTCACAACTGATTGTCAGATCAACCTGTCACCCTTCGAGGTGTGGCCAATGGAAACACTGCTGTAGGTGACTAGTGTACTCACAGCCTCTCTCTCTCTCTCTGTGTGTGTGTGTATGTGTGTGTGTGTGTGTGTGTGTGTGCGTGTTTAAGGAATTTTGGAATTAAGGATTTCTTTGCTTTGGCAAAGATGTATATCTGATTGAATTGCTCATTTGTGTGGATTATGTGTAGAAATAAGCAATGGATGAGTAAAAGCCTTCAGACAAATGTATGCTTTTGAGATGTCAGTGACAGGCGGATGAAAGGGTACAAGAGATAACATCTTTAATGGCTCAAAAGTTACAGAGTTTCAAAGAATTGTGGTTAGCTCAGTGCCTTTGGTAGCTACGCTCAGGCTTCTATCTAACAACATTTTGAGATCAGAAACCATGTGTCAGACCCTATGATGGGGTACAAACACAAGAAAACACTCCTTTTGTGGATGGGGTGTCATTTCACCAATTATTCAGGCAGTTTACCTTTTTTTGAGTAAAATAGATTAATTGGATAAAACCCTTTTTAGGATATGAGATGATATTTAGTCAATTAAATTAATGGATTTGACATAAGAAGTCATAAGCTGTGTGGTAAGAATTTAATAATATTAAAGGTATAAAAGCAAGGTTTGGATTTTGCTGGGCACCTTGTTTCTGGGCAGATCAGCCATGGTCTGAGCAGATAGGTCCACTGGTGACAGCTTCGTTTGCGTACTCTTGGTTTTTTCGTAAGTGCTTACAGCTTGCTGAGTAAAAATGGGTGTATGTTTATTATCTCTTTCAATAAATTATTTGTTTGCTAATCAATAATTTTTATAGATATTATTGGTGTGTGTGTCACTCAGTCTGGTAATTAAGGTTTGCTGATGCCATGCACCTATTTGGAAACAATGGCTGGGAATTTTGGAGACTTGTTGCTTTTTGATAGGCTTCTGAATTTTTGGCAACCTTATTTTAACCCTGACTCTCTCTCTCTCTCTCTCTCTCTCTCTCTGTGTGTGTGTGTGTGTGTGTGTGTGTGTGAGTATGTGTAAAAATCCAGTCCTAATTTTTGTAAACTGCCCAGAGAGCTTTGGCTATGGGGAGGTATATAAAAGTAATTAATTAATTAATTAATTAATTAATTCACTCACTGCCTTTGAACACTTAAAATGTAAGGCTCAAACAAATAAAATAAAAATATATTTCTCATTCTAAAATACCAATGGGAGGGAAGCTCCTGAGAGACTAACTGAAGACAGCAGATGAAGAAAAGAGACAAGAGGAGAAGCTGAAGAGAGACCTGAAGCAGAAAAGAAAAAGAGATAAGAGAAAGTAGATATAGTCATTTCACTCCATTGAAGAATCTCTTCCTATGAAATTCCTACTATCAAAGTGATTAACAATAATAGCAAGAAAAACATTGTTTTTCTTTATTGCTTTTCTTTTAAACAATTCTTTAAATTGTTTTATTTATGAAATTATTTTAATCATTTTTATCTGTTATATTGTTTTATATAACAGATAAAAACGATTAAAATAATTTCATAAATAAAACAAAGCAATTTCATATATAAAAACAATTCATATGCAGTACAGACACAGAATGGAATCAATATCTCCACTTAAAAGGCTTGTTGAAAAAAGTATTAAATAGGTGTCAAAAAGACCATGGAGACAGTGTCTGATATGTAACAAAACATCAAAAATGTGAACATGAGCAACAGGAATTGACAGGCTAAGAGAGACAAACAGAGAAGTGCTGACAGTGGCCAGGAAGTAAGGGGGGGTTTGATTTATTTCACATATATAAGTAAACCTACCCAATTCACACTTTCTCAAATGTGCCACACAGCCATTCTTCAAAATTTGCACTTCTCTGAATTTTGCAGTGAGATTCTTTAGCCAAATGCATGTACAAAAACACATATACCAGAGTAAAGTGTGCAGACAATGCATGTATTAGTGAAACTAGCATAAACATTATTATATAAGGGAAAGTTGCTTTGCAAAAATGTGTATACTATGCAAATTGGTGAACAAATGTATATATTAGGATAAATTTGCACTAAAATACTGCTGAATATTCATGAGGACTTCTTTTCCTAAAAGAAAATGATGTGGAAAACTGATGTGGAAATGTGAAGAACGAAGAGTGGAAAATGAGAAACAGAGATAAACCAAAATTGGCTGATTTGCCCATCTCTACTGAGGAGCAGGGGGCAAAGTGAAGTGGCAGATTGATCATAGCATTGCAGGCCTTGCCAGTATGAGCTGGCCAGAGCAGAAGGCTGTGTATGTGTTTTCTGCCCTTAGTATTCACTATGCCATCTCCATGGATGAGGTTCCCAAGGATTTGGCTCCTCAGATGATCCACAGGACTTTAAATCCAGCAGATCCAAAGTCTCCAGCACCCAACCTTGGAATGCCCCATTTGGGGGCTTTTCACTGGCTACAGCTCCTGGGAGAACTACCAACAGTTTCTTCCTTCCAAGTAGTATCCTAATCCCACTGCCAATCAACAACATTCGGGGGGGGGAGGATTAGGATTGCACTGGAAGACTGCTATTCAGATAACACTATGGTATATTGTTGTCCATAAATAATTCTCCTTCTCCTCCTCCTCCTCCTCCTCCATATTTTAACTGTTTTCTTATTTTTAAGATAGGGACATATTTTCACATATTCATTCAAGTCCAGAGTGGTTGCCAATCTGTCTCTCCTTCATAACTGAGACCTGTGTACATCACAGTATCTCATCTTCCACCTTTTATTCCATCCCAAGAAAGTGAGGTGTATGTCCATAGACAACGAATGCAGGGATGGGAAATCTCTGGATCCAGGGACAAATGTGACAAATGTGACCTTCTCAGCCTCTCTCTATGGCCCTCCACACTCTCACTAGGTGACATCCCTTCCCTCTGAGTCGCACTCCCATACAAGCTCTGCTTCATGCCCTCTGTGATGTTCCTGCTTATATTGTAAATATGGACGTCACATGTGGTGGCTGTAGCAGTGGGATACAAACAATAGAGAGTCCCTAAAAGTGGTGTGGCTAAAAGAAATAACAAACAAAGATTACTTGTGAGAGTGACTGGCAAAGAGTGTGTGGCAAAGTGTGAGTGAACTCCTAAAAACATGGCTGAATATATAAAGATGAAAAGAGAGGAGCTGGTGGAGAAGCACATAACATTCAATTTACCTCACGAGGGTAAAGGGGTAGATGAATTGCGAGTAGCATTGATAGCATTCGCATCTGTCCAACAAAAACAACCTGTCAGAGAAGAGACCCCAGAAGGGTACTCAAGCAATCCCGCTTATATAGAATATTTAAGGGAGAAGCTAAAATTGGAGGCTGAAAGACTGAGGATGGAGGCTGAGGAGAGGGAAAAACAGCGGGAGTTAAAAATTGAAAGAATGAGAATGGATATTGAAATACAGGTGGAAAAGTTAAAATTTGAAAGAGAAAAGTTTCATTCTGATGAAACAAGGAAAGACAGAAATGAAACAAAAATCAAGGTTACACCAAAAGACTTTGTGGTGTATGAGCCTGGACAAGATCCACAAATTTACCTCAACACCTTCGAAAAGGCAGCTCAGATGTGGGGGCTACCAGAGGATAAATATATGCAATATTTATCAAATCTGATCAAAGGGGAATTGGCAGAGGTATACCAATATTTCCCCTCAGACAGGCCCATCACATATGCCAAGTTTAAAGAGGCAGTGTACAAAAGATTCAGACTGGGACCTGACTATTTCAGAAAGTTATTTCAAAACTGTCAGATCCAGGCAGGGAGGTCTTTTGTTGAACTGGGAGCAAAATTAGTGGAGATATTTGGAAAGTGGATGGGAAGTCCCAAAGCTCAGTCAGTAGAAGAGGTGAAAAGCCTCATGATACTGGATCAACTATGCCATCAGTTACCACCTGAAATAAGGCTCCTTGTCAAAGACCGTTCCCCTAAATCTGTTCAAGAGGCAGCAGAGTTGGCAGATCACTTTGCCTCCAATAGAACTGGCTGGGTGAGCAAAACATCGAGAGAGTTTAAACCCAGACCATATAATGGTGGCAGAAAGGATGTGGTACCACAGCGAATGAGTCCTCCAATAAAGTCTGAAGGGCACAGGACACCAGAGTGGATCTGTGTACCTTAAAATGGAGGATAAATTATGTTATAAATGTGGTAGACCAGGGCACCTACGTTTTCAATGTGAGGTTGCCAACCCCATTGGTAATCCTGCTCAGGGATGGGCAGTGAAAACAGAACCAAGGGAGTTAGAAACGAAGAAGGTTCAGTTCTGCCAGATAAACTGGACAAATGTACAAGACTTTGATTCGAGTCTGAGGGAAGAAGTGAGTGTGCAAGGGGCAAATTATTGGGCATTGCTGGATACTGGTGCCGCTCAGACGTTACTGAGGCCAGATTTGATAAAATCTGAGGAAATATTACCTCAGGAGATGATTACAATCCAAGGAGTGAGGGGTGAACCAGAAAGCATACCCATGGCCCTGATAAAATTAAAGTGGAGAGGAAAGGAAGAGATATGTAAAGTAGGTATTAATGCCCAACAACAAGAACCAGTGATACTGGGAAGAGATGTTATGGGGGCACAATGAAAAATATATGTGGTGACCAGACAACAACTTGGCAAAGCAACAGAAGCTATTTCAACAGAGGCTGAAGAAAACAGGGTGGAACCTGTTATCGAGCCTGAGGTCGCCATAGCAACCCCTAGCAGGCCTGCGGAGAGAGATGCACTGTTTTGAATGGTCTCTGACACAGAGACACAGCAATTCAGGGAAGAGCTGTAAAATGATAGCAGTTTGGATATAATAAAGGGAAAAGCCCTCCAACACAGAATCCCCTTTACAGAGACTTTGAGGGATCAAACTGTGTGGGAGAATTGTGTGCTGTACAGACTGTGGATGCCTGCTGAGAGAGAGAATGAATGTGAACCAGTGAAACAATTGGTGATACCTAGCAAATACAGAGCCAGATTGCTAGAGGTAGCCCATGATGTCCCATGTTCAGGGCATCTTGGAATAAAGAAGACCAAGAAAAGATTGGCTGAACACTATTGTTGGCCAAACATTTCTGAAGATGTCAAACAATATTGTTCATCAAGTGTGGTATGTCATAAAGAGTGATAAAGTAGGGTAAAAACAAAATCTCCACTGAGATTTCCTATTCCATTGGTGTGCTATGTTGTGAAAGAAACCTCACCCATTTGGTACCTTTATGGGGGGAAGGACTTTGGAAATGCACCACCTACATCTTCAGCTAAAAACTACATTAGTCCTCGGAATTCTTCTCATACATCCACGAGGCATGGGTGTAATACATCCTGTGGGGAAAGAGGAAGGAATCCAGATTTCTTGATGGAAATACAATTAAGCAGGGTGAGATTCAAGCCTGAAGTATATCCATCCGGCGAATCAGAATGTGAGGTCAACTTGTTAAAGCAACCAGTTTCTTGTCAAGTGGTTGTGGTTCAAGATCTTGAGAACAGAGATTGTTTGGATACATCTCAGATGAATAAATTTCTATACCTTTACTGTAGTAAAGAAATGTTTAGAAAGGCACATTCTAATATGTTGACAGTCAAAGCATTGCAGGTGTGTCCTGAGTCGGGCAGATCACAAGAGTGTTGTCTACGAGTGTCATTAGTGCCACTTTGTCTCAATATTGATCAGGATACTCTGGGGTTCTTGAAGGATTTCTTCACTAGTCTGTCTACAGAAGTAAAAATCCTAATGACTCTAGATCATGGGGTTAAAAAGCCTCATGGTGCAGACATAATATGTACCTTACCCAAGCATCCCAGTAGTTTAAAGGAGTCAAGCCCGATTATTTCTTTCTCATTACACAAATGAGTGAGTCAGAATGAAAGAGTGCTTGAGGAAATCAGGAAACAAGGGAGAGCATTTTTAGGTGTGGCTGGTTTTTACCATAAATTTATAAAAGATTTTGGGGAAATAGCAACCCCTTTGCATGAGCTAACAAGAAAAAAATGTGCTGAGTGTGTGGTGTGGACGGATGAATGTCAAAAGGCTTTTGACCTTCTAAAGCAAGCCTTGTGCCAAGGGCCTGTATTGATAGCACCAGATTTCAAGCAACCATTTATCGTGGCCACGGATGCATTGGACCTAGCGCTGGGAGTTGTCTTGCTGCAAGAGAGGGGAGGCACCAGACATCCAGTGGCGTATCTTAGTCGCAAGCTGACATCGAGGGAGAAGGATTATTCATCGGTCCAAAAAGAGTGCCTAGCGGTCGTGCGGGGACTCAGCAAGTTGTGCCCATACGTGTGGGGACAAAGATTTACAGTGACAACGATTCATCGAGCATTGCTATGGTTAGAGACCATGAGAAATAATAACACCATGCTGCAGAGGTGTTCCTGGGCTTTACAAGAATACCAGGTGGACTTTAAGTTCATAAAAGGCAAGGACAATGTATTAGCCGATGGACTTTCAAGACAGATGGCCGGGACTGCAGTGACGTGACCCAGGCGTGGGTGTGAAAAGAAATTTTCCCCATGAGACTTGTTTTTTATTATTAATGCATCTTATGAATCCTAGAGTAGGAATAATACTTTCCTGTTATTCTAAGGGGGGGATGTGATGTTCCTGCTTATATTGTAAATATGGTAAGTGCTGTTTATATAGAAGACATATGGTAAGTGGAGTGAAAGAGGAGGGGGAGTACATGAGCATTAGAATGCTGGATGATTGGCTGAGCGTTTGAATGGCTGGGAGTATAAATGGAAGGATGACAGTTGAATCTGGGAGATGGTGTTTAGAAGGTGTAGGGAGGTGGTATTTGAGAGGTTGAGAGGGAGGTTGGAGGTGGATGGTCGGTGTTGTTGTTGAGAGTGAGTCGGAGTTCTGAGGCAATTAGTAAGAAGTCAAGTACCTAACAGAATATAGATGAAACCATATGCTTGTGAAACATTCTAAAAGTAATTTTGTTATTTCTAATTCTTAATAAATACTTTCTTGGTTAAACATAAGCCTGATTCCTTCAGCTGGGAACACATACCAGGGGGAATAGCAAAGTAACCAAGGCTGAACAGTTGTATCAAATGGTGGCAGCGGCGGATCAGAGGAAAGTGTATCCAGTCCCACAGAGAAACCCAGGGCTGTATGCTTCAGAGACAAGAGGCTGTGGGGTGTGTGTGTTGTGAATTACCTATACCCATAGACACAAGGTATCGAGATAGCCTGGCAGAGACTGAGGCACAGTCTAAAGGCTATAAGATTTACAGAGTGTGGGGTAGTGAGGCCAAGCAGGGGGATTTGTTGAAATCTGTGCTATAGCTGTAAAGGGTAAGAAGAAAACCTGATGTTCCTGTCTGCTGGTAGCCACAAGTGAAAGCTTCACAGGTGGTGCTGGGGAAGGACGTCACACCCTCCTTGGGTGATTTTGCTTGACTGGAATGAGTCCTTCAACTCCGATAATGCTTCTTGCTTGCTTGGATGGAGGATAGAGAGCGGTATGTGCATAATCAAGCAAAGTGTACGAAGGTAACATTTACATTATTTGTTCTACCTACTTTTGTCTCTGGCCCTGTCCACCACTGGCATGTAGCCCCTAGAAGGTGAAAAGATTTCACACATCTGAACGAATGTCACAATCCCTGTGCAGCAGTTCATTTTAGTTATTTTTATATGGGGGTGGGTAGGGCAGATTATGATCTCAACAGTAGACACCACACCCTATACACACTGGTGGTTGGGAATCATAGAATCATAGCATTGGAAGGGGCCAGTAAGGCCATTGAGCCAACCCCCTGCTCAGTGTAGGAATCCAGATTAAATCATACCCAACAGGTGGGTGTCCAGCTGCCTCCTGAAGAACTCCAGTGTTGGAAAGCCCACCACCTTCCCAGAGCTTGGAAGTAATTAGTTACAAGTAACAGATTACTTGTAATTCATTACTTTTTTGAGGAATGAGTGGGTTAATCCTTTGCATTTTGATTGTAATAGAACTAGGAGCAATTTTATTACTTTCGTGGAGTAATTGTAATGTTTCCAGCATTACTTTTGGACATTACTTGGCGGGGGAAGCAGGGAAAGTCTTCTGCACCTCTGATTTATGGATGAAAATCATGTGCCTCAAACTGGGTTTCTGTGCAGCTCTGTGGGTAGGTAGGAGGCGACGAGGGAGGAGGTGGAGAGTGAGATGGGGTGAAGTGGAGAAAACAATTGTTTTAAAAAATGGAAGGTGGTGGTGAAGAATGGAGTGGAGGGAAAAAGGAGCCCGAGGGCAAGAACATAGATAAAGGAGGAGAAGGAGGCAGCAGCAGAATGGAGATAAAGAACTGTGGAGGTGAAAAATGACGTGTGTGTGTGTGTGTGTGTGTGTGTGTGTGTGTGTGTGTGTGTGTGTGACTGAGTGAATACTGTGTTTGCACTTGGCACACAAAGTGGCCTCCACCACCCTTTCTGGCTACTGTGCTGCATTTGCTGTATTTTAACTTTTTTGCATCTCAGGGGAAAATGTGTGCTTGAGTGAGTGTCCCTTAGTTGGTGGCAGGGCAGGGTCTGGGAGGTGGGTAAGTGAGAGAGATTATGCTTGCTGGCTGAGTGGGGGAGGGGTTGCACTTGGCTTGGCATGTAAAGATCTGAGTAGTGGCCTTTGCCTCTGTCCCCACCTCCCTTACCAGTGGAGAGACCACCATTGCTATCTTATGGATAAAAATAATTATTCTACTACCTCTGTATGTGTTTGCTTATTTTTAATGTTCTTTTAGGCTACTTAGATGTGCAGCAGCCAAGGCCAGCACCTTGTAGGCATTTTCTTTAAAAGTAACTGAAATGTATTTGTAGTGATTACTTTTGAGAAAAAGTAAAGTAATTAGTTACTTTCAGAGCAATTGCAATTGTAATGGCAATTACTATTTTTGTGCCATGTAATTATAACTGTAATTTATTACTTTTTAAAAGTAATCTTCCAAGCTCTGCACCTTCCTAGGTAATTGGTTCCACTGCTGTACTGTTCTCACCATTTAGATGCTTTTCCTGATGTTCAGTTGAAATCTGGCTTCCTGTAACTTCAATTTCCACATGGAATGTGTTTGTGTGTATAGCTGCATATAAAATTAATGTGTGCATTCTGCACAGGGCTATCCTCAGATGGCTTCGTTAGTTAAATACATTAAGATTCAAGAAGCAGAAAACCCACCATTTAAAAGAAGAGTTAGCTGCTTATTCATGTGCTCCAAAGCATGAAAATTGTAGGGCACCTGAGCTTAACTTCCATATCATGTAATCAGGAAACTCATTTTACAGTCTCACAATTTAGCTTCCAGACATCTATACTTTCCCTTGGTCTTTCAGCTTTTCCTCTGTGTAGGGTAAGAACTGCACATCCCCAAAGGTTTACATATCTGTGATATTGTTTGCATGGCTGTGCTTGTGAGGATATGTGTCAAGTTGCTTATTTGGTAGAAATCAAGGCTGTCTAAAGTTGACATCCAGTATCTTTACTATTTATTTTTCTTTTGTGCCCCCTTTTTAGAATTTCATTCTCAAGCTTAAGAAAGTGTTCTTTAGACAGTGTTGGCTCAGTTTAGACAGACAGAACTAACATTTTCTGAAACATAGTTGAAAATAAAGCCGCACAGCTCACTGCATTATGTAATCTCTTCATGTTTTTATACCACCATGTATTTATCGACCACAATTTTATTTAACAGTAGAAGCCCCCCCCCCAAAAATGAGTTTTAGATATAACAGAGAGCTGACATAAAAGAAAATTTGTGTTACGTGATCATAAAATAATGAACACAAATAAAGCTTACAGAGCTGACAGTGTGGTGCCTTAAATTACCATGTTCCAATTCACATTTCCTTCTCTGACATATTTATATTTTATTTTGCAATGTAAAACAATGATTCATGAGTGCAAATGCTTGGAAAATTAGGCATAGTTGACTAAGCATCACTTCACAGTCTATTTTCTACAACAGCCACAGATTCAAAGAATGAACCTTGCAATTTATCAAATAGCTTTAAATATTTTCTTTCTTCTATAACACATTTCTTCAGTGTGATGTCATCTCATTACTATCACATTTTGTCCTCTTAAAATGAAGGGGAAAAATCTTAAAGCTCATCAGATGAAAATTTACTTGCTATGGAGATCTTACATCCTGCCCTTGGCACACTGGTTTCAAATCAACAACAACAAAAAAGCGTTCCTGGGAAATGTTAAAATGCCTTAACACCAGAATCCTAAAATGTACGGGCCTTCCTTCTGAGCAGAAGTGTTTAACACTGAAGCATTTTTGTCAACACATCCTGGAAGAAGACTGGAGAGGCAGAATAAAAGTAGAAAGATTATATTTATTTAAATATGACAAGAAAAGGTCTGCAAAACTATAAGGAAATTATTTTCAGTTATAGGCAAAAAAACCCCTTTGCAGCTTAAGAACAAACCTATAGCCCACAGATATTTCTATCAAACTTTAAAAAACAGGGAAATTGGGCAGCTTTAGTGAATGCACCAGGGGAGCGGGGGACTTGTCCTCCTCTCTGAGATATTGTACTGCCCTACAAATTTGTCAAAATGCAAACACAATTTGGGCTGGTCTTTCACAGTCCACTCCACTTCCTGTGTACCTTAGAAGAATTTGGTCTGGAGTGGGTAGGGGAGAAGGAGGAGGGGAGAGAGGAAAGGGGGAGGAGGAAGGGGGAGGAGGGAAGGCGAGAGGAAGAGGGGACAGAAGGGGAAAGAAAGTGGAGGAGCATGAGGGAGGTAAGAGGAGGGGAAGACAGGATTGATCATTTGCTTGCTTATTGAGTTCAATGGGATTTATTCATGTGTGATCATACTTAGAATAGGTGAACCAGACCTGGGGGAGGAGGAAAAGGAGGAGGGAGGAGATGAATGGTAGGGAGGAAGGGGGAGAGGGAGGAAAAGGGATTGGGTGGGTGTGCATTGGGAACAGTATCATTATTTTTCAGGAGTTCCCCAAATTTTCATTCTACTGCAGACACATATAGTCTGCCACCCAATTTCAACCAAAGCTGTCCCTGGCCACATGCACACCAGACATATATTTCACTTTAAACAGTCAGGTCTTCCCCCAAAGAATCCTGGGAAGTGTAATTTGTAAAGGGTGTTGAGAGTTGTTAGGAGACGCCCTTTTCCCCTCACAGAACTACAATCCCCAGGATTCTCTGGGAAGAGGTGCTGACTGTTAAACCACTTTGGCCACTGGAGCTCTTTTGGGGGAATAGGAGTTTCCTAAGAACTCTCAGCACCCTTCACAAACTACACTTCCCAGGATTCTCTGGGGAAAGCCAGGACTGTTTACAGTGGAATAAATATCTGGCATGGGTGTGGCCACCTGATTAGCCAAGACATACAGTTGTAAGTCTGGCTTTTAGAACACTGACAATTAGTACACGGCAGATCCTAAGGGCACCCCCAAGTACCTCCCAAGCCTTAGGCTGTGGGAGATGACTCAAGAATGCCACTAACCCTAAAATGCCTCATAGTGGCTGATACTTAAAGTCTTAATTTCCCTCACCTGCCCACATTGAATGCCAAACAGACCAAATTAACAAACATCAGTAGTAAGTGAAAAAGAGCAGCCCCCCACCTTCAGAAAGACCAACTCAAGTCTTCTCTCAAAGAAGGGGAGTGAGACAAATTTGCCCCCACTAAAGGTTGGGAGAAGCAATTTTAGACAGGAATGAAGTAGATGTTCCAATCCATAACCGCAAGGGCTTAATCTATAACTCTGGTGCATTACAGAGAAGTGTGGAGCGCTATGTTTACACATCGCCCTCAGGTCCATGCTTGGGTTGTATAGCCTTAGCATTTGATAGCTTGAGACCAGGCTTCCTGAAGAATCACCTCTTCCCAGAAATGTGCTGTGTTATTGCTTTACAGCTGATCTTTGTATTTTATTTTATTAATACTGTAAATCACCCAGAAAACATTGTGGTAAATAAATAATATCCCAGTATTCCATAATGTGACTGAGAAAAGAAATCCAGGATGGTGATATGAAGTTGTATTCCTACATCATCTGACAGACATTGATGCAGTTAAATTAGGGTGGTTTCAGCATCTAACCATTTTTGTTTGCATTAGTTCTTCCTCTCCATCTGCTTCCTTTAATAAGAATAGAAACTGAAATGGCTGTAATTATCCTAAATATTAGGGGCTAGTTCACACATGCACATTCTACAGTTTATTATTGCAGCATCATGGGATGATGATTGGTGTGTGTGAATGTTCATTACAGATATAAAACCAATAAAAACAAAATTGGCTTTATCTCAAACTCAATAATTTTTTCAGTATAGAAACTTAACATATTCTTTATTTTAAAAGCATCAAAGCTGTTTACAATGAATAGAAACATACAGTAAAAACCATTAAAATATACAGTAAAAACAAAGCTCACTTACTGCAAAAAGACATCTTTTTAATTGCCAGCACAAACCTGGCAGAACAACAGGTATTTAAAGGTTAAAACAAAAGGTACCTGCTGAATCTTTGTTGGCAGAGCTTTCTAGAGAACTGAGCTGATGACACTGAAGGCTCAATTTCGTGTCAATGTTAAATGAGCCTCACCAACTTGGGGGATGACCAGCACCACTCTTGCAGATGATTTCAGTGATCAAGCTGGGATATAAGGGTTCAGGCAGTCCCTAAGATACTCTGGACCTAATTTATTCAGGGCTTTGTAAATGAATAAAATGACCTTGAACGTGACTTGGTAGTAGATGGGTTGTAGCCTGTAGTCTGTAATAGCAAGAAGTACAGACATCCAGAAACTTAAAAATCCATTTCCAATAATCATATTTTTAAGGATTATGCCCAATACTGGGGGAAAGGGAGATATTCATTCAGAAACTGTTTCTTTAAAGATCTGATGTGAAAAGATGTCTGCCCCACTCCTCCCCAAAAACAAGTAATGGTAAGAAAAGACAGGCAAAAGAAAGTATTAGAAGATTGTAGGCAGTGGAGGTTGGTCCATTGAGGCTACCAGGGCTCAGCTCTACAAAGTGCAATGTCCAGAATTTTTTTAAAGTTTCCCAAAACATCTCAAAGCCACACACTTTCCAGTCCCACACATTCTTCCATGTTCCATTTCAATGTACAGAGAGTCCTAAATACTTTTCTGTCAATCTCCCATTCAATCAGCTCTCTGCACCACTTAGCCAATCTCAATCCAAAAGGATTGCTATGGCTAGGAGGTCCTATCCATCTATCTCCGCACAGAAGACCCATGTCACAGTATTTTTTAATCTTGCCAGTGCTACTTGTTTATTTCCTCTGGTTATGCAGTTTCCCTCTCCCTCTTTTTGTCATTACCCTTATTATTGTCAGTATTAGGGATGGATGATATATTTGATTCAGGTTTCATTTAAAGGCAAATTTATCAAATTTGCACTTTCCGAAACAATATGAGAACCGAAACACAGCCATCCTTCAAAATTCACACTTTTCCTAATTTTGAGATGCAGTTCACCAACCAAACGATGTTTACAATAATGCATATGTTAGGAGAAAGTGTGCACAAAATGAATATATTTTATGAATATATCTTACTTGATCTCTCAGCAGCTTTTGATACCATTGACCATGGTATCCTTCTGGGCCATCTTGGTGAGATGGGTAATGGAGGCACTGTTTTACACTGGTTCCGATCCTATCTCCAGGGTCATTCTCAGAGAATAGCATTGGGTGACTGTCTTTCGGCCCCCTGGCAGTTGTGGTGTGGGGTGCTGCAGGCTACCATCTTGTCCCCCATGCTGTTTAACATCTATATGAAGACTTTGGGAGCAGTCATCAGGAGATTTGGGGTGAGGTGTCAGCAGTATGCTGATGATACCCAGCTCTATTCCTCCATAACATCTGAATCAGGAGAGGCCATGCAAGCCCTGGACTGCTGTCTGAACTCGGTGGTGGGCTGGATGAGGGCCAATAAATTGAGTCTGAATCCTAGCAAGACGGAAGCGCTGTGGGTTGGTGGTTGCAGAGTTTGGATAATTGGTCAGTTGCCTGCTTTGGACAGGGTCGTACTCCCTCTGAAAGAGCAGGTCCATAGCCTGGGGGTGCTCCTGGATCCATCTTTGTTGATAGAGGCCCAGGAGACCTCAGTGGCTAGGAGTGCCTTTTACCAGCTTTGGCTGGTGAGACAGTTGCGGCTGTTTCTGGACCGGGATAGCCTGACCACTGTTGTCCACTCACTGGTAACCTCTATGTGGGGCTCCCCTTGAGGTTGGTCCAGAAGTTGCAGCTGGTGCAAAATGTGGTGGAGATACTGCTCACTGGAGCAGGGCATCGCCGACATGTCACTGCGCTGCTGAAAGAATTGCAGTGGCTGCCCATTTGCTACCGGGCCAAGTTCAAGGTTCTAGTTTTGGTGTACAAAGCCCTATACAGCTTGGGACCAGGATACCTGAAAGACCATCTTACCCCTTATATACCCAGTTGATCACTGTGCTCTGCAGGTAAGGGCCTCCTGCAGATACCATCTTATCAGGAGGTTCATTCTGCACAATATAGGAAATGGACCTTTAGTGAGGCGGTACCTACCCTATGGAATTCCCTCCCTTTGAATATTAGGCAGGCGCCATCTCTGCTATCTTTTCGGTGCCTTTTGAAGACTTTCCTCTTTCAACAAGCCTTTTAAGTTGAGACCTATCCCAGTCTGCATCTGTGTCATAATTGTTTAATATGTTTTAATAATGTTTTTAACCATTTTTAAAGTTTTTTTAAAATGTTTTTAATGCTGTTTTGTTTTAATGTATTTTAAGATCTGTTTTTATGATGTTTTAAAGTGTTTTAGTGCTTTGTTTGCCATCCTGGGCTCCTGCTGGGAGGAAGGGTGGGATACAAATCAAATAAATAAATAAATAAAATATTGGTGAAAATAAAATACAAAAATACATTATATTAGGAGAAATTGCTTGAACAAATGTGTACAGGCCTGGCACCAGCAGGGCCAAGGACAGCTGCTGCAGATCACAGAGTGGGAGTTCCCAGGCAACACCCCACAATACAGGCAGTATGGGCTTAAATAATCCCGCCTGCCCCACCTACCTCCCATGTCAATGCATCACTGTGCACACCCTGTGTGCTGTGCAAGCCTGCCTGCCATCATCCAATATGGTGGCGGGGAATCCTAAGGGGTTGATGCTCCTGCCACCATCTTGGGTGATGGCAGGCATGCACACACAATGCATGTGGCTTACGCATGACTGTGCTGACATGGGAGGTCAATGAGGCATGTGGGCCTTTTTATGACCTATGATGCCTGCCTCGGGAGAGGATGCTGGGGAGTATGATGATGATGGCCCAGGGCAGGCTAATGCCCAAGGGCTCAGTCATGTTTGGTGCCTGTTCTGAATTTGTATATTAGTCAAAATTGCATACAAAAATGTTTTTATTAGGAGAAATTCACACTAAAATGCTGAAGAATTTTCATGAGGCAAATTGCTGTAGAAATGTGGACTGAATTTAAGATTGGAAAAATGAGACACTAAAGGACCAAAATTGACAGATCCTTCCATCCCTATTCAGTATCTAAGCTTAACTTACCTTTGTTGCAGACTTGGGAGTTGTTGTCAGCATGCTCAGAGCAGTTTATTTCAAGGCCACACCTCTAAACAGTTCAAAGCAGGCTTTTTGTAAGCAGGCAGGAGAAGGGGCATGGTTATGAGTTTGAGGTGCTTGGTTGTTGTTTTTATTAGCATTTGTTAACACGTACACACAACAGCTGGTATAGCACAGTGGGGAGGAGAGCCTGGTTCGGAGTCCAGACTCTGTGAGTTCAAATCCCCGCTCGTGTCTCCTGGGTTTAAAGGGCCAGCTAAAGATCACCCCCACAGTGAGTGGCTCAGGGGTCACCATAGTGGGGGCATGATGGAGATCATTTGGGAGGGAATTCCACAGAGTGGAAGCCACAATAGAAAAAGCCCTCTACGTAGTCCTCACCAGTCTACCTGTTTTAACTGGTGGGACAGAGAGGAGGCCTTTTGAGGCTGAACTTGTTGCATGGCATCCTTGATGAGGCTGGAGGCACTATTTCAGATAAAATGGGCTGAGACCATATAGGGTTTTAAAGGTCAAAACCAACACCTTGAATTGGGCCCAGAAAATAACCGGCAACCAGTGCAACTCCTTCAGCACTGGAGTGATATGATCTCACCAGTGGCTGCCTTTGATCTGTTACTTGTAAGAGCAAGGACCCTTTCTGAACCAAAGTAAGCCATTTTTAATGTAGTTAGTGGCTAACCACTCTGGGCTCCTGCCAGGAGGAAGGGTGGGATATAAATCAAATAATAAATAAATAAAATATATAACCATTTGTAAAACAGCAGTGCTTTAAGTGTCTACAGTATTTTTGCAAGGGAGATTGGACTGAAAACCAGAACAATTTGACCATGCCCTGTGACCTTTCACTGGCCACACCACTTGGACTCTTATTGACCAAGGCCCTGTGACCTCTTAGCAGCCCCACCAGATCTAGTAGGCACCAACCACCACTGACTATAGGTTCACCAACCACCTGTTCCAACTAATGGCAGGAGTGCACTGAGGAAAAAGCGGGAGAGAGAAAAGAGTATTTTGTTAGGCCCTGTGGTGAACCTTGCATATATGCCCATTTTAAAAAATAAAACGATATATAATTAATATATATATATAATAATACAAACAATGCATCATGTGAAGCAATGGGCCTGGTTTAATTTTCTTTCCCTCAGAATTCCCTTCTGCCTCTTTTTGGAGCACAGTGTCTCTTCAAGTCAATTTAGTATTTAAGAATTCTACATGAAATCTAGCCCAAGTGTTAGCATTTGCCAAGCCTTAAAATGGATCTCCTGCCAAAGGCATAATAATGTTAAACCAGATTAAATCATTATAATTAGATTAAATTATTCTTCTTTGGAGCGGTCCTATGTTTAGCTGTATATTTTACCAATCAAATCTCATGAAAATGTGGATTTAAAAAAAAAATCAAAAAAATCAACAGTCATAGAATAGTTGGGGTTTAAAACAATTAGGATTTCTAAATTATATCTCATATTTTCTGCATCAAAGCCAAATTAATGTATTTTCAAACCATGAATATGTTTTTTTCCAAAAAGAGGAACAAATCCTTATTACCTGAAACAGAACTGAGTCTAAGTAAGTCTTCCACAACACAGCAGTGAGAAAAATAGTATTAAAGACAGGAAGAAAGGCACCTGGTTGGCCACTATGAGAACAGGATGCTGGACTAGATGGGCCACTGGCCTGATCCAGCAGGCTCTTCTTATGTTCTTATGTTCCTCTGAATAAAGACAAATGATTGATTCCCCCTTTTCTTCTTTGCCGCTCTACCAAATTTCATATAAAAGTGATAAGAAAAGTAATATTGCTCTCATTTCTTCTAAGAGGCTTTTCTTTCCTTGCTCTTCGATTATATTTCCTCTGAGGAAAAATGCAGCCATATCCTTAATGATGAATTTCACTTTGCTTTGCAGAATGCAGCCATACTTGGCAAAAAAGAGAGTTTAGAACTTTGGGAGGGGGGGTGTCCAGGAAATTTCTGCCTGGGGTATCCAATTTTATTTAAAGCTCAGGGATCCTCAGTGATTTTATTTTCCTCATTTATTAAGGGTGCAATCCAACTGCTATTTACGCTGGGCGGATGAAGGTTAGATCTGGTGGACCCCTGACTGAGCTTGTAGGGTCCCGGCTCAGGGGGGCTCCACTGTGCTACACCAGCAGAAGCCCCTCATCCCGGCTCAGCCAGGGCTTGACTTGAGAAATCCAGCCTGGCAGAAGAGGAGATGGAATAAGGCCGCTCAAAAGGATGTTCCAGGAGCATGTCAGAGGAAGGGCCGAAGGAGGGACTTAGGCCACATCCAACTCTTGTTCAGAGTGCTCCAGCAGATCCCAATCCAGGCAAAAGATATGCCAGGAAAAAGGTCAGAAAATAATTGCAACGCAAGTCAATGGAAAGTGCTTACTTGCCGATAGGGGTATTAGTGAGAGCTGGCTTTTACTTTCTGGTCCCTGTGTGCAGCTCCTGGCTGAGCTGGTGTTCAGTCTGGAGGCTCCTGAATGGCAATTTGATACTGGGAACCTTCCCATCGGCTTTTCTTGTGCTGGCTTCCATTGCTGTGGCTTCCCCTGACTTGGATTGCTCTGCCCGTGAACTAGTGATGGACTCCATTGCTGCAATAATCGGATTTGCCATCAGATTAATGATTATTTCTGATATTCTCTATATTTGCAGACATAATTTTTAAGTAGCAATTCTCTGTGCCTGGTTTCTGATTCATTGTTCTTTTTTCTGATTTGTTTTTTTTGTTAAAAATCACTTTGAAATCATTGATAGTGTGAGTTATACTTTTATTGATCTACTTTCTATGTGAGCTCTTCAAATGTGTATTTCCTTTCATTGATGTTAATGAAGTGTTGATTGTAATTGACACAAAGGGGCCACAATTAAGGAGAGGATCCCATCCCTACCATGGACTAATCTGATTCATACTTCCTGGACTAATAGACTGATATGCCACTACCTTCAGTCTGCACACTTCTTCAAATTTTGTGATAGCTCATGGCTCCACACAAAGATCTGTATTTTAGGTTAAAATGCATACAAAAATGTGTACAAAAATGTGTATTTCATGAAAAAGGTTCCAAAATAATATGTATCTCCATACATTTTTTAAAAAAATGCAGATTAATATAGAAATAGGATAGAACAGATATATGAATGAACCCATGCAAAACTGATACAGATCAGAAATAGACAGAACTGTCTATCCCCAGTTAAAACCTTTTGGTGGAGCCACCAATTCCATACCTAGATCAAATCCAAATAATCCTTCCTTAGGAACAAATACACATAGGGATAACTGTGTATAAGGAAGCAACATCAAATCATAGTTGTTGTTGTTGTTGTTAGACTTATTAGTCACTTGTTACACAGAGGTCTCCAAGCACCTTTACAACATTTTTAATTACAGACATAAACACGCTTACATTATAATGCTGATACATTCACACAAAAACACATGAGTGTTGCTTTTTTGGTTAATGAGGTGCCAACACTCATATCATAAAAGTGCAGTGGGTGTCAGCATTAAATGGCTGCCATGGGCAGCAAAAAAAGAGGTGCTGGTTTTCCATACCAGTGAGTACTGTCACAAAAAAAGCCAACACAGAGGCACCCCATCACAGGCAAAGGAAGCTTTGGCAGCACACTGACAGCAGAAATATCATCATCATAGTCCATCAAAAGCCTGAATGTGTGTATGTAAAATAAGTATTTACCTGGTGCCAAAAAGATGTCAGAGAAGGAGCCATGTGGACCTCAGCAGGAACTACGAAAATACTTTTTTCAGATTCACTATGCAGTTTGTGCCAGTAAACTAGTTGTCAGCAATTTGGTCTTTCTGCAGTTTCACACATGCATTACTCAATGTTTCTCTGCATCTTGATTGCTGTGCATTTGGGGACTGACAGCTGAATGTGTGAACTGTAGAATGCATGAATGGGAAATTGAAAACAAGACTAGAGGGCAGCTCATAGATTACAGTGAAGACTCTTGGGGTGCAGTCCAACATAGAGTTAGTCACACAGACCTCCTCTGAATTGAATGGACTTAAGGATTTCTAACTCTTTTGAACTGTAGAGACATCTGCTTTGACTTTCTCTTCATACATCACAGCTTACTGCTTGGTGTTTCTTTTTTTAGATTTAAAATCTGGTATCGGTAGCATGTGCTTGGTTCTCCTTTGGATTTATCCCAGGCTAAATTAAGAGCCCTAGTGGTTCCTAGATCTCCGATATGCAAGCAGAAAGCTGTATTCTGGACCTGAACAATTTGGGGTCCACCAAGCCAAATGCCATCAGTCATTTGTGGTGGATTTCTATGAGCAAAATAAACTTTTCTTCTTGCTGCCTGACTAGGGCAACAACACTGTGTTGGGGGTGGGGTGGAGAGTGTCAATTACTTGGCAGGTCACATGCATTGCTGGTGGATTACTTTTGACTTGATGAGTCAGGCGGGCCTGCTCCATATAACTGTTGCACACAGCCTCATAGACTAAAATTTGCATTTTAATGACATACTTAGCTTTTCAGGGCAGGAACAGTCTATTGCCTTTACATAATGTGAGCCACTTAATGATAAGTGCTGAACAAACACAGAACTAGAGGTGTCTTTCTCTAAAGAGATTAGAGCCTTTCACTGGGAAGTGGCATCTCCCATTCATTTCAATGAGTCATATGCCAGCTCAACATTTAGGAAGTGGATTGGACTTAGTCCTTTGCTTTCCCTGCAATAAATAAGTCTATTCTTTAATTATGAAGTACTGCAGAGGGCCTCAGAAGTAAGCTAGGCTTATGGTGATGTGATCTACATGACTGTAAGCATCCAGTGCAATGTAGGATTTGTGCTTTCAACACTTGTTGCACCCAGAATGTCCTTATTTTTCAGATCTTTGGCAATCAGCATTTTGGCATCGATCCCTTAGCACATCAATACACATTGATTGCAAAGACCCAATAAAAGCCCATCTAGGAAGGATTAATGGTTTATCCAGCACTTTCTATTTTGAAAGAACAAGGCTAAATCAGCAGATTTAGTTGGACATTTTAAACCAAAGCAGATTATTCTTGTGGCCAAGATCTTTGTGGTCATAGCTCTATCTGAGCAGAATTCCTCGTATATCAGGTGTGGGGACCATTGGTCCCCCAGATATTGCTGAACTACAACTCCTATCATCCCTGGCAATTGGCTATGTTTGTTAGGGCTGATGGGACTTGTAGTTCAGCAACATCTGGAGGGCCAAAGTTCCCCCCTGCCCCTGACATTTATCATTATTGAAGCCCTTTTCCCCCTCCCCTTCCCTACTAATTTTGGTTGGGTGAGTGTTTTCTTGTGCTCACAGCAATGTACTTGCCCATTGCCTTGGATGAGAGGTTCATTCATAACTTCTGCAGAAGGATCCAGCAGCCCTAATGCTTTCTGGATCTGGATCTGCAGGGGCAGGCAGAAGGTTGATCTGCTGGTATCCGTGTGCAAGTAACATTGCAGGAAAAAATTGAAATAGCTGTCACAACTGTTCTCCCATGAATTGTTTACTCCTTAGCCTCCAGGTGGAGAACCTCAAGCCTGGGGGCCAAATGTGTCCCTTCATGCCTCTCTTTCTGGCCCTTGGAACTCTCTCTAGGCCACACCCCTCACTGGCTCTGCCTTATACCCTTCTTGAATGGTATGAAGAATATATCCTTGAATGCTGATAATGTTTCTTGCTTTCCTGGTGGGAGAATAAAGAGGGGTGTGTGTAGAAACTAGCCTACTGTACAAAGGTAAAATTCACATCTGTTGACCAGAATGGAATGTGGCCCTTGAGATGAAAAAGGTTCCCTACCCCACCTTAGTCTCTGTGTTCCCTAGCCTGTAAAGTGCAACTGTTAACTGATTGCCATTGACCAAGTCTTTGTGCCGCTCTGTTGGTCAGTTTTATACTCAAATCCCTGATCTGTCATAACTCAGATGTAGATTTGTACTTGTACAGGCAGGTCATCCCAGCATATCATGCAGCAGTCAATCAGTCCCTCTTTCTGAGCCACCATTTTCCTTCTGGCTTCACCCTCTGAAAAGAAAGGGTTGTATTCAACAAAGCCCTACTCAGAGTAGACACATTGAAATTAATGAACCAAAGTTAGTCATGTCTGTTACCTTCAGTGGGTCTACTCTGGGTAGGACTATAGTTGAATATCATCGCAAGTAGCTGCTGGTTAAATTAGTATGATGCTATCAGATGATTGAATTGTAAAGCAACAATTCCTGCCTTTTCAGTCTGGTTTTCGGCCTGGTTTTGGGACTGAAATTTTGTCGCCTTGGTTGATGACCCACACCAGGCAATAGATGGGGGAAATCAGGCCTGCCAATTGTTCCCTCAGCAGCTTTTGATGTGTCATAGAATTTATGACTAGGCTGTTTTTGGAGGAGACTCAATAACAAAGCCAAAGCCTGTTTTAAGGTTATTTATTCAGCAAAGCGCTTTACTGGAGCAAAGTATACAACTTGACTAAAAAATGGCAGTTGGGTACAGACATATATACCCCTACATTCATCATAGCCATAGCAACAGTCTCATCCAATTATTCTATGCCACTGTGATGCTCTGCCCACATACTAGCTACATCCTTCTATGCATTCTTGTGAGATCTGCATCTTTTGCACATGTTCAGTCTGCTACAGCAGCTCTATTGCCTACATGGCGCCCCTGCTTAGAAGGAATGGTGGCCAGAATCCTCACCATTCCCCACCGCTTTGGGACTATTTTCAAGTCTCATCCCAATTTTCATTATAGCTAACACCTCCTCCTTCTCTTCCATCCTTTGTTTATCAAATTCCAAGTACATTTGCTTTACCTTGGCAGGTGTTAACATTTAGGTTGTCTTGCATAGTGCTCTTCAGACAAAACAACACACAATTCACCATGAGATATAAGGCAAAGAGGAATAATATAGCCAACATTAGTCCTAAGAGGACTGATTTAATCCAACCTCATAAGCCACTGAACCAGTCACCAGGAATCCACTGCCACCCAGATGTCTTACCCTTTTGCACCTTGGATGCTAACAGATGCATATTCTCAATTGACTCATTGATGTTCACAGAAACATCAACGATGTGGGCGCAGCATTCAGGGCCAATAAAGCCACAAACTCCCCCCTGTGATGCTAGGAGGTAGTCCAGAGTGATGTAGTTTTGTAAGTCAAATTGTCGAATCTGTTGGAGTTCAGTGTTAACTGTAGCTAGAGCACCTGAAGTTTCATTAATAAAATTTTCAAGTAAGGCACAAAGTCTTAAAATGTCCATATGGTTTGCTCCTGCCCCATAAAAAGGCATGAAACCTTGCTTTAAGGTCCTCATAAGTTTCCAGGATCTCATGGCTAAGGGCTACCCTTCAATAATTTCTTACAGGTCCCTTAGGAAAGGTTTCAATGATTCTAATTCCAGTAACCAAAAGTCCAACATAACAAATTCCCCTTGCATTTACAGGTAAGCTCTTCTAAGCTTTCTGTCCACAGATCCAGCAGTAACTATGGGCAGTTCCAGGTAAGCTAAACAGAATATGGGTAAGCCCATCCTGCCTTGCCCCTTCCATGCCTTACATAACCATGGCTAAAGTAGGTTCATCTTTGGTACAGGTTTCATTATAATATGAGTGCCATTGGGGCCCGAGAGCTGTAAACCACAGGTCCCATACTCTTGGCCTGTCTTTTATGATCTGTCCTCTGGAATTGCTGAGGCTCCATTTACCCTTGGCTCATTGAAGGACCCAGTCACATTGACTGGTACCAAAAAACATGGTTCCCATAAATTTTAAATAAAGTTCCCCTTTCGTCTGTCTGGACAGGGCCACATACTGAATAGTGTTAAGACTTTTCAGGGGGTCATCATGTCTAAACCAAGCATCTGAGATAAGACCAGTTGAATTCAAAGGGACCCCTACTAGTGGGATACCTCTTTTTTTGTAAGTTGGAGTGTGTATACAAACCCAGCAAGTACTCTTATTCATTCCTCTAGCAAGATCAACCATTAAGTTTAAGAATGTGTTCCAGCTCCAGTCTGGATGTACAATACCAAAAAGGCTGCACAATACTAGGGGCACAAACCTAAGTCCCACAGGAGCCATATTATGGCAGTAATAATGAGGAATAGCAAGCAAACAACAATGAAGTCCCACTTTTCTCTACCTAAACAAGTCACTGGCCCTACCACTTCAGTGTGTGGGGGGTCAAAAAAAGTCCAATGGGCCGTGCAATACCTCAACATGCTCAAAATCAACCTGAGGAGCTGGTCTGCTGATGGGGTAGCACCTCATTGGTTCTGGGATAGATTTTCTTTGTCTTGCCTTCTCAGGCACCCTTCAGATTCATATCTTAACTTCTCCCAAGAGGTTAGGATCTCACTCACAATGTACTCTGTGAGTGGGGGCCCTTCCTCGGATTGTAGTGATGGTGATCCTTAGGGAGTGACTCCTTTTCCTTGCTCTTTTCTTCTGATGTTCAGTCAGGATCCAGCTGGTCCCTCACACTCTCTTGGGGTGGCTGTGCCTTCCGACAGTAAGATGCATGTATCCAGGCTGTCCTTTCAGCTATGCGCACTGCAGTGAAGGTGGTCAGGAGAATCTGGAAAGGACCATTCCATTGGAGTTGAAGACAATTCTTCCTCCAAAATTCATGAACCAGGATCCAGTCACCAGGCTGGAACTGGTGGGCAGGAACATCCAGCGGAACAGGAGCAGCCTCCTGGACCTGGGAGGAAAGAGTTCTCAACACTTTGGTAAGATTCATGCAGTAGACCAGGAGTTCTTCCTGGCCTTCCAATAGGGGTTGTAGTCTGGGATCAACCCCCATTTGCATGGGACAGCCAAAGAGAATTTCATGTGGTATAAATCAATGTTTTCTGTTAGGTGTGTTTCGCATCCCCATAAGAACTAGAGGGAGTGCATCTGGCCAGGATAAATTAGTTTCAGAACACAGCTTCGCTAATCTTGTCTTCAGGGACTAGTTGCAGTGTTCAACCAAACCAGATGATCGGAGATGATAAGGACTGTGTAATTTATATTGAATGTCTATGGCTTGGCAAAGCTGTTGTACCACTTTAGCTATAAAGTGGGTACCTTGATCAGAATCCAATTGGATTGGTAAGCCAAATTGCAGAATAATGTGTCTAAGCAGTGCCTTAGAAATGGCTGTGGCATCTATGTGTTGTGATGGGAATGCTTCCACCCAACCAGAAAAATGACAGATTGTGACCGATACATAACTAATTCTGGCATTTTGTCATGTCAATGAAATCCAATTGGACATGATGAAATGGTCCATAGGCCCAAGGTGTGGTGCCAGTAAGAGAACACTCTGGTTTACCAGCATTATGTTGCAAGCAAACTGAGCAAGTGGATGCTACCTGAGCCAAAACAGGTATGATTTTAGGAGCAAACCAGAAGGTTGAAATTTGCAATAGCATCCCCCCTTTGCTCAGGTGACAAGAGTGATGGGTCACCTGAGCAAGAGGGAAAAGAAGTGCCTGTGGGGTTACAAGATGGCCTGAAGTATCCCTCCAGACAGAATCAGGATGCAAACGACAGCCAAAGCAGACCCAAACATCTTTCTCATGCTCTGGGGCAGCTTCTTGAAGCAAAGCAAGATCTGGTAGTTCAGTAACAGATGAAGGGAAAAGAGTCAACTGGGAAGGAAGGTGGGGAGAAGGAGGTGCACTGCAAGCAGTGGCTTTTGCAGCAGCATCTGCCATATGATTATCACAGCTGACAGGATCAGTAGCAGTAGTGAGAGCAGAGCAGTGCATAGTGGCAACAGAGTCAGGGAGTTGAAGAGCAGATAGTAAAGGAGAAATAAGAGCTGAGTGGGAGATTTGTGTGCCAGCTGAAGTCAAGAATCCTCTGTGCGACCAAATCTGACCCACAAAATGACAGGTTTTGAAGGCAGGAGTCTGTATATATGTTAGCAAAACAGCTGGATGCCAAAGTACAGGCTCTCTGCAAAGCCATGAGCTCTGCAGCTTGGGCAGACTGGAGAGTGGGTAAAAAAAAACCTCTAGGACTTCATGTGGAGAGCACACAGCATAACCAACTCTGACAACCCCTGTGCCATCTCTAAAGCAGGAGTCATCTGTAAAGAGGACAAAATCAGGGTTATCCAAAGGAACATCATGTAAGTCAGGATGAGGGATGGAAGATGTTCAATGACCTGAAAACAATCATGGGGAGGGATTGAATGAGGCTCTCCATCAGAGGGAAGGGGCAGAAGGACAGCAGGATTGAGAGGGGGACAGTGTTCAAAAACCAGATTAGGAGGGGTTAATAGAATAGTTTCATAGCAGGTTTGGCATTGGGAGGAAAGATAATGAGTTTTCCTGTGTAGCAAAAGAGAGTGCACAGAATGGGGAACAAGCAAGGTAAGTGGATGGCATTGGATTAATTCATCAGACTTCTGAAGCAAAGCAGCAGAAGCAGCAAGGGCTCAGAGACAAGGGGGAAAGCCTTTTGCCACTGGATCAAGTTCAGTGCTGTAGTAGGCAATAGGGCATAACTTAGATGCAAAGGGTTGGCAGAGTACTCCAGAAGCAAAGCCCTCTCATTCATGGTAATAGAGGGAGAAAGGTTTGTCATAATCTGGGCAGCCCAAAGCAGGAGCTTGAGCCAATGCTGTCTTCAGGGAAGTAAAAACCAGTTCACAGTCGGCAGTCCAGACGAGGGGGGCATGAAGTTCTCCTGCTGTAAGAACAGTCAGGTGTTTAGTAAGGACAGAGAAATTAGATATCCAGTGTCTACAATAACTGGCAGCTCCTAAAACCCATGCAGTTGGCATTTGGTCTGTGGTCTTGGGATGTCCAAAACTGATGAGATGCGGTCCTGAGCAACTTGATATTGGCCCTGAGAGATGCAATGCCCCAGACAGTGGACTTCAGGCTGACAGAATTTGCAGCTTTGCCCATGAAACTTTATGTCCTTTTGCTGTTAGTTGCTGAAGAAGATAGAGAGAGTCATTAAGGCAGTCCTGTCACATTTGCAACACAGTTAACAAGTCATCCATATACTGCACCAGCTAAGATTGGGAGGGGAAGGTAACTAAATCATTTTTTAATGCCTGAGCAAACCAGGATGGACTATATTTGTATCCCTGAGGTAGCCTAGACCATCTCAGTTGAGAATTTTCCCAGGAAAAAGCAAACAGGAACAAGGAATCGGGGTGCAGAGGTATAGAAAAGAAAGCTGAACAAAGATCTACAACTGAAAAGGTTGTAGCATAGGCAGGGATAGAGGTTAGTAGCAGGGTTTGGGACAACAGGGCAAATAGGAATAATGAAGGAATTAACAACATGTAAGTCTTGAACAAACTGAAAGACAGGCTTGCCCTGGGAATCAAAGCATCCGTCCTTTCTAACAGGATGAATTGGGGAATTACAAGGTGAGGTTGCTGGGACCAGAATACCCTGGGACTTGAGAGAATCAATAACTGGTAGTATACCATCAGTTTCTTCTGAAGAGAGAGGGTACTGCTTCACTGAAGCAAAGGGTCAGTTTTTGGGGTATTGGATCACAACTGGTTCAGCAGACAAAACATTCCCAACATCATTAGCATCTGTAGCCCAAAGGGAAAGAGGTAAGGTTAAAAGAGCAGATTCATCCTCATCAAGGGCAGTAGGATTGGATAACTCAGTTGGTGAGGTCAGGAGGGCAACTAAAGAATTCACATTGGGTGTAGGGACATCCAAGTACACCCCATCAGGTGAGCAATAAAGTTTGCAGAGGAGATCCCATCCCAACAAATTCACCAGAGAGCTGGAAGACAGAAGAAAAACAGAATCAGCAAGAAGAGGTCCCAAAGTTACAGCTGTTGGGGCAGAGAGCTGATAAGTATTAGGTTGGCCAGAGATTTCAATAGCAGAAACTGTTTCACCAGAAGCAGGAAGAGTGCAATCAGCACTACGAACAGTTTAGATGGTGGCACCTATATCAATGAGAAAAGGAAGAGATTTACCAGCAACAGTTAGATTAATAAAAGCATCAGAAGTAGCAGGAGAAAAACATTGGAAAGAATCAACACTCTGCCCATCGCCCCATAATTGCTGCTGATATTCCTGGGGTTTGAATGGTTTAGCATTCACATTTGGGAATTTTGATGTTGGAGACCACCTGCTGGATGATGTGGGCATTCATTTTTCCAGTGTCCTTGCTGATGACAATAGACATATATGTCACTGGGGAGGGGCTGATGGGGCAGTCCCTGAGCCCTCCCTCTCCTCCAACCCCGCCCAGTGGAGGGTGGTCGGTTGCAACTTCCACATTGAGTCATTTGTTCTTTGCTATGGCCAGGTCACTGATAGTCGGAGAACTGGAGAGCTAAAAGGGATTTCTTCTTCTTACTTTGATCAGCATGCTGTTGACTGAAAATCTCGGTAGCTGCTTTAACTACTGCCGGTGCAGGCATCCCAGCCCATCCTAACATAACAATCTCAAGATGCTTGCGCACAGTGGATTGGAGCCCATTTACAAAACTACCAACCACCAAGCCATTTAAATCTGCATTCATCATATTAATTCTCCCATGGTGCCTAAGGACCATGCACAGATGGGTATAGTAATTCCCCGGATTTTCTTTCTCTCCCTGCTTGCACAGCTCTACTTGGGTCCAATCTAATTTCGCCAGCTGCACCTCCAAGCATGCCTTAACTAGCCGGGTGTGCAGGTTGGATAACCACATTCTCTCAGCTTTTGTGGAATGTCCGGGATCCTCATATGGCCACACAAGCACCTCATTGCCCTCTCCTACACCCATTTGAGCCACTAAGGCTGATTTCTGCTATGGGGACAGGAGTCCTGAGATCAATTCGTTCATATTAGCCAAGGTTGGATTATAAACATTAATGAATTCTTAAAGTTTTTCCTTAAGAACATAAGAACATAAGAAGAGCCTGCTGGATCAGGCCAGTGGCCCATCTAGTCCAGCATCCTGTTCTCACAGTGGCCAACCAGGTGCCTGGGGGAAGCCCGCAAGCAGGACCCGAGTGCAAGAACACTCTCCCCTCCTGAGGCTTCCGGCAACTGGTTTTCAGAAGCATGCTGCTTCTGACTAGGGTGGCACAGCACAGCCATCACGGCTAGTAGCCATTGATAGCCCTGTCCTCCATGAATTTGTCTAATCTTCTTTTAAAGCCATCCAAGCTGGTTGCCATTACTGCATCTTGTGGGAGCAAATTCCATAGTTTAACTATGCGCTGAGTAAAGAAGTACTTCCTTTTGTCTGTCCTGAATCTTCCAACATTCAGCTTCTTTGAATGTCCACGAGTTCTAGTATTATGAGAGAGGGAGAAGAACTTTTCTCTATCCACTTTCTCAATGCCATGCATAATTTTATACACTTCTATCATGTCTCCTCTGACCCGCCTCTTCTCCAAACTAAAAAGCCCCAAATGCTGCAACCTTTCATCGTAAGGGAGTCGCTCCATCCCCTTGATCATTCTGGTTGCCCTTTTCTGAACCTTTTCCAACTCTATAATATCCTTTTTGAGATGAGGCGACCAGAACTGTACACAGTATTCCAAATGCGACCGCACCATAGATTTATACAACGGCATTATGATATCGGCTGTTTTATTTTCAATACCTTTCCTAATTTTTGCTAGCATGGAATTTGCCTTTTTCACAGCTGCCGCACACTGGGTCGACATTTTCATTGTGCTGTCCACTACAACCCCGAGGTCTCTCTCCTGGTCGGTCACCGCCAGTTCAGACCCCATGAGCGTATATGTGAAATTCAGATCTTTTGCTCCAATATGCATAATTTTACACTTGTTTATATTGAATTGCATTTGCCATTTTTCCACCCATTCACTCAGTTTGGAGATATCTTTTTGGAGCTCTTCACAATCCCTTTTTGTTTTAACAACCCTGAACAATTTAGTGTCATCAGCAAACTTGGCCACTTGACTGCTCACTCCTAATTCTAGGTCATTAATGAACAAGTTGAAAAGTACAGGTCCCAATACCGATCCTTGAGGGACTCCACTTTCTACAGCCCTCCATTGGGAGAACTGTCTGTTTATTCCTACTCTCTGCTTTCTGCTTCTTAACCAATTCCTTATCCACAAGAGGACCTCTCCTCTTATTCCATGACTGCTAAGCTTCCTCAGAAGTCTTTGGTGAGGTACCTTGTCAAACGCTTTTTGAAAGTCTAAGTACACTATGTCCACTGGATCACCTCTATCTATATGCTTGTTGACACTCTCAAAGAATTCTAATAGGTTAAATTCATTGGGAGCCTCCCTGAGTTTAGGAAAGGTATGGGACCAGTTCATTAAGTCTACAGTAGTCCAGGGACCATGTACAAGTAGTTTGCCCACCCGCAATCGATGGGGGATATTGGCGAAGTGGATACAAACTGGCTGGCTGAATTTGAGGGAGCACACCCAGGGAAGTTTTCCGGATTAAAGTGGATAGAGGTAAGCACTCCATCACTGCCTCTTTTCAGTTTTATTTGGCAAATGGGGTGGGTGTGGCTATCCATAGAAGTAGCTACAATTTCAAACTTTGCTTTTAATTCTGCCGCAAGCCCTTGTAACTCTTGCATCGATAATTGGGAAAACTGTTCCTTAAAAGTTAATTCTTTGGGAGACAATGGCCATAATTCTTTGGTTGGTTCTGGTTGGGGGGTATTTCTAATATTGCCGCTGGCTTGACTATAGAGTGTTTAGGTGTTGCAGAGTGTAAAATGGCACCCACTGGAGCTTGGGAAGGTGGTGCATGCTCTGAATGTGAATGGCTGCCACCTGAGCTGGAGGAGGTTGAACCTGCCCAGCAGTTGGGGCCCATGTGTCTAACATGTCCTCCACTTCTTTGTTATAGGGCAGCAAGGGGGCAGTGGCCAGCAAGCAAGGATACAAAGGCTGCAAGGAGCGTTGCCATGCATGTTTCTCTTTTTCTTTCTTAATTTCCTTTTCCTTTTTCTCCAGTTGTGCTTTTAACTTTTTGTTAGAGTTCTGAAGACTCGAAACTATAGATTTTTGTTTCCTGCACTAGGCTTCTTTGTCCCACAGCAACCTGCATTTGCCTAGGCTTAGTGGTTTCCAGAATTGCCTGTAAATAGGTGAGCTTGTCGATGTCAAAGGTGCTGCTTTCTAGAAATTGAAGGTCTGGCTGGTCAAGGTGTACCCATTCCACCAATGGGCCAGCTTTACTGGCTTTTGACCAGTTTTGGGGCCCAGACAGGTCCCATTATTTTGGCACATGTTACCCAAAGGGGTCTTTGGATCAGAACAACACGCACCCCTACCCATGTTTTGTCTGGAGCTAAAACTGATCAAGTGGTGGAAAAGAGCAGTTCAGAAAGCCGGGCATCTCTGGCAGACAGAGAGAGAGAGAATAGGAACAGTATCAGTTTCAGTCATGACTCATTAGGATGTCCTCCAAAACCAATCCTAATACCCAAAACAGTGACAATGGGACCACTTACTCTTCATCGTGAGTGTTGACCTAACCAGGGAGACCTTAACGCAGGGGCTTTGAAAAACTGTGGGAAATTCTAATCTACTATCCAGAAGTCCCAGGGTTGGAGATGGGAGCTAAGTGGGGAGATTTGAACAAAATGAGGTCCTCTTACCTCTCAGGGTGCTTGCAAACTGCCACTCCAACCTCCCCCCTTTGGGGTCCCCTAGACAGGAGATCCTCACATCCCACTTTTGTCACCAGGAAATGTTGTGGAATTTACGACTAGGCTCTTTTTGGAGGAGACTCAATAATGAAGCCAAAGCCTGTTTTAAGGTTATTTATTCAGCAAAGCATTTTACTGGAGCAAAGTACACAACTCAACTAAAAAATGGCAGTTGGGTACAGACATATACCCCTACATTCGTCATAGCCATAGCAACAGTCTCATCCAATTATTCTATGCCATTGTGATGCTCTGCCCACCTACTAGCTACACCCCTCTATGAATTCTTGTGAGATCTATTTCTTTTGCACATGTTCAGTCTGCTACAGCAGCTCTATTCACTATTGCCTATGTGGCTCCCCTGCTTAGAAGTTATGGCGACCAGAATCCTCATCAGATGCTATTGGGGTCAGCTGATGGTTTTGGGGGAGCCCAGGCAATATGTCCACTGTGGTCCATCTTATTGTCACAAACCCTACCCCAAACACTACACTGGGGGCAAGTCTCGCATTATTAAGACAGAAGTACCAGCAAGGCCACATAGTTATTCAGAAAGTGATGTTGCCAGGAGTAAGTGTGAAGCCTGCACTGAGCAGCAGTGCTGTCAGAGCACCAAGACTACACATCTGGGGCAGCTGGCACTACAGTATTAAATTTGCCAGCCCCAGTCTGCTAGAATTGAAATCATGCTGCCTGAGGACAGCACAGTCCCGGTTGAGCCTCAGCTAACCCAGAATGGACAGGGAAGGGGGAGGCATAATAATAATAATAATAATAATAATAATATTTAATTTGTTTGTCGCCTATCTGGCAATTAGCCACTCTAGGCGACGTACATTAAAAGAGATAAAATACAATAATAACAGATGTAATCACATTAATAACAATAGGTAAAATACTGGGCAGTCATCAATACATATAAAAGCAATTATAGTAACAACATACGATAAATGACAGAATCATGGTGATTTACCCAATGACCTCAAAGGCTTGCTGGAATAGCCACGTCTTCGGGGCCTTGCGGAATACATCTAGGGAAGGGGCATGTCGAAGATCATATGGGAGGGAGTTCCAGAGAGTGGGGTCCACCACAGAAAAGGCCCTCTCCCTAGTACCCACCAACCTAGCTGTTTTGGTTGGAGGGATTGAGAGAAGGCCTTGTGTGGCTGATCTAGTTGGGCGGCATAATTGGTGGCGGTGGAGGTGCTCTTTCAGGTAAGCTGGGCCGAAACCATACAGGGTTTTAAAGGTTAAAACCAACATCTTGAATCAGGCCCGGAAAACAACCGGCAGCCAGTGTAGGTCAAACAACACTGGCGTGATGTGATCCCGTCGGCAGCTGTTGGTAAGTAAGCACGCTGCCGCATTCTGTATAAGCTGTAATTTCCGGGTCGTTTTCAAGGGTAACCCCACATAGAGCGCATTACAGTAGTCCAATCGAGAGGTGACCAGGGCATGCACCACGAGCGGGAGCTGTTGAACAGGGAGGTAGGGTTGCAGCCTACGTATAAGGTGTAATTGATACCAAGCTGCCTGGCTCACAGCCGAAATCTGAGCCTCCATGGACAGCTTGGAATCAAGAACAACCCCGAGGCTGCGGACCTGGTCCTGTAGGGGCAACTTCACCCCACCAAACACCAGGTCAACATCTCCTAACCCTCCCTTGTCTCCCACAAGTAGTACCTTGGTCTTATCAGGGTTATCAGCATGTCTAGAGTGTAGTTAGGAATTCTAGTAAGTTAGCGCAGGGTTTTCTATGAAGCGCAATGCCTTTGATGTATCCATTACTCTAATAAAATGAGATTTACTTGCACCTACGCTTCAGCCTCGTCCTTCCGGCTCTGAATGGGACAGTCCCTTAGGCTTGGTGCTGTGGGCAATGCCATTGGCAGGCCATTCTGACCACTGTCCTAAGCAGGCTTGCCCACAGCAGTGGTGGGACTATTGTAATAGCCAGGCCCATACACCTAGACTTATTGCAAGGGGTATTCTTTTGACTGCCTGCAATATGTATGTTGGTAATAAGACCAGAGAAGTTACAATTGTGGCATTGTGAGCCCATGTATGTGAGCCTGGGACTCCTAACAATCCCACTGCCATGCTGCTCCCCATCTCTGGCTATCCTGGGAAAGTTAGAAGGCCCACTGCTGGTGGGCTGGCAGCAGCAGCCATGGATCCTCCTGGGCTCCCACAGTGGCTTGTTGATTTGGTATGCTGGTGCCACTACTGACCATGGTATCTCCTGAATCACTTAGATGGGGCACACTATTTTTGAGGTGATTCCAGACCATTCTTATGGGTAGGTCCCAGAGGGTGATACTGGGAGACTGAAGCTCCATGTAGGGTGCCACAAGGATCCATCTTATCTCCCATGCTGTTTAACACAAAACCATTGGGAGAACGCATTTAGAAATTTGTGCTGCGGTGCCACCAGTATGTGCATAATAGCCATCTCTCTCTTAATTCCATCCTCCAATCCTGGGGAGATAATGGAAAGTCTGACCTGGTGTCTGCCTCCCACTATTGAGCATACCCAAACACTCCATTCCACTTCAGAGGCCTTTCATGAGGTCCCCTCACCATAGGAAGCATGATGGGCACCAGAAACTGGGCATTTCAAGCTTTGAAAGAGCAGCCAAGAGAGATACACCTGGCCCAATCACTGCTTGCTTTTCAGTGAGCCACCAAGATATGTGTATACCAGCAGGCTTTTCTCATGTTCTGCTTTCAATGAGGATTTGTTGCTGTTGCTTTTATAATTTTTATTGTTATGCTTTATTTCATTTAACAATGTACATGCACACACACACACACACACACACAGAGAGAGAGAGAGAGAGAGAGAGAGAGATCAGCGCAATTCAAAACCAAGATCCACCAGGATGAGTGAGTTTGGAATAGGCATATCTTAGATCATGGGTTGTCAGCTGAGACTATGCCAGTGTAACTTCCTCATCCTCGCTTAGCTGGTATATGCTGATGTAACCCCTTCAACTCAGCTGAGCCAGGGCTATGTTAGTTCAGCCAAAGCTTGGAAGTAATTAGTTACTTTTTTGAGGAACGAGTGGGTAATTCCTTTACATTTTGATTATAATAGAACTAGGAGTAATTTTATTATTTTTGTGGAGTAATTGTAATGTTTCCAGCATTACTTTTGGGCATTATTTGGGGGGGAAGCAGGGGAAGTCTTCTGCTCCTCTGATTTGTGGATGAAAATCATGTGCCTCAAACTGGGCTTCTGTGCAGCATTGCTCTTCCCTCATGCACTGTGGGTAGGTAGGAGGCGACGAGGGAGGAGGTGGAGAGTGAGATGAGGTGGAGTGGAGAAAACAATTGTTTAAAAAAATGGAAGGTGGTGGCGAAGAATGGAGTGGAGGAAAAAAGGAGCCCGAGGGCAAGAACATGGATAAAGGAGAAGGAGGCAGCAGCAGAATGGTGTGGAGGTGAAAGATGACAATGTGTGTGCGTTTGTGTGTATACTGTGTTTGCACTTGGCACACAAAGTGGCCTCCACCACCCTCTCTTGCTACTGTGCTGCATTTGCAGTATTTTAACTTTTTTGCATCTCAGGGGAAAATATTTGCTTGGGTGAGTGTCCCTTAGTTGGTGGCAGGGCAGGGTCTGGGAGCTGGTTAAGTGAGAGAGATTATGCTTGCTGGCTGAGTGGGGTGGGATTGCAACTTGGTTTGACGTGCAAAGATCTGAGTAGTGGCCTCTGCCTCCCTCCCCACCTCTCTTACCAGAGGAGAGACTACCATTGCTATCTTATGGATAAAAATAATAATTCTACTACCTTATATGTGTGTTTTTATTTTTAATGTTGTTTTAGGCCAGTTAGATGTGCAGCAGCCAAGGCTAGCACCTTGTAGGCATTTTTTTTTTAAAGTAACTGAAATGTAATTGTAGTGATTACTTTTGAGAAAAAGTAAAGTAACCAGTTACTTTCAGAGCAATTGTAACAATAATTACAACTTTTTTGGACCATGTAATTGTAACTGTAGAGAGCTTCGTCTATGGGGCAGTATACAAACAAACAAACAAACAAACAAACAAACAAACAAACAAACAAACAAACAAACTGTAATTTATTACTTTTTAAAAGTAATCTTCCAAGCTCTGGGTTCATCCAGGGATCAACTGGTAGAATTTAAGATGGCATGCCGGCATTAAGTCCCCAAAAAGGGGTATTCCAGTGTGGGACTTGGCAAGGAAAGACTGACGCCTATTCCAAACCTCTTTCAGCTCAGTCATGTGACCTGGCAACCTGGTGGACCTTACACCAGCAAAAAGGGTGGTGTAAATCAAACTCTATTTTAAAGGGTTGTTTTCCCTCTGCCAGGCTCAGCTGGCAGTAACCTGGTTCCTGATTAGAGTCTGTAATGGGGAAGCTTACACCAGCTTAAACCTCATCCAGTGTAAATTCTCTTGGCTTTCTATGTTTAGGATTGCTCTGTAAGTGGATTACATCAAACACTCTAGAACAGCCTTTCCCAACTAGTGGGCCACCAGATCTTGTTGAACCACAACTCCCATCAGCCTCAGCCAGCATTGCCAATGGTCAGGAAAGATGGGAATTGTGGTCCAACAACATCTGGTGGCCCACTAGTTGGGAAAGGCTGCTCTGGAATATTCATTAGAGATAACAATGAAAACAGACTGTAACAGCAACAGGCACAATAAAATTACCAAAATGTAGATAAAAGGAACAGATTTTAAAAACAAATATGCATAATAAAATTACATGTAGTACCCCAAAAACACCAGTGAAAGAGCTGTTATGTTTTAGTTTATTCATTATGATTGTACAGTTTGTACCATGTTTTAATTGCTTTAAGTCTTTGTCTATTTTTTTTATAGATGGGCAACTTATAAATGCAACAAATAAGTAAAGAAAAAATAAAAGAATCAAACACGTTGTTGAATTTTATGGGGGGGGGCTTTTTTTAAAAAAACCAGAACAACTATTTGTATTAACTGTTCTAAATTAGGAATAGTCTGCATTTCTTTTGCTAAGTGTGTGCAGATTACAAGGTTTATTTTAAAGTAATCATTTTCTTAGTATAACTCTAACAGCACACACACACAAAAGCATAGTCATTGCTGGATATTGTTAGAGCCATCGTTTCTTCCCAGCTCACAATGACATGCCCTGAAACTAAATTATTTTTTCTTTAGAATATGGTCCTGTGTATTTTAGACCTCCCTTCCCCATTAACACCTAACAGCTTTTTCTGTTGGGTGACTGACAACAAGAACACAGCACCAATCATCA